>NC_034412.1:88924749-89595264 GCF_002078875.1 Numida meleagris
CTTACAAGCATACATTTTTCCTGTTGCACGTACTTGACAAGCACACACCTAGAAAAGAGAGGGAAAGCGCGTAAGAGACATTAACTTCATACATACATATATACACACACACACATATATATATCAAAATTTATTCTTTTTTTTTTTTCCAAGCTTTTAAATGATCTCAGAAAAATAAAGGGTTTGTAAGTATCTACACAGCACTTTCACCCACAAAACAGCTTAAGAGGGTCACAAAAGCTGTAACAGGAATGGAAAAGAGAAGAGGTTACACAAGAGCCAACACACTTTTTGCTGAGGTTGAACAGTTCAGTAAAACTGCAGATCTTGTGTTGAAGGAACTCTCGACTATGGTAACTGCAGGACAGAGGACCAACATCCACATCATACTCAAGCATAAGAAAGGTTAATTTAGTAATCTTCCTGACCCTTCAATACAGAGATACAGTTGTAACATTTAGAAAAAAAACCACTGCCTTATAAACAGAATGAAATAAATCTAGATTTTCACCTCGAGTTCAGGAATATACTACATAATTACTAAGTGTGCTCTCATCACCAATAAAAATTTTAAGCAGAAGGAATTATTGTTATAGTTGGGGAAGTTTTCTCCATCTTTGTGCATGACCTACAATATTGAGACTAGCACATTAAAACAAAGTGGTTTGGATCGATGACAGTTCGCTAGTTGATGTCAGAATTTAGATTGTTAAGAGTCAAGAGTTAAAAAAAATCTGATTTTCCTCTGTATTAACCTTTAAGGACGGCCTCACAGAAAAATATCTCTGTACTCACCTCTCCAAAACCACCTTTGCCAAGTACTCGGTAATGCCTAAACGTGTGTTTGGTTACTGGTTGCCTGATTAGAAAGAAACAATTAATGCAACAAGAATTATACAAATTTGCAAACCCCTTTCCACCCCAACATCTGTCTTCAATTTCTCCCTCCTGTTCTTTAACATCTAGCGGAATAACAGTTGCCTTGACTTCATGAAGATAGCATTATAATAAATTGAATTTAAAATGAGAGAGGTGAACTGGAAACTGACTGGAAACATGGGTCTAATTATTATTTACTTACAGGAGGGAACCAAGTACGGAACTTAATGCTAACAGAGTTCCCAAGATTGTTATCCCACTACACGCTTGGCAATAAATTTGCATTTACTTAATACAAATTCACTACATAAAGACTCTCAAACAGATACTTCAGTTGGAGCATTGACTCTTCCACTGTCCCATCAAAGTCATCCTTGAATCTTGTCTTTCAGATCAAGATTTCTCTAATGGGCATTGTGTAGCAAGCAGAACGGGTCAGAAAGCAAAACAGAATTATAATGTAAATATTATTTTAAAATACACTTACTTCTCCAGCCATTTCCACTGTAAAAAACGGGAAAAATACACACTTTCTTGGTAAGCTTCAAAAGGTCTCCTGCTTAGGTATTCATGGACAATTCTAGCAACAGGAAAATAATGTCAGTCTTACACTGAAAAACTGATGATCAGCGTAATCAGTGGAGCAGTAGGCAGAAAAAGACTGTTGCTGCAATTAATAATGGTTTTAACCTAGATGTCTCACAAAGTGAGCAGCAATCATAGAAAACTATTCCTTGCCAGAACACTAGTAAATGCAAAAATAGCTGTTACATACAGTAATTAGGAAGTTCAACCATTGTATTCACATTAACTGTCTTCAAGCCCACCTAAACATCAGCCAACCAGTAGCTATAAAAGGTAACTATGACCCCACAAATATGACTTCTGAAAGGGATTTACAGGAAAAGATCAACAAGATTTTATACATCCTTTGGAATTGGGTAAGTGAAGTTTCACTCTGTGGTTTGAAATTGGACTACTAAATAACACATCCAAACCTGAACTCCATGCATCTTTATCGTTCCCCTCTTAAACTAAGTACACCAAGGTAATTAAGAACACAAGTCATTCAAACTGTATGCAGATATTTATTGGACAGTGGAAAGGGAAAGACAGATCTTCCATTTGAGACATGTTTTAGTAGGTGTTCTGACACATCCCTTTCAATCTTCTAATCTCAGGTGGTTATAAAGTATACTTATTTTTGTTGCCACGGTGATGACCCAAGCAGTGACAAAACAAGCCTTCAGACGTGATCAAGCATGCCTTGAAAAACCAGTAATATTAGAAACATGAAGGCTTTGAGAAGACATGCAACACTGGTAAACAGGTATCCTTCCTCCAAGAAGAAAAGCCTTCGCTCCTGCAGCTGTGTGAAATATTGCTGCATGATTTCAGAACAAAGTTTGTGTGCGATAACTATCATACTCAATCCTCTAATCAGCCATGTTAATGGAAGAATAATTAACCCATTTTCCAGAACCATAAAGTGTCTAACGCTGTTCACGAACCTTTCACACACCAGTTTACAACTTTATTCTTGGTAAGTGCTCTCATCATAGAAGAGAGCACACTCAAAAGTAAAAATATAATGATGAAATACTATTCTAACTTAAAGAATACTTACTTGTTAGCAGCTAAAATAGCATTAGATCAAGTGATTTAAGCAAAAAGAACCTTAAAGAAAAAAGCTCTTCAAAAATCAAGCATATGAATCATTTCCAAAGGAAACTCAGTCCTTTTAATGAACCTGTTTCAAATTTCTCACCTACACTCATGTCAGAGACACGCTTCTACGTGTAATAATTTCACCTTTCATCTGTCTCAAGAACACAAATTTACCTTGTGATACTAAAACAGAGTACTATGCATATTAAACCAACCTGGTACAATCCACAAAAAGATCTTTGGAAGGGTTCTCTTCCAGTCTTGCTTTACATTCATTTACTGTTTCCTGAGGTATTTCTGGCAAGTGTGCTGCAGACTTAACATAATTAAAAACATAATAAATAAAAATAAGTTAACAATAAATGCAATTTTGTGATTAATAAAATCAGTGAAAATTCTGCTTCGGGAAAAGAAAAAGAATGCTTTGGCTAACAAGAAAACTAAGAAAGTCAACTTTTTTTTTTATTCCCCATTTAAGAACTGCAGTAGCATTCAATGCATTTCTGTTTCAGTAACCTGAGAAACAAGTTTGGCTATAACGCAACAACTTTTTTTCTTTCGATAGGTCTACCACCACAAAAGTAAGTTACCTATTTGCTTCGGAAGAGTGGAAAGAAACAACCACACAGTTTGGGACATTATTTCAAACCAGCCCGAAGTGTTTTTCACCAAAAGAGCATTTGAATGATGGTAGTCCCAAAGTAACTATTTGAGGGGATGCGGCAAACTTGGAGTCTATCTGCCTTTAAAGCAGCAAAAAAGGTATTAATATGGGGAAAGGCCTTTTTCAAGACGGCCAAAGTAAGAGAAGCAGAAGTAGAATCTATTACAGAAAGAAAGTGTGCAGTTTCATATCAACAGAAAAGCCTGCATCATACATCAGAGAACAGACTCTTAAAAAATCTAATTTGATCTAATATATGCTAAAAATTAGATCCTAATGATCTGCATGCAAAAAGACAGAGGAAACAGAATGTTCTAGAAAAAAACAACACATCTTCTGACTTTGTGAGGGCCTGTAGCAATTCTGAAAATTTACAGTAATCTAACCAATACCATTAAAAAATAAAATAAAGTCTAAGAATTTCAAAAATTCCTAATTCTCATGTCATTAGACTAAAAAACTCCAGTTAGTTTGTTAATAAACCTTTTTCAGATGCTGTACAAGTTTGTTTGTTGAATGTTTAAAAAATACATATTTATTTCACACCAGTATTTTAATTTGAAAACACAGGAGTAAGCCATAATGGCAATAATTGTAAAAGCCAGGACCGGCCAAGGTTTCAACTCAAGCTGGTAAGTTTCACAATTTCAGAAGGCAATATACCTTTCAGAAAGTCAAAAATTGGACTAATGAAGATTGAAAGTCAATTTACTAATAAACGAAGCAACCACTCAGGTGCCTAGTTTGTCGGAAGTTGACAACCCATTTACAACATATTTGACACAGTATTTTGCAAGATATTTACCCCGTTAGTGAAGTAGGTCTCTAAGACTTTCAGGCCGCAGTCTATACGCTTTTCATCTGAAGATACCTCATACTCAGCCTACGGGAATAGAATTATATTATGTTCAGTGTCTTTTACACGATGCTAGGTAAATTTTATCGTGAATAAGAAAAGCTACTAGCATAATGGGAAATAAAGGATCCCATTTAATTTATTCCATAGGTAGCTACTTTTGGAAAGACAATATCAAACATACTAGTACTGAAAATCTACAAGGACTGGTTACTATGAATAATTTTTCAGGAATAATCTAGAAGCAGACATCAGAAGTTTAAAGATAACACAAAATCTTGGGAAAGATTAATTAGAACAGAACAATCTCAAACAGCAACCTGTGTTAGCTTGGTAGGCTGAGCCAACTCAAAGCTTATTTGATATCTCAAAATCTGAAATATAGGAAAGCATGCACATAAGAGCAAAGAACATACAGCAGACACCCAGAATGGAGGACTGCATCACACATAACCACAGTTTATTAGGACAACAATCATTAAATACCTCAAAGTTCCAAGTGATTGACCTTATCAGTGAAAAAGAAGTTATATACCTTTTTAAAGCAGCCATAAAGCAAAGATGACAGTTCAAGAACCAAAAAACCACCATACTAGAAATAACAGAATCCTTCAACTCCAGTTCTGCAATCAGCTAACCCACACTGACTCACTATAAAGTCATCAACAACATCTTCTGCTAAGACATTATGGTATCAGCCAATTCAGCACAACACTTGAATCCAAAACAACTGCAAGCCATTGGTTTTGCTACTTGAATACCACAACAATCAGTCTAATGGTAAGGAATTCTTCCTCAGCTGCCAAAGGAGCTTAACTTTTCTGACCCGCTACTCAAAGACAGCACTTACCATCTTTAATGTTTTCAATTATGCCAATACCATTGAAAGACTGTTTTAAACAGATACTGTAACTTAAAAGGAAGTTTAAGAGACTTGTCAGCTAACCTCGGTTACTCACAGAGCTTGAGAGGGAAGTTTGAGTTGCCATTCCATTCTTATTCATACTTGAGCAACTTTGTCCCCAGCTAGTGAAATGAGTCACTAAGTGATTGGATAACCAATTCTTCCCTTGAATTTCTGTTAGTTTTATTCAACAATTTCACAACCCTTCTTTCTGTGAAGCCACAAGCTTACTCCAGTCTCCAAGGTCACACCTTCCAAAGCTTACCAATCTTATTACTCTGAACATGTAAAAAAAAGTACCACTTTGATTCTGCCACTTTGGCCTCCTAAAATAATCATGCACCTGAAATCACATTGCTTCATAAGAGAATTAGAAAATTCTTTAAATTAATATGCCAGGCTCTTAAAGCTGTCCACAGGCATTTAAAGTCAGAAAGTTTATTCTCAGAAGTCTAAAATTTAAGAACAGCAAAAAAAAACAAAAAACAAAAAAACACACACAACAAGTGGCACAACCTGAGATAAAATCTCCACAGTTGTAGCCCTCTCCTTCAAAAAAAAAAAAAACCACCGAACCCAAACAGAAGTTAAAAGTCCAGAAAAGAAAATCAGGCTAGTGCAGGGATCATCTGAAAGAGGTAGTAGGCATTAGATCTCTTTCTTGACCAAGAGAACATGCTAGTTTTCAGATCATGAGACTCAGATTAGAGGTTATCTTAGCTCTTCCAAGACTTCTCTTCTTCTTCACTTTGCCAAATGGAAGTTTGAAAGAGGAAACACAAATCACAAAGTCATCCCTTACATCAGATTATCTCAACCATGACAGACTTTGTTAAATTCACAAAAGCATTACAATCCACAGGCACGTTTTAAAACAACTCAAAATATTCAATTACTATAAAACACAGTTACTTCTTTGAAACAATTTCATCTGAAAAAAATGGCATCTGCTAAGCAAAGAGAATCATGCCTTACAGACATCACATTTTTTTCCCTTTTATACCGGTCAAGATTCGATTACACCTTACATAAGCAACTTCTAGGGATGAAAAGCATGTACAGAAGTTGTAACCAATAATATTACATCCACAGTTGTCAGTGGTCTCCCTGCTGCATGCCATCCATCAAAGGCTCCTCTTTACATTCACTTAACAATATTCAGCTCCACTGTTCTGGACTTCCATTTAACTCATTCCATGTATAGCATTGACAAATCTCTGTAATTTGGTGCTAGAAACAGCTCCTAAGAGTCACAAAATTATGGTGAAATGTACCTGGAAAGTAAGCCTAATTGCACAAAGATTCATTGACCAGAGGAAAACAGTCACTACTGTCAAGAGTTTCCAGAGCTGCATCATCATGCAGGACGAAAATATTTATTCCAGTAAAGTAAAAATATCATTTGCGATTCCAAAAATGAAAATGGATACCAAATAACCACAACAGAAGGTAATTCTGCTTCGCATTTCACACCAAAAGTTTCTTTTAGTTGATCAAGTGTCTAAGCTTACACTGCCATGAAGGAAAAAGGAAGATATAGAGAAGTGGAGGCACAGCAATGATCTCATGTGCTTCCTTACACCCTGCATCTCTCAGGAGCATCTCACATTTTAAGGGTGTACTTTGGTATGCATGCAAGCAGCACTACTACCCTACTTCTATCTTCTTCCTGAAGAGATCTATCTTCTTCTAATTTATATTCTCCCTGAACATAAATTAGAACAAAAATGAGTGAGATAAAGTTATTTTGACAGCAATCTCAGTTTCATATTATATTTCACTGGTCTTGTATTAACTATGAGGGAGAAGAGAATAAATGCTCTGATATATTGTACGCTCTTCTCCTAAGGACAGTTGTATGCCTGCATACTCTTCTCATTGCTTTCTCCTTCCCCACGTGGATTTAGTTTGAGGACTTTTACCAAACATGGCTGTGGGCACACTTCCTCTTTCCTCTCCTTCTTCAGAGTTAGATACCAAGATGCAGATGTATCAAGCCAAAACACTTCCTTTTCCCCTGCTCTCTAGAATTTGATTTCCCTCCTTCCACAGTTCCCTAGTTTCCCATCTCCATATACTTTTAAAATTAGCAAATTCTGACCAGTTCTGGGCTTCCATGGCAGTAAAAACATTTTCAGTTCTGCGTAACATAAGTTATACCTATTGTACACGCATTCTTTAAGGCTCAAGAAGGCAACAGCATGATCCCATCATGCCTATACTTCCACCTATGCCAAGATGGCAGAGATTTTAGAGCAAACAATTTCCTTTCCTCTGGGTCACTTTTCTCAGCTGTCTCTCCCTTCCCGAGCATCCCCGGCCCACCTTCTGGTGGTGCAGAGTAGCAAATAGAAGACCTTGATGCTGTATAAGCATCAGATAGATAGATAACATCGGTGTGTGTCTTAACAACAGTGTTTTGGTCACAAATCCAAAACATGGCATCATAAAGCTACTACAAAAATAAATCAATTCTATCTCAGCAAAAACTCATACAAAAATTGAGGATGTATGTAAAAAAACACATCAACAACCAAACTTTTCTATTTATATCCATGTCCATGTTCTCACTGCTTACCACTGCATCCAGAAATTCAATACATCTTTTCAAGTCTGGTCTGGAATCACAAAACTGCCTGAAGAGAAGTCTTCCTATTGGTTGTTTGTCACAAAGCTGGTTATAATCTTTTTCTGAGGAAGAGATGAGAAATAAATATGTTTATCTTTTCCCACAGCAAGAAAACAGGATCATAGAATCAGAATGGCCTGGGTTGAAAAGGACCTCAAAGATCATCGAATTTCAACTCCCCTGCTGAATGCAGGGTCACCAACCACTAGACCAGGCTGCCCAGAGCCACGTCCAGCCTGGCCTTGAATACCTCCAGGGAAGGGGCATCCACAGCCTCCTTGGGCAACCTGTTCCAGTGTGTCACCACACTCCGTGTGAAAAACTTCCTTCTAATATGTAACCTAAATCTCCCCTGTCTCGGTTTAAAACCATTCCCCCTTGTCCTATCGCCATCCACCCTCGTAATCATTCTCCCTCCTGTTTATACACTCCCTTCAAGTATTGGAAGGAAGATCTTACTCCTATGACAAAGACAGCAACCAAAACAGTTGCAATTATCCCTCAAAATATTTAAACATTCTTCCAGGCACATTTGTCTGTTATAGACTATTCACATTTATAAATAACAAACATACTTGATGCTTCAGTTAAGTGTTGGAAATGGAAAATGCTATGAAATAGCAATGCCAAAGCAAACAAGACCATTGCAAAGAAGGAATATAGAATAATAACAGAAAAGATTAGAGAATTACTACAAGACTAAGACCAAAAAAAGAGATCTATTTCTATGTCATTCCGATTACAATAAGATTCCCTTTTTAAGTTCATGGCTTTGTGAAGTTATCTTTCATGAACAGTTGCCTTCAAGAAATACAGAGCTACGATACAGCTTTTATCTTTTCATAAATGCTCATTCACAACAGGGTTTTTGTTTTTGCTTTGGTATTGTTCTTTTTTCCCCTCTCATCTACATTCAGAGCAAGACAGAAGTCTCCCATTTAACAACAGCATACTCCTACTCCTCCTTCTCACACTGTTCTGCAGGACACTTACCAATAGAGCATCTAATACCTTCACACTGACTAACAGGCGGCAACTTCAGCATCTCCCTCCATTTTTTACTACGCCCACTCCGTTTGCCTAGAAGAAAAAAAATGTAAAAGCAATGTAAGACACGACACCAGAGTATGTTTTGATTCTAGATAGCATAAAATCAGGTCATTTCTAAAGCTCAGATCTGCCCAACTGCTTTCATGTCTAAGATGAAACCCATCTACAAAGCGGTAAACAAACTTGACATAGAGGAACTTTTATCCAAACACTAAAAATGCAGAAAGTTTTTTTTTTTTTTTGCAACACAAAGATTTTGCATTCTAACTGTGCATAAAGAAACTCCACAAAGAAAAAGCAAATATCTACAAATTTTGAGAATAACAAACATCAGTAAAGTCAGAAACAAACAAAAAAAAATGTGGAGCTTATGTCTCAACCTTGGTGAAGAACAGAAACGCTTTAAGTCATGGAAGAAAATACATAGAATAATGTTTTAAAATACATTTTTAGATAAACAAGTTGAACTTCTTTTTTAAGGACAGTAGAGGTAATAATAATACACCATTAATGATAAATGAATGAAGACATGATAGCAGACAAACCTTCGCTGTTGTACTATCCAGACCTTTTCAATGCTTCATATTTCAGTCCCAGTATTAAACTGATTTTTTAAAAATCGACAGTATTTTTCACATTAGGGACCTAATGTGTTTTGGAGAACCATTTTCTACGTTCAGACTGAAATTTTACACATCACTTTGACCTGAAAAGGCCAAATGCATTTGCAAAGGATATGCACACTTCTCAAAACAGCAGAGACAAACACACACAGGAACAGAAAAATTTCTCATTGCAAAACATTTCAACGGAAGACTAATTTTTATGCTGCAGAATATTATAAGAGATTCTACTAGGTGATATGGCCAGATGCGTTTCCACATGACAGGATAGCAGCAAAAGCACTGAGACTTACTTTCTAACTGTACCAAAGCAATACATACTGCTAACCACAATAGGGGAGAGGAAGGGAGTTACCCTATGTAACCCGAATAGAAACCAAGCAGCAAACAGTACCGTTAAATCTTTCAGAATTAAATCGTTAGAGAAAGGAACTTATACCTTTAGAATAATAAAACAGATACAAAAGAGCCCTCTAATTTACATCGTAGTTCCACCAGTGCTGTCAGAGCAGTTCAAAAAGTTGCAGTTTACTGTGCCATAGCTCTTATCAAACATACATGACCTTTGCTGAGACCATCAATCATTCCATCGCTGCTGCAATGCAACACCCTCAATTCAAGTATCAACAGAAAAGTTAAATTAGAAACACAAAACCTTAAAAGCTGGTTTGTAGAGATTCTTTGAACTGATACTTACTGCCTAAAAACCTCTCATTTCCTAATATTTCTGCACTCTCATTTCCTAACGTTGCTTTGCAAGTCATTCACCTTCTGAAATACTTTAGAACACAGATACATCTATGCTTATTTATGCAGTACCAGAACTAAAAACAAAGTTGTGATACTTTCAGCATCATTAAAACAAACATCTATCATTTGAACAAAGTATTTTTTTTAGGATTAAGAAGTGTTTAATATATGCTTGGGAAAAAAACACAGAGCAAAGATGCACTTCTAACTGAACTGAACACAGACAAAAATCAAGGAATACCGAACACTGACAGCCTGTACACATACACTGAATAGAAAAGAACAGGCTATAGATTGATACAGAATCATGAAAAAACATTGTTCAGAAGCATTAACCTGATTTCTTGCCACACTACTAACCATGCCCAAATTATTCTAACGATGCCTCAATCGTACTAAGAAAGACTCATTTGTGCATGACACAGTACGATGGGTATAGACCAAGAAAGACAAAATGACCTAAATTCATACCACAAAGCTGTTTGGAAAAAGTAAAACCAAACTGTGATGCGGTCAAAATCAAACTGTGATATATATACACATCATTTTCTGAAGCACGACTAATGAAAAATAGCACCAAAAAAAGGAGAATTTGCACATTACACTTCAAATCCAACACAAGAAAGATTGCTACATTTCACCACAAATATTTGGCAAGCTGGTCACTACATGACCTCTATCAACGTCGTTCTGCAAGGGACTATATACTCTAATACAGTTTTTACCATCTTCAAGAATTCAATGGGCAGGGATGTTTTGTAAGGGCATGTAGTGACAGGACAAGGGGATATGGCTTTAAACTGTTAAGAGGTTATATTTAGACTACATATTAGGAAGAAACTCTTTACTGAGAGGGTGGCAAGACACTGGAACAAGTTGCCCAGAGAGGCTGTGGATGCCCCCTCCCTGGAGGCATTCAAGGCCAGGCTGGATGGGGCTGTGAGCAACCTGGTCTAGAGGGAGGTGTCCCTGCCTATAGCAGGGGGGTTGGAAGTGGATGATCTTAAGGGTCCCTTCCAACCCAAACCATTCTATAATTCAATAAAGAGTACTTAATTTATTAATGATACATCAGAATTGAATGCTTACGAGTACCAACTAAATAAACACACTTTCTCTTTGCTCTGAACTGATTGTTCTTAAGATTTAAAGGGAAAAGGCAGGAAAAGTCTTTATGACCTAGTAACGTAGAGAAGATGCATAGATGCATGCACTGCATCACCTACAGATAAGTACCACTTCTGGTAAATGCTATGAAGTCAGTCAATTTAGTTGTCATATTACTCCCTAATTGGAAGAAAAGGCAAGGAAAAAAAAAGTAAAACAATTTTCCCATTTCTGAGGCAGTTTAAAACAAGTGTCAAATCAAATTATAACAGTTGTGGTTTTTAAGAGTGTCCTCACATTGATTTCAGAGCTTCTATTCTGGATCTCTCTCTAAAAGAAAGACCAACTGCTCACTTCCCAACACAGCAGCAAGAAAGCCATTAGATCAGCTTGCTTTATGGTTGACCTACGTGTTTCAGAGGAATTACCACCCTTGCTCTTTCAGATGCAAGTTGCAAATCATTCTGGCCAGCAATTACAGCGACTCATCTTTTATAAAAAGAAGGGTGGATACAGCAACGCACCAGCACAATGAGGAAACATTACATTTGCATTTTCATGTACATAAGTAGTAACTTGTTTTCTCCCACACTAGTTACTTGCTAGAGCTAGAATTTCAGCATTTACCTCTTCACATGTTTTTGTCTCTTAAAAAAAATACATTATAAGTTCAGTTAGTTATGTGAAAATTAAGATGCTTCCATTTTTTCAACTTTTTTTTTTTAATCTTCAAAGCAATAGTTGAAAAACAAGGCGGTTGGCTTATTCAGCAGTAAAAACAAAAAAATTTGCAAAAAAGAAAAAGAACCTGTTGCAGTAAAACAAAGCAATCTGGTGTGGAAATAGATTTAGACAATTAAGAATATTTTTCAAGTCGTTGGACAGACTTGCCACAGTGATCTTCCTTACAGACAGGATTTGCACTGAGGCTTCCATCTCACTGAGCACAATGCTCACTGAACATCGTTAGCCAGTCTTCCTTGAGACAGAAAACTTGGATTTTGTCCTACAGAACAAAGATTACGAGAAGAATCGTCCTATCTTTGGCTAATCGAGGCACACAGAGTGCACGCGGTAAGATTCAGTGGCTAGCTCATTGCCATTGACGTTCTACCACTGAGCTGCTCAGCAGCCACCCAGCTTCAGCTGCCCAGCCTGCAAAGGACAAGCAATGCATCGCTGTGGTTGACAAGCACACAGCTATGCAGCACCAGAGGTGTGATTGCTACAACACCATTCTTGCAAAACTCATTCCACAAACCAGACTGTCAGATACTGGCTAAGAAATTCCTGCTGGGTCACACCCAGCTGAACTCTGAGAGCACATAACTGCATCACGGACCCACAGCAAGGCCTTAGCTCTACAAATCATTTAAGTGGTTCAATGAAAAATGCCAAAAAAAAACTGATGTGGAAGCTCTACATCAGCTACACCAAGATGCATGAGAATAACCCAGGTACATACAGGGCCTTAAAATAAGCCTATCCCATGGCAAGTTGCAGGCAAGTTCCCTACAAGACCTTAAACTGCTGTGAACTCAAATCCCCTCCTACTCATAGCTCCATCTTCCTCCAAACAGTTCACGCAAAGGGCTGAAGCATCAAAATATTCAAGCTCAATGAGAGCCTTATGCTACCAAGTTGTTTGTAAACACTGCATGCTAATTAATGCACTGGATGGCATGCCTTTGCTGTGCAAAATTCACCTCGAAGGCACAGAACACCACAGAACTAACACCTCAGGTGCTCAGATCAGAATGGTAAACACTAAAAGGGTAAAAGACTGCTGCTGACCTCAGGCTAGGAGGCAAGTTCACACACAACATTGCTTCATTTGTGATGCTTACAATGCCACAGACAGCTCATACAGCACTGCTTTGCAGGGTACCCATACCCCTCCCCATGGAGAAGGTCAGACTTCGGTTTGTCAAGGAACAGGGGTCTCAGCAAATACAAGTCAGTCCACAGCTTAACAGCTTTGTTTATCAGTGGCATCTTCTACTAAGCTTAAGAAAGAAAAAAATTAGGTTTTTCTGCAAAAGTATGATGCATATATCTGTCTGGCTCTTATCTCAGCAACTGTACTTGAATCGCAGGTTTCAGGGCAAGGTAAGCACCTAACTCTTCAGCATTATAAAGGCCAAGGCACCTCCAACCACCAACAGAAGGAAAAAAATGTAAATAGATCAGTACATAAATACCTAAAAGACACCTACAGATTGTTATGACATTTAAAAAATATTCTAAGCCTCCTATCCTCTTGCACAACTGACTGCCAGAGCAGTAACACTGTGAGCAGCTACAATCACATCTAGATGCATATTTCTGCAGCTTGTTTGTATGTAACATCATTTGTCGCTCCCAACGCTAGAACCACTTGAACTGGTTCTTCTCATCAGCCCTCTAAACAATTCCAGCAATCACGTGCACGTTACAGAATGCCAGTGCATACATGTTGAACAGCTTCTACCTTTCTTCAGCAATGATCTATCAAAGTCTTGTACCAACTCAAGTAAATGCATCTAAGCTAAGCTCGAATTTTTTCATTTAACCCTGCATTCAAACAATATCATCGAATCATAGAATGGCTTGGAAGGGACCTCAAAGCCCACCCAGACCCAATCTCCTGCTGCAGGCAGGGCCGCCAACCTCCATATCTAATACTAGATCAGGCTGCCCAGGGCCTCAGCCAACCTGGCCTTGAACACCGCCAGAGATGGAGCATCCACAATCTCTCTGGGCAGCCTGTTCCAGCACCTCACCACTCCCATAGTAAAGAACTTCCCCCTGAAATCCAACCTAAATCCTCCCTCCTTCTGCTTAAAACCACTTCCCCTCGTCCTGCTATTATCTACCCTTTCAAAGAGTTGACTCTCCTTCTGTTTGTAAGTTCCCTTTAGGTACTGGAAGGCTGCAGTGAGGTCACCCCCACAGCCTTCTCTTCTCCTGGCTGAACAAGCCCAGCTCTCTCAGCCTGTCATCGTAGGGGAGCTGCTCCAGCCCTCTGAGCATCTTTGTGGCCCTCCTCTGGACCCTCTCCAACAGCTCCACATCTTTCCTGTATTGGGGACCCCAGACCTGGATGGGGCCTCACGAGCGCAGAGTAGAGAGGGACAGTCATCTCCCTCTCCCTGCGGGCCACCCCTCTTCTGATGGAGCCCAGGATACCATTTGCCTTCCGAGCTGCAAGAGCACACTGCTGGCTCACGTTAAGATTTTCATCCACCAGGACCCCCAGGTCCTTCTCCGCAGGGCTACTCTCACAGATTGCTCCTCCCAGTCTGTATATATGCCTGGGATTCCTCCGGCCCAAGTGCAAAACCTTGCACTTTGCTTGTTGAATCCCATCAGATTCACCCGGGCCCACCTTTTGAGTCTGTTGAGGTCCCTCTGAATGGTATCCTTTCCTTCCACTGTGTCAGCCGCACCACTCAGCTTGGTGTCATCACCAATATAACATCTATAACATGTCTATAACAGCAATTATCATAGAATGGTTTGGGTTGGAAGGGACCTTTAAGTTCATCTAGTAATTGAATGAACAGTTTGCTAAGAAAAAACAAACAATAACAACAGTAAGAAAAGTCCAGTTTTAAAGAACGCTCTTAATGAACAAGGGTTTTTTAATCAGAATGGTACACACTGATTTCGGGACTGCAGGAGAAAGAGAAGAATCAAAACTCCTTTCAGCAGACTGTGAGTTCTCTAGTTAAAATTGCCACATTTGAAATAACCCAAGCAGCAGCGTGTATCAAGAGACCTCTCATGTTATGTTTATTTAGTAAATGTAATTATTTAGATTCCAATATGCCCACATGCATTCTTCGTACAGTTCATTTAATAAGGGACAAAAAGGCAGACATTGTGCATAATTCTGTACAAACACAGGAAGACATGTTTCCTGCCACAATGAGTTTACAGCAATTTAAAACACAATGCAATAAGGGAGTGCAATAGAACATAGGAGGCAAATAAGGAAAGAACAGACAAGAATAACAGCAACCGCAAAAACTCACTGTGCTCTGCTCGCATTAAGATCTATATTTGCTGCTGGTGAATGGACTTTGAAGAGTGAAATTCTGCATATGAGCATGACTTGATTCCCCACTTGCCCATACTCCTTGAATAACTGTAGATTTTAGCTCAGTTTGACAGTCAAGCTGCAGCAGACTGAGCAGTCTCTGGAGAATTATATTCCTAGTTTCAAGTATCTGCATTATAGGACATCTGCCTGCGTATCATCATGAATACTGTGTGAATTACTATCTTCTACTGCAAGCAAAAGTAAGATTTACTTTGCTTGCAAAATTATTTCAGTTTTTTTTTTTAAACCTAGACAGATCAAACACACAATCTGAGCAGACTGCTTTTTTTTTTTTTAAAGCAGAGCTATATCAATACATTTCAATCCTGAAACAAGTATCCTAGATCAGCTTAAAACAAACTGTGATTACATTGTTACCGAAAGGTTCCTGCTACCTCCATCTTGCAGCTGCACCCAGGTGAGCAGGAGCTTGCTAATTCTTGGAAAACAACTTTTGAAGAAAAAAATGATAATAATAATAAAAAAGCAAGCCTACCACAAGAATTCTCGCAGCCCAGATCAGCTTCCAGCTGGATCGACAAACCATGCAACCCACTCTGCCATCACAAGCATGAACCAATACAACCAAGTGCTTGAGGGTAACACTACTTCTGATTGAGGCACGATCTTAATCCGGCTTTAACCAAACATGACACGTAGCACACTATATACCCAACAGCACACTCAATTCACATTCACAAACCGCTCCTACCAGGGCGCTACAAATGTATTTTCAAGTGGTTGCAAATGGATCAGGTGCATTTGAAATGTACTCTTGGCACGGATCCCCACTTCGAGTAAGCTGCCATTGACTTCAAAGGAACTACAGATCTACCCTCTGGAAGTATCTTTGGAGATGAGTACTTCAGGCAATGAAAAAGGAAGGCTCTTAAACTGCTTAAAATATGAATTTCTTTCAGAACATTACAGCGCACGAGGGATGCTGAAGTGGATGCTGGGCAAAAGATCTACTCAGAGGATTTACTGGGAGCAACTGAAATGACTGTGGAAAAATAAAAATTACCAATATAAAGAGAAAAGTGGATATAAAATAAGAAAAATGCATTTTTTGCTGAATGTTTCTTTCAGAATAACCTAGTGTGTATTTATTATTTGGCCACATTTTTGGGATAAATTCTTTAAGGTCTTCTCAAATAGCTGAATTTCAAAAACATTTCTGCTAGGAAAAAAGGAACGCGTTAATTCCTCTGCTCTAACACAAAAATAAAAAGTATATTGCTATATATATATATATTTTTTTTTTTACAAACAAAAGTCTGTGTGCAGAAAGTCAGAGTAAGGAGATAGTGAAACTGCAAGGCATTTCACTATCTCACAGCTCATACATCACTATCACTTAACTGCTCTGTATCTCTCTGTTCCTGCACAACAGCACTCATAAGATCAACTTCAGCTTTGCTTTATAATCCCTTGGTTTCTTTATTGAGTCACTTGTGCTCTTCTACTACAGGATTCATCCTTAGAAGTAGTTCTCTCTTTTCCTTTCTCTCATACAGATTTCCCTAAAAAAAAGCAAGATATGCACAAGAGGACCAGGAGCTGGATTAGCACAGAAGGTCGCTTATCCCAAGAAAGTGGGACAGGGAATCCCAGAACACCTTGCACTCAGCCTTCACCTGGAGGCAAATCCCGCTGCAGGCAGGCTAGCTCTCAGCGCAAGCAGGTCAGCTGGAAAAAGGAGGAGGGAAAAGACAACTCCCACTATGGCTCCTGACTCCTCAAATCTTTCATCCATAAAGCACCACAGGGCTCTTTGTGTTATCACCAAGTCTAGTAGTACAGACATACAGAAGTCATTTCTTATGAGCCACCTTTAACACTCGTGTGTGCGTAGCTGGCTTTTGGTTATTTACAAAGTCATTACAAGCAGGTAAGTAATCCTCACAGCTTTCCTTCTTCACGTAAGGAAGTATTCCAGTTGCTACAGATATATTATAAGTCATTATTGGAAAGTTACAGACTTCTATTAAAGCAATCAACTTTAAAACACCTGAATAATCCTCTTAGAGAATACCAACAAGCAACCAATATTCACATTGGAAAGTATAAGCACTTAAATTAGAGTATAGATTTGGGACCACAATAAGGAACGTGAGGCCTGGCTTATGTGCTCGGTTATGATTTGTTTAGATGTGGCACTATTTACCAGGCATTTCTGAATTGTGATTAAGCCTCTGCCGTAGTCTCAGCAGATAAGTGCCAAACATACCCAATTCAGTTTCCATATTTGCAAAATGAAGAGAACATATCTATACGGCTGAAAGTCTCAGTAAGATGCTTTCAAGGGTACAGTTTTCTCTAATTTCTTCATCATGAAGGAATTTTAAGTTAGACTGTGCACCATGTAAACCATAAAGCCTAAATTAATTTCTTTTAGCATGGCCCAGTCAGTGCTTTCTATCGTACTACTTTTGCTTATACAACTGATAGATTCACACAGGTAAATACTTATCAGGTCTTCCACATGCTGAGGAACTGGAAAAAGGATTTACTGATGTGTCTCAAGCCTATATGTGAAAATCAGTAGAGCTGTTATTTCACCTTCTTCCATGAGAAATAGTAACTTTTCTACTCTCTCACCCCTCCATACACCATATAGTAAGATATTGTGGAGGTGGTAAGGAAGACAATTCAAAGTCTGCTTTTCCGTCCCAGTTACGAGGCCCTTCTAACAAAGAATATATTTTCCCAAAATAAACTACTTCACATACTACCTTTGCAAATTCCTTCCTTTAGAGAATGTCAGAATAGAGCTGGGACAAGGATTTTTTGGAATGGTCCTGACATGAGCAAAATAGCCATTCTCAGCCTAGCCAGAGCACAACAGAGAGAAGATAATTCCATTTTGGGGAGCATTTTGAAAAAACGTGATATACAAAGTACCCCAAGTACATAGGAACAGACCTGGAAAGGTAAGGGAGCTTCAACCAATCAGTCAGTGGAGTTTTGGAGCTTTACAGCCAGAAATAACATTGTTGTGCACACTTACACAAAAGGCCAATTGGAGGCACACAAGAGTAACAGTTTACTACCATTACTGTCAAAAATTTCACGTCAGGTAGAACTGATCCTCACCTCAGCTGCTGTCAGAGTTTCATTTACTTCATTGAAATATCTTGTTTGGTCAGTTCTACCACTGTAATTTACTTTAAACATAGTGAAACCTTAACTAAAGTGGCAACCTGACATTAAGCAGCCACTTAAAAGCTGTTCCAGATTACCACTCCACTCTTTGTGGTGAGGCTTTGGGCACAGTAAAGCTTGGAGCCAGATTCCACTTTCCCTTCATTTCTCAGATCCCTTCAATGCGAACTCCAAAGCCAGGCAGCACCACCACAGACATGTACTGTCGGTGGAACCAGCCAAAACATGTCCTCGAGTCTGAGGTGGTCTTTTCAGCAAAGGTTGGGAAATAGCCCAAAATTGCAATCGCTGTTCTGGTTTTTAAACTCCACTTCAAAGCCAAAAAGTTGATTTTCCTCTCCTGCTGCTTAAGGCAAATTTAACTGGATACATGCACGGCGTAAGTGCCAAACCCATTTAGAGTTGGAGGAACTTACGAAACATACAGGGGGAAGATTCTGTTGTTCTTACTCACATTAAACAGCTCAACTGAACTAATGGGACTCTGCAACGCAATTAAGAAAAGTAGGATCCAATCCAAAAAGAATATGCACATTTCATAGCTGGAAAACAGACTCCACACTGAGCACAGAGGTAATCTGGAGAGGCTTTCGAGTAGCCATTTAATGGAGAGTTATTTATGTGAAAAAGCAGTCATATAATTCTACTTCGGACTTCTTTTCTACAACTAAGTGCTAAATGAAGTCTTGTGTCTGTTAGTAGCGTTTGTTAGCGAAGAGAGAAATCTTCAAGCCAGGGTGCTCTGGGGAAGCAACGGTCAGCATTAATCCAATGGAAAATAACACACCTAACGTTACATTAATGCAAAACACAGGTAGCGTTCCCCACAGACACGAACTTCTGCAAGATAAAGCGTGAGGCTCTTCCAGAGAAGACCTAGCCCACTTCTACGCACATACACACCGATAAGTAAACCGAGAGCTCCAGATGAACGGTCTGAACACACCCGGCGAAACCCTCCTTCGAAGCAGGAGCCCGAAGGGCGGAGGAAAGGGTTTGTTTCAGGGAAGGGTTCGTTCCAGGGCCGCTGCTCGGCCCCGGCAGCCCGGGGCAGGTGCCCGAGGGCAGCGCGGCGCGAGGCCGGCTCCCGCCCCACCCCGCGGGGGTCCCCGCCGCCCACAGCCTCCCTCTCCCTCCCTCCCTCCCTCCCCCCCCCTCTCCTCCTCCATCACTTCCTCTCCCCGCCGGCCCCTCTTCCCCTCACCTCAGCCCCTCTTCCTCTCCCCGGACGTCCCGCCGCAGCCCTCGCCTCGCCCTCCGCCTCCCCCTCCGCTCTCACTCACCCTCCCGGGCTTTCAACAGCACCGTGTTGGCCACGATGTTCTCGATTTCCATGGTCGGGGGCTCCTTCCCCTCAGGGCAGCCGGAGTGGAGGCCGCCCCTGCTGCCTCCTTCGCCCCCTCCTCCAGCCCCGCCACCGCCGCGACGCCAAGCCGCCGCTCATCCGGCCCCGCGGGACCTCAGCGCCGCGCTCGCCTCTTCCCCATCACCCGCTGCTCGCTCCGCCACCGGCCTCCCCCTCCCCGAGGGCGGAGGCAAGGAGCAGGCAGCGCCCGCCCGCCCCGACCATCGCTGGAGCGCCCGCCTCAGCCGGCTCCGCCCCTGCCGCTGTCCCCGCCCCGCTCCCCTGCAACTACAACTCCCGGAAGGCCTCGCGCGACGGAACTCGCGCTCCCCCAGGCGCACGCCGCGCTCTGCACGCCGGGATACGTAGTGAGTTACCTCATTCTGCCTCCTCCGGCTTTTCCCAGGGCGGCAGGCGAGAAGGGCGGCGAGTCTCGCGATATTTGGGCGAAAGCCTCGCGAGAGTTTCTCTCTGCCGGTGCGTGGCGGAGCTCGGGCGCGCTGGTTGCGGGGCTGCCGTCACCTCACTGCTCCGTTCACGCCGTGCCGCGCTCCCCGCCGGCTCTCGCGGGATTTCTGAGGCAAGTCTCGCGCAACTTGAAGAGCTCCAGTCAGGCCTGAGGGACGCTCTGCCTGTGGACGCCGTTTTAGTTGGTCTCTTGGCTACTCTAGCCGCTGAGTGCATGCTGGGCCTTTCCTTGCCCACACAAGCAGCCGGCAATGGGGAAGGCAGCAAAACGCAAGAAAAAGGCCACAGCATCTTCAAGAACCAAGGGCTCAGCAGAGCCAACCATAGCCATGGTGAAGAGCAACCCCTTTGAGGTGAAGGTCAACAGGCAGAAGTTTAACATCTTGGGAAGGAAGACCAAGAATGATGTGGGGCTGCCTGGTGTGTCACGGTCCAAGGCTATTAAGAAGGTAAGATGACATCAGAAATGGGGAGGAAGGAGGGCGGCTATGGATGCAGAAGTGGTGGAGAGGCTGTGAGACTGGAGCCATCACAGGTGAGGTAAGAGGCTGGCTCACCCTGTGTGACAAAAGTGCGCACCTCATGTTGCTCTGGAGGTGATGAAGGGTGTGCCCAACTGTCTTCCTCCTGGGCAGTCAAATAGTGCTGGTCTCAATGCCTTACTGCACTGTGGGAATGTTTCTCTTATTACTCTGGACCAGAGTACAGCAGGAAGCACAGGTGATTGGTTGTAAGTGTTCATTACCTAGATTTAGGTGCTGCAGGATGTTGAGCTTGGTGATGGTGCGACATCACTGCAACAGGGAAAGCCTGAAAGAGGAGTAGGTTCTCATTGCAGTGGGAACCTCATAGATAGAAAAGAACTACCATTGCCTCAGAAAACTTGATTGCTTTTTGTGCAATAATTAAATAGTTACATTGTGAAAAAACATTAGGATGCAAAGTAGTGGTATGTCTTCATTGATAATAACGTACATACAGCTTTGGAAGTTTAAATCTTTATCTTCCACCCTTGACCCTTTCAAAACTGTCCCCTTTTTCTTTCTCTATAGACATCACTAGCTGCCTGACCAAAATCCATACGGCACAAGGGAAGTTGTTGCCTCATATACATTCCAACATTTATCCTTTCCTTAAAGGAAGTACTGGATTTTTTTTCCTGACTTATCTCTGCAAAGAAAACAAGAAAGAAATAAAAACTTCTGTAGACCCTATTAAAGCAAAAAACTTTTATTGTAACAACTTGCACTGAGGTTCTCAGTGACATGGACATAGTTTCTCTACAGCTACCTGATAAGAGGTTGTAGGAAGGGGGGTAAGGCCTCTTCTTCTAGGTCACTAGTGATAGGATGAGATGTAATGACCTTAAGCTGTGCCACAGTAGGTTCAAGTTGGATACCAGGAAAAATTTATTCTCAGAAGGAGCAATGAGGCATTGGAATAGGCTGCTCAGGGTGGTGGTGGAGTCACTGTCCCTAAAGGTGTTCAAGAACCATGGAGATGTGGCACTAAGTGACATGGTTAGTGGGCATGGGTTGATGGTTGGACTAAATTATCTTGGAGGTTTTTTCCAACCTTAATGATTCTGTAAACAAATCTGGATAGATAAACATACATTGAATCTGGACATGTACACATCAAACAGAATTGAAAGCTGTAACACAATGGAAAACACAGCAATAACAGCAGAGCAGCAAGTGAAGATTTGCTCAAACACAACAGCTATAAGCACAGAGATAAAAGAAGGAAGCTGTTTACCTTCAGAAGGCCTCAGGTACACAAGGATCTCCAGGGAGGTAGCCTTGCTTCTACTGCCAACCCTTAAATGAGGTCTGGGAAGGGGTGAATCCTGGCTCCACCCTTTCCAGTCACTCAGCACCATTGCATTGCATTGCATTGCATGCACCTGAGACCCCCTGGGTTGGCCCTGCCTTCCCACCAGGTGCTCAATCACTGTTTCAAGTCATGACATATGGTTTCCACTACAGAAGTACTTACTGAAAAAAGAAGTTATTTTAAAAACTAATGCAGCAGAAGGAAATGGATAGTTTGTTACTTTGAATGCATTGTGAGAGGTTATGCTTGAAGATTCTATGAATAGAAGTAATTAGTGAGAGAGGACATGAAATAGTTGATGAACTAGTGCTTTTCCATATCCAAGTTAGTAAGATATATTAACATTCTTTTAAATTGCACATTCACTTGTATATTCCATGCAAGAAGAAAATTGAAGGTAGAACTTTGAGAATAGTAGATGAAACCAGACTTCTACTGTCAGTAGTGATGATGACTTCAAGGTCTGGATGCTCAGGGGGGCTGCAGAGGCCTGTTGTAGGAAACTGCCTTCTTCAGCACACAAGTTTGGGAGTTCATTGTAGTACAAACAGCAACAATACCCATCCATGAGATTTAGTTAACATGTTTTAAATTAGCACATATTTTTTTAAATCTAAACACAGCCAGCATTTTCTTCCTTCAGAAACTGTATAATAACTTCAGCATTTTAGAAAGCTTAATAACGTTCAATTTCACGTTTTAAGGTATTCTTTTAGCTAGTAAGGTAAATAAAATGTTTGTCATGAATTACATCACTAGCACTTAGAAATAAACCTGTCTTCTTCAATGTGCCGTAAGTGCAGCACGTGCTACATCATACATGCCTTACTGCTCTGATGCATGACCTCTCTGTGCTCAGCACTAAAGCTGAGACACTGCGTGTATGTACCCACTTGGGTTTCTTTACGTCTTGGATGACAAGACCAGATACATTGGTCAGCTGATACATTTTTTTTTTTCCTTTCTATAGTACGTTCTTTTATATTAAGCTTCAGCCTGAAATCAGAATTCTTTGGAGGCAATGCTTAGTTTTCATATATGATAAAACAAAGGCAAGATACAGTGTATCTTAATTTGTCTTCTTCTGGGCATCTTGTAAGGGTAGTTAATTACTCTGAGTTGTGTCTTGCATGTGCTTCCCATACCTTTTTTGTTTTGTGTTATGATAGACTAGATGATGTCAAGATATCATGAAGCTTTTTTTGCCTTGGCTTTGAAAGCATTTATTCTGTTAGTTTTTTGAACTTAATCTCCTTTTTTTTCTTCTAGCGTACTCAAACGTTATTGAAAGAATATAAAGAGAAAGAAAAGACAAACGTGTTTAAAGATAAACGTTTTGGTGAATATAACACCAAAATAAGTCCAGAGGAAAAGATGATAAAACGTTTCACTTTGGAAAGACAGGTAATGTACCAGAATGGGAATTAAAAAGAAAGACTAGGTTGGGAGGGTTACCGTTAACAGAGGGTTTTGCAGGCTATTGCTTTTTGTTTGTTTTGTTTGTATGTTTGGAACTTCTATGAAAAATTGTTTATGGGAATCCAGAATTTTCCATGAACACTTCCTGTTTTGCCAAGACAGCTGTTTTTTTTTTGAAGAAAGTTCTTTGAGCACATTTGAGCTCTGACATACAAGAAAGCCAATTTTAAGCAGAGTTGTTTTTCTTTGACTGTTCTAGACTTGTTATGATTTGGAAATTGGATTAGAAAAAGGCAGCCACCAGCAAGTACAATTTGGGATTCCAGTACAGCTGTTGGAGAGCAGCCATTTCATTTGCTGACTAGAGGAACTCTGTAACATGCTGTCATTCTGTAATGAGAATTGTTTGTTTAGTACCATTCTTTCAGGTTTATCATACTCAATCTCCAAAGCTGAATATTGTAATATTATAACCTGCTGATAATTTATGTAAGTTACAGTCAGTTTCTTCAGACCAGAAATAGAATAATGAAGAATTATTTTTAATTGTATACAGATAAAACTTAAGCTTCCTTAAGTTTTCTGAGTTGTTTCATTTCTACATTACTGTAAGAATAATGGAGGCATCATACTTTTTCACTTAAGACTAGATGTATTTTGAATAAAAAGATTAATCTGGTAGCGTTCTTAAAAGAGCAAAGAACTGGAATGAGAATCTTCTCAACCAGCGTTAAAAATGCTGGCTCTGTTAATTTATTGCCTGGAAAGTAGAAATTTTTGTTATTTAATTGGTTTATTTTGTTCTTTTTAGCAAAATTATGGCAAGAAAAGTATCTATAATCTTAATGAAGATGAAGAATTAACTCATTATGGCCAGTCTTTGGCAGAAATTGAAAAACTGAATGATATTATTGATAGTGATAGTGACACAGAAGAAAGAGGAGCTCTGTCAGGTAGGACATATCAGCTAATATCTCACTGCTCTGTATTTCTTTTCACTGTTGGTTTTGTTGTCGGTACATTTGCATCATTTGTTTCTTTCACTGAAGAAACGTATGTATATGGGTGGGATGTTGAAGCCAGATGACTACTTCAGTATATGTGGACCAGCTGTCAGAATTCAGCAGTAGCTATGTTGGAGCTACCCAACTGGCAAGTTTTTTTGATCTGTGGGTTTTTCAGAATTAATGTGTACCCACACTTCAAGGTGCATTGGGCAGCATCTGAAGCTTAAGTTGTTTGCTTGTACCTCTACACCTAAATAGTAGTTGGAATATTGAAAAAATATTCCTATCTCATGCAAAATGTTTGTCAGTGTAAGTTGTGTCCAGCATCTCTCTTAGGTATGACTGTTGAGAGGAATGGGAGTAGTACCTGGCTGATGACGTAGTTTTAACTGCTCCCATTCTCAAATATTAGGGAGATACTGTCCTAGCAGCATCAGCACTTAACTTTCAGTTTGAAAAGAATTCACAATTTATTTTTTTCTTCTAGCTGAGTTAACTGCTGCTCACTTTGGAGGGGGTGGAGGCCTTCTTCGTAAAAAAGCATCAAGTGAGCAGGAAGATGAGGAGGAGGAAAAACCTAAATCTAGGAAGGAACTCATAGAAGAGTTGATAGCCAAATCTAAACAAGAAAAGGTGAGTTTTTAACTCTAGAGAATAAGTTAATGCATGATGTAGAGGGCATCACAATTTGTCTTTGCAGAATAAAGTAGCAGTAACACAGAAAGTGAGGTAGATAACTGTCTGGGAAAAGAATCTAAGGTCCTTAAATAGTGTCCATCTGCCCTTGTAGACACTTTAGGAAATAAAGTGAACATCTGCCATTCTTTTATATCTTCAAATCTCTCATTTTCTTGACTCATATAACTTGTTTTCTGTATGCAACCCATGTGGCATTCAGTATAACTGTATTGCTTCTACAGTTGCAGTGAATGTTTATACCTTTAAAATGGTATTTGAAATTATTTATTTGCTGAAGACATCATTTTTGTTTTATGCTAAAAATGCTTTGTCATATCCAGCTGAACGTAACTGCTGCATTTGTGTTTTGTTTTTCTAGCAAGAAAGGCAAAGTCGGAGAGAAAGTGCCTTAGAACTCACTGAAAAGCTTGACAATGACTGGAAGGAAATCCAAACCCTTATGACCCGCAAACCCCCAAAGTCAGAAAGAAAGGACAAAGAGGCAGAAAAACCCAAGGTAAAGTTTGGCAAGATTACTTTCTTTTGTTCTAATAACTTGTGGTTTTCACTGTCCTAGTGACTGAAGTATAAGGCGAAGATGATCGCTTTGCAAAATAAAATGAAAGAGGTTATGTGTTGAGCAACACTACTGGCTGTAGATTATTTTTAAGACATTTTTGCGTGAAGAATAAAAATTGTTGGGAGCATTGGCTTACTGTGAACGCCTTTGCTACACTTCTTGGGTGAAAAAACTTTTCTTTGACATCAAGTTTTTCCCTGTTGTGACCTGAGTACTGTCCCTGCAAAAAGGGAACTAAGATATTAAGCTTATGAATAAATCTGTTACAGCGTCAAAGCTTTTCCTCTTCGTTGTTTTTCATACTTCTTAATTTAAGAATAAGCATTGCAGTGTCTTGTGCTATATTTTTTTTGTGTAGACATTTTGTATTATATTGTACATGTTCCCTGGCAGTAGAATTCTGTTTCCAGAAGGCTGAACTAATGAACTGATCTTATGTTAAACTGATCTTAAATAATGAACAGAAGATACTGGATCAAAAAGTCATATTTTAAAATAAAAAGCAGTACACCAAGATGCTTCGTGATATACCAAATACTCCAGTATGTCGATAATGTGATATTCTAGACAAAAATTCTGTCAATGTGCTTTGCTGAAGGGGAAAATTAGCTTCTGTTGCTTCATGTGAATCTCAATTTGAGTGTTATCAGGGATGCAGGGATCAGACTGTGCATTAAATATAACATTAATGTTAAATAGAAGAAAATTATCTAGTGGCATGTAAGAAGAATAATTACTAAAACTGAGTTTTAGAGAAGCTGTTTCTTGACTTAAGCATCTATCAGAAAGATTGTATTCAGAAGTCCAGCGTAACCTCTGCTAGTGACAGTTTTCCCAGGTATGCTGTTTAAATAGGCTGAGCATCAGCAACCCTTTTTGTTTCCTTTGAGGTAGATACCTATGTAATTAATAAGATAACAAAGATGTAGTTTATTTCTAACAGTATTTATGAAGTGAAATATAAACTATAAATTTGTTGGTTTGTTTTTTGAGAAAACTATTAATAAGCAATATTTTGAAGCTTTTCAATTAATAAGTAAAACAGTTTTAAGATAATGTTTGTAAGTTCTTCAGCTGTGAGTAACTTAAATGGAGGAGAGTTCAGGGAAAATTTTATTCAATCATTCAATCCATTCCATATGTTAATACTGAATTGAAACCAGCTTTCTCTGTACAGTCTTTGCCTTATTTCATAAAGGTCTTATTTTTCAGTTGTTATGTCTGGTAGGGGGGTGGATGCAAAGCAGAATAATAGAACTAAGACAATAAGCAACTGTATAAATATTTCTTTAGCCTGATGAATATGATATGATTGTTCGAGAACTTGGATTTGAGATGAAAGCAAAACCTTCAGAAAGATTGAAGACAGAAGAAGAACTGGCAAAAGAGGAGGAGGCGCGACTCCAGAAGCTAGAGGTACACCATCTATGGTTTTAGATTGTTTTCTAACCTGTCTTTTGGGAGTGACCGCGTATATTTATTGCTTGACCTTCGATTGAATGTGGCTGTACTAAACTGGAGTTCATCAGAGGGCAAGTTCAGGAAATCTGTTCGTGTTTTGTTTGGAATCTGATATAATAAAAGAAACATGGACTTAGTACATGATTTAGTGAGGTTTATGAAATGAGTAAATATTTCTTCAATAAAAAATATAATATCGCTTCGATTTGCCTTTAAATGTTTTAAATTATTCAGAGTTTAGATGTGTTTCAGTAAGGGGGGTATTTTATTGCAAAGAAGTTGAGTTAATACGCTGCCAAGTCATGTAATGCTTTCTTCTGGTGTTGTAAATCTTCCAGCAGTAGCACATACATAGCTTCGCTTCACATAGGAATAGGGTTCTCTTGGGAAATGTCGCGTGCTGATTCTTCTATATGGAGCTCTGATTCCTGTAGAAAGAGTGAATTACTTGGTAAATGTTTCTCTCCTTTTGCTTTTGGGATACTAGAGACGCATTTAAGATGATAAGGAGAGGTGGTACCTTCACATTACAGCAGAACAGAAAGGATTTCTTTTATATTCTTGTCATGTTGTTTGATGGATGATCTAGCTGGTTGCCAAAGTGAAAGTGCTTCTGGAAATGATTGTTTCACGTATTGCCCATTGAGTCTATTTTCAAATTCAGTGTAATGTTAAAATGTTAAGATTGTGTTTTCTGCAAACTTGTTACACATAGGGGAAACAGATAAACACTGCGGAATCATAAAACACTTACAGAAGCTGCATTTTCTGGTAAACCAAACAGGTGAAATAAGAGAACATAATGCTTTTGGAAGCCCAGTTTAAAACCTTCCAAAAAACAGTTATCACATACGCAATTGCATTAGGCTATCAGATCATACTGCCCAACAAAAACAATGTATTGGTAGTTTTTGCCTATAATTTGTCAAGTCACTGTTTTTAATTTCCATCTACTACTTGAATAATCTAGTTAACTTTTTTCCCCTTTGATTTTCTTAAATGTAGTGTTTGAGGGATCTTTCATTCTTGTGTAAACACATGATTCATCTGCGTATGTTACTTCTCCTAAAACACAGGCAGATCGACTACGTCGAATGCGTGGAATAGATGAACAAGAGAAGAAAAAGAAACCCAGCCACGTGTCAGCTGATGATCTAGCTGATGGCTTTATCCTGGATAAAGATGACAGACGTTTATTGTCTTACAAGGTAAGATAGGAAATGTCAGCGTTTTCAAAGTTTTGAAGTGAAAATAGGAAGATCAGTTTGGAACTGACCTCTGGAGAACTTTAGTCCAAACCTGCGCTCGAGGCAGGGTCAGCCGTGGAATCACCATGTTGCTCAGCACTTTGTCCAGTCTTGTCATGAAAAATCTCCAAGAATAGAGGCTGCACAGTCTATCTAGGCATCCTGATTTTCCCACTGTAAAAAAGTTTCTCAGTCTGAACCTCTCTTGTTGAAACTTAAACCTGTTGCTTCTCCTTCTCCCACCATGGACTGTGGTGCAGAGTGCTGCTCTGCTTCCTCAGTGACTTCCTTTACAGGCACTGGAAGGCTGTTGTTTGGTTCCAGGCCGAAAAAATCTGGGTTCCACAGCCTCTCCTCGTAACACAGGTTCTGTGGCTCCTGATGATCTTGGTGGCTTTCTCTTGAACTTGCAGCTGTTTATAGATAGCTTTCTTATATTTGAAAAGTGTTTTCTATCTGGTTACAAAAGTGCTGAGGAAAGGAGAATAGTTGTTTCCCCCTATACTCCCAGTAATATAGTAGCCTTCTATGCTTTTACCTTACGGGGCTGCAGAGAGGGCCTCAGACCTTCCATTTGTTGTTGGTTTTAATTTGCACTATACTCCTTATGAAGAAGTTTTGATTAAGGTGGCATAGCAAGTAAAACCTTTAACGCTGATGTAATGCGTCACCCTGACTGTGATGCATGTGTGTGCATACTGATCCTCTCATCTTATATGGAAGTAGCGAGGGAAACGCTCCTCTCGGCAGGGAGCACAAATTGTGAATGTGAATTTAAATTGTTGATTAAGAAAATCAGGATGGGAACAATTATTTATCTGATACACTATTTTAATACATAGAAGAAGTTTATGTTTTTTTAACAAAGAATGCTTCTGCAAGTGATGTTGAAATTTTATATCATCTGCTAGTATTCCTTACTTTCCTACTGATTGTTGTAGTCCTCACATACTACATCCTGTTCTTCCCATCTCTTACAGCTCCTTGGAAATACACTTCTAGTCATTTATCTGTATACATTCTCTTCTTAAAATTCCTTCTTGTCTGGCACAGCTGCCATTCACTGCTTGGTCACAGTAGCTTTTCGTGATACATTTCCATGGTTATTCTGGCAAAAACTTTATCAGTGTTTTTAACTGGCTTATTTTCCCTACTGGCAGGATGGAAAAATGAATATTGAAAATGCAGAGGAGGAGGAGGACAAAGAAGAGGAGGACAAAGAAGAAGAACAGGAAGAAGAGGAAGGTGATAAGGAAGATAATGAGAATGAAGAAAGTGAGGAAGAATCTGCTACTGAGGATGAGGAGGATGTTGCATCAGATAACCACTCGGATCTTGAGTCTGACCTTGAGAGTGAAGAAGAAGCTGCAGGAAATAAAGAACAGAAGAAACACAAGGCAAATGAAAACGAATCGCAGAATGTGGAGGAACTGGATCCAAAAATGGAAGGTGCCAAATCAGAGCTTCCATATACATTTGCTGGTAAGCAAAAGACTGCTGCAGAGATCGCTGTTGTCTTTAAGTTTTTATAACCAGTCTTTCTCTCTCTCCTGCAGTATCTTATATATTCCTGCTAATCTATGAAGCTTTGCCTCATAATTGTCTCCTACTGTTCCAAGAGCAGAGAATAGCTGCTGTTCTTAGTGATTAGCACTGATCATGCTGTGAGCAGCGGGAACCGGATCTGTTTCACCGCAGAACATTTACTTCTGCTTCTGTCAGCCTTAGAATTGACAGATACACAGTAGGAATGAAAACAGAAAGATTTGTACTTGTTTCTGAAGGCCACCAGTGCCTCCAATCTAAAATGCTAGTGTTTTGCATGAGGGAAGTTATTCTATTATCTATATTTAAATGAGAGCTTTCCTTCTGTAGTGTTTGGACCGACGTTTTTGTCAGAGGCTTAGAGAGGCAGCATTCTGACATGTAATCCCCGTGATACAACATCACAGTATTTTGAAATAGAGACATTCAAAGTTTGACTCCTTTGGGGCTTGTGCCTAGGAGGAAAGAGGAAGTACGTTCCAAGTACTGTACAAAGCAATCATTAATATTAAGTATTTAATGCAACTAGCTATTGTCCTAGTATAGGTTTCTCTAACAAAATTAACTGTTACAAGATTGAACAACCTTTCAAACAGCTTCCCCTAGTGCTTGCTTTTTTCCCATCAAAAGGAAATAGCATACATTAAACAAAGCCTTTTAAATTGCATTCAGGATTTGTCCTAAGCAGAAAGTGATCACATTAACTCAAAAACTGAACAAATTAGGATGTTCTAGCACGTTAACTTATGCAGAAGACTAAAAATACCTTTTTTTTTTTTTTTTTGTAAAATTATTTTCCATTAGTGGCAAGTTTCTTACTTTATTTAATATCCTTCATACAAAAGATAATTAGTTGTGAACTGAACATAGAGCTAATTGTATTATGGTAAATTTATGGTTGAATGAATGCTTAAGTTTACTTCTGGTGTGTTGCATGTGTGTGCACGTGGTTATGCTCAGCCTAGGCAGCAAATAAAGGATGAATTGCATCTCAGTTGTTGAAAAGCATTTATCGTATTTTCTGATTTATGCTCATGTATGCTATGTTACCTACATATTGATAAGTTACTAGTGTTTAAAAGATTACTATCTAAAAGCTATGTCTTTTTTTCTGAAAAATGACACTTTCAAATTGGAAATTTGTTAGATTGGCACTTGAATTAAATATCTTAAGTTAGAGGTTTGTCTGGTCAATTTTCATTTTTACTTTGCAGTTCCTGAATCCTATGAGAAATTTAAGTCTTTATTGGCTGGAAGAACAGTAGAGCAACAGCTTATTATACTGGAGAGGATTCAGAAATGCAATCACCCAAGCCTTGCAGTGGGAAACAAAACGAAGTTGGAAGTATGTTTTCATGTTTTGTTTTATCTTGTATTTTAAGGTTTGAAATTAACTTTGAATTTCTGCTTAAGCCTTACTAAGAGTTCAGGAAGCAGCATAACGTATATATGTTCTTTTGTTCTTATAACAGTCCAATCAACATACTGCTTGTTTCTTTTCTAACTTTTTTATCACTGTTCTTTTGTACTGCTCTAAAAAATACATGCAATGAAAGAAAATTAAGAGTTTTTAACATACTATGCTTCTTGCAGAAACTCTTTGGCTTCCTTCTGGAATATATTGGAGAGTTGGCAACTCTGGATTTACCAGAGCTCAAAACAATTGACAAACTCACCCTGTAAGTAATAGATCCTGTTGACTTTTGCTCCTTTCTGGTCTAAAGAGAAAAGCTCTTTAGGGTAAAGTATTCAGTATGTAGCTCTGTGAGGATTGTAGGCAACTTAGTGTTTTAAATCTGTTTCATGTATTGTCTGGGCTATTAATTGTACCAAGACATTTCCAAAACATTAGAATGTAATTTTTAATCTGTAAATGCTTTTCATGGGTTGTAGATAAATAAGATACCAGCTGTGCATGCAGACTTACTTCTGTATATGGAGTTATTCATGGAGCTGATTAAGGACTTTAAGGTTTGCAGTGACAGTGTTCTGTTGCCTTTACAGTTTTTTTTACACGAGTTTCCATTCTGTGAATTCACTCACATTAGGAACTAGGTGAAAATAGAGTTAGAATGCTATACTAAGCCCATATAAAAGTTCCAAAGAAACATTTTGCAGGAAATTGTCAGTTTGGAATTGTTGTCTTCAAATATATAATGGCTATTTATTGTGACAAGAGAGCCAAATTTGTCTCACAGTTACACGGCAAAGGATGAGGGTCAATGGACGCAAGATGCAACATAGGAAATTCCAATTACTTGTAAGGAAAAATTCTTCACAGCAATTGTGTTGAACCCTAGAACAGGTTTCCCAGAGAAGCTGTGGAAGATTCACAAAATTGAACAAAGCTGCAAGCAAGCTGATTCAGCTTTGAAGTTAGCCATGCTTTGAGCAGGGAATTGCACCAGATCACCTCCAAAGGTCCCTTACAACCAAAATTAGTCTGTTATTCCTTTCTTGACTTTGTGGGCTGGGCAACTTTCTTTTAGTGAATTATTTGTATGTGGCTTGAAAGAAAAAACATACAGTGAAAACTAAAGGAAATAGTTTTTAATAATCTGTTATGTGCAGGTTTAGCATGCGTTACTCTGTTGCATTCATCAGCAGGAGCTGTTGATAATCACACATGCTGGGGCTTTGTAAAAATGTGTAAACACATTTTGATTGTTTTATAGAGCTGGGATGTATTAATATCACTGCAAACATTTTAAATAAAAATACTGAAAAGGAGATGCAGACGTCTGACTGCACCTCCTTGTAGGCAGTAACCTCAGGCCAGAAGCTGGCCTAACTTTGTGCATATTTGTTTGTATGTTTGAAGTAATAATTTTGCTAGCCACGTTGCTGCCTTACATGTTCCTTAACATTGTGTGAGAGTATTTTGAGTGGTGAGTTGCCTAGTATGGACCAGCATATCTTTGTACAGTAAAATGAAGAGTTAGGTGATTTAGAAAGATGTGTTTTAATCGTATCAGATTATTATTTAGGAGTGTATTTTAAAGTTTTTAATTATTTTTTTATTATTAGGATTTAGAAACCTCCAAATCAGAAATCATCTCACATTGCCCAATGAAAAATAGATCTCTGTGAACCGAAAGTATTACAGTAATAACCTGTGTCGGGTCATGGTGGCTATTTCTCTAAAAAACGTAGTTTGTTTCGGGGAATTTGTTTTTGTTATGGATGGAACACAAGAAACCACCCTGCAGATGCTTGAAATCAGGTTTTTAGTTAACATCACTGGTGTAACTTGATCACAACTTACATTTCTTCTTAATAGGCCATTGTACAATCTTTGCCAGATGTTTCCTGAAGCAGCCAGTGGCAATATTAAGTTTGTCCTTCGAGATGCTGCACATGAGATGGAAGAAGTAATTGAAGTGAAAGGCCGTGCAACGTTTCCAGGTTTAGACACGGTAACGAATACCTGCTGCTAAGAACAACTCTTGCTCTTTCCATTCGTACAGAAATGCTAGTAAATGCCTGATGATGGGAAATGTAATTTTGCATCTTGAATTATACGATGAGTTATGAGCATCTATGGCTTTTTATATTTCTTAAATTTAAATCTGCATATAAGGAAAAGTTTTACAGGGTAGAAGTGTGACTGATACATTAACAAGGGGAAGAGATCTTAAAATTGCCTCTCCAATTTACAGAGCAGAACATTCTTAGTTTTCCTGATGAAATTTCAATGGACAGTGATGATGATCAGTTATGTCCCGATTTCTTCAGTTACGTTAAGTGCAAATATTTTAAAAGTGCTCCATAGAAGTGCAGTATCTCTTAGTTTCACAAAAATATCAAGGAAATAACATAATGGACTTAAAAGTACAACCATTTTTAGTACTGTAGATGTGAGTAATGCTAAATTAATGACTGAAAGTGAAAGGACTGACCTTTCTTTCTTGTATTAGTAATGCTTCAAAATTTCAGTGGCTGTGCTAAATCTTAACAGACTTTTTTCAAAGTCTATGTAAATGGCTATTAGAGAATTCACATGTGGAACACATAGAAAATGAATGTTTATGTAGTAAAATGTTTTCAAAGAACAACCATAAATCAGTAATCCAAAGAGAACTACTTGATTTTTGTCTGTGAGCTTGAGGAAACAATGTTGCCTAATGGGATATTTAGGGTATTGAAAGAAATTAGACTGAAGAATTTGATTGGAAGACTTGCTTCTTGCAGCTTAGACAATATTTATATTGAGTTCTTTTTGAAGAGACTTTTTTCAGGATGTTTTGGATTTTGCAGGAAATGTATTGTAGAGAGCTTTTAACTTCTCATTATGTTTTGTCTATCACCCTTATAACATACAGTTAGACATACCATAGATATTCTATTTTCTCAGGTACCTTAAAAAGTCATCTCAGTAAACAGGTTGTCAATATCATATCTGATTTCTGAATGATATATGCCTTAGTATTTTTAGACCACTACATGACAGCTACTCATCCGTCACAGTTACATATGTGTAAAATCAAGATCCCTGGAATTGACTTAATACATTTTGCCTTCGTACTCTGTTTTATGCATTATCAGCTTATTTATTTGAAAATTACTTCTCTGCTGTTTCCAACGTCTGACTTCTGGCATCCAGTTGTAACTCCTGCTTTTATATACATGAGTCAGCTTCTTACTAAGGTATGTCTATGATGTATCTCAGTATACAACTTCACTTCCTTGTTTCTTCCTAGTACTGACACTATGTGTTATAATTAATGTGTATATATTGGAACTGTACTGAAAAGGATGCATTGTGTTTGGTGTGGTCATAGATAGTAAAAGGCAGAAAAAATGAAGAGAAAAAAACAGAGTACAGCCCAACTCAAAATTTGGGCTAATAATTTTTTGAGCTCTCGTGCAAGAATTTCTTATATGACAAGCTGTGTGGAACTAATGGAACAGACTGAATAAAGTACAAAACCATTTGTTAGAGATTTCTTTTCCATATATTGCAATTGCTCCAGTTTAATAAATGTTTTTATTTAAGAACTGATAATGTTTGTTTTCCTTAAAATTTTGCCTAGTACAGCGCATTGCAGTGTAGTTAAGAAGTACTTATATTTCTATCCAATTATCTTTCTTATACGCTTTGAAAGTTCTGAGCTGGTTGTTCTGTTACTGTTGCAAATCCCAATTGCTTTGAGCCTGATGTTTCTTTATTTCACTTGTGAAAATGGATATGGGGCATTGGAGGGCAAAAAGTAGGACTAAAATTTACAAACAGTTCAGATGGCAGAGCAAACAAGCAGTAAGAACTTACTGGTGGTTTAGCACCTTCTAGTGGCTAAACCTCATCTTTCTAATCAATTCTGCTTATACTCTTTAGTAAAAGCAAAGGGAAGGCAATACGTTTTTCATTTAAATCCAAAGGGTACCATTTTACAGATTTTAAAATGTGTACAACTTTCTAAATATTCCTACTTCTGGGGGGATGCTGCATTCGTGTTGGATAGACATTTACTAATTAACGGTATGTGCTTTCTTTTTTTCCTTTTATAGTGTCGCATCACAACATTGCAAGACGTTATTAAAGGTTTGTTTATATGCTCTTTGCTCCTGGAATACATCTCTCTCTCCAAAAGATTTGTACCAGAACTCATCAATTTTCTTCTTGGAGTACTTCACATATCTCTACCCAAAAACCAGGCCCAGGGTGAGTTTGTTAGAATAAACAAATAATAAATTTGTATATTATTGTTTTTCTTTAAAATTTCATTTATTAATTAATTGTCTTTCACAATGAATTTAGTGTTTTGAGCAAAAGAGCAAAACCATCTGCTAGGCTCGCTTTCCACAGCTTTGATCCTCCAGTGTTGGCAAGAAGGAAAGAAACAACATTATTAAAGGAAATAAAGTAACACTGCTCACAGTGCAGTACTTCTGCAGTATTGTTCTAAGCAGATCGCGTTACAGGACCGCAGTCTAAAATCCACAGTTCCTGTAGGATTACGATGAGTACTTTGTTCTTCACAGTAAGGAAGCGGTTAATGCTGCAGATAGCCTTCCTCATCAGCTAATAGCTATTTCACCAAGATAAGTAAGAGAAGAATGTCACAAAGTTGTTATTTTTCTTTTTTGCTTATGTGACAGGGATTTGTTGTCGTTTAACAGAAGGCAGCTATCCCCACAAGCAGAAGATTAGTCTGTGCTGTAACATAACTTTGTAAACTTAGCAGACAAGAAGAATAAAACTCTCTTTTCAATGGGATCCATATGCTAGCAAGTGATTTTCAATTGCTAGTCTTCCAGTCTTTGTTTTTTTGTGACTTTTTTTTCCTGTGTGGACTCATTTCTAGCTTTAAAATTGTTCCAGATCTGAAGCTTTTTGTTGAAGTGTTTAGTGACAAAAATTCACCTAGAGGAGCTTTGTCAGAGCACATTACTAATTCATGTGCTAGCATCTCTGCCTGGGTCACTCGGAGTATCTTTGAGCACGAAGAGGCTGCAGGCAGGGTATTCTCAAATGAAAATTGAAAATTCTCAAATGAAAATAATTTGCCAATTATTTATTGGCAAATACAGATGACATCTGGGATTTAATGAACGTACAGGGTAATTATTACTGTGTTCATTACTGTTGATGAGACACCTGAAGTCTTTGTTCTTTAGGTAGTCATCAATCAGGTGAGGACAGTTCAGCTTCTTTTATTTCAGTATATCTTCAGCATGACAGAGTAGTTGTCTTGCAGTTCCCATTTTTTCTCCTTCAGGATTTTCATGCCTTCCTGTGCTGGTGTTCTTTTCTTCTTTTGAGCTCTTGAGCTACTGATGATCCCTTTCTCAACAAGCTTAGTACTGCAGTTTCACCTTTATTAGCTTGTGTGGCTGTAACCTCCAGACTCACCCAGCTCCTTCTCACAGCTTAGCAGTTTTCTCTGAAGTGTGAGCCAAGGTTACCCAGCTGGGTTGCATCAGAGCTAAAGCACTGGATTCTCAAAACGCCAACAGCTGAACTCTTAGAAGGAGGTGGGAAGAGGTTACAGAGTGGGTGGGTTACACTGTACTTAAACTATTTTCTCCTTTGTGTACTGTCTTAGGAATCTGTGATCTACAAAGGTTTTAGATACTGTTAAAATACAGGATTTTGTGAAATCAGATAAACTATTTTAAAATATTTAGTGGTAATGAATGATTTAAATTTTAACAATTTTTTTTAATTTCCTTTGTATTTCTACTAGTGTGTTTGCATTAGTTAAATTTTCATGGTGATGTTTTCTGTTAGCAGAGGAGAGGAGCTCAATAAAAGATACACTAAAGGCACAGCACTCTCTTTCTGAGAATTTTTCACTCAGTGTTGATGTTTTGAAGTTACCAGGCATCCCATTGTGTTTTTAACTATCCCTGGGGGAACTGTTGCTTGTAAGTGTGATGGTTTTGCTGTCAGCAGAAAATACTTTAAAGCAAGCTGACATCAGTTCCCTGGAATATTTATATACTGTTGCACCAAAAAATTTCTTGAGGTTCCATTTTGCCAGTGAGTAACATCAGCAAACAGAACTTACATTGTTGTCATTTTATGAGCTTAATCCATTAATTTTTCACATGAAATGATACAGAATACAACTTCATGAAAGACTGAAATACACTTTCTTACCTGGTTTAGACTTTTTTTGTTGTAGTAGTAGAAAAGCTAGAGGGAAAGAGTAGGAAGGGATTCCCATTGTTGATAGCCTTGGCTAATGAAACTGTTAGTTAGAGCTGCTATCATCTCACAAGTAAAGCAAATAATAAAAAATTTTGAAATTTTTGAAATGAGTTCCATTGTAAGCTCGCAGAACTTAAGTTAGCATAGTAATTCTCAAGTCTTTTCTATCAGCCCTGCCCCAGTATGTATTCTGTGTTTCCTCCTCTTGTTTTAAAACTACTTAGGTGAAGTGGGAGAGGACTTTACAGTATGCATCTGAGGGCCCCTGCTGGAGAGGTTCAGCGATGTACAATAACTGTGAGCTTCCCCCATTCATGTTCATTGTGCTGCTTGCCCACTTTCTGGTCAAAGCCTTCTACTCACAACTCCAAGGCAATGTCCTGTTCCTTGTCCTTTCCTCTTAAGCATATCCAATACTACATCCTTCCTTGCGGTTTTAACTGTGCATCTTGTTCCCCACAGAACAGATAGCTGCTCTCTCTTCTTACATAATTATGATTGTGCCTGTAGTCCATCATTTTAGAGAAGCCTAATAGTGATAAAGTTTGGGGTGTTCTGTTTTTTTTTAAGGCAATGTGATTAAGAACCTCTAAAGAACTAATGCTGAGAACTGATTTGTTGATCGTTGTTCTTGTTTCTTAGGCTATACGGTAGTGCATCCATTCACACCAGTGGGGAAAAATTTAGAACTGCTTTTGGTGTGTGATAAGAAGGATGTGGAAAGTTGGCAGAAGCAAAATCTGCCCCTGAGTATTGTGACTAGATTAAAGGAATTGAGCAAAACAGAAGTTAATCATATCAGGTATGTAAGAATAAGAGTAGTGAGCTGTTCTGCTTTGTTTTTATCTTACTACTCTAGAGCATATGAAATTGTGAGTCTTCATTCAGAATGCTATGTGGAGCACTTGTTGAAGTGCTCAGCCCTTCGTTTCCTTTTCAGTACAGCTGTGAACTGATGGGATGATGCAGAGACAGAGGATGTGCTCAATACTTTGAACTGTCATGCTTTTCAGAAGTAAATAATGTATTTATGTACAAGGGCTAGGGGAGTCACAGAAGCAATCACACCACAGTTAAAAAAGAACAAAATTAAACATTGGACATGTTGGACCACAATTTTCACCTTATGTATGTGTCGTACCATAACATTTCAGGGATGAGTAAGTATTTTGTGATGAAGTTTAAAAAAAAAAAAACCACCAAAAAGAACCAACATAATTCTGATCTGAAGAAGCGTGACGGTAATAGAACCAGTGTAAAAACCTGTTATTCAAGTAGCAAAGACACAATACTGTTTTGTCCTGTGTGCACCAACATAAGCAGTTGTTGCTGATGGCTTTCTTGGGTATTTGCTTGCATAAGGAGAGTGAAATTTTAGTCTGAATTAACAACCAGGAACAGACTTGTAACTGATAGTGTCAGACAGTCTTAATAATAGACACTGCTAATTCACCCAAATTTAATTAGCTTAATACATTTTATTTGATGATGGAGTACAGCTTTTACAAGTGAAACTGTTGCATTATTTTCTACATTAACAGGTTATCATGTCTAGCCTTGTGTTTTGATCTTATTAGAAGATGTGCAGTTCTATATGAGTATTTACCATCATTCCATGAAATAATGCGTCCTATAAGAGTACTCCTTACACAGCATCTGTCAGTGAATGAATATCCTGAACAAATGCAGGTAAGTGTTCCTCCTGGGTGAAATAATTGATATGATTGGCTCGTTAATAAATTCTGTGATCTTCATCTGTGCTTTAAAAAAAAAAAAAGGTAGAATAATCTGTGAGATGTTTTCAAGGATCAGGTATTTGCTGTAGGTGATCTTCAAACATCATAGTGGTGTTTGTGTGGAGAAACCAACAAGGAGTGGAGAATATTCAGAAGATATTTTTCATTGTCTATCTTATCTTGCCCTTCTAATTGAGGAGAACAGTACTTGCTTGCTACAGCCAAATACACGTAACCAAGCTGATGAGATACTAACATACGTGTACCTGGTCTGCTACCTCACTTAAAGGAAGTCAGTTTATTTGTCTAGCAATTAAATTCAAATATATTTTTTAATCTGTCTTCTGGACATAGTAGAATTGTCCTCTCCTCAAAGAGGCATTATTAAGTGTAGAGAACAAGATTTTGTAATATTGATGATGCAAAATGTCCTGGTTTTTGCCATCAAAATAAACAAAATTAACAGTTATCCTTAAAATGACTCTGAAAGGCTGGCTCTCAAATTAATCTGTCTTTAGTCTTGGTTATTCATCTGTTAGGTGAAACTATCTGTAGACCTTTCTGATTATCCATGTTTCCATCTTAATCGAATTCCTAAAGAATTTAAAAAATTTTCCAGCCTGGAAGGCTTACAGCATTTCGGTGTTGTCAGTGTCCTAATGAATAGCAATGGTTTTTCTCAGAAGATGAACATATGGGGAGAAGATTACTGTTGATTCAGTTTACAGTAGTTTGTGAATTATGTTGTCTCTGATGCACTTTTAAAGTTGTAATTTGATTTGCATTTTCAGGAATGGTATCACAGTGCTCTGAAAGAGCTGGAGAACAAACCAAAGCACTATACTCCACTGATATGTGAGAAAAAGAAGCCTGTGCCATTGAAACAGTATACGCCTAAGATTGTGAAAGTGTAAGTAAAACAAGCTTAGTGCAAAAGAAAAAGTGTATCTAAGCATTCAGATTTTCAGTAGGCTAAAAATATTTGGAAAGCAGGACATAGAACAGGCATCTTTGTTTCTCCGTTGTATTTTATGCACAAACTGCCAAGGACCAGCTACTTAGGTGGTAGAGAAGGAAAGAAAAGGGAAGGAGGGATTCTAAGAAGTTGAGCAGAGATTACCTTATGGGGGAAAAAATTGGCACTGGAAACCAACTCCTGACCGTCCAACCAGTTATAAATTAACAAATTTTAAGTTGAAAAGAAGCTGTTGCTACTATTACATAGTCAGGTACTCTGTAAAGCACTTGAGTCTCAAGGACAGTAGTTCATTACAATCATACTGAAATATATGAAGGTAAAGATGAAAGGTGAAATGTTGTGGGATGTTTCACTGATGCAAAAGACCAGGCAGACTATTCCTGTACTCTGTCTCACGGATCATAGCAGATAATGTGTCACATTAAACATTCTTTTAAGTATACCAGATTGCACCATTCCTTTTTCCCCCCACCGTAGCAGTTTTCTGCCTTTCAACAGTACCAATCCCAAAAAACATGCAGTTTTCTTTCTCTCTTTTTATGGAGCTTGAAATGATCACGTACACTCTTATACTGTCTTTTGAAATTAACTTTAAATAGCACTGGTTCCTTTTGTTGATAATATAACTGTGTTCTGATTCAGGAAGTCTGACTTGTATTGACTGCCGACTCATCTAGGCCTGTTTATTATCAACAAGGGCAGAAACTGTGTCTTACTAATTCTAGTAATTTAAGGAGACAGCTTTTCCTCTGCCATACACATATATTCCCATGTAACTGATCAGGCCCTTTTTTTAGAATTCATCTGTAGAGGAAGTGTGCAAAAATGTAAAATATATTGGGAGATTCCCTCTTTCTCCAGATACCTTTTGTTTTTCTGCTCCAGCTTTTTCAATCTGTTTAACAAAACAGAGGCTACTATGGGGTATTGGAGTGTATCTGTTTACTGGAAAATGTTATCTGCTTATAGGTTGACTGGTGACCCTTTTTGTGGTATGTTCAGCTCCTTATTTTGCAAGTTGGTCACATAAGTGTTCTGTGTTCACACACATTTCATTTCAGTTTAGAGTTTGGAAGGAAGCAGGGAGGCAGCAAAAAGGAGCAAGAAAGAAAGCGGTTAATTCACAAACATAAACGTGAATTTAAAGGAGCTGTTCGTGAGATCCGGAAGGATAACCAGTTTCTGGCTAGAATGCAACTTTCAGAGATCATGGAGAGGTAACGTAGCCTTTGCTTCAACAGTAGTTGAAGAGTTGTTATTCTGTGTGTTCATTTCTTTGCTGTGTGACAAGACTGACAATAATGATAAAGAATATTAAACTTTAAATAAAAAATTAACATTTGGGGGGAAAACAAACATTTTCATCGGAGATGATTTTAAATTTCAACTTCGCAGTTTCATTTCTCTAGATAAGAACATGCAGAAAGTTCTTATTCAAAGAGTATTGGTGAAATTTATGATTTGTGGGGCTTCTTATAAATTAATATGTATAGTCTAAATGTACTCACTTTTCCTAATATGCTCTTTCTGAAATATTTAACACGTTAATTGCTTCCTTTACAGAGATTCAGCCAGAAAGAGAAAAGTGAAAGAGCTTCTTGGTAGCCTTGCTACACAGGAGGGTGAATGGAAAGCTATGAAAAGGAAAAAAGGGAAGAACTAATTGGGACTATCTGCAGATGGAAAGTTTGGTTTTACTGCTTTATAAAGTACCATAGTTGTATGGCTTTTGCACAGATTTTAATTGCATCCTTTGGATGCATTCCTTTTAAGGAAAATAACATCATCAGATCTGTCTGAAGAAGTGAATAAGAAAAATAAAAATAACACTTTTGTATGTGTGTGGTATTTTTCTGTTTATTTTAATAATAATGTTTGGATGAGTAATCAGAATTTGCAGTGTCTATCTTGAACTACACAAAAATTGTACAACAAAAATCTTTTGATGTCTCCTTAATATTGAATAACTGCAAGCAGCTCTCACAATGGTAATATACTTGAAACTCTAGCAGTAATATTTTAATTAGTCTGTAGCATTGGGACATTGCAATTCATGGTTTTGGTGGAGCAATGGAACTGGTTTTCAAGCACTTTTTTCAAGTCCTTTGTTAACGTTGTACATCCATTCAACCCTTCAGTAATTTTTGGATCGAATTGAGCTCTCAAATACTTGATTATCTAGGGCAGTTAACTGCAATTCCTCAGCGTATTTATAATCATCTGATTTAGGTTGACAGTGACCTCTTTAATTCTCTTCCATTTGTTTTATCATATATGTGTAATTACTGAGAACGGCCTAGCACAACTGTGGAAAACATCTGCTTTTCAAGTAGAGCCAATAAATACTTCTTGTACTTTTTTTTTTAATACTCTTTGTGAGGAAACATTGAATTGAAACAAAGAATGTTACAGTTGTTTGAAGGTGCTAGTCTAAACTAAGTCACAACTCAGACATTCATTGTAATCTGTTGATATTATGAGGATGAGGTTTTTTGCATGGAAGAAGCTTACAAGTTTTGAAGGGAAGTATGACAAAAATTAAACCCTCTTTCCCAATAACATTTGGGGATCAGTGTAAAGAACAAACTAGAAAGAAAATCTTAGAACAAATGAAATAATTAGCCAAGGTTCTTTACAAACACCAAACCAAAAACTCCACCAAAAGAAAGAAAAAAAAAAAACTGCCAAAAAAACCATTGTTTTGGCCAATGGGTAACTTGGAATTGGTAACACCTACTGCTTTTGAAGAAAGGTTTGCTGGAAGTAAATCTGATTTAACACTTCTTGTTGTTTCAGATTGTCTTAGAAACTTTTGTTTGTGCTGCTGTTTTCAATTGAAACTTGGAAGCATGACTAAAACTGGGAGGGAACGAGTTAAACACTTGGCTTTGCATTTAAGCTCTGATGGCTAAACTATCTTTGTGAGGTGAGACTTAAAGGTTTACCTACGTATGTTTCTTAAAAGAGTATTCTCTCTTTGAAGAAAATAGCTTCTACTGAATCTCATGACAACTGTAATGAAATAATTAATGTGTGAATATTGAGTTTACGAAAGCAATACCAGTATTAATACAGGCTGGATACTGAGTACCAGTGGGGAGGTACTCCTGTCACATACAAGCGAGGTATCTGTATTTGAAATCTACTCACGCTTTTGAAAACAAAATGCATTTTCAGTTAGCCTTTCCAAAATCAGTAAAGCTATCTCCAGAAACTTCAAAGAGATCTCAGAAGATTATGTGCCTCCTGTTTTATTTCCACTTGGCACAGTATGGAGATTTTTTTTTTTCCTTCCTTTGCTCCCCCCCCAAAAAAAGATAGATTACCGTTATCTTAAAAAAAAAAAAACACAAAAAACTTACTAGTTCAAGACAAGAACTTAAGAATGAAGCAATGAGGAAGGAACCTAACTTCTTATTTCATGCTATTAATCATCATTTTCCATCTTCAGTTTTTGTCCTTTGCACAATTAAACTGTCAAAAAAGTATTACAGTTTATCCGACTTTATTTTTCCAACAGCAAGTAGCTTCAAGAGGATTTACACAGCTGGGTATTAAAATCACAGAGAGTCTGACAGCTGCATTTTGATCCTGGGGCAGCAATTTTTGATACCTCTGGTAGCTGCTTGTTATTCTTCCATGAGCGAGATAAGTAAAAAATAGACAGCAGGAAGATAGGATCGTGGTGTTTGTGGAAGAGGGCATGTATTGGGAGGAGGTAAGGAGCAAGGATATCTTAAGATGCTGAGGATAAAAGATAAAGGAGGGGGAAATCTCAGTTGATAAATTCACACAGCTGTTTTGGAATGCTAGATTGAAATCAGATGTACTTGAGATACTGAATGAAAATTACTGTATGCACTTTCACAAAGAGTATTGTTAATATTTAATATCAGATTTAGTGTTATATACTGTGGTATAGTAGTGGTGTGTAACATGTAGTGTTTTATATGAGTAGAAATGAAGGACTACCTCAGCTTAATGGTCACTGTGGTCCAGCTGTTTACCATGCTAGGCAGGGGTGGTGTCCTGATACCATGGAATGTGGTAAGAAGGTCTGGACTTTCTGATAGCGAAGACAAACTCATCAAGTTTCTTGAACGTATTCACCAATTACTCTCTTGTCTCAGTGTTGCTGTTAAAGCAGGAGTTGTCAAAACAGGCCTTTTGTGATGCATCTGTTATGAATTATAAATCTGTTACTAATTAAGGGGGGAAAAAAACCAAAGCCAAAGTATTCTGTAGCTACAGTCAAATCATGAGACACACAAAGAAGGAGAATTACCATTTTGCCTCCAGTTCAGCTGACTGTTCAAGGTAGTTTACCTGTCTACATCAGCTGTCCAGAGAACAGCTACCCTAAATGAATACTATAAAGAAAAGGGGGAGCATAAAACTATTCAGCAAGAAATGGCATAAATTTCCTTATTTATGCAAGTATGAAAGCTTTTTTTTTAATCAAAAGTTCAATCTTCTGGTTGTCAGTTGAGAGTTAGTATGCAGTTTGATGTTATCGGTCACGTATTGCAGAAGTTATCTACCTTGGTGTAACCGTATTTTGTGTAAGCCATCGCTTTCCACCACCAGCTTCTGCTGTGTGGAGGCAGTGAGGCTGTGTCAAGCTCAGCGTTTAGATTACTGTGAAACAAAAACTGAGCTCCTACTCTTCTGCTGGGTAGAGGTTGATGCGTTCAAGTATTTGGCATGGTACTAATATTCATAATGTGGCACTGTGAGGTGCTATCCTGAATCAGCGCTGATACATAATCCTTCAATTTTCAGGATAGGTGCTGTGTGTACCAAATTCCTTTCTTCCCACTGAACTGGGCATGTAAATGTTCACATAAACAACAGAACAGCAGCTCCCTGTTTGACCTTATTGGCATGTTAGTCCTGACGTTACATTGAGGTTAGATTTGGATAATCTTATCTGTTGGAGAATCTGCAATGCATCGTCAAGTGTGAGGTCCTCATCCAAGTGTTCATAAGTATAAACCAGCAGGAATACATCTCCCCTGAAGGGAACAAGAAGGTCTTTTAAAAAATGTATTGCTTTATTTCCTTACCTAGTCAAGATTATGAAGATGCATGTTTTCAGGCCGTTTCTGCCCACATACTTGAATTTTATTCCGGCAGGCCTGATACCAGGCACAGTCAGATAACAGAACAGCATTAGGCAGTAGTGTTAATACCACGCTCACATTCTATGTGTTCAAAAACTCGGTGTTTCGAAGGAGCAGTTTGCTTTAGGAACAGTCCCTTTCAAAAAAAGGAACTTTGCAAGCGCCTTTTTCTGTTGGTCAGACACCCGGAAATCTTCGTGTATCAAAACGCGGCTAACCGCTGCTGTGTAACTATGTAGCAGCTAACAGAAGAACGTCCCTCTTTCCTTGGAACAACCGTGTCCTCACTTCCAAAAGCTGTAACACAAGGAGGAACTGCTGCAGTGCGAGGTAAAGACTTAAATTCACGATTTACTAGGGCTCGGGCTATCCTTAATTGTGACTGTGAAAGCCCGCTGAGGCGGTGCTCCTCAGCAGGTCGGCGCTACGTGAAGGCGCTCAGCCCGTGCTGGTTTTGAGCGCGGCGGCAGCGCACGCTGAGGGGTGGCCGTTACTCCCTCAGGGAGACGAGACGGCCCGGCCCGGCCCGAAGGGCTCCCCTCAGCGCGGCGGGAGGCGGCTCCCTCCTCACGGCGCCCGGCTGCATCCCCGGCCGGAAGAGGAAGGCCTCCGGGAGCCGAGGAGAGCCGGGGAGGAGCCGCCGCCCGCAGCATCCCCTGGGACGGCTCTCGGCGGGCGGAGGAGCAGTAGGTGGCCTGGCGCGGGGCTGGCTCTGCCGGCGGGTGGGAGGGAGGGAAACAGGGAGGGCGGCCCGGGCCGGGCGCGGCCTCTCCTCGGTGGCACCGCGGATCCGTGCGGCTCTGCCCAGGCGGCGGCCGGGACAGTGGGTCCGCGCCGAGGACAGAGCATCTCCGAAGGGCCGCCCCTTCCCCCGCTCGGGTTTCCTCTGGTTTTGTGCTGCTCTGGGAATTTTTTCATTTATATATATATATATTTTTTTTTTTTCCTGGTTAAAAGAATCCAACTCTTAACCTGAGCCAGGACTTCGTTAAAGACTCAGAGGAGCCCCCCCAAAGCTTAGGTGGGTTAAGCCAGAGCTGGGTGATTTCAAGAGGAATGGTTGGTAAGAAAATATCAGGTGGCAAGGCTGGGCGTCCAGGTGGAGGTGGGCCAGGTTGGAGAGGTAGAGCTGAGGGATATGAGGAACACGGAACAGCCAATGGAGCAGATCTCCCTCCTGCCTTAAACCATGACTCACAAAGATCAAATGTTATGGTCGAGGTGAAGTGCTTTGTTTTTGCTGACAGGATGCCAAGGCCTAATAAAATGTTTTGTGGTTTCCTGCCTAGCAAAAAATATGGAGAGGTTTGAACAACAAAAGCAATGGAGCACAAAGGCAGAAACGTGGAGTGCTTTGGGAGGATGCATAGGGGAAACTGCATCCACGTAGCCCAAACTCAGCTCTACCTAAAAGGTCAGTGCTGGCATCAGCAGGTTCAAGCCGCACGCAAGCTGAAATGGCAGTGAGTTATGTGTAAAGGATATTGCCTTATCTAAGGAACCTTGCGGTAAAGTTCAGCTTGGTGATACAATTCTGTGAATGAATACACAAATTGTTAGGGAAAACAAGACAGACACTGTCATAATGAACCCATCCCTCAGTGGTTGGCTAGGCAGACCCAGAGCCAAGGACTTTGTCTAAACAAATGGCTGCTTTGGGTTCCAGAGACTCTTAAGTCATTTGGGTAAATAAATACTGCTAAATATTTGCAGTAGTGATGACATATCTGCTTAAATAAAAGGATCCTGCATGATGTTTAAAGTACCAAATTCTGAACCTGGGAAGTGGCAACCATAGCTATATGCACTGACTGAGGGATGAGAGGCAGGAGAGCAATCCTGCTGAAAGAGATTTGTGGGTTTTCTGGGTGCAGTTTGGGATACCACAGTATGAAAAGGACATACAGCCATTAGAGAGTGTCCAAAGGGGAGCTACAAAGATGGTGAAGTATCTGGAGGGGAAGACGTGGGAGGAGCAGCTGAAGTTGCTTGGTTTGTTCAGCCCAGAGCAGAGGAGCTGAGGGGAGGCCTCATGGCGGCTACAGCTCCTCACAGGGAGCGGAGGGGCAGCGCTGAGCTCTGCTCTCTGTGACAGCGACAGGGCCCGAGGGAACGGCAAGGAGCTGTGTCAGGGGAGGGGCAGGAGGGGGTTAGGGAAAGGGTCTGCACCAGAGGGCAGTGGGCATGGAACAGGCTGCCCAGGGCAGTGGGCAGGGCCCCGAGCTGTTGGAGCTCAAGGAACATTTGGACACCGCTCTCAGGCACAGGGTTTGGGTTTGGGAGGTCCTGTGTGGAGCTGGGAGGTGGATTCAATGATCCTTGTGGGTCCCTTCCAACTTGGGATATTCTGTGATTCTATGATCCTGAACACAACCAAACTGCTCTGTTCACAAGCAGATTTAAATGCATTATGCCAACAACTTAAACAGATTGCACGTGGCCCCATTCCATGGTTACCTCATGGTGTTTGAATTTTAATCACGCTTCAGCTCTGGAAAATTGAATCTGCAAGTAAGGGAATGTCATGAAAATATTTATAACTGAGCATAAGACAGTGTTACATCTTCAGTTCGCGTAGCAGGACGTTATATACATGTTGCCTTGTATATGTAATATGGCATGTCTTGTCTAGAATAGGATTTGTATTAAAATGTGCTCAAGTGTTTTCAGTCCTGACTTATTAAAACCAATGGGTGTTTTGGTATTGAATGACTTCCAGCTGAATGAAATTGTTTCCTTTTTTCCTCTTTTAATGTAACAAATGTTCAGGGATTTTTGCAGCGAAAGAGGCTTCACTGTTTTATCACTGAGATAAGCTGAAATGTTTTACAAACCTAAAATTCACAGTTTCATGGTTTGTGTATTGCTCCATGTTTTTCTTTTCTGTTGAAATTGAAGTTTTCAGAATAAAGACTGACTTTTTTATTTGTTAAATACTGAATATCTGCATCCTTGTTTAGGTCTTCAAAACTATTTTGGAATGTTTTCAAAGCAAACATATTCCTTCTGATAGCTGATAATTCTGACAGACTGAAATGCTGCCTCAGTCATTTGATGCCCCAATCCATATCCTGCCAGTGGCCATCAGACAGAAATTCAGAAGAAAAAGTTTCAGAATGTGGTTGTCTTGTTTCTGAAGTATCTGTTGCTGTCCAGCTGTGCAGAATTTGTCCTGAGGGCAGCATTCTTGCAATAGTTTGGAAGTTTACCTTCTTTTTTTTTTTTCATTTTTTTCCTTTTTAAGTGATATTACTGAAGTAATTTACAGTATACACTGACGGTATAAAAAGTCTATTAGTTACTTGAATGGAGATAATAAAAATGGGAGCACCTTATCTGTTTTACTGTAGTGCTGAATTAAAAACTTTTTGGTAAAGCTTACTCTCTTGTTAACAAACTTTAAATGCCCGTTAGTTCTATACTATATTTGGGACGCTCCTCTAAAAAAGTTTATAATCTCATTGCCCTTGTTGCTTGGTTTTCATGAGAGTAAATTTGGTATTGAGCTAAGAACCAAGGCTAGAGAGATGAAGTCCTGTTCCCTCTGAAAACCAGGTAGTATAATAAAGCCATAACTTATTGTGAGATTCATAAAAAGCAAGAATGAATGAGTAAAATACTATTATGAAAGGCCTGCAAAATGCTTCCTGCTAACTGGATATAAATGTAATTTTTTTAGGATCAGAGCACTTGGGAACATGGTTCTGAGAGAGAGAGAAGCCAGCAGCAGCTCCGCCAATGACAAGCAAGATCAGAACTGCAGTCGTGTTATTATAATTGTCTTCCTGGCACTCTTCATTGACTTGTTGGGATTTGCTCTCATCTTGCCATTGTTTCCTTCCATCCTTGATTATTACAGCCAGACTGGGGTAAGCAACAGAGGAAGGCAGCCTGCCGAAAATGTTAGGCATGGGATATTTAGGGAAGGATAGAAGAAAATTCCTTTGTCTCAGGGCAACCCGAATAGCTGTAGGCAGAACAATATCCAGCACATTTAAACTGTTCATGGAGTGATTTTATTTGTATTTTTTTGTGAACTTACATAAGATTCCTTTTTTTCGCTATTTCGTTGAAATTAGAGATTTGTTCTGAGGGAAAATTCAGTTATTTCCTGGGGGCTGTTCTTTGTAATTACTTTTATACTGGCCCTGGCTCTTCCTATTCATTTGATTGTTTGTTGCGGTGACCTTCATCTCGTCTGAAAGATGAATGCTTTCATGTATCATAATGTGTGTTGCTGTTGAGTGCAGTTTAGTTCTGAAAATTGGGATATAGAAGATCTGGCTGCAGTAGAAGATGCATTTGTATCTAGATGATAACTTAGTTTTCCCCAGGGTTGTTTATCAAAACAAAGAGGCAGACACTAATGCCTAAATGCATGATGCGCTCTGTAATCGAATCATGCATTGTTGTATGCAAAATCTATCCCTTATCATCCGGCTGCTGAGGGCAGCAGTATCAGCAAAAAGTCCCTAGGAGTTTTCATAATTCAGTCACCAGTGGTAGCTAAGGACTGGACTGGGTGGGCTGGATAGGCTGAGGAGGTGGGCTGTCAAGAACATCCTGAAGTTCAGCGAGAAGTGCTGAGCCCTGCACCCGGGGAGGAGCAACCCCAGGCACCAGAACATGCTGGGGACACCCATCTGGAAAGCAGCTCTGCTGGTGGACACCGAGTTGAATGTAGCACAGCAGTGTGCCCTTGCTGCCAAGAAGGCTAATGGTATTTTTGGCTGCTCTAGGCAAAGCGCTGCTGATCAAGAAAGATGATCCTGCTCTACTTAGCACTGGTGAGGCTGCATCTGAGTATTGTGTCTAGTCCTGGGACCCCCGGTACAAGAGAGCCATGGGCTTGTGGAAAGAGTCCAGCAGAGGCCACCAAGATGACAAAGAGAGGAACTGCTAGGAGGAGATGCTGAGATGGGACTGGTCAGCCTGGAAAAGAGGAAGCTCAGGGGGATTTCATCAATGTCTATAAACACTTGTAACTGAAGGGAGAGTGCAAAGAGGATAGAGTAGGGCTCTGTTCAGTGGTGCCCAGTGATAGGACAAGAGGCAGTGGGCACAAACGGGAACACAGGAGGTTTCATCTATACATCAGAAAGTACTTCTGTGCTTTGTGGGTGGTGGAGTGCTGGCACAGGCTGCCAGAGAGGTTGTGGGTCACCTCTTTGGAGATTCTACTTTCTCCCACCCCTAGCATCACATTCACTATTTTCAACATCTGTTCTTAGAGGGGAGATGATTACTGATCTAGGAATGCAGGGCAAAAAGTCCTGTTGGTTCCATGCTGTGCAGCTGCTCACGGTTTCCATTCTCAGGTGTCAGCAGACAAGATGAAGTTGTCAGAGGAGAATTATTTTTGCAGCCCACACCTCTATCTCACAGACGCTTTCCAGCCCCATTCCAGCTGCAGCTGTAGGCTTTGTCTTTCCTCCTCTTCTGTCCCTAACCGTAACCTCTGAGATATTCCTCTGCTTCCGAAGTATTTCCTCTAGCCAGGATCTTCACCTTTTTTTCCAGGACCCTCTTTTCAAGTCCTCCTCCTCATCTCAAGAACCATTCTTTTTCTCTCCACCTCTTCTTTTCTGTGGAGCTAACACCCCTGTCTCTCCCAGTCTAGATCATCTGTACTCTATCTGTAGAGGGATAGAGTGTCTGTCAGGTCGCTTTATTAATTGAAGGATGCAGAACATGCCATTTTTAGTCTAGGTTTTAGAGGTAGTGGGACTGATAGTTTAAACAAGTTCTAATCCAGACATCTGCCCACCCAAATACATACCCTCAATTACCTGTTCCACATTAGCATTCAGAATTTAAGCTATTTTTAGCCTGTGACAACAGGAAATTTTCCCTGGGAGGAGAAGGAGAGAAGGAATCATTTACCATCATGACTAGTTCACTAAGCTCTGGTGCTGTCTTTGGAAATAAAGCAGAGAAAGAATCTTCCTGCTTCTATTTCCCAGCTATCTGTTTTGCAGGATGGATTCTATTTGTCATTGCAACGTGGTGTGGACTGGTTTGCAGCAATGGTTGGAATGCCTCCAGAGAGGAAATACAACAGTGTCTTGTTTGGAGGTATGGAATTTTAAAAAAAACAGACAAAAATGTATTGCATTGCTTTCAAGTTCCTGCAGCGTTGTTGTGAGGAATGATGAAAAAATTGACAAAACAAACAAACAAACAAAAAAACCACAAGAAGCATATTTTCCTGTTTTCAGATTTAGATTTAAATAACACCAAAAACATCTCTTGCAGTGGGCTATAAATGGTTTCGTTTTCGTAACACTAACAAAGAGGAATTAGTTGGACAGCATCTCTGTCATTTGGAGGCATCTAGACAGGCAGGAGGAACGGTTCAACAGGCACTTCATGAAATTCAGTAAGGACAAATGTGAGGTCCTGCCCCTGGGAAGGAGCAGTCCCTGTTGGTGATTCAGGCTGGGCTCTGACTGGCAGGGAGCAGCCTTGCTGTAAAGACCCTCAAGGTCCTGGTGAGCAGCAAGCTGAGCCTGCAGTGTGCCCAGCAGCAAGGGCACCAACAGCACTTGGGCTGTGTGAGCAAGAGCAGAGCCAGACGATGGAGGGAAGTGATCATCCCCCTCCGCTCAGCACTTTTGTTAGAACACATAATGTGCACAGTATACAGTTTTGTACTCCTCAGTACAAAGACAACATCCATAAACTGCAGTAAGTACAGCAGAGGGCTGTGAAGATGGAGAGGCTGAGGCCGCCTAGAACTACTGGCAGCTTTACAGTAACAATGGAGGGGTAATTGAGAAGGCTGAGGCTTTTTACTGAAGTGCATGGTAGCAGGAGAGGCAGCAGTAATAGGTCTGAAGCAAGAGATGTTCAGGCTGGAAATAAGGAGAAACTTTTTCACAGTGATGATGGTCAGTGGAACAGACTGCCCAGAGGGGTGTTGTAGTCTCCATCCTCAGAGGTTTTCAAACTCTGATGGGATGAACCTGTGAATGATTTGGTCTGACCTCAGAGTTGACCTTATAAGCTACTGGAGCTGTCTTCCACAGGTCCCTTTTAACCTGAAATATCCTAATTTGTTCTTCAGATTGCTTTGGAAATGCAGGTCTTATTGTTGGACTGCTAGCTGAAAGCTATTTTCTCTTTAGGAGAAAAGTGTTCAGGAGCAGTAGTGGGCAACGATGTCCACTAATTAACTGAGAGCCATGAGGATGAATGAGAGTGGGTGCCATATTTGACTCCGTCTCTTCTGCTGGCTTTGCTGACAGCCCCTCTTAGCCATCTAATTTCCTAAACCTGCAGAAGCCTTTTCTTTTTCCTAAATGAACTTTCTGCCAGATTGAGTTCAACTAGCTCCCTGGAGAGCTGAGCAAGGCTGCGGGAGCAGAGGAAGATGGACAGGCATTCTTAGTTGTAGTCAGCTGCTCTTTCAGCCCATTTTCCTGACTGCTCCTTAAATGGTTATAGTAGAGAGGCTCATTACACTTGTAATGTTAAGCAGAGGCCACCACGGTCTTCCTGTTACCTGTATTCTTTCATTGCCTTTGTCTGCAACACAGAGCATAGAATTGGAAGGATACTTGCAAGGTTATCTTGTTTCTCCCAGTGCAGGGTATATTCTGTTGTCTTTCATCTTTGCTTAGACTGCAACTTCTTCAGAGCAGAAACCTTTCCTGTTGATGTCAAGGCCCTGAGGGTACTGAACTATAACTGCCTTGGCCAGCCACCACCCACACCTTCTGGCCAGTGACTCAGGAGCTGTATTTCAGCTCAGGCCTGGGCTCGCACCTAAGCTGTATCACAGGTACAGCCTTGTTTCCACTCCTTTCTCTGCCTCCTGCTGGTCCTGACTGGACTCCTGGGATGAACATGATGTGTAGCCCTTGCTTTGTCTAGGACTGTCACCAGATAGACCCTGCTGGTGGCACCCTGCTCTGCCCTGTCCACACTGTGGGACCACAGCCTGGTTAGTGAGGGTACTGCCAGCGTTGTCACCTCCAGCTCCCAGCTTGTTCCTGCAGTATTTGGCACGGCTGGGCATTAGTGGTGCTAGGCATATGAGGAAGAAAACTTCTCTCATTAACATAAGCTGCCAATGTATGAAACTATTAAGAATCTTTTGGACTTCTGAGCTGTCACAAGGAACTGCTCCCCCTAAGGTATTCAGTATCAATATTCTGCCTCCCTTAAACTTGTTGGGAGCAGTACTTCTCATCTCTCTCTCCTCAGTCTCCTTTAGCTTTGATAACAGAATAATCTGAGATGCCTAACCCAGTTTTTCTTTAGAGGAAAAATTGTGACAGCAAGGCATTTATTTGTCTGCTTGTTGAGAGTGTAGTGCAAATCAATGTGTATGTGAAGCTAGAGATGGCAAGAGAAAAGAGGAATTAAAGATCATAGAAGCTGGAGGCAGATTTCAAAAGACTCTTGGAGTCTGTTGGAATCACTCCTACCTCTTAGTGTGCTTCTCTAACAGCAGTGCTTATGTCCTTCTTTCCATGATAAGAAGGAAAGGAAAGCTAATAATAAGTGGCAGAATCAGGTTCAAACAATCAAAAAATTCTTAAGAGAATTACGACTATTAAAGGCTGCATCATCTCTGCATTAGGGACGGAAAATATATGAAGTCAGATTGGGAAACATTGGAGAATCTGCATACCATTATAACTAGTGAGTTTCAAACCACTTCTCACCAGTGAAGTAACCAGTGATTCATGCAGCTTATCCCTATTACTCTGGTCTGTCTGTGGATTTGCCTACTCAGTGAAATAACAATGGAAGATCAGTGTTCTGAGAGTGACTTGGGTTCAGAGACTAAGCTGTTCTTTGTAGATGTTGTTTTACATTTAATCGCGTGTTTTTAATGGACATAATGGAGCGATAGGTCTGGAAGCAGTTTGACTTTGTATCTTAAGATGAAGACCTTATTTCTATTTTTTATTTTTTTAGGTCTGATTGGCTCAATGTTTTCTATCCTTCAGTTCTTCTCCTCTCCCCTCACTGGTGCTGTGTCAGACTGCTTGGGCAGAAGGCCAGCCATCTTGATGACAGCGGTACGTGTCTCACACTGGTTTTAGTCATGTTATTTCACTACACAGTTGAAGGCGCCGTGGTCCTGTGGTTAGCACAAAGGATTACGAGCTTCGATCTTCTAGATCTGGTGGTTGTTGACTTCTTGCCAAGTCGCTTGGTTACACTTCCAAAATGGATTGCTTAAACTGAAGTTCCCAGATCCATAACTGTACATAAAAAGCACCAAAACTCCTGTCTCTGGGATTTTCCAATACTCCTTACTTTTGTGTATGAGTGTCTGACTTCAGATATACAGCTTGCAAAGGTGAGACGTAAGTCCTGCGTATTGAATTCCCTAAGTGCCTGAGGGTGATCACTTCATGACCTGTTTCATAGGGCCTGGGTTTGTTGGTTAGGCAGTACTATTGAGCAGCAAAATAAAAATGTATTTCTTACGAAAATGATCGTTCTTCAAGAAGTTTTCTCTCTTGCTTGTCAGGGTATGGGGCTCTAGTCACAGAAGCACTTCAGAGCATGTGTGTACATACATGGTGGAACTTGGCAGTGAGGGATATACAAAGCCAGCTGTCCTGTAGGGCTGTGGAGACTGAGCTAAATAACTATATGTGCTTATGATTGATTATGAAATCAAATGGCTAGAACTGTGAATTCTTATTTTGAACTCAAAATTCTCTTGGGAACAAGCGGAGCAGGATGTACTAAAGTGGTCTTATGCCCAGGACTGATTAAATCCCTTGGAGTTTTCCTTGCTCTTCTAATTCTATTGGTAGTCTCACGTTTATATGGAGTTTTTGTGGATTTGTTTCTACTCTTCTATATCACTTTCCAGGACATAGCCCAGTACCAGTATATTCTCGTGTGTCTGTTGTATAGTTTTTGGAGCAGCTGTTGAAAGACAGAAAAACAAAACAAACAAACAAGCAACACCAACGTTTAGCAGGAAAATGTGCAAAAAAAACCCCAAGATACATTTTCCTGCCCTTTATAAGGAAACCTTTCTTGCTTCTGCAGATGGGTTTGATAGCATCTTACGCACTGTGGGCTGCATCTAGGTCTTTCGGCGTTTTTCTTCTCTCCAGGATGATAGGTGGAATAAGCAAAGGGAATGTCAGCCTCTGCACGGCTATCATTGCTGACTTGCACTCTCCAAAAGCACGGAGCAAGGGCATGGTGAGTAAAATGTATGAGATATATGTTTGGCTTTACTGGCTCACTTTTAATTGATTTCAGGTGCTCAGGATGTCTTCCTCCTGTGTGTGTTCACTGATCAAGTGAAAACATGACCTTAATATTACGTTGCTTTTGAAAACATGCCAGATCACTTTGCTGGCGAGCTCTCAGCCTTTACTTGTCAATGTCTTTTACCTACAAGTGAAATGCAGGTGTCTTAGAGGTGGAAAAAACTACAGACCTAAGAGTTAAAACTGTTACTCCTGCTGATAACTTTAATCCTGATTATAACAGCTGAGAAATGGAAAGATCTTTCATCTCAGAATGGCCCAATTTTGGTAACTGGAGCCCAGTTATAGGACAACCCATTTTTCTCACCTTTCTAAACTGTGGAAGTGCAGCAGCGCTGCCCCATATGCCTCCTGCCTTCACTGAATGATGCACTGACTTCAGGATCTGAGCTCAGCGGGTAATGGATGTGGTGTTCAGCTGACTGAGCAGCAAGTGTTAGGAACAGCTGCCCTTTCCTCTTCTAAAAGGCACTGGACCAGATGGAAACACCCTACAGGCTGAACTTTGGCTGTGGATTGCTAGTTAGATCTTTTATTTTATAAAAGCCTCAGGGCCCCAAACCTTTATTAACAGTGTTATAAATCACTACGTGGGACAGCTGCTTCTTGGGAGGGGATTTCACAGTGATAGCTAATGAATTTTCCAAACTATTTATTATAACACTGGTGAGCCAAAATAAATTTATGGAGAAGGATAGCCATACAGCACTAGTAAATAAAATAGGTCACATGTTATTTTTAGGGCTTGAGAGCAAGTAGTTTAGTACAGCATGGCTGACATCCATATGGCTAAACTATTTCTTCTCTTCTTTTTCAAAGCAGAGTAGGCATGTTCATTCTGCTTTTTGGAAAGAGTCCTGACTGATGCTATTCCCAAACAGTGCTGTAGCATTGCCTGAGAGAATGCTGCTTGGGCAGGCTGAAACAGGACAGGACACCTGAGCATGACCTCACCTCCTTTAGCTTAGTACTACAGGTAAAGTCAAACAGACTGAAAAGCAAGAAAATGGTCTCCTGAGGTGGCACAATTTTAGGTCCTGCATGTGTGAATGTGTGTCTCTGCATGTCTCTTAAAGAAAATGAGGCACATTCTGCACTGTTGTATTCTTAAGCAGTTTGACTGAGACAAATGACTCAAATCAGTGTTCTGTTAAGCTCTCACCTAGCATGTGCAGTTTCTACCTACTTTCCTATGCACTGGTTTCATAGTGAATTAATAAATCCTCTTTACTACCTGTACTACATCCAGGTTGTTCTGAGAAGCCTCTCAGATTGTTTGCTGTATCAGAGCTATGTTCCTAGAAACAAAAATTACCAAAGCAATTTAGAAGCTATAGATATCACTATATTTTCCTACCATGGTGCTATCCTTCCTTCTCCAAACAGTTTTACAGTACAAAAGTTTATGCTGTGCCTGAAGGATCTGCTGGCTGAGCAATCCCTGAGGTGAGAGTCGTTCTTGCCTTTCTCAGCTTCCTTTCACTCATAATCATACAAGGAATGGTATCCCTAGGTATCCCTTCATCACATTGCAGCTTGTCACCGCCACTTTGCTGCTAAGGTGAAAATAAAATGGAATATTTGGAAATAACAGACAGCTTTTTCACGCTCAGTGCTGTTTGCTGTGCATTCCTTCCATCCTCAAGGTAGTTACATTTGATGTTTACATTTCTTTAAGGCAAATGCCAAGGATCCCGTTTTAGAACTGAGCTTCCTTAACAAACTGGTGTCTAAAACTACACGTCAATTTCTGTTTGTGTTCCTGCAGGCAATGATTGGTGTTGCTTTCTCCCTTGGTTTTACCCTGGGTCCCATGATTGGAGCTTATCTAGCCATGGAGACAGAAAAAGGAGAAGTCTTCTATCTCCGTTCAGCGTTATTAGCACTCTTGTTTGCTGTGGCTGATTTAATTTTCATCTTCTTCCTGCTTCCAGAGACACTTCCCAAAGAAAAACGGGTAAGCAGGATTTGAGAACTGTTGAGATACTGGATGTAAGGAAGAAGGGGCTGAGCCAATGTCTCAGGAATTTAGCTCATTCCTGGGACGAGGATTTACTATTATTCAAGCTGATATCAAGTGCTTGTAAGATGGTCCCACCTCCCAGCCCAGTGCAATATGAGAAATGTTTGTAGTTAGCATGAATAATTAATTGCTGTTTTTCTGTGGTCAAAAGCTAATGGGAACCTGGGAGGGAGAGGATGAATTTTTAAGCTATGATAGTAACGACTCCCTGGAGAAGAATTTCAGCCAATCATATAAGTGCATGCATCAGAGATTGTGGATTTTCTTCCAGTTGCCCAGTGTATATATTAGAATTCTTTTAACAGTTATCTTGTCTGTGCTTGATAATTTTGAGCACTGAAGTAGCAATGACTCTTATCTCTGAGCTGTTCTGTCTTCCACAGACATAAAATATCTACGTATGCTAAAATGCTGTGACTGTTTGGATTTGGGAGCAGAACACTTAGCATTATGGTTTCATGTTGGGTGATTGGGTGCTGTCCAAGCTATCTATCTGATACAACGTCTCTTGGAACAGTCTCCTTTGGTGGTGTGGGAGAGACTGAATCAGCCCTACGTATCTGGGTGAAACATTTGATTTGAGGTCTTCAGCTGGATCGGATCTTTCCTGTCATCCCTTGTTTCTAAGCAGCACTCACCCACTGAATCATGCTTGGTGTCTCAATGGCCAAACTGATTGATTGTTAATTATCGTTCACAAACCTTGTCTGCAATGCTCCTGCCCAGGTAAAACTTCAGACCTTCCCTGTTTGCCAGCAGGGTGTGTCTGATGTGAAGTTGTTTGCTCATATACCTTCCCAAGAACTACAACTTCTTTTTTTTTAATTAATTAATATTGTTACAGCTCTTCCATGTGTCATCTGTTCCCCTTTCCTATTTGGCTGTTTCTAAGCATTCCAAATAAAATCGTGCTGTTGGTTTGAGCTGCACATTCCGATGTGATGGCAACATATTTATGTAAGGAAGTGCTGTAGGATCCATAAGAATGTTCTATAAGAATTCCATCTTTGCTGTGGAGAGATAAATAGCTACAGGGCCTTACTGCATGATCACTGACCAGTCCCCTTCCTGTTTCATTATCCACTTGAGAGTTCTACTGGTAAGCTAATCTGTGTTAGTTAACATGACTGAATCATGATAAGAAAATGAATACTCCCTTCCTGCGCTTTGGACTGTGCCTTCCATGCAGCAGCAAGTATTAAATGAGGAGGATTAACCATTGCCTCTTGCAATCAGGTGGCCAGGTCCCAGTCATGCTAAATACATAAGATGTTTGAGGGCTAATGCGACCGTGGTTTGTCCTCTCACTTGGAGTGGAAGAGGAGCAGTTTTCATAGCCTCTGGATGGCAGGGGAAAGGCAGGTGTGTTGGCTGCCTTTCTGGCACTTGGCTGGGCTGAGAAGGGGCAGGTGTTACTGGAGCATCGGAGTGGAATGCATTGGAATGACATAGCTCTAAAAAGAGGGGAAGGGGTAACGATAACCAGTAGGAAGATGTGTCAGTGGGATCACACTTCTGTTTCCTTGAAATATTGTGTGTTCTCATGATATTTATGTTTCTCTCAGTCCTCTTGTTATAGAAGAATAATAAAATATTCCAAGCTGGAAGGAACCCACAGGGATCTTCGAGTCCAAGAGACTCGAGAGAAGAGAAAATCTTTCATTCATTCGTGTTGGAATTAACGTGTAAAACCAGGAAGATGAAAGGGGGTTGGGAGAGAAAGCATGAGACTTTATCCAAAGAGAACTGAGGTTTTCTATCCTATTACTCTTTTTTTCATCTATTCCCCAAGTTTTTTCAGGTAAAGAGGGACCAGAGACTTATGTGAGGTGGCCAAAAGAGATGCTACCATGACTTGTTTGGTAGAAGGGGAGAATAGAAATGTGTCTAGGAGAATCTGAACCCTTTCAGAGCTTTTGAGTCGGTTTTTGGCCAAGCTAGCTATGGGCATTGCTGGCTTGCTGGAGGGAGGGTCTTACAACTTTTTTCTCCGGTGTTCAGCTAATCATGTAAGAACCATGAGTAGGGTTATGCAGCATCACTAGCAAATTCAAGATAAAAGAAGGGTTTTGTTCTATGCATGATAATGAGTGGCTGATTCAAAGGTTAAGGCTGGGGCTTAGAAGGCTCTGGCTGCCTTCCTCATTTGGGCCCACTGTTACTTCAGGACATGTCACTTGATATCTCTGCACTAGAAGAAGACAGCAAACAGGCACTGTGAGAAATGTCTACTGTTCAGGGTGCTTTGGGTGATCATGAAGTAAAACTGAGCAATTCTGCAATAAGCAATGATAAGCACAGAGATTAAACACAAGTTAAGACATTGCAGATTTTAAACCCGCAGAGAATCTAAACTCTGTACAGCTTGTGACCTTCACTGAAATTGGCAGTGTGCGCCTGGTTATTTGGGGGCCAAAATGCTTTCATCAGTTGTAAGAAAGTTTTCATCTAGCAGTGGATGAAGTCATTTCTAAATCATTGCTTCTAGGGCAAAGGTAGGAGAATTATAAATATATATATATATATTTCTACATAGATGAAGTCAACTTTGTAGCAGTAGTATTTGTATCTGACATGAATAATAATTCAAAAGACGTACAAACTGCAGATATTTTTTAAGAGTGGCAGATGTTCTTGCAGAGACTTGCTTGCTGCTGGGTTCTGTATGCAGCACTACAAACACTGATGCCAACAAATGGAGGAACTCCGGATTGCGACAAGCCAGCTTCAGGAAATCCTCTTACAGACCTCATAAAAGCATGAGGAAACTTCTTCTTGGGAGTGTCTGTTTACCCTCTGCAGTACACACAGTGGAAGGGGAAATAAATAGCCCGGTTTGCTTTATGTGGATCAGCAGCTTTATGGCTTTACGTAATAACAACCTGGTCTATTGAACTGGCTGTTGTCGTGAGACTGACGGGCTCCAGAGCTATGCTGCTGGATGCACAGAAGCTCTGTCTAGCAAAACAAGACAGAGGTGGAGATAATGACACTTGAAAGGTTGATTTGTTTACAGCTTTTTTATAAAGCAAGTCCTCGGGCTGTGCACTGAGATTAAGACCCACTGGTAGCGTGACCCTTAGGCTCAGCCTTTAAGGGGCAGTAGTTTCCTCCTTGCCCAACTGGGATGAGAAGGAAGCTCATCAGATAAACCCTGTGCAGTGCTTGGAGGGTGTTAAATGCCAGCTGTGATTACTTGGGATTCTTGAGTCTCTCTTATCTCTTCCTGTGACCATCTTGCAAAGCGTCAGCCTAAATTCTCCTATTTTAAAGGGAAATGTTTCTTTAAGAATTTGCAGAGTATTTTTTCTTCTATATTATATGTATTTCATATTTTACAATAAAAAATAAAAAAATTAAATTCTCAACAGATGAAAGAATAAGCGTGTCTCAAACTGTTGGTGAGGAGCAGGGATGGTGTTGCTGGATACAAAATTAGGTTGAGCTGTACAGTGCACAAGGACCAGAAGTGCCACAAAATAAATTTTCCCCTATAAAAAGCCACACACTGTTGCTGTATAGAATCTCTCTAGAAATATCTCTGAAGAATCTCTCTCTCTCTCTCTCTCTCTCTCTTTAAAAGTGGTATTTTTTGTTGCTTCTCCAGGAGGTGTCACTGGCTGGCTGAAAGAGCCACCAGTCCCTGCCCAGGCTGTCACTTGGTGCACTGCTGCACCTGCTGTTCTCAGAGCTGCAGCACACCACAAATCCTCACCTCCACGTGAGCTTGCGGGCAGGTGTGCCAGTATTTAACCAGCACGTGTTCGCTGGACAGGAGGGATGATGAAAAAAGCCACCAAATCAAGCTGCCTTCAGTCTGTGGAGAATGAGCTGTTTCTGCTTCCTAGGGAATTCAGGGGAAAGTCTATTTTCTGTTTCCAGAGAAAACTGCTAGCAGTGCTTTACCTTCTAGTTATAGCGCTGGAGCCAGTTCTGTGTTCAGAAAGTCTGGGATGTTACCATGAGTCACTTAGGCCTCAATACCAGCTGCATTGTTTCATTTCAGGTAATTTATTTATATATCAAAGCACTTTTGACTGTTACCGTCGATTCCTTGCAGTAGTTATTGCATCAGTTTTCAAAATAAACTTCTTTCTTTGGTCAGGTCTCCTCTGTGACAACCGGGTTTCAGGCAGCAGCTGACTTGCTCAGTCCGTTGGCTTTGTTTCAGTTCTCTGCAGTCACCCGAGGAAAGGAATCCCCTTCAGATCAGAGTAAGTGTTACCTGGCTTCTCGTGTTAGATTGTATTGTGCTTGAGGATGGTTTCTATGCAAAGACTTCAGTCGTGCAATTTTGGAAGCAGCACTTTGTTAACTCTTTTAAAACTCACTCTATTAATTTATGAACTTAGGCTGGTTTTACAGATTAGTGTTTTGAGGGTATCTGACTTGCTGCTCACTTGTCCTTCAGGCAGTGGGGGAGCTGGGGTAGGCTGCAGTAAGTGAAGGGCTTTAAAAAGGCAGAGTTGTGAGTAATGGACATCTGAGTAAGCTGGTCTGAGCTGCGAACCAGGAAATTTCAGCCAGATTTTTCTGATTTCAGGATAAGGAGATGTGAGGTTTAAGCTGGACATTGCTCTACATTAACTTATTTAAGCCATAGAAAATAAATCAGCATTTGCCAGGTACACCTGGCACATCGGCTCTGCTTTAGCCAATCTAGGTCTGAAAGCAGCATTCAGGTGTTAGACTGGATACAGGTACTGGTTAAGAATAAATAAATCACGGGATGGATGGGGTACGAGTGTGAGGCAGAGGGACTGGTCTGGGTGAGTGAGAGCACTGTGACACAGGGAGAGGTCAGGTTTTTGAGCTCTCTTCTCACAAGAGGGGAGGTAATGTGCAGAACCCGTTTTGTGGCATGTCTTGTATGGCTATTTAAAGGCAAGATCCTTTTCCCTGCGCAGTTGTTAAATGTCACTCCAGTATTGCTGTTATATTTTCAAGCAGTGCCTGTAAAACACCACCATATCTTTTTCTTTTTTGGGGGGTGCTTTCTTCATTTAGATCTTCAGAACCTCAAAGTCTTGGGCCTGGCTTACTTCCTGTACCTCTTCCTGTTTTCTGGGTTGGAGTATACGCTGAGTTTTCTTACTCACCAGAGATTCCAGTTCAGCAGGTACAGCATGCTTAAAAGATAAATGTTTATTTTATATTTTATTTAAGATATTTTCCAAAAGCTTAATTTAAGGTCTTTTATTTTCAAGAGAGACATTGAGGTTAGGAATAGTCAAAAAACCATCACTGCATTCAGTTACACTTGGGCTCTGCGGGAAGAATTTAAGAAAAAAAAAGGCATGTTATTTATCACAACAGGAAATACTCATTGAATTCATGAATTCTAAGACCTGAAGAAAGTCAATACATGAGACAAAATTAAAGCTCCTGAAATATCTACAGCTGGGGGAATGCACTGATTGATTTGCATAAAGTCTTTTTTCTTCCTCCCCAGAAGAGTTCTTCAGTATCAGAACAGATTTTGATGCTCAAAAAAAAAAGAAGGCCAAGGATGAAGGGATAGCTATGTAACTATATTGCTAATCTGATGTGCTGCATACGGTGCACATCACAGGGTTTGATTTCCTTTAGTCAGACACTAGAGAAGAAAGAGAACAGAATCCACTGAAAGAAGCTCAGCTTGAAATACTTTTCCTGCCAGCTCACAGGAAGATCTCCAGCCAGGAACATGATCTTACAGCTTGATTCCTTATGTTTGTCCTTTCTTTTGAGTACTTCTCAGGATTTTGTCTCATCTCTCCATGTCTGTTTGTCATTACAGTTTGTGGCTTAACTAATGTGTGTGCAACAAGGAAAGGTCTTCTAGTGTATTAAGCCTGCTTCTGTCCAGTCCTTTCAGCATGGCCATGTAGTGAGAGACACGACTTAATGCTGACAGTACAGGCTGTGTGACAAACAGGCTTGTTGCAGAGGCGAGCACTTTTAGTTGAGAATATCCACGTGGTCAGGTAGCTAAGAGAGGTGAAACTACTCTTAGTAAGAACTATCTAAGAGTGGAGGGAGTGCTAATGCAAGCTTCCCAGCACGATACATCATCAGCACTGTGCCAGAGCCCACACAGCGCCCTGGTGTCCTTAGTCCATCTCTGTGTGAGCGGTGAGAGCGGTGGTGAGAAGCAAAGTGCTCATTCCTCAAAAGCCAACAGCTCGGTGCGTGCGGCAGGGGCTTGCCATGGTACAGGGCAAGGGTACAGCTCTTTGTGGGCCGCCCTGTAACAACTCAGCCACATCGTTGTGCTACAGAGACCACTGCAGTACTTGCCAGCAGCCATAAGATCTCCGCGTAAGATCTCACCAGTTATCTCCTTTCAGCTTTCTTGCCTTGGAAGTTAACGTCAGCTACACTAAGAGCTTTGCCCTGCTCATGTGAACAGCTAAAAGCATTTTCTCTCTCACGTCCAGGAGAGGGGTCTACACTGGACCTGTGAATCCCAGGGTGGAACGCTGTATGCATGACTTGTGTCAACTGTGTTTTTGCCTCCCTTCCAGTATGCAGCAGGGCAAGATGTTTTTCTTTATTGGAATAACAATGGCTGTGATCCAGGGAGGCTACGCTCGCCGAATAAAGCCAGGAAATGAAATCAGAGCCGTAAAAAGGGTAAATATATATGTCAATATTTTCTTTCTTTTCCCCCACAAACCTGACGCATTCATTTTCAGTCTAAAGAGTAATGAGAGATGGTTAGAGGCTATAGCCATACTTGTCAAATCAAAAGAAATGTATCTGTTTTCATTTAAATGACTTCTAGATGTGAATGATAAGCAGCTATCACTCTAACTAAACTTGGGAACACCAGAGGCATTTCTTACATATCAGCAATGCTATTACTGAAACTTTACTATTACTGAGAAGTTCTTCATGGGTAGCTGCAGTAGAGAATGTGAACAGTATCTGTGCAAGTTGAGTAAAATGCTGCGAAGATTGTGCTTTGTTTCAAAGTTTTCTCTTGCAGAGTAGACACTGAAAATACTGAAGCAGCTTCAGAGCTGATCTGTCATCCCTTTCTGGCTTTTCTTGAAAGTTCTTTCTGCTTGTGAAACCACCCTCATTCTGCTCCCTGGCAGGCAAAGTACGGGATACGTCCGTTGTGTCACAGAGGAAACATTTCCCTGTGAAAGAAAGCTGGCACAGCCCCGCTAGCACCGCTTTCTCCTCCGCATCCACTTCCTCCATGTTCTGTGCCAGCCTGCTGCGTTTGCTGCCACTGTCCTGCAGCTTATGCAAGCCGAGGCTCACCCTGCTGATTTCAATACTGCTTCCTTTTCCCTGCACAGAGAGGCGCGGGTACTTTGTGGTGATCAGTTAGCTCAGCTGGCCCGTGGCTTTTTGTAAACACCCACGTGCACTGTGCAGGACCTGCTGGCCCCTGGGTGCTCCTCCTGCAGGTGCATGTAGCTTGAGCGGATCTTATGTGAGTTCCTCCTCTTGCTGTAGAAATTCTGGTGATTCCTTCATGAACCATGTATTATTATACGGCTTATGCGTCTTCTCTTGGCACAGCAGTTACAAGAGGCTTTAAAACTGAGTTTTCAAACTGAGGCGTTCAGTGAGAGCGGAATTAAAACACTCCAGTTGTGAAATGTGCAGCAGATCCTAGCTCTCATAGGAAAAAAAAAACAGATCAGTTACGGATATAAGGGAGAGATCGCAGGGGAACTGGAGTCCAGTCTCTTGGAAGAGGGGAATCGTGTTAGTTTTTCTTGTAGTGAATCAATTTCAGATGCCATTCCCCTCACTTCTTCTTCTTGGCTCCATAAGTACGGGCTCCAAAGGCTCAAGGCTGGATGTGGCCCTTCGAGTCAGCCTGCACTGCTGAGAAAAAATACAGGAGCTGTAGTCCTGTTGCTCGCAAGCTTTCTCATCTCTTGTTTTAGCTCAGGAGATAGAGTTAAAGCAAGATTTTCTGGACTGTTCAACTCAGAACGAGGAGGGGGAAGAAAGCAGATCATGGGAAAGAAGTGCCAAAATCAGATCTTTCTCAATTGGGGAAAATCAGTCATGGCATAACTACAGCCTGCATTAGAGGGGTGACTTCAGCACGTACGTGGTCTGCAATGTGAGAGTGAGAGAACTGAGAGCTGAATTGTGCCTATGTGTGGCCATCCAGCTAAATTAATTTAAAATGTCTATTCAGGAAGAAAGGGCTGCCTGCTTCTGGTCTAAGTATAATCCCATCAGCAGAAGAGACATGGACGGGCACCTAGAGTTAGGCCAAGTATGGCTGAGCCGTAACGCTGTGACTCTCCCATTCTGCAGGCCATCCTGTTGCTGATTCCAGCGTTCCTGTTAATTGGATGGGCTGCAGATGTGACCCTGCTGAGCGCTGGACTGTTGCTGTACTCTTTTGGTGAGCTATTCAAAAGCACAAGGAATTTTTCTTCATATATTTACTCACCCTGAAAAAAAAAAAAAGAGATGCACGTCTTATTTCAAACTATGTAACAGAAGCTGACGTTTCTGTTCATAAAATCTAGAAGGAATAGTGTCTGTTGTTTTCTGATGCTGTTTGTATCCAAGGAAGTTGCCATGGTGATAGCTGGACGCAGCCCCAGTGCTCCTGTTGCCCCAGCTCACCGTGGGGCTCTTGAGGTTTTTTCCTTCTTTTTTCACCAGACCTTAAAAGAAAAATATTCAGTGACTAGCTCATCTCAGGAAAAGCGCAAGAAAAAGTATTTCTTTACATTGCAGTGGAAGCCATTATTCAGGGATACTATTACAAATGAACTCGGATTTACCTGGGATGGAGTGTCCCTGAAGTGCATATCTGAAAAAGGAGACTTCAGATATTCCCAGTTCTGCTCACTATTGCTAAGCAGCTTCAAATAAGACTAATTATGAAAGAGGAAGACTCCTCCTTCGCATGATACAGCTTGATTTAAGAGTAAACTCTCGATCACAACATGCATCTACTTTGTGCCTTACTTGTGGAGGAGCAGCTGTGTGTTGGGCAGGCTTCAAAATCTAGATCTTATCCACAGCTCACCTTGACACTGAGAGCCTCGCAGTGAGGAGGCGTGAGAGCTGATATCCGTTCTGTGTAACTGTGCCTCTCTGTTAAAAGCCTGGTCCTCCAAGCTGCACAGCTGGGTGGAGGGGACAGGCTCTTCCCCAGGTCAGCTCTTCTCCCCTTCTCCCCCTTCCCCTGCCCCAGGAGTTAGAGCAACACGTTTATCCCTCTGCTCTCCGGTTGTCCTTTCCTTCCCAGAAAAAATTCAGCTTTGTATGCTGAAAGCATTTCCCTCTTGGCAGAAAAGGGCCCTGTTTCAGTAAAAGGGCAGTGCTGGCTGCACAGCTCTTGGCTTTTGTTAAAAAATGTTGTAACCTCTCCTTGTTGGCCTTAGCGCTCTTATTTCCCAAGGCAGAAGGTAGCTACCACTCTCATCCGTGACTAAAGCCTGGCGCATGGGGTCAGGGCTGTTCCGCGGGCAGTCCCCTCACAGTCGGGTGGAAATGCGAGCGATTCCTTTTCCCTGCTGCCCCTGACAGGTCTGCAGCCATTTGGAAGCGTCCCAGTTAGCTGCTCTGAGCTGGCCGCCCCTTTCCCAGGGGCTCCTGGAATGAAGCACTAATGGGAAACACCTGCGCGGAGCATTCCTGGCTCTGGGCTCTTCCTGCAGGTTGGCTTTGAGGGGGTGTTTTCATTAGTGAACTGCATTAAACCTTATGATTCATTGTTGGTACAATGCCTCAGAGCTCAGCATTTTTCTCTGCAGTAGTAACGAGTTTGCACCACATGTTTTTCACTATTGCTCGTAACTGAACTCTGCTGTTCATTGACAGTCTCTTCTGTGGATTTTTCCAGCTGCTGCCATTGTTATCCCGTGTTTGTCTGCAGTGGTATCAGGCTACGGTGAGTGCTCATTTTGAGGGGCAGCCCTCAATCACTTAATGGACCTTTGTGCACAGTGGGCTCAATGCGGAACTGACATCGAGCTTTGCGATGCGGCAGCAGGAACACTCGGGTCCTTGGCTGCACCTCAGATACAAAATTGCTGGATGAGTGACTCAGGCTGCTTGGCTGAAGTGTCCCCCTCCTCCCAACTGTATTTATTAAGAAGGAAATCATTCCTTCTTGATTCCTTAGAAAAGATGGGGGTGTGTGGTAGTGGTTGCTACGTTACCTCATAAAGCAGATGTAGCTGCATGGGCAGCTGTAGAAGACAGAGCTTTCTTTAGCTTTGGTTCATTACCAAGGTTGCCACATTACAGTGCTGGCTGAGGGGAAGAAGTAAGGGGATGGTATTTTCTATACCTCTGCCACCTCAGCAATTCCAGAACTGTTTTAAAATCTAGAGAAGCAAAGGTAGCTCTTCTAGACAGAGTAAAGCTTGTCATTGGCTTTGGACTGTGGGGTTGGTTTTTTTGGTCTGTTTGGTTTCTGGGGTATTTTTTGCCAGCAGGGAGCCACAAGCTGTCCACGGGCATGGACACTTGACAAGTCCTGATGTGTGGTTTTAATGAACGTTTACCTTGGTGGAGAAGGAAGAGCACAGCTCAGGCAGCTAGTGTGAAATGAAAGGAAGAACAGCTGTATGTGGGAAATATGTCCAAAAGAACCAAGCCCCAAGAGCTAGAGCAGTACCCTGCCCCTCGGGCTGTTCCTTTCCCCAGCAAAACAAAGCTCCAGCCTCACTGCTGGCTCTCTGCTTGTACAGGTTCTGCCAGCCAAAAAGGAAGAGTCATGGGGATCCTGAGGAGCCTGGGGGCTCTTGCGAGGGCGCTGGGACCCGTCCTGTCAGCCACGGGTGAGTGGGGCTGCGTGCTGCAGCCAACGCACAATGTCACTGTAGGTGCCTGCAGCCCGGCTGGGGCAGCAGGAACTCAGGAAGGGAAACCACCCCACCTGTTCCACACTGCATGTCCCAGCCTCAACTCTGACCTCACTTAAACTGGAGTGAGGTCGGAGCCTGTTCCCTGACCACAGGGACAACCAGCTGCCCTGTGGTGCTCCTGCGGGCAGGGAGCTTCTGGAAAGGAAGAGACAAACGTTAGACTACAGCAAAACCAAAATGGCCGAACAACTGCAGAGCACAGCACGTGTACTGCCCTTTCCTCCAACCCCCAGCATTAGATTTCTGCACGTTTCATTTGAGCAGATCAATAGCAACAGCATGAGACGCTGAAGAGCAGCAGACAGGTAGCACCAGAGCAGCTGTGCAGGAAGCGCCAGGGGCAGAGCTAGAGCCGCCCAGTGACTGACGCTGGGTGAGTGAACAGGAACTTCCTCTTGTTCTATACTGAATGAAAACACCCTCTTTAAAATAGGTGTTTTTTAACATGCTGTTTCATATCAGAAGAGAACTATTGCCAGCAATGCTATTAGCCGTCCCCTGTTTGTAACATGCAAGCAAGAACGTGCAGTAAAGATTCAGCGCTCATGGCTGTAGTGGCACCAGGGTTCTCCATTTTATCAGCAGCTCTGAATGCCTGTTCAGGTATATGCAAGGACAAATAAATATGCCAACTGTAACAAACTCTGTTTCCTTTTCAGTTTACTGGCTGGCAGGGGCAGAGAGTTGCTTCACCGTCTGTGGAGCTTTCTTCCTCATCCCCTTCATTTTACTCAGTTCTATCAAAGAGCAGACAAAGGAGGAGTAGGCAAAGGCAGGACATAACCAGAGCTACCACCAGCTTGCCAGGACCTCCCCCCAACCCGCTTCTCACCACCTGACGCCACTGACCAACCTGGGAGTAGAGGATCTCCTGCAAGGCAAGGTGCAGTGACCACCTGCAGTAACAGCGAGCTGCAGATTTCTTAGCCTGCACAAGCATTTCAGTTGACCACGGCCTCCCACCTGGCTTGGCCAGTTATGAAAATGAAAACAAAAAAAGGAAAACAAAACAGGCTGCAGTTTAGCAAAGCGTTAAGATCATCAGACGAGGCTGGGCACGCTGAGACTGGCTTTATAGCAGCGCTGCTGCACACCATGCCCCCAAATAATTCAACATCGAGTGCTGTTCACCACCACACTGCAGCCCGGCCGGAGCCGCTCTTTGTGTATCTGTCTCCTTTGTCATTAGCACAAGCCCAAAGCCCCCATGAAGAGGACTCTTCTGCCTCCAGCTCGCAGAGAACAAACGTACGGGAGCTGTGTGACGGACGCTGGATGCTGCACAGCCACTTGTCACGAGAGCTGCACAAGTTAGTTAGCTTGTGGTGGACCTGCTAAGAGCTGCGTCAACTGCCTTAAAACCTGACAATCCACAAGAAAGGCAAGCAGCACGCTCCAGGCTTCCTGAGCCTGACCGGCACTTTGGTGTTAAAGGACTGTTTTTACTATACAATTAAATTGTTTTATATTTCTAATACCACATGCTTTTTGATGACCAACCACTGTTCTTTTGCATTACAAATAAACTGTTACGTTGTGCACTCATCCAGTCAGTAATCAGTGCAAACCAAACACCGCTATTATGATTTGGCACAGCAAAACTGGAGTCTAGAAGCCCACACGAGGGGCCAGAATCCTCCAGCACCACCAGTGCTCAGCCAGCAGGGCTGGGGCAGGCTTTGCAATACAGGTTGTGCTGGGGGGGAAGGACAACTCCTCCTCCTCCTCACACCCACGTTCTATTTGAGCTCAGCTGGTTCTGCTTTTCAGTGGCCAGCTCCTGCCAACAGCTCAGGTAGAATGCCTGGGAAGGAAGCCCTGCAGGAGCCAGTTTAAGTATTGTTCCCAAGAATACATCAAATCATTGACTAATGACTAACAGAAAATTGAGCTAATTAAATGTTCAGGTTTGCAGGTGTAGAACAGTACAAGTTTTGAAAGCAGATGGGAAAACGCTTTTTTTAAAGACTTTTATTTGTGAGTAGAACTTAATTGATACAAGAAAAAGAAAAATACAGGACTTTAATTTGCCCCAGAGTGTGTAACCATACCATACATGACTACATTTCATTTGTAATACAAAGAATTAAAAGAACAAACTACAAAATTTGAAATTAAAAGTCATTGCATATGTGGTCAAAGATAAATGGAGGGACTCCATTAATGAACTGAAACATAGAGCAATTAGTAATTTAATTACGACCCTGCAATAAAACACAGTTTAGCAAAATAAGTATTGTATGCTTCCTAGTGTACAGAGGACATACAAGGTTAAAGTAGAAGCTGAAAGCCATTAGTGCCATGCAGCCCTGACTAAACATTGCTGTTTAGGGGTCTCTCTCGCACAGTGAGTTACTGCTGCTTCCATTCCCACCGTGCCTCCACCCACTGCGAACAGGCAAAGTTCCATTCCTCACAGCACTCGCTACTACTTGGAAAGCTCTTTGCTCATCTGAAGCCTTACAGCTCTGATCGCCATTTCTGCTGCTTTCCCTTCGCTGTCTGAAACCAGCCCGAGGTACCAACGCCCCAGGCCTCACGTGGGCCTTCCTAACCCCCAGCTGCTGAACCCATCTCTTCCTTGATGCTTTCTACTACTTGAATTGTAAGGCATTAAGTTCTCCGCTATTTTACCAATCGCAGTGCTTGATACTGCCCTAACGTTAACATCCATATTCTGTTTGTTGCACTTACTGTGAGCCAAAGCGTCGCCCTCTCCCACGCAGGAGTTTCCAACGTTTCTGCTGTTAAAACCAGAAGTGCTACCACTGGGAGCCGGTGACCTTCCCTGCTTTCGGCTGGAGCAGTGACACGTGGCGCCCGGGGGATTCCTGCAAGCTTCACCTATCTCACCTTGAGACTGCTGTTACGATTAGTGACAGACAGAAGCATGGCAATAACTGGAGAAGTTAATTCAGTAGTGAAAGTGAGTTTCTTGACCGTGCTACGTATTAAACAAACATTTATAGCAAACATCTGTGAAAATAGAGCCTTAAGAAGGTTAGCTGGGATTTCTGTACTTTACTGCTGGCAACAAGAACAACATAAAAGAAAGAAATACCAGTCGTGAGGTTTTTTTGTGAGTGAAAATAATATCAAAACAAGGTTCAATACTCAGTGTAACACGTTTACATTTTTATCACGGGAAGGAGTAAGAGCAAAATGCTGCAGATAGGGTTTCTGTGCAACAGGTCTGTCTGCACGTGCACCCAAGCAATTTTTGAACAGGTGGAACGAACCTGTGCTAAGGCCTAGAACACAGCTGCCCAGGCTTTGCATCACCACGGGCTTGCTTTCTAACTTCACCCAGCAGCCAAATCACCATCGGACAGATTCTTAGCGAGCTGAGGACCGATTTCCCTCAAGCTGCGTTCCCTGGAACGTGGGCTCCATCAGCACAGCGCGAGCAAACCACGCCACAGTTACTTCAGTCCTATACAAGGATGGGTTCAAGCGCCAGCTGTAAGAGGAAAACACTGACTGCCATTGTGTGACCGTAGTCAGAGGTGGGGAAAAAGTGAGGAAGGAATGGATAGTCACAAAGCTTTACTACAACCTCATCTGTAATCACAAGATTGCAAAGCTTACGTGTCAGTTCAAGAACACATCCCCCTGAAAACACCACTGCAAAAGCATCCTCTCTAAAAGTCACCAGTTCAGAAGAAATTTACTTATGACTTGGAGCAGAATTTTGAAAAAGAACGCTGCTCGTGGTAAGCGATTTGTGTTGCAATCTTAATGGCGAAAGCTTGGTTTTATTCTTCTGTAAAGCAGTGTAGGCTTTAAGGTATGAATAGTGATTCAATGCCTCTAACACGGAAGTCATTTATATTTGCTTAGAAATTAGGGATCAGATCTGTGGTAGCTGCTGAAAACACAGGATTAGCACCTTTCTGGATGTTAATTTCTGGTTATAACCTTAAACGATCAAGCCATAACTCGAGGGGCCGGTTGGATTACTTGTTGCATTCATGTACATAATAAGACAAAACACTCAGTACAATCTGGTACATTCTAGTGGTTAATGAATTTTAAAACATGACAGTGTTTCTGCAGTGTTTGGCCTTTAGGAGTCACTCTTCTTTTTGCTCTTCTTCAGGAAGGAAGGAGTGCGAAACTTCTTTTTCTTTTTTGACGGGGACTTTCCTGGAGATTCATCACTACCTGCATCAGCTGCCGTCCCCTCCTCAGCTGTGGGAGTCGCTGGCTCTTCAGCAGGCTGAGGCTGGGGCTCCTTATCTGCTGCTGCAGGTGATTCTGGTTGGCTTTGGGGCACGTCTTCATCGCATCTCCCTTCCTCCTTTCCTAAGGGAGGGAAGCTGAGTGCTTCTGAAGGCTCGTCAGGGGTGAGATCTGGGAGGGTTTGCTTCAAAGTTGCAGCGTCACTGTCATCTCTGCAGGTGTGCTCCTGCTGTGTCTCTAGTGGACGGACAGATAACAGCACAGTTAGCTCACCGTGCCCCCGGGACAGGGAAAGCCAAGCAAGCTGATGATGGTATGCACCCTCTAGAAAATAAACTAAAATATTTACTTTGCATGAAAGCCTTTGTAATAGGTCTATTCTTCTTTAGCTTTCCACACAGAGATAGAAATAAGATATTTAAAAGTGGTTTTTTTTTTCTTTTTAAAAAACACAGAAGATACAGCTGCATTTCACCCCATGGGTGTCAACCAGCAAGAACATAACTGTTTAGACTTCTCTCTTATGTTTCATGTGTAACGTCTGCAAGCAACACGAGACTTTAGCATAGTAAGCAGCAATTACACCTACAGTTTTGATTGGCATTGAAGACAGCATCATGAAATTCAGCCTCTTGATTCTTTTTTTTTTTTTTTTAAACTTGCCAGGATAAAAGTAATTGCTGATCTGCAGCTATTGTCCACTGCTGGCTTGCCAGTTTTTAATTGCAAATTGTGGATTTCCATATGCTCTTCCATGAGATCTAACAGATGTAGTTTATTAGTATCTATTCCTATCACAAAGGCTTCACTGCTTTTGCAAGATACGTGAATATAAATTATGGGCTCTTGTCATGTCAGTAAAATCCGTGTAGTTTATCCAATTAAAAGAGCTCAGCGGGTTATGCGATACAGCAGCTCTCACCCCTGGATGAAGGACGGCCAAAACTCCACGTCCAGAGGTGAATTTCAGCACTGCACTCCAGCTGGTACCACCTCTCGCATGAACCACCACGCTTTAGGGAGGTTCTGCTGGAAGCTTTCCTTTGTGCATACATAATTTAACAACGATCACATCTAAAGTTCCCTCCATTTTTCATCACTGTGCTGAAGCTGAGAAGCGTCTCCTTTGCGGTGTCAAATCCATCTCCACTGATGTTACGTAAGGAGAAATTTGGAACAAAATCCAGGCCATTGGCATTAGCAGGCACAAAAGAAAAGCATCTATTTTTTCCCCCATTTTATAAGTTATAATATTATTGGTTGTGTCTTCAGAACTTCATCTTCAGAACACTGAAGGCTTTCAAAAGAATTTACGGCAGATAGTTTACACTTTCCCATTTTCCCTAGGGGAAGAACAAACCGTCTGCTTCATTTCTGCCAGGCGGGACCCGCAGTCCTGCAGCACATCTCACAGGGCTGCTCTGTGAACACCTGCAGGAAAGCAGCCTGCTTTCCCCAGGGCACCACAGCCATCTGACACGCTAAGCAAACACAGCAAACCGGGGCTCAGCTCCAAACGCTCAACGCACGTTAGAAGTTTAAAAGTTGCAGTGTGAGAAGGGTGTAAAAGAGCAAAAGAGAGAAAGCAGGTACGCTCATTACAAGCTGTCTCCTGAGGCTCTAGTTTCATGTGTACGGACGTGTGTCATACACACACATGTAAGCGCCACAGCTCTCCACTACCGCCACCACCTTCTTGGATTTGATTTTACTGGAAGCATCAGCCTGGTTTTCAGAACATATCTGCCATATTTCACCGTCAGTCAGATTTATTTGGCCTTTTTAGAACTTCTTACCACGGGCGCCTGGGAAGCTACAGGCACGGAGACAGCATCTGCCAGCTGGCCTAAGCGCTGCGTACGTAAATGGAACCAGTTTTGTAACTCATTAATCCAGGGCTATCCTTCCCAGATTGTCAAATTACTGGCATCTCTACTAAACAGATTAGCGCGAAGCAAACATCTGCTCCCTGTCTATGGAGCTCACTAAGGGCATTGCTTTACCAAAATTAGGAAGATTTATCGATGAGACAAAAAACCGCAGCAAAACCTATTTACAGTATAAGAATTAAACAATACCCCTGAAGTTTCATGAGGTGTTTTTTCCTCCTGCCCCCTTCAGAACAGTCAGGCCTACAGCCATTCTCTCCCTTTCTATTTTGGCATAAGAGAGCTTGGAAAAGTAAAATTAACACTTGTATTTACAACCAACATTTATGAAAATAAAGGTTTATGTTTTTTTAACACAAACTTATGAGGACAAACATACAAACTGGGCTATAACTGCCAACGTGTCAACATGAAACACTTTTCTGACTTCAGCCACACTTAAACAGAAAGGATGTGAGGAAAAAAAAAAAAATCGAGGAGCGGTTGTAGTCAGAGAACACGGCCACTCGGCAGAACTTCTGCCAGCCAAACTGTCATGGCCTGCAATTTCAATTGCTTCGGTCTCTAAAATAAGCACTGTATGTTTGTCCTTCAAAACTGGTAAGCCTAGAGGAGTCTGTAGAACAGAACTCTCTGTTTAAAGAATGCTCAGGTTTTAGAACCTCATTCGTAGCATCACAATTTTCTACAACGTAACTTAACGTTCAAATCTGTGACAAGTACACTGACTTTTGGATACAAGAGGACACACAAATGGAGTGGGCCAAACATCCTTATGACTTTAAAGTATAATCTGAGGGAGCCCTGCAGCGCTAGCTGAAGCAGCTGGACAGTTGCTGCCACCAAGCACTTGCTGTCATTCCTTGGCTGGCGTTCCCTTACAGCCAGCGTGCGAGCAGTTCCACTTCCACTTCCAGACAGAAGCCTGCGGGATTATCACTGTCAGTCCGTGCCAGTGGCAACACCGTTGCACTGGAGTAGGTAAGGAACTTTCAGCACCTGGTCTAAGTCAAACAGCAGCAAACTTGGGGCAGAAACTCCCAGACCTGCTTCAGCTCCAGCTGAAAGACAACTTCAGACTATTCCTTTTGAAACTATAAGGAATCAGACACAGGTATGGAAACACACAATGTCACTTCTGCAGTCTCTTTCAAAGGAGAGTGCATCTTAACACAGGGTCCGTAACTACCTAGAACTTCATGAAATCAAGAAACCAGCGTCTCCGCTGAAAAAGCTGCTTTTTGAAAAACACAAAGCAACAGCAACAAAACAACAACTTAGGAAACAAAGAAGCAAGAGTGAAGCAAAGCACGTAAGCCGGTCAGAGTATGGAATGATACTTACTATGGTAACAGGTACTCTTTAGCATATCCATCTCCTGTTTGTAACGCAGCCACAAGAAGAAAAAAGCACAAGTAGAGAATCTATGCATTCATCACAGCCATTGTGTTAAATCAGAAGAATGGACGCAACCATTCTTATAGAAAACAGAATGAGATGAAGTAGTGAATGAAAGACTAACAGACAAATGATATATCCAGTGTACAAGGTAAAGGAAACAAGACAAAAATTAGATTACACCTGTTCAAGATCATTCCTTTATCCCTCTGCAAGGAAATTACAGAGTCTCCCAGCCCTGTCTCATTTTAGCTTTAATTACTACGTAAGGTTAGCAAAGATGAAACTAATATGCAAACCGAGTTGGAAAATTATTTACTGAGGTGTAATCCAAGTACAATAACGTTTAAGAAATGTGCAATCAGTGAAGATTTACCAAAGCATCTCATTTGTGTCTGGTTCACCACCAGGCATTATTTCATTTCTAAGTGCAATTCTTTCTTGCAGAAAATACACAAAAAGATAAATCAGCTGATAAACACAAAAGATGACAAGGCAGTTCTGAAGAGATGAAAATTTGTCTTTATATTAATGCACACTTCTTTATTATTGTAAACAGAACTCCTGTTACAGGTCGGTGTCGTATGTTTTAGGTAGTATCAAAAGAATACAAGAAACAATTGACCCTTCTTAGATCCTGGTTCATGGATGCTCATGCGCCAGTCCCCAGCGATGCAGTTAGTGGCTGCCCCGGCCCCCAGAGCAGAACGTACCTTCCTCTGCCTTCATGGGCGTGCTCGGGGGAGTGCACGCGGAGCTGTGCTCGGGGGGACTTCTCTCCTTCTGTTGCCTGCCGTCTTCTGAAGGTTCTGCAGACGGGACAAACAGACACTGAGAAGGCAGACAAAATACTTCAGCGGGGGAGAACACCCATGCGTCCTTCTGCTTCATGCACACGAAATCTGAACGCGTTTTTTCTGAATCGAAATTCTGCCGGAGTATTAAACACCATCAAAGCGAGCAAAAGAAATTTTATATCGACAAAACTGTTCAAGCCATGGTTGTGCCGCTGACTTTTTGTTTCGTTTTTTCAAATAAAAGGACACGAATGGTGTAACTGTTCATGAGCTGGTACAGCACGCTGCCCTAAGAAAACTCATGAGAAAGACCACTAGGAAGACAGATAAATATGGGGGAGAAATGCTATCAGACCAACACAAGATAACGCTCTTTTGCTTGCTTTGAGTTTTTTGCTGAAACTCAAGTATATAAAATTGCACACTAAAGGGTAAAAATGAAGGACTGCACAGATGATCAGAGAAACATGCAGCAATTAATTGATTCAAAACCTATTTCACAGTGGTTTGCATATTTGCTATTAGGAAGAGGGTTCCCCTGGCTTCCGAGTTTAAACAGCTGAACACATTAAGAGAGTACACCATACATCAGGAACAACACACAAACGTTGTTCCGGGCCATTCACCCAGGCAACTACGAAGTGAAATCAGTCCCACAGACAGGATCCAACTGACAGAATTTGCAAGTGGTGTAAAGAATTTGCTCCTTAGATTGCAAGGGTGACTGTGCCATATTCATAATACCTGAGGCCTGAGCCAAAAGGTCAGGACTGGAACTTAATGCTTTGATCACTGCCATGTGTAACCATCACCCTGTAAACCTTCACAGAAGTGAAGCAGGATAACTACGTTAGATGCAGGAATAAACTCGTTCTCTCATCATTAGAGCATCTTTTGCTGGGGAAGTCCTCACGATGTGCCATTTCCAAATAGCAATTACATTTTGTTCTGTGTCTTCCCAAATCAACAGATTCTCAAACCCACGAATGTCAGCGAGTTAGCAAACTGCAGTTTTGCTGCTAAAAGCAACAGCAGCATCTCGGCCCAGCCTCAACCATCTCTAGGGCTAAGGGGAACAAAGCAGAACAGAACAACCTGCAATGTTCTGCAGTACCTAAATGCTTTTATGAATGAAGTTTTGGGCTCTCAGCTTCCTAACAGCAGCAAGTAACTGACCAGACTGAACACCCCAGTTTGTCTACTAGGATAATTTTTCAAATAAATTCCATGTATTTTACACAATATGTTGGAACGCTTACATTGCACTTTCTCAAATATTCTTTTAAAATCCCTAATTCATACTGGAAAAACTGTAACACACGAACAGAATAACGTGTATCTATGGCCTTTGCAGGTAACCCATGTTCCAATGACTAGTAAACTTGCTTTTATTACAGACTATTGAAGGAAAAAACACCCAGACAAACCAACCTTCTGGCCCCTTCTGCTTCCTTTCGACTTCTTTGCGATATTCCTCCAGCTCTCGATCAGTGAGTTTGTTGAAGGGGTTTGGTCCAGTTGTGCTCACTATCACTTTGGGTTGATACTCTTTCTCAATTATTGCCTTTGAAGCAGTCACCAGTTCTCCCTGGCAAAAGAGAAGCAAGATACATCTGCAACCCAGCAGTAACTTGCAGAATGCCGAGAAGTACAGTGGCTATCAAGCAACCAAAGTAAAATGATAATCTGAAAAATGCTACACTGATTCTCATTTAGAAATTAAAAAAAAAAATAAATTAAATCCCATGTAGGCTTTTTTTCTTTCTTCCCCCCAAATCTACAGCCGGTTAACATTAAGGAGAAGTTAGGTGCTGACTAATCCCAGAGGCACATCAGTGTGTCCACCTGGGACTACCCAGTGCTAAGCACTAAGTCAGAGAGCAGCCAGTCGAAGTACATGGGAAATCACACAAGTTTCTTTTTCTCCCCACAAAAGAAACAGGACACTAGGCCCAGCTGCATGGCTACGTGGGCACAGAATACCTGTAGAAGTTACACAACTCAGCTCATCGTTTCTGTTGTTTGTTGTTGTATTTTTTAATAAGGGAAAAGCCATTTCTAGTAGCTACTGTATAACATCTAGCAGATGTTATAGTAAAAAGCCATCTTGTGTGTGTGCTGTGAGCACCAGATCAGCTGTTAACTATAAGCAATATTAAGATTAGCCATAAGATTGAGTTAGCATATTTACATCCACAATACTTGCCATACAAGCCACGTAAAATGTTACAGAAATAAAAAGAAAATGTTAGCAATTCTAAGCATAACAAGTTCTAATGAACAAAAGCAGCTGCATCAGAGAATCTCGAGTGGTAGGATTGTAAATTTGTGTTCTCTAATCAAATAGAAAAGACGACAGCCATTGGTTTTTCATCATCTCAGACACAGAAGATGCTTGCCTGGACACCTACTGTATCTGTCAGCTCACTTGTTTAAGCACTTGTCTTTCCAAAGGACATTCAGGCTAAACTAGAGCTCTGTCTTTTCGTTTGACACCAGTTTGGAAACGAGCGCCATGTGGTCTGCATCTCCTGGCCTTGTGAAGCCTGAACTGTGTTTGCTATTGAAAAGAGGGAACAAATTCCATTACCCAGAAAGAATGGGTTATTGATTTGCTTACGTCACTTTCATATTCAAATGCTGTTTGTATCAAGACTTAAAGAAACCTTTAGAAAGCAGATTTCAAAACCAAACGGGTCCTGAAAGAAGAGACAAGCATTCCATATCCACGCTTGGTGGACAAACACAATGAGGTCTTCACTGCAGAAGCGAAAATTAAAAGAGGCAGAGTACTCTTTTGGATGCTAACTTAGGCACTTAGGACAAACTGCCTGTACCAAGTAGGTCATTTTTACTTAAATAAAGAATTTGATGCCACTGGTATTTGTACTAGCTGAGCATGTTTGAACAGAGAGAAATAATACTGAAAAAGATCAAGCAAGATCAGAAATTGGATTAGGTACTGTGGTTTTAATCTCTAAAAGCAGGATTACATTAGAGACCAGAAAGGCAAAATTCACCTGCTAAAAGCTGTTTCCAGATTAACACACCAAATTTTGCTCAGTATCAATAATCTAGGACCGGTTCAAAGGTCACTAATGAAAATTATAAGGGTAGTGTGACCATTTAATGAGGAAAATAAATTCAAGTAGTAACTTAGTAAGTTTTGCAAAGTGATTCCTCTAAAATGCATAAAAATCCAAGAAGGGAGGCATTGCTTCATAGAGTAGGCCACAGAGCAGCCTTCCAAATCTAATACAGCCAGACATCAGAAAGCAGAAATAGAGTAACACAAGACAGGAGGAAAGTGAATACAAAGCACTAAGTGACTGTAGAGGACATATTATAGACCTTTAAAATATAATGCTGAAGTAGACAGACTTAGCAGAGTCTGACCATGCCATCTGGAGACTCCTACAAACATTCAGAGAAACTGAATGTGAAAATAAGTCTGGAGTTGCTTGGTGTATTAAAGAGACTAGGAAGGAATACATTTCCACACAGAAGACCGGCACCGTTTCATCAAACGGCAACAAAGGGCGGTAGCAGAAAATGAATGTTCCAGTAATTCACCAGCATTAAGCTGATTCTAGTACTATATTCATGACAGAAGTTTGATTGCATGTGTAAACAGTTGAGTATCAACATCCTCTCCAGCAGAGAAAGAGAAATTACATCCAGGAACAGAACGTGTTTTCACTCCTAAGAACTTGGCAGGGAGGATACAGTCCCACAAAGATGCAAGAAAGCAATGGTCAGTTACAACTACCGATACCCAATATAACCTCATTCTGAACCTGGGACTTCACATCTCCTACAAGGAAATTGACTTGATAATCAAAATTTTGCACTTCTCCACCAAATCTTGCTTTCAGAGAAATATTCCAACTACTGTGTGACCAACGTTTACCAGGCAAGCACTTCATCGTCTCCTCGGGGACAGACAGAGCAAAACTGGCATCTTTAGACGTGGCAATCTCTCTTAACCAGACACAGTTCACAGCAGCTGTCTAACGTTAACAGTCACACTTAATTCAATCTGACATTAATGCAGCGCCTTTCTCCAAACAAAAGAAAAAGAAAAGGAGAGAATCTTAGAGGACTGTTTGTGTAACAGCCACCATTAAAACGCAGCGCCACCTCTGGGGCAGGACCGAGAGGCTTCACACGAAGAGCAAAGCCATAGAATTTTCATTTTAAGGGAACAGACACGAAAGGGACAATTCTCTTGTACTCATATTTCTCTTGTTGAAAATTTATGTGCATTTTTATCAGATTCTAGAATAGTTAGTGGTGAGAAGAATCAGCATTCCCTCTTGGTACAGCCAACAAACTTAGTTAACCAGCTCTGAAACATAAATCATATTTCATGATGCACGAGGAGTTTGCAACATGGCCAGGACTTCTCAGAAGGCTGAAGAAGCGAATGATAAGGCAAAATGGAGAACTTACTAATGCAGCCACAAAGCACAAAACACTCAAAGCACTGCATGCATATTGTTCACAAACAGGACTTTTTTTCCAATGAAGAGAGTATGCAATAGTATTTAATACAAATTTCAACGTTAATTGAAACCACGAAACATTTTAAGCCTTACTGCAGTCGGATGGAACTTTTTACTTTAATTGCAACTGAGTGTCTAAGAAATTGTCCAGTGATGACTTTTAATTATCTGGAACCTAGAAGTCCTCAAGTCCCCAGTGTACAGGTCTCCTTAAAGCTTCCTTCCTTGTGAAGTTTATGTGGTTACATAAGCACTGCTTGTATTTCTTTTTTTCCACAGTATTTGATTAATTTTCAGCATAATCTTTCTAAATATTTTACCTTTTGCAATCTTTTCCATCAACAGGAAATGCTTTAAGCACTCAAGTCACAATACATATCAAGATAAGAAACATAAGGAAATTGGCCACTCCTACTGTAACTGACATTAGGATCTAATTTTAGACAGTATTTCAGGAGGAAAACTTTTTCATGACACTACAAAGAGGAAACACATCACTTGGATGTTTAAACTCTAACAATCAAACTGAAAACTATTTGATTGGTTTCACAGAAAGATTATGATGCTATTCAACAGTAATACTTGAAAGATACTACAAACCTCTCGAATGAAAGAAACTGCCTGTGCTGTGATAACCAGGGGATATCGATTATAAAAATCATGCTTCACTTCAAAGGTATTATTATCAAGCAGAGAGGCTGCCACAATAAAGGGCAGGCACTGCCTTCAAGTATCTGATTTACTTCTCATCTTAAATGTGGAAATAGTATGTTACTACTTCTCCTTTCAGAATAGAAAACAAACTGCAAGCTGAAAAACACCTTCATCAAATCCTCACTACGATATGCCTACCCATAACAAAACTGACTGACTGCACTAGAAAATGCTATAAACTCATGGGATTTGTAACAACAGCATAATTCAAATTATTCTGTTTTTTGATGGGAAAACTAATTTTATATTCTTACAATGAAATGCTAGGTACAACCTAGACCAAGATTTTAAGTTAAAATACTGCAGTAAATGAGATATGGATGCTTATCTACGCCCTGTGCTTCTGTGCTGTATCACTTCTAAGAAACTCCTCCAAAACCCAGGAGAAAAAGACAGCTAAGGACTGAGTGTTTCCAACATGCAACCCGCACCTGTTTACTCAATTCAAAAGACAACCAAATACACATTTCTTGAATTTACTCTGTATTTAAAGCATATTACTTTAAGCATGGGTGCGGTTACATTTTGAAATATTTTGGATGTGTGAGGCGTTAGTCAATAATCTTGTAGTGGAAGAAGTTTTAAGGAAACAAGACATCCAGCAACGTAGGATCAAAACTTGACCGTGTGACGCGACACACAGTGGGCACGTGGCTATCTTCAGAGTTACACTGATGCAATCAAACTCAGATTCAATTAATTCCAAATGGGTTTCAAATTAGAGAAGTTTAATACTAATAGCATGCAAAAAAACCTAACTACATGCAAAACCTAATCGGCACTTTAATATCAAAAATATTTCCTAATCATTTCTACAAAGAAAGGAAAATCCTTACAAGACACTTTAACAGGGTAAAGCAACTGCTTGTATAATTGCAAATACATAATTTGGACATCCATCTTATTTTTTTCTATAGCTAAATCATTAACTAACAGAGGGGAGAGGTCAGGGTAAGGAAGAGGTAAAATGAAGGGTGAACAACAGTATTTAGAGCAGTATGACAGGGCAGTACCTTTCTAACAGACAGAGATTTAGCGGGACTAAAGGCCTGCTCTGTGAGATCGAGCCCTTCAATAGATTCCGTACAGTCTGACAGGGGAGCATCCTGCAACAGTAAATTGAGTAAACAGAGCAAACCGAGCCCGGGCTTTAAAACATCAACCAAGAGCATTATGTGCTTGCTAAAAACATGCAAAGAAACAGTAACTGGTAGATAAAACTGCAATGACGATGAATTGACATGCACACGATATGAAGCCCAACATAAGTACAGCTATGGTCACGATCAGACTCGCCAAACTTCTTAAAGTGTCTCAGAAAACGCGTATCGGGGCAGTTAAGGCACTCAGATACAGAGATTTTAAAGTCTTTCAGGTGTGTTTAACGGAGTAACTGCATAGCTCTAATTCTTATTTTATTTTGAGCTATGGTTCACAGCTGATGTCTATCCAGATATACTGCTTGGAACTTTTATTGCTGTATAACAGCTTTTTTTTCCCCAATCTGCTCTTCAAATAAAATATTACAGAACACGTTATGTTTAACACACAACACCACTGCCCCATTGTAAGCCTGCTGTGCTCAAACAGGTACATAACCTCGGAAAGCAAACAAACAAAAAGTTGTCACAAAGACCATCTAGTTTGGAACAAGGATCTAACCTATACAAATAAGCCTTCTGAATTTCATGCATTACATTCAGCAAAAAATAAAGAAAATTAAAAAAAAAAAGAGGAGCATCCTCCACAGACATGCTTGGGCTACATGGCTGAAGCCTCGTAAATTTCTGATCCTGAGCACTCTCGCAAAGACAACAGTGTTACCTCTAAGACTTACCTTATAAAAAGTTACTCTCTGCCAATTAAAGAATAATTTTATAGGGACACATTAGGTGGAAGCAGAGGACATCGCTGATTAAGCGAATGGTTTTAGGTGTTTTATACTCTCACCTGTACGAGACTCCTGTCCACAACTACACCAGAAAGAACCTGTGACTGAGGGCCTGCAGTTTTAATATCTTGTAAATTTTGCTCCCGGATCTGTAAAGGAAAGCAGCAGAACACAGTTACATACATAACAGAAGAAAAACTTTTTTTTTTTGTTAAAGGTGGGTGAACCTGCCAACAGGCTGCAGGTAGTGTAGACAGCTATAGCCCTACCCATCATTAAAGCTGTGCTCATTAACACCGGCTGGTACATCCAAGTTTCTGTTTGTTTCACCACATTTCTCAGAATGTGGCCCACAGGTACCACAGCACATGCTGTCTCTTCTTTTTTAGTTGTGGTTTGCCATAAAATTGTACAGATCAAGTCACATAAATGAAGAGAGATGCACAGAGGTCACTTTTACATGTCTGTTACACCTGATGTGTCATTTACAGGTTTCCATCACCAGTCTAGGTACCACAACATCATCTTCCCACAGAACTTCCTCTTTATGTCAAAACACATGCATACGTGTATACAAACGTAACGTGTTACTGATACTTCTTATTTCAGAAATCGAAGAAGTATAAGGTCCTGCATCTTCTGTACTTGTTTCTGGATTGCTGCCCTTGTCCTCAGGAGAGCAAAAGTTGTGAAGATTCACTTCTACCCCTTCAGCCGCTTCATTCAAGATTTTAAAACAGCAATATTTGTGTTCCAAACAGGAAGAAATTGCTCAGCAATTTCACTACGCCTCTTATTCCAAGTGATCATCATTTTGTATAGCTGAATCAGGAAAAGCAAAAGCTCTGCCAACTTTACACAAGTTCTCTGAGCACAAATCTGTACTCCCGCCATGAACCCTGCGCAGACTTTACCGTGGCATGACGCGAACTGCCACGTTCCATACGGCCACTACTTCGAAGGAGCCAAAACACCCAAGAAGAAGCTAGGTACTAACAAGATGCTGGTGTGTATTTTATAGTTTAAAGAAATAATGTGATAAAACAGATGTATTCAGTGCTTTCCTGTTGGAAGACTGGTGACAAGAAGATCTGAAATTTGAACACTGGGAAATTAATTCCCAGGTCCTCTCAAGAAGACCGACATGCAGTTCCAGGGGTCCAAAAAGTTTCTGCAACAATTATAGTGTATTATGATAAAATATGATACAGAGAGAGAAATTTGTAGACGTTGTCTACAATTTCAGCTGGTGAAATCAAAACAGATAATTCATAAAGTATGATTTTAGGGATTAAATCTACTATCATGAACTCTGTGGTGGTTGTTTTAGAGGTATCCAGCACTGGTCTGACAGTAACAAAATACAAGACAATGGACGTCTTCGTGCAGTGGACAGTAACACCATGTTTTTTTGAGATGAATTCAGAACAGGTAGGAATTGTTTCTGTACCTAGTTAGAAAGGAAGGCAAGACCAAAGTTGTCTTACTGAACTCAAAAAATTTCCATTACAGCAAAGTTAGTTAGCTCATCAGAGGCACGCAACTTAACATAATGATAACAAAAATAAATACAAAGAATTAGTGGTATTACAAACCTTGTTCCTCATTTCTTGGACCTCCTTTGGATTAGTGTTCAATGGAACAAACAGGTTAGGGACAGCAGAGGTGGCAGTTCTATGTCCATCCTCTTTAGTCCACTGTAACGTCAAGAACAGTTGAACAGTCAGAATTGCTGTAATGGCTACAGACACTCACAGCAGCAAATTCACATAAGTGTTGATCATGCATTATACATAACAGAGAACTGAACCAATGATTGCATTCTTCTATTCATTTCTAAGAATATTGAAGTTGCTTCCTTCTTCAGTAATATAAACTGTACCTTCAGATACGTTTATAAGTATCAGAATCATTTGATTAAGTCAGCTAGTAACAACAGCAACAAAGACCAAAGAGCCAGTTCAACTTGCAAATAGCTTCCACCCAAAGCTATGTAATTACTACAGCTATGTGCAGTTCAAAGATTATGAAGACTAAGAGGTCTTTAAGCTCTTTTTCTGTGCACTCGGACCACACTGACAGCTGCAGGGTTTCATGTTTCTAGGAACATTTTACTTCTCAGTTTATGAAGAGATTTATATTAATACAGGAGTAGGAGAACTCCACCATGATTAGTTATTTGTAAGGACACTTACAGAAATTTCAACGTGAGCTCATACGCATTTAGAAAGGGCGCTATACCTTACCCAAACCGAAGCAGAGCAAGATCTAAGACACGAGTTCTAAAACCCTGTCACTGCCATGTTCATTTTCTGCACTTGGTGTTTTTACGAAATAGCATGAGAAAGACAGAGAGATCATTGATTCAATCCTCTGATACTCAACAAACATCAAAGCGAACTTAAAGCATAAGATGACAGAAGTATGAAAAGCAATGTGATGCCACTAACCAGCTTTAGTGAATGATTCTGTACTGTGAAGCAAGAGTGGGCATCACCAAAGTTTTGCATTAAAATCAGCTATTTCAGCAAAATGCTCTGTTTCCAGAATTAGTTTCTGTACAGACAATCTGTAGCTGTATCAGCACAGCAACCTAGAGGAACAGTTTGGTGATGTCGAGTATTTTATAACCGATAGCTTAAAAGGCTACAAAAATACCCCAAACACAAACTTGAAGCGCTTTATGGGTTCTTCAGAGAAGGTTGCTTTATTTGATCAGTGCATTTAGTATGAAGCTGCGTTCAATTTGCTGCATAATTAACTTTACGACCTGATACGTTTATTTTATGTGGTGTCCTAATGTCCAATCACCGTTGCATAGAAAATGCACTCAACAGTAAAGCAAACCTGCTTAGAGCAAATGCTATGCATTTTTTCCTTAATAACTCCAAGAAATAATAAGATAGCCAGAAACTGTCAAACTTCAAAAAGCAACAGAATTTTAAAATGTTTTGCAACTGTAAAGTAAAAAATGGAATGAACATGGAGCTGTGAAATACTCACTGATGATTATCTTCTCAGATAAAAACTACTCCAGCTTTTTATTAAAGATAATTTTTAGTCAAAACAAATATAGAAACAACCTCAATATAACAAGCTACTTTTTCTTATATAAATAACAAGCATTTAAAAATTCAAATATACAAACCTGTTGTACTATATCAATTTCTCTACTGCTTCAGCGTGTCATTAAACAAGACCAGCTTCTGAATTTTGCTTTGATCTTTCACTGATATTTTCAAATATAAAATACTGCCTACTTCGTGAGCTAAGGTTACAGTCACAACGCACTCTAAATGTATGCCTTGCTTTAAGTTTTCTTTCAGTAAAGGCCAAAGTATGGCTAAGTTTAATAAAAAGTTGATGGTACGAACACTATATATTCACTTCTTAAGCCAAAATAACAAAACAAAAATACCAGACAGAGAGAGATCCTTCATGGTATTTTTTCCAAGGCTTTCTGCATTTTAACACTGTATGTTTTAGTGTATACATTGCCTCAGTATTCAGTGCATGAAAGTACCCAAAAGATAGAGAACTCTGACTGTATTTCGAGGTAAAGTCAAGTTTTGAGGGGGTAGATAAGAGGGAAGAGGTGTTTTAGAAAAAGAAGTATTTCCTTTTCAAAAGCACCAATTCTACCTTTTGTAACTTATCTGCAATCATCGTGCTACCACACATACTACCACTACTGAAATGCTACAGAGCTCGTTCGCAAGGCGTGAAGTCAGCTGTCACAAAAGCTTGCTCACGTGCAAATCCCTGCCTGCATTTTAGATGCCCTGTGTACGCCCAAGAAAATAACAAATCCACAGTTACAAACCAACAGTACTGATGTTCCATTTGAAAGCATTTGATAGTTGTGCTTCTTAATGAACATATCTTTCAGTGCAAGGTTTAACTGTAAGCAGCATTGATAAACAAAAAGAAAAGCACCGGTTGCAGAATCTATCGATTAGTGCCTGCTGATGGCCTGAGCTGCACTTTAGTCATGCCGCACCCAGCTGGTACTGGAGGAAAGACTTTCCATTTATGGCCATCTACTTACATGCAACACTACATGCAGAAGGCAGCTGGTTGTGAACACTCAGAGGCTTTGGGGAAGACAAAAGCACAGTAAGCGGGACAGAAAAGAAGCTCAGGAACACTGCAAGAAAAACTGCTTAAAGGAAAAGAACACTGAAGTACTTCGAAATCAACTCTATCCTCTCATACATACTTACAGACCTCCAACTGACTTGCAAATTAAGTTGGCACACGTAACAGAGGGGAGCATTTGTTTTGTTTTGTTATTTGTACAACACATTAGTTTCCATTTTTGCTTTAAATGAAAAGCTTTCGTGCAGACAGAATTAGTAGCTTCCTAACAATGTTGTCCTTAAACTATTTAAATGCAGAACGTATTCAATCAAAACCATGAACTGATCTGTTCGGCCATTAGCTTGAAAAGCCAGAAGGAAAGAAAACCAGACGCTCCAAAGTTTTAAGCAGTTTTAAGCCTTATGAACGGATACGGTTTTATACCTCACGTCTAAGAAAAGCCAAATTCAGTGGTTAGTAAAACACAATTTAGGTTTTTTTCATGTGAGAAAGAAGAGAAGAATTAGGAGAGTTATCTTTTTCTTCCCAAAGCCTCTGAGTGCCAGCCACCCCAAGTTGCTCTACATCATCTAACTATGAACAGTAAGGTAGGCACAGACCAAGCAGTTGGTAATACAGCTTGGCACGCAGACACCGGACGAGAGAGACTGCAGCAAGGGTTTCACGTGATCGTGTGTAATGTTCGTCCACACCTTAGTCTTCGACTTGGGACTGCCACCATTCTGCCCTTCTTCAGAAACATCATCCCCTCGGCCAGAGTTCAGCCACCTTGTCTTCTCTCGCTGCTGTTTCTGAAAACTGTGTCTGAGGGGGGAGCAAGTGCCTGATTCGCCATCGCTAGTGAAGGAGTAACCTGTGACACTAGCTGGAATCTCAACATCGCTGTACTTTTTAGATTTCTCTCTCAGAGCAGGGCATCGGTACGGATAGCCAGTTCTGTAACCCTGAAGGAGTAGAACAATACAATTAAGTCTTCACCATCACCACATTTTTCAATAGACTGAGCTTTGTTGATTGTGGTATAACAAAAGTATCAATCAAATTTACCGGTTGTTTCTCACAATGCTAAAGCAAGGACATAAAAAGCAATTGTGTGATAAAAATACAGGGCACGCGAAAAGATCTCTTCTGACTTCTAACAATCTAAAATCCAGCACATTTTATAAAAGTGAAGGTTTCTTTTTTCAACAAGATCTACTTTTAGAGCTATATTCTCTACCTATGCTGTTTTTTCTTTCCCACTTCCTCCAAATACTTTTTTTCCCCTTTTACCTCCTGTAATACTACCATCATATTTCCTTTCGTCTTTGCTTTCTCAGATATTTTGTTCAGCATTTTACCTAAGAAAAGCACATCTAACAGTTTATCCAAGAAGTTTCCCCTTACAAAGTATTTCCAACGTGGCTCAAAGAAAAACACTGCGAACAGTCTCTCTCTCTCAAAGCACTCAAATTCTTCAGAGACAAAATCATAAAGGAACTTCTATAGCCATGAATACCTGGGCTTAGTTTTCGTTGGATAAGTTTTATGTATTAAGCATATGTTATCTTGGTGTTATCTCGGTTGCTGTTCCATTTTTTAATTGATTAAAGCACATCTTGACTGATTACCTCCTGCCTGATGCAGTTAACTGTCCCATCCAATATGAGGCTATTTGTAACAGTAAGGGCCTATAACGGATGACAGTAAGCTTCTTCATATTCTTATGCTGCTAATATATGCTGTGCTACTTCCCTTTATGATCCTGCTTTCTGTCTGCAATAAGAAACATATAAGTGATGTTCCTTAGAGAAACTGAAATCCACATGAATCTGCCAAAGATACCAGGGAGCCCACTGTCCTTAGTTAACTATATTAATAGTGTGATTACTGCTTGCTAGATCAATGAGGATTTTTCTATTGACTTTATGTTACCACTGTCAGTTCATCTCATAATGAAAATACTAGATATTCAAATAGCTATAAAGTAGGCAGATTATTTTTTTCCACACTACAAATAGGACACTGAGCTAAGGGGGAAAAATGTTATTTACTACATAGTAGATGTGACAAAAATATTTTAGATATCATTGTCAGTATGGATTCTGCTAAGGTCACATGCATCACATTAGCATGAAGACCACAGTTTACCCTATAAAGAAAACCGAATTAAATCACAAGTGTTCATTATCACTGCTAACAGTCGCCACTGGCAGCCATGTGATGGGAAAGGTATCGTCTTTCCCATTACAGCTGGATAGCAGATGTTGGTAGTTGCTCATCCATCACAGATGGGATTTTACCCACTTTGTGAAGATCAATTTATTTCTTTGTTTTTGAAGTCGGCCTCTTGGGCTCTTCTGGGATCTAGTAATGTCTAACTAAGTTATAAGTCAAATCATCCTGGACCCTGCACCTAATATTGATTTTGTTTTACACATTTTGGGAGGGGCTAAGAACAGAGGGAGAAGAAAAAGACCAAGGACTGAATGGAAATGCACATGAAGATCTATCTGACCAGAATGAAAACCATCAGATTACATACACCAAGGAAAGTCAGGTATCTCCAAGTAATACACCTGAAGAATTCTTTGGATGCTTTTCATGTTTCTTCAGTCAAGAAACGTTTAGATGTAGTGCTGAGACATGGTTTAGTGGGGTCATTGGTGGTAGGTGGATGGTTGGACTGCATGATCTTATAGGTCTTTTCCAACCTAGCTAATTCTATGATTCTATGTCGTCTCCTTTTCAGACAGCCTTTAATCTTTGGGAAGGAACGGGCTGCAGGCTGTATAAATTAACCTAATCACCTGCAGCCCTTTCTTTACTAATGTCTTTCATTATAGCTTTCTAAGTATTTTATGCATTCTCATATAAAACAATTAGTCAGCAACATCTCCCTTACCAGATTATCGAGCATTCGCATAAGAGCTTCAAATTCCTGTTCACCAATCTGCCATTTTGGATGGGATACAGTACCATCACCTGCTGGAGACTCAGGGGAACGAGACTTGGCTTTATACTTTCCAGGATCTAATAGTACTAAGTTGTCTGGTCCACCTGCACTGGCCAGAGTACGTACCTTAAAAACAATACAATCAACTATTAGTTTCCTGAGGGGAGAGGGAAAAAAAAAAAAAAACAAGTAAGAAATCAAGAAACCAGAAGAAATCTACTTCATTTTAAAGGTAAATCAATCAACATACCTGTACAAAAGTTGCTTTAAGGTTCTGAAAATCTCTCTTAATAGGATTCATACCATAGCAATGGTTCTAACTCAGTATTTGAATACTGCTGGTAGAACCAGTGCTTCGGATGCTCACATATAATATAATGATTTGACAGATAATTGCATTTGTTTAGATCAATAGTTTAACCAGTAAAATGCACAACTATTACTCTGCTGGAAGGTCAATACAGCAGACTGCAGTATTATATAAACACACTAAAATTCTTACTTGAATCTCACAGGCAAGCACTAGGTTATGAATGTAGTAGAAAGCCTCCTCAACAGTCTCTCCAACGGATACTAAGCCGTGGTTTCTCAGAATAAGGACCTAGAGAGTCATTGCAAAGAAGATTAACAACAACGCAAGTATTTTCAGTGAATTACGTACGAATCCTGATTAAATAACGTAGCTCCCTTCCCCTACACACTTGATTTAATTCCAGCTGTAACTACTGACCTTGCTTTTAGGTCCCAAGTTTTTCTGAATAACCACCTTTTCTTCATCATCCACTAAGATACCATGGTAGTCATGATAAGCTACTTCCCCTAGAGAAAGGGCTTCGGGTGAAATCGGCAACAGACCACACTTCATTGCAGAAACCTGAGAAATATTGAAACAACTCACTTAATTTGTTTCAAGAAAAAATAAACATGTACATATCTGGAAAACTACTGGCATACACATAAATACAGATAGATGGATTGATAAATACGCAAGTATAAGACCACCATAGCATCTATTTTTCACAACTTGCAGACCGAATACAAAAGTTTCAGCGATCCTGGGTTGGACTCAATACAGCTGATCTTACATGACATGAACATAAATATGTAAAGACTCAGTGTAAAAAAAATAAATAAATAAAAATCAACTACACCTTTGCGTCTTTTTTTGCTTTCTTTTCATACTGTGATTTTTGTTTTGTTTTCCTCCCCAAAAACAAGAAATTTAGTTACAAAGTTTTGACATTTGATTTCCCTTATGAAAAAGATATCTGATTTTAAAGACACTTTTGGGTTTATCCATCTGTCCATCCGCAGCATTTTTATGGACTGTTATAGCCTACCCGAAGCTGTGCTGCCAGAGGCTTTTGTACTCAGATAACTGAAAAAAATGGAAATATTTAAGAAAATCTTGATAAATTGTGCTTTACCAACAGAAAATACATTAAAGCCCTTATGATTTATTGTCAGAAGATAGGGACTTCTGTGGTAAACAACATACAAACATGGGATCTGTGTGTTCAACACACATAATAATACAGCTCAATACATTGCCTGATTATTCATGTGACAGCCAAATAAGGAGAGTGACTGATTCAGCCACATATCTGAAGACAGAGGTAGAGACTTTATGACTGCCAAAAAGGAAGCAAAACTACGATAAAGAGGAGACCAATGTATTTACGCATTTGTGTGTGGGGAGGGAAATGGAACACAGACAACAGAAACTAAACAGTGTGCTTACCGCTGCCCCTGCTGGAGTATGAATATGAACAATGCATTTAACATCAGGTCGAGCTGCATAAATTGCAGAGTGCAAAGTAAAACCAGCTTGGTTCACTCCCAAGTTAGTGCTTCCACGATCAACTACATCTCCCTGAATATTGATTTTAACCTAGAAACGAAAAGAATTTGTTTCATAAATCAAAAACTGTCCAAAATCTGATCTAATTCAGCATCTACCTCTTAAACTTTAAAAATAAATTTATTCCGGTATTCTATTTTAATAAATATTTACATCTCTGCAATAAACATAAAAGCAAGCAGAAAAAAAACCAACCCACCCAACAGCACAAAAGCCACCGTGTGGTCCTTAATCTCTTCTAAAAGTTCCAATCTAACAAGAAAGGGTAGGTCTTACTTTTCGCATTTCCTTTTCTTGTAGTTTTTTTCAATTAAAACTTTACAGACTGTCAAAGGTGGAGTTACAGCCAAAGAAACAGCCAAACTTTACGGAAAGCCCAAGGGGGACTAGTTAGGAACTTTGCGTGTCACAAGCAACACAAGTTTGCAATGTTACTATTCCACACACACACCTCACCTCTCTGCTAGATGTTATTAACTTTACAGGAGCCAAAGCAAAAGAGTAGTGTGAAAGCTTCCGTTTTGTTCCAACACAAGGAACTCCACCACATTAACTCAAGCTGCCTTCAGCAGCAATGTAAACTTAAGATAAATGCTTACAAAAGGCTTCCCATGAGCTAACAGTTAAGAGTGTAGAGTCTTCAACTACTACCATTAAATCTCAAAGACATTTTCTGTGCAATCTCAGCTACTTATATCATTAAACGATGTCAACTGAATTAAGCATCTGACAGAACATCTTGAAATTGTAACTGGCATTTATGTCCAAAATACATGTTGTGTCCCTTAACAAGCCTGACTCAGCAGCCAGTGGCTTTCAAGGTTATGACACAGTCAGCTTATCCAAAGATCTGGTTCCTGTTTACAGCTACATCAGCTGGAGGACACCTGGTGGTGAACACGTGGAAAGAAATCTTTCTTAGAGACGCCTCAGCTGTGCCAAAACCAACCAGGTTCAATAAAGCAATTTTAAACATGTAAATAAAATAATTTTAAAAGTATTCTCTAGGACAGAATTTAAACAGTTACAGAGAAAATATTCAGCTATTTTTATTTTACAACTGTGAAAAATTATAACTGCTTACCAGACTGGAGGCAGTAACTTCACTGTAAAGAAGTCCAAAAGGTACAATGAGGAAGTGCTCCTGCTCAGAATTTACTCTGGCCTAAGGAAAAAAGAAAAGTAAAAGCTAAGTTATTAGGAATATTTTATTAAAGCATACAGTAAGCCCCCAAAACATGAAAGTTACTTTCAATTCTTGAGTATGGAATGAGCAAGTATGACTATAACATATGCAATACAAGTTTCATGGATGCTGCGACAGATGGTCAGCACACTTAAGCCATGTTGAACAGAATCAGATGGTAGGTACACGTCAGTTGTTCAGACTGGTGGAACACTGCTAAGTCCTCATGTTCTGTAGAAAAGACAACTAGATAACTGTAGATAAAAAGAATAACATTGTGATAAATGCAAAAAAGTGTTGTTTTTTTTTTAAAGAATGAATTTATACTTCAACTATACTTACACTCCACTAAAATAGAAAGTATAAAAGAAAAGCGTGTAAGAAAATTTAATTTGGCCCACAGACTTAGCATCAAGATGTTTCAAATAAGGTTTCACCACTGATCCTGGTGCCATGTGAGATAACTGAGTTCATAATACAAAAATAATACTGACTTCAAAACATTCACAGCTCGGAGTGCATCGGTTTCAACACTATACAATGAAAAGTAGTAGACAGATAACTTAGGTCTTTCTCAATGGAGAGATAAAACGGAGAATTAAAGGAACTAAGTCGTGATAACAAAACTGTTTTTACGCTCATTTCAGATGGGGCCTGAAGGGTGTTTCTCAGAGCTCATGAAGATCTTTTAATACAAATGTTTAGACACAATGTTACTAAGTTCCCCATTTTATTACTTGTCAACTTTCTTTTTTTCTTCATGTTTTCACAGAGCGATTGAAGTTTGAAGGAAGCTCTGCAGGTGATTTCATCCAACCCACAAGCGTTCCATTGCCCCAGGACGCACCTACTTTTTGCTCACTCAGGTCTTCTACTACTTTCAACATTAAATGGATACGTACTTTCATACAGTTCTACTGCAGGAAAATATTTTTTTTAAATAAGTAGCTGATCAGTGACCTAAAAGTTTGAGGTACAGATCTGCCTTCCTTCCTGACCAGCTGATAACATGCCATAGCATACCAGCCTCGAACTGCACCAGCTAGTTCAGGTTAACCTGCACTTTCATGAATCACCAAAATAATTACCCACTACAGAATTTTAGATGACCTAGAAAACCTTGTACTTAATTACGCAAAACAAAAATCAGGTATTATTCAAATGTCCCAAAAGCTAATGAGAAAGCTTGAACATAAGATAAACAAGCAGCAGCAACTCAGAAACCACCTTACTTTAGGATTAGATCCTACACACAACTCATGCCCTCAAAGCAAACCAAGACCCAGTGAACAAAGCACCTCCAGTAAACCTGTAATCTCAAGTTCTGCCTAACCCCAGAGGCACCCGAGTTTACTATAAATCCTTTTACTTGACATGAAAGCTCTCGGTAACTCTGTAATTCTGCTTCTGTGTCACGACTGCGCCAGTCTTAATGCTGTCACACACAGCAGCAGTCAGATTGATAAGGATCCAGAGAAGCAGAGGAATTCCAATCAGCTCCCTCATGTGCCCATGCTGCCGTGTGTCTCATATCCTCACAAAGCCTTCCTCCTCCAGCTTATACAGTGACATCTCTCACAGAAGGCTGCTCTCATCTTTTTATTTTCCAAGAAGTGCACTAGTGGCTTTTAACTTCAATGCAATCGCCTAGAAATTAGAGCACCCATTCACAATAAAGGAAAATCTGGAGTCAAAATCCAGCTCTGTATGAAGTGATAACATCTGCCACATTCTAAAGAGCACCTTACCTCCACAATACCACTTCATGTATAAGCATACAGAACAAAGATGAGACTATTCTGTAAATGTAACAACCTTGTTCCACATCAACTTCTCAAGGTAAATTGTATCTCTTAGTCACCTTTCAGGTTGCTACTCACTGGAGGAATTTGTGTAAGAAAGTTAACTATCACTTGTGATTGCCGGTGACAAATGATTAACCAAAAACTTTCCAACCCTGCTTTGCCCTTCAAAAGCAAAATACATCTAAAATATTTCCAACATCTCATACTCCAAGTGCCCTACCTTCTAACTCAACTGCTAACACATTATCTAACCTTATTATCTAAGCTCTCCGTGCTTTCCCTCTTTCTCCTCTGTATAAGAAAACAAACTTGATGCATTATTCCCCAATTACACGGCCTTGCTTATGCCTCTGGGCACACAGCTCTTCATTACACTTAACTTTTTATCTAAACTCAAACATTCCGGGGGTTAGACATGACACTAGAAAGCCACATCCAAAACTGCTTGCCTGGTGATCTTTTACTGCATTAATATTCCTTTCACAAAATCAACTCTCACGTCATGTATGCAAAAACAGGGGGTGGCATAATGTTGTTTACAAGAACCATTATGTTGGATACGTTCCCTCAGTAAAGGAACCAAATGGTCTAATCAGCATTGCCTGATCCTGCGCCTACCAGTATCATTTATCATCTTCATCAGTTCATAAGCAATATACCTTGAAATCTCAAAAAGCAGAAATAATTAAATTACCACATTTCATTCAGATTGCCACTAAAAATCGAAAATACATCAAGGACCACCTCTACTACGTGGAACAAAACCCTACAACAATCCAGCTCTGTTAGGGAAACAATCAAATGAGTTGCACACCACAGCTGTGACTTCACTCATGAGGCTCATGTTGATCATCCTTCTGGCACATAAAAACCTCCTTGATTTGATCTCCTTGTCATTCTTATTATGGATGCCAGCAATTACTCAGTCACAAAGAAAACTGTTGGCATACAACATTAAGCTAAACAGTCCACTCATGTTCTGAAATACTACAGTTTCTTTTTCAAAGAAGTCAGTAGAGAATTTTCAATAAAATTGAATAGTATTACCAATGAAAAGATGGCTTAGTATTTCGAAAACAAAGACATCACCTTGCAGAATAATACATACAATTACTCAAACAATTTAAGATACTAAAAGATTCAGTCTTTCAGGAACCTTATATTTCATTGTAAGACCTTTCATGTACACTCTCTTAAGACTCTATTCAGACTACGGTAGCTGCCATCCAAGCCATTTCAGTTCTTATTCTCGAGATGCAATGACTAATCTCTTCACTATTATACTGCTTTCAATACCACTTTGCTCTTCTTCTGCACAAAGGGAAAGTGACAGAGGAGGGAGGGAATCAATTCACTTGTATTCTAAAACAATTGGTTCAGTTATCTGTTGATTCAATACTCACTGTTATATGATTGTAAATAAGCTGAGACCAGCCAAAGAGATCTGCTAATCTGTAGAAAGCCGCCAATTTACATCGTAATAACTTCTCCCCTTTTTCGTAAGCAATGGAATCAGACCCCCTGAGATCATTCACTGGTGTCACCATGCCAAGGCCTGAGAAGAGAAGAAAGCACAAGGCAGTTGTGTTCAATGTCAGCAAGAACACAGTAACAGCCATCGCAGTTAGAATGGTTTTTCTTGCTAGTTAATATCAACATGTTAGCCTAAGAAATGGAGAGCAAGCTTTAATTACTATAGTGTCATAATGCATATTACACGAATATAATTAAGGTCTCTGACAAGATCTTAGGTAGAGGCAGCACAAGTTTCCTTCCTTAATGTTCATTAGGGTTAAGGTGCCGATAAGTTCTTTAGCAAAATCCCCTCCCAACAATCTCATATAAAATACAACTGTTCATTGATAACAGAGAAGTGTAACCCTGAATATTCCACTTTTTGAGACATATGGCTTTGTATCCCTGGAAAGAAGAATTATACATCCAATAAGGTCATTTAATTAAAGAAATAATAAATGCAAGCTAAATAGAGGAGAAGGATTACAGTAAAGCATTACAGCTACTGTAGGTCTAGTTCCAGTGCACTGAGAAACATGATTTAGAGGAGCTGGGATGAAGCAGAATCTGCCATGTCACAGTCTAAACTACAGATTCATTTTGGAGCACAGGCAGGGATTTGTACTATCCTAACACAAAACCTGTGCATGCACACATTTGCACATGCTTAGGCGGTTTCTTCTTCTTGTGTGTGTATTTCTGGCTTTTTTTTGGTTTGTTGATGTTTCTTTTCCCACTTCACAGAAGAAAGCCGCAAATAGTATTTCAATTGCAAAAAATAGTTTCTAAAGACCTTTGCTGTTACTATACTACTAATGAGTTTCGTTTTCCTGTAGACAATCCAGCTGCTAAACGTTAAAATGTTTACATTTTTAACTGACGTTCACTCATCAGGCTTATCTTTCAATTAAGACATGACACATATTATGGCTTTTGATATAAATTACATACACTAATTACATTGTGTATCACTGTCATTTAGAAACAAATCCATTCATCTTCTGTTTTCAGTGTTCCATTGAGAGGACAGGGTAGTATCCGAACTTCACAGAACACACTGAAATTCACAGCATTCACACTGTCTTCATTTTAAGCCTCTCAGACAAGATAATTCAACTACTCTACGTTAAGGTGTACTCACTCATGTTTAACGCAGCCATTCCGCCTTGTGGTGCTGCTGGGTAGACATTTGGCACATTTGTTGTCATAAAATCTGCAATCTGCTGTAAAGCCAATAAACCTGTTGGATTCTTCCCCTTCTTAAATTGTTCCTGGATCATAGACTCCAATTCTTCACAAAAGGCCTGCCAACAGGACATCGCATATTGTAAAGCACACACACAACAAGCTTCAGCTTTTCATATGTAGCTTCTTTTTAACACTAGAATGAAAACATGCTATATCTCTTCTCCAAAACAGCTCAGTATGGTACAACTGGGTGCATACTTTCATTTGAAAATGATGCTGTCTAGAGTGACAGTGATACGGATAACTTATTTTTTTGTAAATGGAAATTCCAATATTCTCCAAGTAACACCAAAGTTCATTGAACCTACTAACATGGATTTACGGAAGAAGGAGAAAGATGTGCAATTGACTTCAAAGAACAGAAAATCTGAAAGAAAAGGTAGTTGAAAGAAAAATATATACCAGTGTGAACTGAGTCAAGAAGGCACGCAGGAACACACAGGAACTGCATCTTAAAACTATACTGGGTGTGTGTGTGTGTGTCTGTGTTTCTTTATCGTTCAATGACAGAAAACAAGATTTTAGATTGCTAGTAGATGTTGTTTTTGAAAAGAACACTGGAAATTGTAATAGAAGAATTCCCATCATTAGGTAAATATAAATCAAAGGAGTTGGTCCCACATGAAAACCAGTAAATATACCACTACAACCCTATTCTTGCAAAAGACAGGTCACAATACATTTTGTATCTAAACTCACCCATCAGTTACTACAAAATGAATAAATGCAATGAAACAAGCTTCGTGGTGTGCACTTTCTCTATGGGGGTAATATCTATAATCCTTAAATCATTCAATACTTACAATTGTGCACCTTTTCTGGAAGAGATGCGTAATAATATTCCAAATGTCAAATAACAAAAAACTGAACACAGGACAGACTTGCCTTGCATAAGCTACTCTAGAAGAGCTTCTTGATTTAAATACTTAAATGAATGTTAAAATATAAAACAGTGAAAAAAATGTTTTACTAGGAGTACACGGGTGATACAAAAAGAATGCTGACTGATTACATCCAGAATTCTGAAAGTAAGTCTGAGAGGCTTCTTCACGAGCAGACAATAAAACTTCAACCAGATAACGTGAGAAAAATTGGGCCACTAACTTTAGAAGACAGTTAAAACAATAGAGAGATAATAAATTCATCACTTTAAAGATAGAGCATTTTCTTTTCTTACTGGGCTTTGAAGAATCATGGAGACTCTCTTCTTCTGTTCCATCATATTAAAATCCTGGCGAAGGTCAGGTGCCATATTCCTCTCTCTCAAATAATCTGGATTATTTTCATCAACTCGATCAAAATATCTCTCCTTATGAGGGGCTGTTGTTGGAGGTGGCGAGGTCACCACCGCCGCACCGGAATCACCATTCATAGTACAGCTTTATGGAACCTGAAGAGGACAAAGGAGATGAACAAATAAAATAAGGAAATATCTGAGAACTCAGTAATGTGTTTCTTGTTTCAGAGAAAAAGCTCAAATCCACCTACAGTTAGCACGGCCTCCCGAACTCAAAAGCCATGTTTGTGCAGTTGGATAGCAATTACTTAAAGAAAAACAGTTTTAAAAGATGTGACTAGAAATGTAGACTAACGTATACGCAATGCTGAATACACCACATGGATCCATGCCACACAAAACCACTACAAGAACTGCCACATCCAGCCCTTGAAGCTGTCTCCAAAGCCCAATTTTCCAAAGCATGAAAGCCTTTCAAATCTTGTCACACACAACAATGTGACAACACATGATGTCTAAATTCGCTATAACATTTTTAAATTTCAGACATTAAAGCTAATGAAATGAGCCCACTGGCCAGGGCTCACTTCAGCTTTACATGTTATAAGGAACAATTGCAGCTATCTACCAGAAAGCCTGAAAACTCAGCTGGCATTGCTCATCCACACAGCTTCCCTTCACTCACAAGAACCCCTTTGTGTCACATCATCCCAGTTTTCACAGCACATGGTAATCTTCATTCTAAAATCCTTTTTGGAAGATTTCATGAAGCCTTCCGAGCTTAAGAGTTTGATAAAGCAGCCCCTGCAACACCTCGACACTTGAATGTCTCATTCAAATATCAAATGTAACATGTTCAGAAAAGATAATTTTCTTCACACATCACACATGATTAGCAAAATGTCACCAACATAAACTGTACTTCAAGTTAAATATTTGCAGTTCAGCGTTCGGCAGACTGCAATGATGTACATTACATGTACAATATGCCAGGCTGAAACCCCATACCCTCATGGTATTTAGCAACTTTACCAATAAATGTGCCAAGTGAACCCGCAGGTCTTTTCCTGGAGGTACAGGAATAGATGAAGGGAATTCAGTAGCAGCCTCCCGCTCCCTGCCCCACCAAGACCAAACAGGCTCATTTTGGTTACGCTGATTTAGACCGGGGGCTCAGGCAGGCAGGAAAAACTCCATCTCAGCTGCCCATTTCATTACGCACCTTCAGTTTTGCAAGGATTTGTACCGTCAGAATCTGCTGACCTTGCCAAGTTACTGCCATTCTTTTTCCCATGCAGCGGGAGAGATTGTATGTATCTTCATCTAAATAATGATTCTCCTGCACGTTAGAACTGGTAAATATTGATACACACCTCTATTTTAAAATAATTTTCCTTAGCTGCTTGTCTTGAATTGTGCTTGCTTGTGAACCAGATCAGGCATTCACTTGCATATTTATTAGCTAAAACCACCTCAGATATGGATGTACATAGAAAAAGCAAGTTATTTTGAAATGCAAAATATGTTGAACAAAATCAGAGCAGTGGAGAAAATGATCTACTCTGAGACATCAGAATCAGTAGATCTCATCCTCTCTAATTCTTACATTAGAAAGTAGGTCTCCCTGCCATTCCAAAGCCCAGTGAACAAATCACTCAGCACCCACTACCCCATTCCGCAGCCTCTTTTCTGAGCTCTATTATCAAGCCCAGTGCCTCTGTCTGGTTTTTCTTTGCAAAACTACAGCTCGCAGACCCAAGCAGGTGCCTCGCAGACCCGACCACCCCCACCGCCGCCCAGCACTGACCCAGCACACGGCACATCCGCACTCCTTGCTCCATGCTCCTCCCAGCAGCCCCGCAAAGGCAGTCCCCAAATGGGACCGCGGCATTGTGCTGAGCTTGCATTATTCCTGTTCTAATCTGGACTTTGAGAAAGACCTGGAATGCAATAATTCAGTGTTCATCTCCAAGCAGTCCTTTTATACCTGAGGTTAAATATCCACTTCGCAGCTCAGTAATTTCAGGATACCCGAAATTACTGGTATCCCCCCGTCCCTGCACGGTCTTAAAATAATCCCTTCTAATGTAGCTATCACAGCAATTGTTGATTTCAGTATCAGCTGCCGATGAGAAAGGTAATGCTTTTGGAATTAGAAACAGATGTGCTTAACAACATTTCACAGAAGCCACTGAACTTTATCCATGAATTCCCCCAAAAACCCTTTGTGAGGAAGGCGAGATGGCCTCTGCAGTGAGACCTTCTGCGGTGAGACCTTCAGATACGTGTGCATAGACAAAACCTAAAAGGAATCTGAACAGTTAAGCTGAGCAGACGGGGAAGTCAGATAAGCTGCAATGGACTTTTCACCATGCTAGTTGTTGTTTCTGGCACAACTGTGTCAGTGACACCACACCCTTAACTGAAAGCCACGGCTGCAAGCTCAGCGCACAAAAAGCCTCCCTCTGGGAGCAGCAGCTTTCAAATAGAGAAGCTGTGGGTGTCCCATCCCTGGGCCAGGTTGGATGGGCAGCCTGAGCTGGTAAATGCACTCAGCCCAAGGCAGGGGTTGGCACTGGGTGGGCTGTGAGGTCCTTCCAAACCAAACCACTCTGTGATTCTGTGATAGACTATCAGAAGGAACAGCATCCGTCACTAGGGGCAAACCCATGGAACTCGCATCACAGCTTACAGTCACTGAAGCAATTTAATCCATTCTTCTCATATCTGTGTATGCATAAAAGCTATAAATTTCTTAAAGAGCTCCGCATCAAATGAGAGCCATCAAGGCAGCTCTCAGCATGTGGGACTCATCGTGTGGTATGTGCACAGCTACGGTCAGGAAAGCAGCTTCATACAACTTCTAGTGCATTTACAGTCAGTAAACACTGCTGTCAAAAACATCCTGAAATTATTATTCATTTTTAGGATTACTTCTATTTTTTTTTTTTTCAAAATTATAACTACAGAGTTACATATAGAGTTCCATTCACCTAAAAGGAAGTGCTACGAGGTTAAAATCAAACAGAAGAAGAAAGTTTTAGTAGAAGAATAGCACAAAACTGTTCCTGTTAACATTCAGAAAGAAGAAAAATGTCAGCATTTTAAACAGCTTATATTCCTCAGCACTCTGTAAGGAGAAGCAGATGATGCACTTCCAGTTAGGTAACACTACACAGGTTAAGACAGTGAGTAACCAATAAGAATCTGCAGTAACTCAAGGGCACAAAAACACTTCAAAACTAAAAAAAATACAGATTTTCAAAACCACAGTGCATTTGGGATGAGATTCCACTGTAGTTAATAAACACATTTAAGATTTTAATACTGAACCCCTAACGATATCTGGAAGTAGGAATAGATACATCAGGACTTACAGGTTCAGTGTTTCTTAGCTTGTAGCACCATCATGAATATTATGGGAACCCTGAGGAGCTCTGTAATGGCTCACCAGCAGCCCTCAGCTTGGGCCCAGCTATCTGCACTTCTTGGAGGAAACACTGCAATCACTCAAAGGTCGGGTGGTTCTTGTTGCTGGGGAAAGGCTGTGCTTTTTTCTGTTGTCTTTTTTCTTTTTAATTATTATTTTATTTTTGCTATCACAAATAGCAATAGCACTAACTCATATTGAGTTATTTTTGCTCCCCCACACCCAGAGGAAAAGTATTTTTGTTGAGGCTGCAAGCAGACGGGACTTGATCTAATTGAAGGGCTTGCTGCCACTGAAGGACCGACCACACCTCTTCACAGCAACGCGGCTTTGAGCCTGCTGAGGCCAACTAAGAAGAAAAACACTCTCTGAGAAGCAGGACGGAGCCTGTGTCAAGACAAGGGAGCCCAAAAGACTTGAACAAAATTTTAAACATACTGCTAGCTCTAAGCACATACAAAAAGAAACCCACTCCATCCTCCTCCTTAAACAAACAACAAAAACAGACCCCCGCAGTTATTTATTTTTATGAATACTTAAGTTTAGAGTTATCTGATCAAAAATCTTGCAAAATCAAGTCATTTCAAAGAGGAAAAAACCAACAAAATAGAACACCAAAATCTTAGAATCATAGAATATGACTTGTTCTTGTCCTGGTAGCTTTACAGATCCTCTGTGCAAAATGCCATGTGAGCAAAACACCTGTATGGGAGCTTGTGTCCAACTTGCAAAGTGACTCAGCAGAACCCTTCTCAGCCCAGAGCCACCATTATAATTCCAGTCACCAGCCATGAAGACTGAAGCACGTGGCTGAACAACAATGTAGTAATTTGCATTGCACCCACTTGTTTGCGACAGTTCCTCTAACAAGTTCTCTCCTCTCATGCCAGAACTCACAGAACCATAGGGATTGGAAGGGACCTCTGAGATCCCCCAGTCCAACTCCCTGCTAAAGCAGGCTCCCTACTGTAGGTTGCCCATGAAAGTGTCCAGGACGGTCTTGAACATCTCCAGAGAAAGAGACTCCACAACACCTCCAGGCAGCTTGTTCCAGTGCTCTGTCAAAATAAAGAAGTTTTTCTTTGTGTTCAGATGGAACTTCGTGTGTTTCAGTTTGTGCCCATTGCCCTGTTGTTGGGCATTGCTGAAAAGAGCCTGGACCCGTTCACTTGCCTGTTTGATAATTAAGCATTGACAAAATCTCTTCTCAGCCTTCTCTTCTCCCGGCTATACAGCCCCAGGTCTCTCAGCCTTGTCTCACGAAGGAGATGGCTCCAGGTCCCTCATAATCTCTGCAGCCTCCCGCTGGAATCTCTCGAGAAGTTCCCTGTCTTTCTTAGAATGCGGAGCCCAGATTTGGACAGAACTATGCCACAGAAAAAAAGGTTTGATGAGAAGTTCCTGGACGAGGGAATGCGAAACAAATGGAGCCGGGGGACTGTGCAAAGCTGGGGCACAGAGCAGGAACACCAGGAAGGGACAGGAGGGAGCAGGGAAAGCTGGGGTGAGGTGCTGCTGCAGGCAGTGAGCCATCTGAGGTCACCAAGTGGCTGTGCCACGCTGACAGCACCAACACCAGGCAGCAGGGAAATGGCTGGGAGTCTGAACACCCGCCTACAGACAGCAAGGGTCCAACAGCATCTGTGCAGAGTTGTTCCCAAGCGTATGCTATTACTGCTTCACCCAGTATTCTGATGCTTTCTGTATTTTTAACAATTTTCTTTTACTTGAGAATAAAATACATCCATCTTCCTCCTCGAAAAATTATTTTACCGGTATAATACAAAAACAAATGATTTATTATTTGCACTACAGTTTCCATCATGTCCAGTGAGAACATTTTGGCCGCAGTGACATTGGATTTGCTCTTTCCATTTCAGATGTTTCCTACTGAACTTTTAAGAGGAAAAGCTGGCACTATCTTAGGAAGTCTAAGAACAAAGAAAGCAAATCACGACCGTACTTCTTGACAGACAACGTACTTTGCATCATGAATAACCAAATTATTTTCTTTACCAAATGTTCCTGGCTCATGCATCTTCAAAATTTCCACTGCTCTTTGTCTTCAAGCAGGAAGAGGCTACTTCACGAACACAAACACTTCTTTATGTTGTACTGAATGAAGGCTCCACCATCCCGCTCACCAGCAGAGGTGCTGCCAGTCAAATACTGGCTTCTTGAAATACAGAGAAAGCCAACTGCACGTTTACCTCACTAGAAGTGCTGCATTTCAGATCGATAATATCACACCTTAGTATCTATGACAGTAGTTTAAGAAACAAGCAGGGTTAGAGAAAAAGGCATTTCCAATTCTTCCATTAAAACAATCTCTTAGAATGGTTTCAAATGCACAAAAAGCCAATAATCTAGTTCAAATTCGAGCAGATTCCATGTATTTATGAAACAGGACTGCTTTAGGGAAAAGATCAGCAGGAAAAGTGTAAGAATGTCATCGCTTAAAGCTATAGTCACAGCACAGTCTTAAAACTGGCAATTCAGACTAAGGACCAAACTAAATTTATTATTTCAAATGAAACACAGTGCTCTGCAACAGACTGAACTCCCCACTGCAAGATGTTTCTGAGCTTAGTTTCTATTGATGAGCTATGGCTTTATCTGTCATGTCTCTGACTGTAGCCAGCTCATGGGAAAAACAGAAGCAAACCCAGCAAATAAAAATCCCGAGTTCCTTCTTTATTACCTGGTCTCAACTATAGAAATTGTTCTATTAAACCAGATAAATGCTTCTAACAGAGTAACTCCCAACTGCAGAATGCAAAGCTGGTTTAGCTATAAATAAAGATAACACTTAAGAAGACAAAGACTGTCACAAATTGCTTTTCTTTTGAAAGACCCAAGGAATCCTTGTTAAGCTGAAGGAAGTGCAGCCAAGTGACATCCTTGGCACAGAGAACAACAGGTTAGAAGACAGCAAGGAAGTAGTCTGAGCAGAAAAGTTGAAAAACCTCTTATGACAACGTGAGGATGGGAAGAGGAAGAAGATTTTAAAAAGGCATGACTCTTGAAACTGTTAAGCTGCATCTCCTGATGGACAGGTCAGTTTTTCCTCATTCTTTCTTCCCAATCCTAACTTTCTGCTAAGCAGTTTCCTTTTAAGCTTACATGACCAAAAATGTCTATTCAGCAGAAAAATTACCTTGCTTTCACTTCTTGGATTCAGCAACTTAGTCTAATTTTTTCCAAGTGATTCTGATATTGCATTTCTGGAAAGGTTCAGTGCATACATTCATGAATGACTAAGGATAGCAATGGCAGACAGCAGGCTGGAGCAGGCCCTGGGCAACTGATCCAGCTGCACATGTCCCTGTTCATTGCAGAGGAGTTGGACTACGCGACCTCTAAAGGTCCCTTCCAACTCTAAGGATTCTAAGATAACACAAGATGCCATACTGTTCACAGAACAGAAAAGCCTCTCTCTACATAAACGCGTTGAACCAGGGGGGCACCTGCGCTCAGAGGTGGCTTCTTTTGAGGCCTTTGGATGCCCCTAGAATAACCTCTTACAGTTCGGTGAGCAACACGGGCTTCAGGATTGAGGTTCAGAGTCATGTCACGGCTTTTCAGACACATTTCTTTTATGAAGCTGTTCCTGCATTGGAACTGACACAGAATTTGCTGCTCACTGAACCTGGACTTAAGGAGCCATCAAATAAGCTCACACTGCCAAATAAAAGCTGCCAAATACCAGATAAGCTGATTCGCACGCAATTTTGTTTTGAAAACTTGAATTCCAATTTAAGAAGCTTCTCAAGTAAAAACCACAGAATTACCAAATTAACAATATAATACCACAAAACTCAGCTGAACCCCGCTAATGCGAAGGAGTACAACCAGAGCTGAAAATTATGCCAGAATTACTCACTGCTGAAAAGGCAAGATCTGAATTCCGGAGCAACCATAAATCACTACCAGGAGGAACAAAGACAGCGCTGTGACCACACAATCTATTGTAATCACCACATAAAATAAGGAATATCAAGTAGCAAAATCAGTTTCTCTAACATTGAAACAAAAATGCTATTAAGATATCAATTCTGGTCCTTATATACACACTTCAAAGAGGACATGAAATACTACAGAAGTGAAAGGGCTACAGAAATGAAGCAGAGGGTAAAGGACTACCTTGGCAGGATGAGCAGCTCCACCTGTCTAGGTATGCAGAAAGATGAGCTGCTCACAGGGGTGCGAGCGCCTTTCAGTCCTGCCAAGAAAAACATGGAGAGATTTCATGCCGGAGAGCAAACGTCAGACACATTTAGCCTTGAACCAAGATGGAAGCTTCCTACCCACAGACACCGGAATCCTGTGTCAGTAACTTTGCTTCATGAATCTTTTTAAAACACAAGCTTTAATCCAGCTTCCAGAATACATTTTGCTATGTCTGTGCTGAGATCAGAGTTCCGTCTGCTTCTGAAATCTCTGAATCTGCTGTCTTTCCTAGGCTTTGGTTAAAAAACAAATTTCCTACATGCACAATTTGCTCATGTTACTTACAGCTTCCAAAGCACTTCCAGTGCTTCTTTTTTATTCACACAGCACCTTATTCTGAGGGTAGGTTGGTGAAGGCTGGAGACTGAATGTCAGACAGAAGACTACCAAAAATCCTCCTTAATCTTTCTCTTGTGCTCAGGTCATACTGATCTCACCTGTGATTAGGACAAACTTACCTAACCAATCTCATTGGCCAAAAGGAGGCGCGTTCTGAATACCTTTGCTTGTCTCACTGGCTGCTCAGATGCATTTAGCTGTTTAGTTCGGAGAATTCTCTAGGTTCGTTTTACCTTTTATTTTCCCCTTTTAACTTTTAAATCTGTGTGAAGTTGAATAGCCTGTAGAATAAAAGGGGCTGTAGCAGGCACAAGGTCTCTCTAAGCCTTACTGACAAAACGATAACATTTGTTGAACAGAAAGCAGTGGTGAAAAGTGTTTTTCCTCGCCCTGCTGAACTGCTGCATTACGTGTTGTCACTGATGTCACACAGGCTCAGCTACACGAGCCCCTGGGTTCTGCAGAGGAATTGTTGTCACTGATTTTCATTTTTCATCCTCCAATTTGCCAGAAGCGTCTGTGGCCAATGCAACATTAATTTAAGTATTTTTTTTCACTATTAGTACTCCTGGATGGTGGTAACACCAGAAAGCTAGCGTACATTTATTGCAATCAGGGTCACAAGCCCACACAAATAAAGAGGTTTAACCCAAGCACTGTTATTTTTAGGTTTCTGTGAACCCACATGCACTTCCCAGGCCTTGCGCTGAACTCGCCAGCAAATCAGCACCCACACATTTCTGAGCACAGGGCAAATCCAGGCTCCAGCACTCCTAAGGGCAGGGCCCCAGCTTTATCCAACAAGTATTTAGAAAGCTTGAGACAAACTGATCCGGGTGTCTGACTCAAAAACAAACACTGGTCTCAAAATGAAGTTCTTAACAGCTTTTAGGCTTTGAATTCTAAAGCTATTTGTTGAAAACATAAATGCATACTTCATTTAGAATCACAGAATCATAGAATGGCTTGGGTTGGAAGGGACCCCAAGGATCATCAAGTTCCAACCCCCTGCCGCAGGCAGGGCCACCAACCTCCTGACCTGGTACCAGACCAGGCTGCCCAGGGCCCCCTCCAACCTGGTCTTGAACACCTCCAGGGACGGAGCATCCATAGCCTCTGTGGGCAGCCTGTCCCAGCACCTCACCACTCTCCCTGTAAAGAGCTTCCACCCCCATTTCTCAAAGAAAGAGCCCAAGCTGGTTGAAGCAAAAAATAGATATTTAATTTGCCAGTGTAATAAATTGGCTTAAAAAAAAAAAAAAAAAAAAGAACAAGCTACAGTTTTAATACGCACACATCTGAAATCAAGTTCTCCCAGGAAAAAGCACATCTGAAGACATGAAAGACCTTACATTGCTCAGTGGCAGTCCCTTGGGAGGAAAGCCATCTGCTTACGTAGAGGTGGCACTTACCTGAGGGCAGCCTGCTGCTGCTTCACAGAACTGCAAGCCCAAGGAGCCACACAGTCATTGAGCAGGCGGCTTCAGACCCAGCATCAAGGACAAGGTTTTATTACAGTCTATCAATAACCTGGGGGGTCTTCTAATACACCAGGTGAAGAAGAACAGTGCAGGTTCTTCCCTGCTGCAGAACAGAGGCTGCAGCACTGCATGAGAACCAGGGAGCTCATAAGCAGCTTTATGCACAAGCATAAAGCAGAGGCAGGAGACTTATCTGAACGTGTAATTATACAAGTTACAGGTTCCCCACATAACAGTGCCCTGGGTGCAAAGACCAAAGACTGGGTAAGAGGAGCCTTCCTCTTCCCTCATCGTGTTCTGTGAACTCAAGGTCCAGCAAAACATCCAAAATTATCAAGGCCCCTCCACTGTGTAGTACGATGACAGTAGCACCTCTTTGCTTTTCCTATAAAGAAAATATTACTTGTAAAATCCTAATGGTACTACCTTGGTTTTGTTTTAAGTGAAGGAAGCTGGACATTCCAAAATCAGACACAAAAATCTACCTATATTAAAATGTTTGTTGGAAACAAATGGGTATGCCAGATCAGTGTCCTGGGAAAAGAAAAACACCAATCAAAAAACCCCACCCATACACCCAATGTTATCATAGGTATAAAAACAATCTTGCTTTAAAAAATAAAGTGATCGGGAACATCCACCACTGTTGATGCCACCCAGAACCGGAGCTTTCCAAAAGCACTGTGAATAACAAAAGCTCCTCCAGATGACAAAGAAATTCAAAACCCATTTTTGAAAAGGAACATAAGTACTTCCCTGACATTTTAAAAAGGCAATACATTTCAGTGGCTGAAACATTAGATTTATGATGCATAAAGGATTGACTGAAATGCAGCAGTGCAGACTAAGTGGCCCCTTTTTGGGCAGGATCCAGTTATTTCTGCAGAGACTGAATAGTGAGGAATGAGATTTGAGAACTGTGCTGGCAACAAACAGCAGCATTTAACTTTTTCAACTGTTCTGCAATAATAACTTCTAACAGAAAAGTCAGATTACATTTTGTATCTTATTTACAGGAGAGAAAACAGTAGGTAGACACCTCCCTCAATTATAAAAAGACAGACAAAACACTGCCCCAGACTTACCACAGCCAGGCCTTCACTTTATAAAAATCAAGCACATGAGCTAGCAGATTGTTTTACAGTTTATTCTGATTGTATAGACACACAGAATTTAGAGACTCATAAAAAGGTTCTGCAAAAAGGACTAAAAAATCAAACACATTCTAAGTTCAACTTCTTCATTCATAAGAAATTATTAAAGCTCACTGACAGGTCTTACATAAGCTCTTACATCCTGATTTAGAGACAAGAGGTTCTTATTAAAGCAAGGCCAAGCTGAAATCCCATAAGTATATCAGTTTTGCTTTCTAGGCTGAAATCAAATATTAGCACGGACCCTATTTATTACAACAGAGAACAGTGTCACTAACGTTAGACTGTCAAAACAATACCTATTATTTTACGCTAAGAAATCCCATTTACTGACACTTCTGCTGTTCTGAACTCCTCCTCTGAGTTGCATGGCCTTGGGAGGGAGGGGAGGAACAGAATCTAACTTCCATACCTACCAACAGTGCCACAGCACTGATTAAATGTGCACAGAATTTGACATGACATATACTCAGACTTTTTTTTTTTTTTTTAAGAGCTTATCCTTCAATATGCAATTTATATCTGAATTAGAGGTGCACTAATTCTTTGGTCTTTGTTTTGCAATATCCCATTTTTGTTGATGGATTTGCTGAACAAGGACATAGATCTGAAACAGGTTCTGGCAACATTCATTGGTACTTCCAACTATGTAATGAACACTAGCAAAAAAAAAAAAGTAACATTGAGAAAGTTACAGACAATTAGTGTAGCTGCACAGGCAGTTTATGAAATCACAAAGAGAAGGACAAAGAGGCTAAATAACAGCGTGCCATCACCTGGCAACAGCTGTGAGCCAGAAAGAAGCAGCAAGACCAAGCTCATGCTTAATGTACCTTTGGAGATCCTGAGATCCTGCAACAAATGCCCCCCCCCCAAAAAAAAGAAATCCTACTGCATGACACTGGCAGGTTGAGATCTTTGAGAAGGAACTACCTGAATATGCATGGCGACTAGATGCATGAAACTCAGCCATTATTTTCTGGCAGAGAATGCAAGTGACTCAGGAATTGCTGCAGTGATTAGAGAGTGTGCTGGCATGACACTGGAACCAGCAGGCTTGGTACAGAAGCAGCACAAGCATTGCTGATGGGTGTGCTACCAGCCAGAGCTAGAAGAGAGGGAATTAGGGTACGTAAATGAGGCTGATGCTAATACAGAGACTGGAGATGTCAGGTAGGCTTAGATCAGGCAGGTGAAGATGGTGGAGACACTGAATTTTTCATGAGTGTCTCCTTTGTGTTTACCTGAGGCTTTTGTAGCTGGCACTCCCCAGCTGTTATACACTGTTTCCTAATTTTGATGGGAGATGGAGGGAAGGTCAGAAATCCCAATAAAATCCGATAGCAATTTAGTTTTTTGATGCAGTAGAATTGGACCGAATGTTAAAATTCTACATGCAGGAGGAAACAAGTATCTTTGTTACAGTTACTATAAAGTACACATCCGTGTTATACAATCTGACATACTTGAAAATTTATCCTCAAGAAACTAAGTATATTGCTGTAGTAAACTTTCTTACCCACGTTGAAAAGCTGGAGAATGCAAATCTAAGATGAATTTTGAAGTAAATCTTCCCTGTGAGACTTTTACAGCACTTTCAAATGAAAAGTGATCCAAATGCAAACCTTTAGTATGTATCATCATCCCATTTCCAAGTCAGCTAACAGCCCAGCTTATTTAAATTCAGAACACCTCCTTTACAAGGTGGTGAATCAGGCATTTCCAAGTCCTCCATGTAAATGCAAAAGTATAGGAAGATGAAGTGGTTTGCACTGTACTTCTTCAACCCTACACTGAAAATTTCTGAGCACTGTCTGCTACACGTGACCTGTATGAAGGCTATTAGCACCATCTTCAGAGAGGTCCTAGAAGTGACAGCAAGACAAATTTCATCTCATTTCACAGCTCCCAAATCCAAGCGCATGTTGTTTTCTGTCTCTTGGAGCAGCCTTAGCTTTAATCTAAAGATTAAAGATGTGAACTATGCATAAAAATGTGATTGGAACTCATTTTCCTGCCTTAGATTGTCATTTGTTCCATATGAGGAAACAGCGTATCAAGATGCCCCAATGAATTCTATTTTAGGAGCAACTCATTTCTGTTTTTCTTTTACCTAGGGGAGTGTGGACACGCTTCCAACTCCAAAATTATGCAGTCATGTTTCCTACTTCTGGGTAAATCTCAAGGGCCAAGCACACCCACATGGCAAGAGATGAAACACCACGAGGAAACAGCCTTCCTGATGATGCCATCTCCCTTGTCAGGGAACTATTGCACAAGCAAATATGGCTGCACAAAGCAGGACTATGCAAACTCGGGCCTTCTACCTGAGACTGGCACTGTCAAGTAAAAAAATAAATGAGAGAGAGGGTGTTAGCTTTGCACTTTGGGGTTTCAGAATCGTATCGGGGAGAAGTGCAGTAATCCCATTTCTGCAATCACTGCAAATCACACTAACAGGGGCCATGCCCATTTCAGTGAAGTTACCTTCCGAAGCACAGGCATCTGCAGAAGCTCAGACTTCTTAATTTCAGGAAGCCCAACCACTCTCACTTTTACTGGGACTATTTCTTTGTTTCTTAACAAAAACCACTTTAATTTCCAGAGGATTACATTAATCAGCTGAATGAAGGAGAACTGACAACATACGGAAAAACAAGCCACAACAGTAAGATAAGTAAAGGACAAAAGCAAACCTGATGCTTGTTCAGTTACTGCAGTAGAGCCTCTCCCACACAAGCCAAAAAACTGAAAGAATGGCTCACACTCTGCTCTGCTGTATGCAGTGGGTCCATCCATGAAGGCAGCCCTCATCCAAGAGTCTGAGCTGGCTGCACGTACAGTGAGGGCCTGGTTCCAAGCACCCTGAGACCCTATGGGATGGGCAGTCTTGAGAGAACCAGTCCAAAGCACACAAGTACCCTACCAAGGAAAGCCCCAACATCACGGCAAGACAGAGCCGTGTATTTGCCCTGAACAGCCCAAATATCCAAAGCTATTGCACAGATATAAACAATTTTTGAAAATTAAACTACAACCATTATTAAAGTTGAGAGAATAAAACTAAACTGGGCAACTCGGGGAGACTACAAAGAGGTTGCTAGAATGCGCAGGGAGAAAATTAGAAAGGCAAAAGCCCAGCTTCAACTCAACTTAGCCACTGGGGTAAAAGGGAACTAGAAACTCTTCAACAAGAATATGAACAGTAAGAGGAGGACCAAGGAAAAGGCTGAGGGTCTCAATGCCTTCTTTACATCTGTCTTTAAAAGTCAGGTTAGTTATCCTCAGGGTACTCTACTCTCTAACCTGGAAGTCTCGGATAGGGAGTGGAATAAAACTCCCCACGATTCAGAAGGAAGCAGTCAGAGGCATACTATTCCACTTGGACTGTCACAAGTCCATGGGTCCGGATGAGATCCATCCAAGAGTGCTAAGGGAACTGGTGGAGGTGATAGCCAAGCTGCTTTGCATCATCTATCAGCGTTTCTGGTCAGCTGGAGAGGTCCCAGAGGACTGGAGACTTGCCAATGTAATTCCCGTCTACAAGAAGGGTCGTAAGGAGGATCCATGGAACTACAGGCCTGTCAGCCTGACCTCGGTGCCAGGGAAGGTGATGGAGCAGATTGTCTTGACGGAGATCACATGGCATTTGGGGGACAACCGGGGGATCAGGCCTAGTCAGGATGGCTTCGTGATGGGCAGGTCCTGCTTGACCAACCTGATCTCCTTCTGTGATCGAGTGACCCACCTGGTGGATGAGGGAAAGGCTGTTGATGTGGTCTACCTAGACTTCAGCAAAGCCTTTGACACTGTCTCCCACAGTATTCTCCTGGAGAAGCTGGCAGCCTGTGGCTTGGACAGGTACACTCTTTGCTGGGCAAGGAGCTGGCTAGAGGGCCGGGCCCAGAGAGTGGCGGTGAATGGAGGTAAATCCAGCTGGCGACCGGTCACCAGTGGTGTACCCCAGGGGCTGGTGCTGGGGCCTGTCCTCTTCAATATCTTTATTGATGACCTGGATGAGGGCACTGAGTGCATCCTCAGTAAGTTTGCACACGACACCAAGCTGGCAGGAAGCGTCGATCTGCCTGGGGGTAGCAAGGCCCTGCAGAGAGAACTGGACAGGCTGGATCTCTGGGCTGAAGCCAATGGGATGAGGTTCAACAAGACCAAGTGCTGGGTCCTGCACTTTGGCCACAACAACCCCAGGCAACGCTACAGGCTTGGGGCAGAGTGGCTGGAAGACTGTGTAGAAGAAACAGACCTGGGGGTATTGGTTGATGCTCAGCTGAGCATGAGCCAGCAGTCTGCCTAGGTGGCCAAGAAGGCCAATGGCATCCTGGCTTGTATCAGAAATAGTGTTGCCAGTAGGAGTAGGGAAGTCATTGTCCCTCTGTACTCAGCACTGGTGAGGCCCCACCTCAAGTACTGTGTCCAGTTTTGGACTCCTCACTGCAAGAAAGACATTGAGGTCCTGGAGTGTGTCCAGAGAAGGGCAACAAAGCTGGTGAGGGGTGTGGAGCACAGGCCTTATGAGGAGCAGCTGCAAGAGCTGGGATTGTTCAGTCTGGACAAGAGGAGGCTCCGGGGAGACCTGATTGCTCTCTGTAACTACCTGAAGGGAGGTTGTAGTGAGCTGGGGGTCAGCCTCTTCTCTGGTGTAACTAGTGATGGAACAAGAGGGAATGGCCTCAAGTTGTGCCAGGGGAGATTCAGGCTGGACATTAGGAAATACTGCTCTTCCAAAAGAGTGGTCAGGCGCTGGAATGGGCTGTCCAGGGAGGTGGTGAAGACACCGACCCCGGAGGTGATCAAGAAATATTTCGACATTGTGTTGAGAGTTATGTTATATATTATATATAATATATAACAATTATATATTATTTATATAATATAATATATATATTATATATATAATTATATATTATTTATATATATATAATATATATACTCATAATTTTATATAGTTATATATTGGTGGTAGGTGGATGGTTGGACTGGATGATCCTGTAGATCTTTTCCAACTTTGGTGATTTTATGATTGTATGATTCTGCATTTGTTGAATTCAAGTCTCAACCTGTAAGGTTCCTGTTTGACACATAACTGTGCTTCCAGATTAAACTAAATGTTATCCATCCTTAAAGACTAGCATCTTTAGGCCAGGACAGTTGTAGATAACAAGCATTTGAAGATTAAATGTAAAAGAAAAAGTTTCTAATATGTCTTATTTTTGGTTGCCTAAAACCAACTCCACTGACTGATACCGTCTTCACTGCCGATTTTTATTCAGACCCCTATCCAAGGGACTTCTATATATGGTAAAAATGTTCTCTGTCTTTCAACACTACTACTACCACCATTAACACAGGGAAGACTTCTGAAAATGTGGTGAAAACTCCCACCTCACACCTGCTTATGTTTGCCAAGCAGTAATCAGAAATCACGCATAGAACCATAGAATATCCCAAGTTGGAAAGGACTCACAAGGACCAGAGACTCTGGCTCTTGGCTCTACACAGGACCACCCAATATTCAAACCCTACGTTTAAGAGCACCGTCCAAACATTTCTTGAATCTGTTGTGTTCTAAATATCACACTAGCCAGCACTGGGCCTATAACCTTAGAAATAGAAATTTAAGTTAAATTACTGAACATCAAGGATAAACAGTCGTGTCAAACTTGTTGGGAGTCAGATAATGACCCTGAATCATGTGCACTCAAGTTGTCAAATGAACTCTTTCCAGAAGCCCTACTGCTGCTCTATTTTACTGTCTGTAGAGACACACCATAAATTACATTTACTATGCCATTTTTAAAGTTAAAATGTTACCTTCCTATCTGTATCAAGACACCAGTATGTCTATCACATCTCTCCCAGAAACCTCCCCTGCAAGGGATGCACTTAGTACAGGCCATTCAACTTCAGCTACCGTCAGCCCAAGAAGTTAGTTGCTTCAGATTTATTTTGGTTTTGTTAATAAATAAACGCCTGCCAATTCTAGTGCTCAAGTATTAAGTCTATTGCTTCCTTAGCCAGCTGCCCACTACTATTTCCAACTGCACTGACTTCATGAAGAAGAGATGGTTTCTGCAGCTGCCAGAGTAAACACCATTTGGGGTTTTATAGACTACGTTTTGGTGTTTGCCGAAGTGGACAGAAATTGCCAAATAGCCAAAGTAGTGGCTTAACTTTTCAAACACTCTGATAAATACTGCCAGTGCTGCACAGTGTTAAGAACAGCATAACACACACATCTGCAGAGATGTTGTATTCTACTTCAGACCATGAAAAAAATTACACACATTATAACACTCCCCATATAACTGATATAAAATCTGTAATCTTACTTCACACTGTGTTATACTCTCAAACGTATCATCACAATGCCGTAAGTCCCATGGGCCAATACAGCACATGACTTAACAAAAACAGTGTGTTCGAAATACATTCTGTGTAAAAATCCAAGTGAAAATCCTCCATGTAATGTAATCCAGACTTCTAAGGCTGTTCCTGCCTTTATGGTATCAATTTATTTTTTTCTTCTATTTCAATTTCTTTTTCTCATCTCTCTTCCCTGAACTAAACCAACCTTTCCTGACTTGTATTTGCCCACTACAGAAGACTTCAGTCTTCTTAGTGCTCATACATCACTCTATTCTTTCAAAACAGGAATATATGCTCCTTTTGAAAGAGCTGCGGTGTATCTGCTGAGTCATCTCCTTGCTGGATACAACTGCCAAACAGTTGTCGCCTTACATTGGACTTTTTTCTTTTTATTATCTGATCCTGTCTCTAGTTCACGTACATTTAAGAGTAAACGACAAGGATGAATGTCTAAATAATAAAGGAGATTAAATATAATTTTAACAATGTTCATGTAATAGTAAACAATTTCACACACACGGTAACCTTTAAAATAGTATTTACCTACTTTTGAAAGGTAGACTGTCAAGCACTTTTCCCATCAAGTTCCATTTCTGGAATGTAACTTGACTAACATTAACATTTAAGCGTACGCAAAGTGCCATTTAAGTCCTTGACGTTATGGCTAAGAAATTATTTGAAGCAACTGGAAGGACTAAGATCTAGTACTCAGTTTCATACGTTTGTTCTGAAAACAGGAAAATACATTGAGCTTATGAATAATGAAAACATCCCACCTAGAGCACGCAGACAGGTCACTTGCTAGAACTGCTCTGGAAATTACTTCTACCTAAAATTAACAGGAAATTCAACTAACAGCTGAAGGGAAGTCAATAACACACATTAAGCAGAGTCAGGAAGGAACCTCTCAAACCCCATCGCATTTCTATCCTGTCCTAACCAAACTACTTTCCATGCTTGAACTTCCTTCCAAAAATGAAGCTTTCTACAAGAACATTTACAGAAAATATTTAGAATAGAAGAATATAAAGCAGATGCTACATTTCTACCTCTGTTTCTGTTCATATCCAATAACATACACTACCGATACAGGCAAAACAATGGTGCGTACGAGCATTTGCAAGCTCTCCCATGGGTCTGAAATACCTCAGCAGGAATTAAAGCATGATTCAGTGTGTCATAATAACTGTACAACTTATAAAGATATTGTGACCTCGGGCACCATTAATTCCCCAGTCTGCAGATTATCATCTTTCTGTTAAGCAGGGTGGAGGTAGCACAACCCTCTTCTTTGCAGGTCTTCTGCAAAACCACTGATCTTATGTTGTGCAGAGATACAGGAGTGTCTCTTGTTAGCTTATGACGTGGTCAGTCTCAGTTCACACACTGGCAATTCACAGGAACAGCAGCACAGTATCTGGCAATATGGCATACAAGGTTCCACTACCTTAGGGCTCTTCATGAAGTCTGTACATTCTGTGTTGATTTGGGGTCTTACAGTGAAACTATGAATATCATAACATATATCCACTGCATTACATACAACGTAGTGCATTACATAAAACAGTCCTTAAAGCCTCCTACTTGCCTACGCATTTTTTTTTATCCCTTGATACAAGCATTTACATACATCAGAATGCAACTGTTTACGTGTCCAAGAAACAGCTCTCCGATGTACCTACAGTCTCTGGTCAAGGAACTGCGTTGCAATGACTGACAGGACAGGAACCACGGAACCAGAGGAATATTCAGACCCCCAGGCACCATGGAAAATTACATGTTACACCCCCTCCTCCCCTTACATAAGCTAACTAGCTCCATCTTTAAGACAGTTGCATGCCACTACTCCTAAGGGAAGGATGCTGCAGGCTCTTCTGCCTCTGTTGCTTAGGAACCATCTTTTCTAATTTCCAGACTTGGCTTATTCTTGGACAGTTTGTACCCATTTGTTCTCATACCTTGAGCTTAAGAAGCTCGTTTTACCCACCCGTGTTATTTCACTCATTTTTATGGGGAACAACCTCTTCATGCTTTGTTTTACAAGACCAAAAAACATGCTCTTTTAGGCACCCTTAAGAAGATAATTCTCCATTCCCTTTGTCACTCTAGGAATCAGACCCCCTTCTTCCCGTCTAAATTCTCTTTTTTCTCCCCTTGATGATGGGTGAGAAGAATTTAGGTAATACTCGCTATTAATCACATCCCATGGTCTTAACTCCATCTGTGCAAAACCTTCTGTATTGATGGCATCTGATGGCAAAGCACGACACTGGCACTGGTAGGAATATATCAACAATTAATGAAAAAACCAGGTCTTGGAACTGATCCCTGACTAACTCCACTACCAACATACTTTCAATACGTTATCTTTTGGTCATCCAGTTCAATCTGTACTCAGCAAATCCTGACACCACTGTAATTGATTTTTCACGTAAACACCACTCTAGTTTTCCAATGGAATTACATTACGCTCTGGGGAGACATGAGAGGCCTTTCATTATGTAAAGGGGACCCGTAAGAAAGAAAGGGACAGACTCCTTAGTGGGGTCTGTTGTGATAGGACAAAAGGAAATGGCTTCAAACTAAAAGAAAGAGGGGGAGATTTAGGCGGGACACAAGGAACCAGACTTTTTTTTATTTTTATGATAAGGGTAGAGAGGTACTGGAACAGGTTGCCCAGAGAGGTGGTGGATGCCCCGTCTCTAGAGGCAGGGAAATCTTCCATGTAGTTTTCCACCCTTATCTAAATCATTTTTAATCTCATTTCATTGTCTCCATGCTTCCTGATGAGACAGATCAGTCTTTTTCAGTTTTCTGCTTATTCCTGATGCTTTTATTTAATTTGCTATTAACCTCATTAGCTCTTGCATTTCCACTAGGAAAAGAAGTCATACTTCTGTATAATATAAAGCAAGGTTTACAAAAAGAACAACTTTTTTATCCACTTGCCAGAATTACCTGCATGTATTGCTGCATCATAAGTCCAGCGATGCCAAAAGTGGCTGCAAGCACCTCATCTGTTAAACCCTGAGCATTGCTGCAGAACTGGAACTGCAAGAACATTTGGATGCTAAACCAAGTTGTGGCCTTTGCACTATGAATGTTCACTCCAGTAACTGCAATTATTAACAGCTGTCCGGGACACTCACAGGCAGGTTTGAGTTTTGGGGCTTTTTTTGTTGCGGTTGCTTGTTTGTTGCTTTACTTGGGTCTTTGTTCATCCACCCCCAGAAGATGCCTGCTTGTAACATGAAGGACATTAATGCCACCAGGTCTCCCCAGAGCCAGAACAAAAGAAAACAAGTTAAGGATACTTATTTTCTCTTTTACCTCTGATACTAAATCCAAATTTCAAAAAAAAAAAAACCACCCTTTTCACCATTAAAAATTTCACCAAAAACACCATTATCAATATTTGGTTTGAGAACACATTGCACTGCAGCTATCACTAAAGTTAGTTTAAACAAAAAGTGCAGAAATAAGGTTCAATTTTAGGATTACTATAGCAACAGGGGAGGGTGAAGGGAAGGGAATACCAGATTACACACTCAGTTTATCAAGTCTTTGCTAGAATAGATTCAGTGTCAGTCAAATGAAATAAATCTAAATTTATCCCATTCATTAATGTTTAACATATCAGATTAAGGACTAAGTTAAACAACTAGAAACTGTATAATAAGAAGCCACAAATAAAAAAATTCAGATTGAACGACCTTGCTAATTCCTTCTACCGTTAATATCTGATTATTAGGACACATCTTCAAACCAGTAACTGATAAATCAGAAGTCACAATATCCTGAATGATACTCTGTTCAACAAAAAGGGCTTCTAGCACTAATTAAAGGTCTGTGAGGGACACGGTGCATTACAAATCTGCCTCATTCTTAATTAAGTGCCTCCAGTAACTACACTACTGAAAGCGAGCAATAACGTGTCTCTCTAAGACACGGTGGTGTCATGAATTTCCAAATGTTAGTTCTACCTATATATTTCAACAATGTATGTGAACACAGTAATGACTTAATGCCCTGTAAACCTGGGAATGCAGAAATAAGCTCTTTAAAAAGGTGACATTAGGATATCCTGGATTTGTGCTTAAAAGTAACTAATTACTCTCATCTCTCTTCTTTATGCAATCTTTAGCGTTCTTTGTAATTTGGGGTGACCAACCAAAGCCTATACAAATAATTAGTGATGGACACTATTCCAACATCAATAAATAAGTACATTAATGATTAAAAAAAAAGACGAGAAGGACACTAGGCTCAGTCTTTTTGGGAGACCGCTATTTCTGTTCACTAGCCCACTCACATTAGAAAGGATCCCAAACCACGTAAGAATGCAGCTACAAAGGTTTCTTTTTGACACTGGGAGCTGTGCTTGTGGCCTGGAGGGCTGTCTCCCCACTTCAGCGGCAAGTATTGACCCATAAAGACTCTGCCCCAGGCAACTTTTTCGCCAGCCAGAATGTTACATTAATAAGGCTGCCCTCATGATTTGCAAGACTGCCTGAAGTCCAGCTTTTCTGGCTGACATTCAGATTTTAACCACGCTTCCCAACCTTCTGTTCACCACTTCTGGCTTTCATTGAGCAGCTGCCAAAATACCCTTTATTTTCCAGTTGCCAGGCAGGCCAGAGGACAATTTGAGAGACTATCTTCCTCTAATTTGTGCTGCTAACAGTTCTCTGCTCCTGGCTCCTCTCCAGGTTGCTGCAGCAAGGGGAAACTGGAAGCTACTGGAAGGAGTACTGTCCCACAGTGAGTAAGTAGAGGTACACGCACCTTAACTGGGGTAGCATCGTCCATCTCCGTTAGAGATGGAGCAGCATCAGAGTGTCCTAGATCAACAGGAAAGCCTATGGCAGATGCAGAAGTGGAAGTCTCGGTGGCCAAAGTGGTTACTCAGTGCTATAATCACAAATCCTTTCCTCCCAGGAGAGAGGGAAGAAGCTCAGTGTAAGATGACCCACATAACTCAGCAGCGTCAGGATTAGCACAGGTTCTCAAGGAGATGGAAAGCAGCGTGGGAAAAGCACAGCAGCAGCCATCCGGATACAGGCAGCAGCAGCAAAGAGGCTGGGAGGGTCCTCTGCCACCATGGCATGCAAGTCCACCACCTCTACTTGATGTATAAAAGATATAACAACTTACTCCTAGATTAAATATATGTGTACATTAATCTGCCTCTCCATTCACACCATGTATGCTACCAGATCTACAGAATGGCAAAACACAGAATAATAGAAGCTTTAAGGTTGGAAAAGACCTCTAAGGTCATCAAGTCCAACATCAAAAGAGCAGCAGAACACTTTGCACTTGATCTCCCAAAGGACATTCACATCCTTTGGGAAAGCTCTACAGAATTTACTACTGCCAAAATAAACCAACCTTTCACCTATACCCACACACAAGCAAACAGGAAAAAAAAAGAATTTATTTCACAGGTACAGCTGAGATCTAAAAAAACATCTAAGATCATTATTTTTCACAAAACTGAATGCTTTGGTTATAACCAGAAGTATCACAAATTACCTTTGAAAACTCACCATCTCGTAAGTTCTACTTTAAGCTCAAGAAGGGATGGAAAAACAACCACCGTGCTATACACAGTTGTCCCTCAAATGCCTGTATACAATGCAGGCAGCGTGGACAATAAACAGGAAGAACTAGAGATCTGTGTGCAGTCACAGAGCCACAATGTCACTGTGATCAGAGACATGGTGGGACGGCTCACGTGACTGGAATGCTGTCATGGATGGCTATGTCCTCTTTAGGAAAGACAGGCTGGTGAGGCGAGGTGGTGGAGTTGTTCTTTACGTGAGAGAGCAACTAGAATGTACTGAGCTCCACCTGGGGGGGGGGAATGATGAACAAGTGAAGAGCTTGTAGGCAAGAATCAAGGGGCAGGCTAACGTAGGTGACACTATTGTGAGCATGTACTACAGGCCACCTGATCAGGAAGAGGACGTGGATGAGGCCATTCTCAAAGAGCTGGAAGGAGCCTCGTGATCCCCAGCACTGGTTCTCAAGGGGGACTTCAACTGTCTTTATATTTGTTGGCTAAGCAACACAGCCAGGCACACAAGGTCCAGGCGGTTCCTGCAATGTCTTGATGATAACTTTCTGATGCAGGTGGTGGAGGAGCCAAGTGCTACCTGACCTTGTTTTTATTAAGAAGGAAAGGCTGGTCAGGGATATGATGGTTGGGGGAAGCTTGGGATGCAGCAATCATGAGATGGTGGAGTTCAAGATCTTGTGTGGAAGAAGCAATGCAATAGGTAGAATTGCTACCCTGGACTTCACGTGAGCCAACTCTGACTTCTTCAAAGACCTACTTGGAGGTATCCCGTGGGTGAGAGCATTAGAAGGTAAAGGGGCCCAGGAGAGCTGGTTGGTGCTTAGACACTTCTTCCAAGCTCAAGATTGGTGCATCCCAAGAGTAAGAAATCAGGAAAGGTGGCAAGAGGCCTGCGTGGATGAGCAAGAAACTCATGGATAAACTGAAGGGAAAGAAGATAGTCCATTAAATGTGGAAAATGGGCCTGTCCACCTGGGAATAATATAGGAATGTTGTCAGGGCCTGAAGGTATGCAACAAGGAAGGCTAAGGCCCTCTTGGAATTCAACCTCGCAAAAGACATAAAAGATTAAAAAAACCCTCTCTTGTTAAGCATGTCAACAGTGAAAGGAAGACTAGGGAAAACGTGGGTCCCCTACTAAATGTGGTAAGAGCTTTGGTAACAGGGGATGCTGAGAAGGCAGAGATTCTGAATGCCTTCTTTGCTTCAGTCTTTAATGCTAAGACTAGCCCTCAAGAATCCCAGACTCTGGAGGCAAAAGAGAGAGTCCAGGTAAATGAAGACTTTCCCTTGGTTGAGGTGGATCTGGTCAGAGAGCATGTAACCAAAATTAAGGTACACAAATCCACGGGCCCCAATAGGGTGCACCCATGTGTGCTGAGAAGACAGGCAAGGTGACTGCTGAACCACTCCCTGTCATCTTTGAAAGGTCCTGGCAAATGGGAGAGGTGCCTGAGGACTGGAGGATAGCCAGCCAATGTCACTCCAGTCTTCAAAAAGGGCAAGGAGGATCCAGAAAAACTCATATGGACCCTCACCTCTGTCCCTGGAAAGGTGATGGAACAACTTGTTTTGGAAGCTATCTCCAAGCAATTGGAAGAGAAAAAGGTTACCAGGAGTAGTCCGCATGGATTCACCAAGGGGAAAGCATGCTTGACCAACCTGATAGCCTTCTATGATGTCATCACTGGCTGGGTAGATGGGGGGAGTACAGTGGATGTTGTGTACCTTAACTTCAGCAAGGCGTTTGACACTGCCTCCCACAACATTCTTGTTATGAAACTTAGAAAACGTGGGACAGATGGACAGTGAGGTGGATTGAGAACAGGCTGACTGGCAGAGCTCAGAGGGTGGTCATCAGCAGTGCAGAGACTGCTTGGAGGCCTGTAACTAGTGGTGTTTGCCAGGTGTTGGTGCTGGGTCCGGTCTTGTTCAACATCTTCATCAGTGACTCGGGTGAAGGGATAAAGTCCACCCTCACCACGTTTGCTAACGATACAAAGCTAAGAGGAGTGGCTGATACACCAGAATGCTGTGCTGCCATTCAGTGAGACCTGGACAGGCCGGAGAGTTGGGCAGGGAGGAATCTGATGAGGTTTAACTAGAACAAGTGTGAAGTCTTGCACCTGGGGAGGAATAACTGCATGCATCAGTACAGGGGATGACCTGCTGGAAAGGAGCTCTGCAGAGAAGGACTTGTGTGCCCTGGTGGACAACAGGTTGGCCATGAACCACCAGTGTGCCTTTGTGACTAAGAAGGCCAACGGGATCCCAGGGTGCATTAAAAACAGCATGGCCAGCAGATCAAGGGAGGTGATCCACCCCCGCTACTCTGCCCTGGTGAGGCCACATCTGGAGTGCTGTGTCCAGTTCCGGGCTCCCCAGTACAAAAAAGACAGGGATCTCCTAGGAGGAGTCCAGCTGAGGGCCACAAAGATGGTAAAGGGCCTGGAGCATCTTCCAAATGAGTAACTGAGTAACCTGGGTCCGTTCAGCCGGGGGAACAGATGAGTGAGGGGGAATCTGATAAATGTTTATAAATACCTAAAGGGAGGTGGGAGCCAAATGGATGAGGCCAGGCTCTTCTTGGCGGTGCATAGCAATAGGGCAAGGAGTAATGGTCTAAGATTTGAACATAGGAAGTTCTGTACTAACATGCAGAAGAACTTCTTTACGCTAAGGTTGACAGAGCACTGGAACAGGTTGCCCAGAGAGGTTGTGGAGCCTCCTTCTATGGAGACACTCAAGACCCAGCTGCACGCCTACCTGTGTGACCCATTGCTTTAGCAGGGGAGTTGGACTCGATCCCTTGAGGTCCCTCCCAGTCCCTGCGATTCTGTGATCTGTGGGGCACAAGTGTGGGACTCAGGACATCACATTAGTGGTAGAAACCCAGTATGCCTGAAGTAACCACTTCACTACTTCAAGCTAGCTGAATGCAGCCATGCATTCAGAAGCTGAAGAGAAGTGACAATGCGAGGAACTAAGTCCCAGTGCTTTAGGAATACTTTAAGCTGTGCTCATTCAAGATTAATAAGCAAAGCTATGCTAGAAAAGATCTTCCGAAAGAAAAAAAACACAGCTAAGTATGCTGCATCTCTTGGTTAATGCACGATGTCAGTGATGCCTTATTTCACTTAAATTTTCATGGAATGGATGTTTTGCATGCAAACATACTCCGCAAACTTTCAGCAGTACTTCACAGTGACAACTAAAGTATCACCCACTAGCAGAGAATTAAAGTCACCAAGTACTCTGTACCTTTCACCTTCACAGGGAGAATGCAGGGACATTAATTTCATGCATAGTAACCTTAAAGATACACAAACCAAAAAACCCAAAGCAACCAACCAGAAAAGAACAGAAAAGCAGACAACCTTCATGTGCCCAGGGTTGCCTGAACCCTTTCTTGTTCCATCTGGCAAAACTTCATTAACTAGAACAAAGCTGAAATTGTGTACCAGACCTTGTAAGATATGAACCACAACCAAGATAAAAGCACAGATAACACTGCAGAAATGTGACATATAGATAAAGAATACAAATCTAAAATAAACTCAGTTTCCACAACTATAAGTCAAATTACACTTTCTCACCCCAATTTTTACCCAAGTTTTAAAATGCTTACTGACTCCAATCAAAAAGATCTTAGTTAATTCAATTTTTCCCCTTATCTTTGGTGGGTGAATTGATAAGAACCATGATTCAACATTTATCTACTCCTCTGATGAGAAAGTATCAAAGATGCCATAAAATGCTACTGATTAACTACTCATTTACTACTCGTGTTTTCCATGGCCTCTTCTCTGTGATTCAATTAGGTATATGGAAGAAAATCTCATAACTCAAAAATATTTTATTCCCTCTTTTTTTAGATTTCATGAGTCAAGAAAACCATGCAGAACATATGGTGTAAAAAAGATAGCGATTAAAAAAAAGAAAACACAATGCATTTGTCAATTACAAATTGAAAGCAATATTTAACCCACCTGAAGAGCATGGAAACGCCAAATCTCACTTTTGAGGAGCTGTTCCTGATATCCCAGTTTTAAAAGTGACCTGAAATGTGCTCTCCTTCATGTATTTTGATTTTTAACTAATCTGCAAGGAAACTACTCAACCAACAGTGAAAGGCTCTTTGAAGTCTCGCTTGCTAATGCAACTGGTTGGAGGTTGAAAGGCGGATCCGCCACTGAATAGTAACTGCACCCAACAAAGCAGGAAGAGATCATTTCTCAAAATGCAACCTAGGAAGCAAGGCTGCAAGGAGGAAGTTGGGCAGGTGTTCAACACCGCGCCTTCAAGGACAACATCTTCGGTTTCTTAAGGGTCAAAGAGCCAACCCACCAAAGCCTGCAAGCATACAGACGGGTCAGCCACCCAACTGGCAGCAGTTGCTCAAATCCAGCGCAGCAGCAAAATTCAGTCTGCCCTGAAGCGATGAGCAGATAAATTTTAAAATTCCTCAAGTCACAGTAATACTTGAACTGTATTCAGGACCTGGGTGGTTGGTCAGAACGCTAATCCAGAGCCCTCGTGACACATGACATTACCTCAGCTCATACCTGATTTGAGAAAACAGTAATTCCAGAAATGGTGTTTCCCACAGTCTTCGCTCTTACTTCAGCCCCTACAACTTTTGCAACTACTGACCACACTAAGATTTCTGAGCTGACAAGACCACAGTAAACACCATCCTCTGGCTGATGCAAACAATTGCCTTCTTTCCTCAATCTGACCAAAGATTATCAAGATGAATTTCAATAAACAGCAGAAATTTACTGAGATGATAATGGATGTCATCAAAGTCACACAGTATTTCACATAATGTTGGTAAAGGAGATTTGCTAAAAGCACTCCATGCTGGGAAGCCACCCTCCAAAACCAGACTCAAATGGGGCAGAAGCATCTTCATCCCATATGTGTCTCTCAGCACTCAAATGGGTTTGGCCACATATTCTCACCAAGTGAGATTCCGATTCCGAACCTACAAAATATCCAACACCACTGGTGAATCTCAAAGAATGAGAAGAGAGATGAGTCATTTTCTGCTGGAGACAATGAAAAAACTGTCACAGAAAAATACTGATGCAGTAAATGACCTTCTTCACTACTGCACTAGCGAGCCATACTCTAATGAACTCACTGGCACAACATGCTGGGAAAAGTGCTTGTTTCAGATGAAGCGTGAATATTCAGGTTTCCCATCCCATTTTTTATTCACCAACATTAAGAAGCAAACATTCAGGCGGCACAACCGCTTTCAGCTAAAGAAGTATATCCCACATGGAGCCTCATGTAGAAGACAGATGCCAGTAAAACTCCAAAATACCTAAACACGCAAGCATTCTGATACACAGATGTAAAAACTTCCAGTTCCTGCAAACTCTGAGAAAACAGCCAAATTTAAATTCTGAAGCAAACTCTAAAAGACAGTGTGTTCACTTAAGCCTATTTTTATATGATCACATCAAATCTGCTTGCTGAATGTAAAGCCACCTGCTGCAGAATTGAGGAACCAGTCCGTCGTTGTATAATAACAAACAGGGACAGAATACAATCCTAAAACTGAGATGCACTGTTCTTACATCAATTGATTTGACAAAGCAAATAGAAGCCTCAGTTTATATTTCTTTATTTTAAAAATGAAATCTTCATTCTACCAGTAAGAATAATACCTGTGACAGCTAAGAACTGTCGAGCTCCATCAGCACGCTTGGTCACGTTACAAAGCCCAGAGATGCAAACAGTCTCCAAGCTCAAAGAGGGTAGACCTCGGTTAGATATAAGGAAAAAATCTTTCACAGTGAGGGTGGTGATGCACTGGCTCAGGCTGCGCAGAGATGCGGTGGATGCCCCATCCCTGGAGACTTTCAAGGCGAGGTGGATCAGGCTCTGGGCAACCTGATCTAGCTGTCGCATCCCTGCTCACTGCAAAGGAGTAGGACTAGACGGCCCCCAGAGGTCCCTTCCAACTCCAAGGATTCTATGATTCATGAGATACCTGTAGCTTTCTGCAAAGCGTACAGAAATATCTGGCAGCCGTTGCAGTGTGAGGATTCGAGAACCCACCAGCAGAAGGTAGGAGTGTTCAGCGAAGCTGCATGTAGAGACACATGTCGCCATACAAGAAAATGTTCCCCTCAAACACTTTTAATACGTAACACTAATAACTATCAACAGCAACTTTCCAAAAAGCAGAGAGGAAAACAACATCAGCAGCCAGCTGACAGCACGCTACAGCAGCATCTAGTCAAGATTTAACCCAGTGCTCTTCGCAGCCCCCGTCTCAACACAACCGCGGGTATTTTTCCAGCCGGACCGGATCTCACCCCCTCCCTAACGGCTGGTTTCACCTAGAGCCAACGCAGATTAAGAACCAACCTTCAGAACGCCCCAAAGACTGCAGAGTGTTTACGTGCAAAAAGACGTGCGACATCAGAAAGCCGACGCACGGACAGGCACCCTTTCCAGCACAGGAAACAAAACAAGCGCCCGCCGCAGAAGGGGCAGGTGAGGCAGAAGGACGGCGGGGGCGGCGCTGAGGGTACTGGTGCTGGAAGCGCGGCTCCCCGCAGCAGCACGGCGCTCGGCGGACAGGGACCTGCCCGCAGCCGCCGCATCCCGCCCGGGCGACCGGAACGCACTCTCGCCGCCGCCCCGCAGCGGGCTGCAGCAGGCAGGTTCCCCCCCGCACCGCTCCCGCTGTCTGTTTTCGAGGCAGCGCCACAACCCACCCCCCTCCTCCCGGGGCCACACGAGCCGCTACCAACGCCGCCCGCTTTTCCTTCTCCTCCCCCTCGCAGCCCCGCGGCGCCCGCGCGTCTCCCCCGCCGCTGCCAACGGCCGCGCCCCCGCCCGCCGCGGACCGTTAACGGCTGCGCCCCTCCGCAGCGCGCGCCCCTCACGTTCCTCCTCCTCCTCCTCCTCCCCCCGCCCCCACGGCGCCGCCGCCTCGCTCCCTCCCGCCCGCCTCGCCAGCGCTCACCCGAGGGCAGATGAGAATAAAACAACGGTCACCGGCGCGAGGGAAGGAGAAAGAGGGGGCCGCTACGGGCAGCCGCTCTGCCGAGCCCGTCGCCTCCGCCGCTGGCCCCAGCGCCGAGCTCCGCCCACCCCCCTCAGCCCCCGCCTGGCAGGGTGCGGCTTCCCCGGGCCGCAGGCCAACAACCGCGCCGCCCATTGGAGGGCGCGAGCGCGGCGAGCAAGCGGCTCCGCCATTGGCTGGAGGCGGCCGCGGGGCGGGAGGCGCGTGAGGGGAGGCGGTGGTGGAGCCCTGCGCCTCTGGGCGGGTTGTGGCTGCGTATGGGGCGAGTGCGGCTCTGAGAGTGCCTCGAAGAGCGCGGGGTGGCTCGCGGAGGCCGAAGAAGGGGCTTCATGTAGAGATTGCTCCGTGTAGAAGGGAGCAGCGCGCGGTCTAGGAGCTTATGTGCAGCAAGGCGGGAGGTAGAGGCAGCAGTCGAGTAACTGCCGAGGAGCGGTGCGGTAGAAAGATACCCCCCAGCCCTGGTTTGCGCTTTCTGGTGATTAATCTTCGCTGCTTAGAATTGAAACGCCCGCTGTAGAGATACATGAGAACTTGAAATTGATCTCAACCGATGAAATCAGTGATTTAGTTGCAAAGTAGACAGGATAACTTGCAAATCTGATAGCAAGACACTCCTGGCTGTAGGTTTGCCTAATCACTCCACAATAGGTGTTGGTGTAATTACTAACAATTAGAGAACAACTACATTTTGAGTGGTTTTCGGGTAGGGCTGTTGCTGTAAACCCAAAATATATAAAGTCACTTCTCCCATCTGGTACTGAGCCCTGTTAGACCCAGTAATGTGTTTACATACAAGCTACCACTGTCTTGGTCTTGTTCAAAGTCTAATCAAGTCGGTTGCAGGTGTGCACCTGCCTCATGCATTGCCTTCCCCATGGCTTGTGGATGACTGCATGGTAGAATTCCCCCTCAGCTTGGCACCTTGTTCACCTCTCGAACACTTTTGTGTTAGCTCTTTTTCTTGCCTGGTGAAGTAAATGGGACAACTCATTCATATAAAAATGTACTCGGCAAAAAAAAAAAAATAGTGCTTTGTCTTAAAATAATGGTTTTCCTAGCCATGGCTATAAGAACATTAGTGCCAAGAGGGAAGGTGATGTTGAGATCAGAAATGGTGTCCAGGCACTGGGGGAAGACAACATCATTTGTTTTGCTAGCAGTGCTGGCTTAAAGTGTTTGTAACTACAGGGTGCTGCGTCACCAGCAGTTTAGGCTGATGAGAGGCTGAATTTTATCAATTGCCGCTATTCAGTCTGATGGTGAAACATCTGAACACATGAAAAAGCGGCAGAAAGTGCTGTTCTTTAACCCTCTCTTTTTCTGCTGTACTAGCCTGTGACCTGCCCAAGGTCACCATTCCTGCTCTCCCCTTCCAAATTCCTTGCATAGTACCGAGGCCAAAGAATATATTGTTTCACTTAGCTACTCTGATGGAAAAAATTGGGGCGTGAGGGGGCAAGATCAGCTTTCTGCTGAATCAGCAGACTCAAACAGCTCACTTTGTAGCCAGAGGCTGTTAAAGCTAATGCATGACAGTATTAATCTTGCCAATTCAGTTTTTGGCCTGAGCAGGTTCCTGAGCTGCCTCCTCCCCCGCTGCATGAAAGCCAGCGCTAGCACAGAAGCAAAGGTGGGATCTTGTGGGTAGCAGCATAAGGGAGGGCACACACGCTCAGCATACTGAAGCAGTACACAGTACTGCTGAACTACGGCACTGAGAATCTGAAAAAGCACTGCTGTGCTATTTCAGGCTTGTCTGTCTTCGATAACTCTTAGCAGTTCATTTTACAGGATTACAGCTACAACCAAGGGTACAATAATACGAACCATACAGTGTTTTTCCAGCCATGGTATCTGACTCTTTCACGGTCTTTGCACTACCTGTGAGAGGTGTGACAGAACAACCAAGACAAGGTTGTTACATGTAGTTTTGCATTTGCTGTATGCATATCTGCACATATACTGGATAATATTTACTGGTCCATAAAAACAAAACAAAACAAAACAAACAGAAAAACATCAGATATTTACAGGTAGTACAACAGTACAATGTTCAGACATGAAGCATCAGAATTTGGTACTGTTCAGCTGGTATAGATGTACCTGATTCTTCTGCAGGAAGTTATGCAGACTCAGTCATCAGCAGTACTATGCTACAGTAGATCATAGCATCTAAAATAAAAGAGTCAATGAAAATATATTCATGTACACCGGCTACTTTATTTTGGCATTACCAGGTATCAGAAAATACTGTACAGTTATTTTCATGCAAGTCTTTACCTTAGCATTAGCAGTCCTGAATGCTCAAACTTCGCTACCGGTAAGAAGAGCGATAGGTGGTTGATGTCACAAATCTGGCATTAAAACGTTTATCTTTTCCTTTATACAGAGTGTGCCCCTTCCACATACGCAGTTTTAGGTCAGTTTTTGTACCTATAAAGTGTAAATGACAGTATTAAAATATTTCTCTCCCTCTTGGTTTGCCTGAGCTGCTCTTTTCTGACAGTTTGTGGACTGGGCATTTCTGGGCAGGACTTACTTCCCTACCACGGTCACTGATTTTCATTTCACACAGACCTTTTACTCCAGCTCTCAGGTGAAGTTCTGGTTCCTCTAAATAAACAATGCTCTTCTGTGAATTCCTTGCTGGTTTTCCCAAGGGCCTTCAAAAAGAAGCCTTAATCTTGAAACTTCCTTGTCTGATGCTGGCAAAGTAAAAGGCAGTTCCTGATCAGCCATATAGACTTAAAGCAGAGGGAGAGCGTGGGTAGGCAAGCACCAATTATCTTTGCGAAACACCCAAGGGGCTGCAAATCTCGCTGGTTATACTCTTCACAGGAGGGAGGCTTGGTTGTTTTTTTTTTTGTATATTTATTTTTACTTATTTATGTAAGGAAGAAGAATTTTCCTATTCTTTAAGGCATGTATAGCAGAGAAACATCTGACGGAACAACTACCTGGAAAAGCACATTCTGGACTGCTCTGATCTCCCTCCACAACCAAACAAAATCACATCTGAGGTTTCCTGGAGCTGAAAAAAAAAAAGAGAACTGAAGCTACAGGTGGAGAAAGGGCAGAACAGTGAGATTTTACATACGATCTATTAAGCTGTGGATGCCCCATCCCTGGAGGCATTCAAGGCCAGGCTGGACGTGGCTCTGGGCAGCCTGGTCTAGTGGTTGGCAACCCTGCACTCAGCAGGGGGCTGAGACTCAATGATCTTTGAGGTCCTTTTCAACCCAGGCCATTCTATGAAACTCAGAGGCTAAGCTTGGTTTTAAGTTTGAAAAATATTGGCTTTATGCTTAGGATGGAATTGGAAAATGTTCATACACTATTCAGATTAAGTATCAATCTAGCTTCATGGTTCAAGTCAGTTACTAAGAGTTTCGCTTATGTTATTGCACGAGCTTCTTAATACAAGTTGTGCAATAACTTTCTCTTAATAATGTTACAATGCTGTTTGTGGAGGTCTGGGTTTGTTTTTTCAAAATCCTTCTCCAAGTAAAGCAGATTCTTTTAACTGCAACATTTAAAACTTCATAAATCTAGAAGACACATGATGCTTATGCTCACTACAAGGTGCTTCTGTGCTAATTCCAATGTTACTAAAGCTGCTGAAAGTTTTAGTTACTTTTTAACATTATCCTTTAGTAACAGAAGAAAAAGTGCCACTGCCAGAAGTCGTACCTTTCGAAGAGCTGGGACTTCAAAAACAGACCACGGAGAATAAAACAAAGAAAGAAAAAGAAGATACTAGGGCAAGTTCAAAGTAATAAAGAGAGCTGAAAAACATGAAAAAAAAAAATTATTTAAAGCTTCGTATTAATTTATTACTACGTTTTTTGAAGTCTTTTAAATTAAATTTAATTTTAAAAAGGCAAATTTTCAGCAGCACCCCATGGTTAAGGTGTAGCTGCCATTAACTTAGAAAAATAAGTAGGTATGAATGCTAGCACAGCGTAAATCAAAGCACGGTGTAATCACTGAATCTCTAAACAGACAGCTTGTGAGAATACACCTGGAACATCTTTCCTTAGTTGTCTTGCAAGAAAACCCTGTTCACATGGAATAGATTCTCTCTTTTCCTGTCATGTACTTTTCACATCAATGGCCTTCAATACAAACGCAAGACCCTAGCTGTGCAAAAAAATCTTTAAGGTCACTATTGAAGTGCATATCTGCTTCCCAATACAAGAACCAGACGGATCAAGGTTGGATCAGTACGAACAGTATGATACTGTTAAAAAGCAAAGTGCTAACCCAAAGAAGGGCCAGCTGGGTCCCCATTTATTTTCCCCATCTATTTCCAGAGATCTAGTCTTGCAAGCAGTTACTACTATCATTTCTGTACAGAACAACTTCCTTAGGGTTATGTTTTTAGTGTAATTTTACTTCCACAATTCTTATAGGGCCATTATGGCCATGTTTTGTTTTTTTTTTTTAAGAGAACTCTGCGCTCTCATATTTAAAGTCCCAACTCTGAGCTCTCATATTTAAAAGGCTGTAATCACGGTCATCTAGAGCGCTTCTCTTTCTAGAAAAAAATTATTTCAAGATGTTGACTTCTTAGTAAGATGGAAGCTATTACAACATCAGACACTTATGCTAGGTGAAGTATTTAATGTTCAGAACAAGTCTTTAGTGCTTCACGATGTCAGGTATTTAGGTAGTGCTCAGATGTCTGTGTAAATTCTATGACTATGTAAATTCTACCTCAAAATAGTTTTTTTGAATTTTATATTCCTGCGTATATTACACTATTAATTTTGTTGTCACCTAGATTAAAATACACTCCGATGACTAATTTTGCTAAACGCTGCTACTTAGGTAAGAAACATGAGCCAAAAGATGCCTTAACCTTCAAAGCCTCGGCTCATCGGATTTTCACCTAGAGTTAGGCTTTAAACTCTAGGTCCTATCCAAAGTCGCTTAAGAATGATGTCCACCCAAATGACTTCTGTACACCTTTCACATTGATATTGCTGTTGAGCAGAGCCCTGCGTGGAAACGGCTGACCAGCAGATGTCACCAAATTCAAACTAATCACTGTCAAAGCTTCAGAAACCAGTAGTTCTTTGAATTTTCCAAAGCATGACAAAACAGAGAGCACAGTCTCATTTCTTGTTTATATTCTCGTGAAAACTGCTGTGTTCTGAGGGGGTAGTTGACAAAAAGCAGCAGGATGTAGCACCCTCATTTTCACAGAAAAGCTCGTTATCAGATTCCTTTTTAGTATCCCTATTATTCCATTATTACACTGTTGATTGATGGTCTCTTTTTAAAACCTGTATTTTCACAACTACTCTATTTATTTTCCCTTGAAGAATTATTCCCCCACAAATACAAAGCTTTCGTGGAAATTTGGATAGAAAGTGCAACATTTTATCCAAAACTGGTATCAATTATTTTGACTTGTGCATTACCAAACACAAACTGCGTATTTTGGCATGCCAAATACTGCTTTTACTCTTCTCCCCCAAACCACTTTAAGATAAAGAGCTTGCAGTGGGGTGTGTATAAGATGTGTAAGAGGCAAAGGAGACAGACTGTGAGCTCTAAACTGCGCCCTTCTTCCCTACAAACACCAAAAATGTAACTTCACCTATTTCTTCAGCTAACAGACTAGAATAACACATAGGAGCAAGATGATTCAGAAGTGAGTGTGACTGCAGATTTCTTTGGAATCCATTTGGAAGAATTACCCAGTGTGTCCCTATCTGCCCCTCCTACTTGCCTTTGGGAGGCATCAGAGAAACCTGCTGGGTTACACCGACACTGCTGAACAGAAGGGCTCTTAGGTGCTGGGAAATGCAAAGGGCCTCTCCTCCCTGCAAGCTGCTGAAGAAATCCTGTGGAGACTCGGCTCTCTTACACAGCACATTCCTGTTCCTCCAAGGTAGCTTTTATTATGGTTGCACTTGAGTTTTGTGTCTGTAGATAAAATGAATGCTTCAGTCCTCGATTCTCACTCAAGAACCTTGGAAGTAAATAGAAAATGGATAATTTTCACGTCCAGCCATGCTGCCTGATGGCCAGAATGCTAAATTTCTGACATGGTTGCTCACACTAAAATTTGATTCAAGAGGGCTGAAAACTAATTCTTCTGTGAAGTTGGAAGAGCACTACTTACCACAATTACAGGCAACAGCATTAAAGCACACACTCAGCAAGTTCAGTGAGACTCCACAAAATAGGTGAGTTGGCATTGGAAGTTTATCCACTTCAGAAATATATACATTTGTATAAAAAAGAAAATTAACATTAACATTTATACATTTGCAAATCTTCTATGATACAGGTAAAGACAGTGTTATGTTTTATATGGATTGGATTACGTAAGTATTCTTACAGTTCAAAAATCTTGAGAGTATAATTGCAAACATTAAAGTAAAAAATACCTGAATCTGACCCCAAAGATAGCATATCCGAAGTATGACTGTCATGGTGCAATGAAGTCAGTTATTCCTAGATAGAGAGAAATTTACTCAGTAAACAGTACGTATAAATACTGTAAAAAACTACAACTTGCCTAAAATCCAGATACACACGTCTAAAAAAGCCAGCATTTTTATAAAAGTGCTTTGTTGGCTCAGCTTTCTTGGCCAAGCGGATCACATTAGATCAGTGAACCACGGGGACACTGATTGAAAATAAAAGGAATTACAAATTTGATATAGCCAATATTCAACTGCATCTGAAATTTAAGTACTGCATATTCTTTAATTTACGCTCACAAAAAAAAATGTATCATAGTGGGAACAGAAAGCAAATGACTGATACTGTGCATGTTGGACTTGGACAAAATAAAGGACATAAGGCAAGAACTTCTGTCTCTATGTGAAGTCCTATTATTACAGCTTATTAAGAAAAATCCCGTAGGGACTAAATCCTATTTTTTTTTTGTTTTCATAAAACGAAATTATTATTCTGTAACATTTTAATGTTTTTAAAGCTGTGCCCATTTCATTACAATAAAATTAAATCTGACATATAACCTTTGTAAAGGTAGCAGAAAAGTGGAATTTACGAGTTCAAACTGACAGAAACCAGATAACTTCTCCTGTTTCAAGAGTTACAGCAAATTATTTTTTTTTTATTAAGTCTCATCAACATTATTAAAGATAAGATCATTTTGACAGTACTTTTGAATTAACCAACTTATTGTAGCAGGTCATTAAAATAGCTTTCTCTTTATTAAACTTCATGAGTAGGGCAATTTCAGAGCTAACAAGCCCCTGTGTTTAGAATACTTGTCCCCACAATATGAGGGAACAAACAAGCACCCTGCAAACACCTGTCATTGATAGTGCTGATAGTACGTTAAAAACTGATTTTATCTTGTTTGCATTGCATTTATTTTGAGTTAGTAGAGATTTTAATAATGAAAAAATTAGTAGAGATCTACAAAAAGTAGACTAGAGCAGGATGCTTTGCACTACAACAGAAGAGAATGCAACTGGCTGACAACCTGATCCTCACAAAGTGACCGCAACATTTTACGGAACAGTTGTAACATCACAATAATTGCAGCTTTCTCTTGTGTTTTAAAAAACCTTCTGGTTCAGAACTAAGGAATGGGACTCCCATTAAAACCAAACCAGCATTATCCTAGTCCTACCCGAAGTGTTCCTAAGTAATACATATGATGCCATAACCCCATCAGCTGGACAGTATCCCAGCACTGATTACTGCAGACACTGTAATCACAAATCACATTTACGTATCAAGTGGCTTAGAAAATGCCGCGTTTCCCAATCATCTTTACCTGTAGTAAACCAAATTATTTGCACAAAAGACTTCATTATTTACACATCAACTATGCAAGAACTACAAGTTCAGCACCAGTCCTGACTTAAGGAGCAATAACCTTCAAGTCAGAATATTAGTATTCCCTGTCACAAATGAGTTCTGATGTACTTTCACAAGTTTCCCTCTTCCATACTGTCTGTATTCACAACACTTCTTTGTTCATGTGGACATTGTTCTCCTCCACATTCCGAGGAGATTAGTAATAGCAGCAGTTTCATGTAAAGGTGCAGGTGTTGCAGATGGCCTTCACGGAATAGTCCGTTCAGATCTTTCGGAAAGAAAGGCTCAAAATCCACTGATCCGGGTTGTAAAGTTTTACCAAGAGTTCATTAAGTGGAGGCATAGTTCACATGAGAGCAAACGGTTGAAATAAACTCAGTTTCTGTGTGCAAACTACAGGAAATCCAACAGTGGCGCAAGTCCACATTTAATTCCAGGACAACGGGGAACCCATTTTTCCTCAGTATCAGTGAATTATGCTGGCCATGTCACCTGGGCTTAGAGTAACCATAAGGACACCGAAGAATCAGGCTGCCATGACTAGGTAGGACATGAGTGCTGTAGTATTCAACCAAACTCCCCATGTTCAGAAACATGACGTCTGCATCCAGGTAGAACTTACAATCCTGTCGTAGAACAGAAACATACACAGTCACTGGCAGCAATATTTCTTAGTGTTTAAAAAGAGAAAAACAAATTAAAAAAAACCAACCACTGACAACAAGTAAAAAACATTGTCAGAACCAAGATCTTTCCATCAAGCCGCTGCTTTGCAAGCTCCTCACTTTGACAAATAAGTCCAAATTAAACTCAAGAATTTCATAGTCCTTCCCCTAGAATGTGACTGGAGCTGATATTTAGATTTGGACATCTGCAGCTACTTTGTCTTTTGTACAGTAGAGCAATCAGAAAGCCCAGATCCGATCACTTACATCCTCTTCCTGGAACAAATATCTGTAAAGCAGCTTATTTTTACTTTTGGAACTGGGGTAAGTTTGAACTGTTAGTTGTGATACATACGCACATACTTGCACACTATACATACACGATATCACACATATATACACATATGCAAAAGCTTAATATACAGCAGAGCCACTAACCTTTTCAAATATTCTGTAGTTTCTCACTTTCTCTGCAGATTGATCCCACACAACTAATACCTTAACAATGGAAAATGCAACATAATCAATCTAAGCTGATAAGCTCAAAGCCAATGCATAATTAAGGAATTATTTACAATCAATTGACCAGCCTACAAAAAATTCACTGAAGTTATGATAGCAATTGTTTCAGTACTTAACAACAAGCAAGAAAATCTAAGTTAAGTACTTTTAACATATAAAAATACAGCATCTCTAAATCTAAAAGGTTTTTGTAGGGGTGGATTCTGCAATTGCAAGTTACCTTTCCAGTCTTAGTAGATGAGTTCCTAATACAGTATAATCCATTTTGTGGCTGTCCCTTTGGGCTGGTAGCTTTAAATATCCTAAAATAAAAACAGTACAATCATTACATATGTTACTTATATGATCCAGAAAACTTTAACATGTAGATTCTTGTAGTCACAGAGTTATAGGAGCTGGAAGGGACCTCTGGAGATCATCTAGTCCAGTCACCCCGCTCTTGCTAAAGCAGGCTCCCTACAGCAGGTTGCACAGAAAAGGGTCCAGGTGGGATTTGAGTATCTCCAGAGAAGATGACTCCGTAACCTCTCAGGGCAGCCTGTTCTAGTGCTCTGTCACCCTCACTGTAAAGATTTCTTTCTCATGTTCAGATGGAACTTTCTGTGTTCCAGTTTTTGCCCCTTGTTCAGTCACTGGGCACCATTGAAAAGACCCTGGCTCCATCCACTCCCATCCCTTAGATATTTATAAGCATTGCTAATTGTAGATCATGGGATCACTGAGGTTGGAAAAGACCTCTAAGACCATCCAAGTCCAACCATCAACCAATCACCATCATGCCCTCTAAACCACGTGCCACACATCTACCCTTTTCTTGAAAACCTCCAGGGATGGTGATTCCACCACTTCCCTGGGCAGCCTGTTCTAACGCACTACCAGTCTTTCTGAGAATAAATTCTTCCTAATGTCCAAATTGAATCTCCCCAGACCCTCAGCTTTTCCTTACATGGGAGAAGGCTCCAGGCCCCTTACAATCTCTGTAGCCTTCCACCGGACTCTCTCTAAAAGTTCCCTGTCTTTCTTGAACTGGGGAGCCCAGAACTGGACACAGCACTCCAGATGTGGTCTCACCAGGGAAGAGTAGAAGGAGATGATCGCCTCCCTCAACCTGCTGGCCACACTCTTTTCCATACATCCCAGAATAACATTGCCCTTTTTGGTGACAAGTGCACACTGGTGGCAACTCTTACAAAAAATCTGTTTCAGTTGTAATAATTTATAGTACATCATATTGGACAGAATTTTACTGTTCTAGCATCTCAATCAGCAATGTGCCACAGAAGATCTGGCTTTCAGTCCCATCTAGCATCCTGGCAGAACAATCACTTCCAGAGGGGGTAAAATCATTTTATAAGTACTATGTTTTCTCAACTGTTACATGAGCACTTAACTAACTCCACTAGAAAGCAATTTCCATATTAAAGTGATTTAAATACATTCCCATGTTTTTAAACACAAATTATATATCTCAAAATGATTTCTAAACTACTGTTCACAGTGCAGGTTTTTATAGGATTTTAAGCAATTTTTAAAAGCCATGTCTACCTTTCAACTTCTAAGGATTCAGAGGTATTAAGAAATACTGACGTAGGCAGCTCAACCTATAGGAAAATACAAAGAAAGTAAGTAACTGTGAAGAACAATGAAAATTCAAAATACCAACAGCATGTTATCCAAACAAGCTACAGCCATCAGTATCTAATTTGTTAGTAGAGCTTTAATCTTTATGTTTCTTCCTCTTGTACACCAGTGACTACAATGCAGAATTTATATAGGCATTCCTTAAACCTAAAAATCACACAGCATTGTGTTTTCAGAAGGTTCTTTTTTTCCCTGAAACATGTCCCAAAGCCCTCCCACAGAGAAAGCAGGAAAAATGGTCTTTTAAGAATGAATCATCTGTTTGTTCTTACTTTTTCATAGTCATCATCAGAATCATCATTCGCTTGATTTGGCTTGGAGGGCAGCGCTGGTTTTTCAAATGAGAAGCTTCTAAAACTCTGCCCATCTGGTGGTGATCTCCTGGCAGAAACAGAACAAAAACTGAAGGACATCTCCACTGAAAACAGAACCAATATACCCAAGCACTGAAAAGATAATAAAACTAGAACTGAAGAGAAAGTTTCAGTTTAGGACTTATCAGCCCTAGAATCACAGAATAATGTAGGTAGAAAGGGATATCTGTAGATGATTTAGTCCAAGCTCCTGCACAAAGCAGGTCCATATAGCTCAGGCAGCTGTGTCTGGTTGAGTATTCCCAAGGATGGAGATCACACAGCCTCTTTGAGTTGACCATCCACAAAGTGAAAAGCTTTTCCTTATATCTAACTGTAACTTCCAAGGTCATGACTTCTGTCTGTTGCCACCTACCCTATCACTGCAGATCTTTTGTTCTGTCTTCTCCCTGCCTTCCCATTAAGTAGTTGTAGACAGCAGTGACATCTCCTACTAGCCTTCCTAACAGACAGCAGTGACATCTCCTATTAGCCTTCCTAAAGGTTGAACTAACCCAATTCTTTCTCTCAGCCTCTCCTCACATATCATGTGCCCAAACTTCTTGGTGGACTCACTCCTATAAATCAATCCCTCTTTCTTGTACTGCATTTAAAGAGTTTTTCATTCCTTCTCTAAAGCTGAATGATCCAGCAGACAAAAGTATTTCCAACTGCCTCACCAGCATAGCTAGTCACACACCCCTTACTAAAACTGATCTTATACAAAATATTTCCTGTCTCCACAGAGGCCTAAAATAATTTTTTGTGGTTCACTTACTTTCTGACGTAAAGGTTTCCTATTTGTTGTGATCAAAGGCATTAAGTCTTTAAGACATCCACCAAAACAAACTACAAAAAATTATTATTTTTTTAAGTTATCTATTTCTGAATTATTTCAAAAGTAAAATTCATTACAAAATTTCCAAATAACAAATACCCAGGCAAAAAAACATGTACTGAGGATGAGAGGAACGGTGCGGAGAAGACTAGAAGACATGAATGCATATCTGACAAATGATGTCTGTGAACTGATTGACAAAAACTCTACGGAAAATTTGATACTGGGATGTATTTTCACACTTACTGTAACTGGGGACATGAAGGCTTCTCTGGTCTAGGTTTAAGTACAGGATGCTGGTGGCCCGGCACAGGCGGTTTTGGAAGCACTGGAGGCACAAACAGTCCCGGTTTACCATGTTCTCTTGGCACTTTGGTTTCTACTGTTTTTTCAGTCATCTGGGACAACTTGGGTTTATTGCTTGGCAGTGGAGGAGGAGTTCGTGGTGAAAGGTTTAAGCTTTTTAGCTTCTCGCATCCTTCTGGAGTAGTGAGAACTTGAGATAGAGGCATAGGTTCCGGAGGCAATGAGCAAGGGTCTTTGACACAAAAAGGCTTTTTGAAAAGCGGTAAAGGGGGTATAGGAGGCGGCTGTTCACTTGGTCTCCGGCTGGAGGACTGAATCTTTAGATTAGGTTCAGCTCTGCTCGGTAACTGGGGCTCCCTCACACTGAAGAAATCCTCTGTTTTGATCTCAGGTAAGCTCCTTTTAGGAGGTGGTGGCGGTGGTACTGACCCAGAAGTTTTTCCACAAAAGGAATGCGACCTTGACTCCGAGTAGGCAGTTTTTCTGACATGAGGAACTGGTGGAGGTGGGTAGGCTGGGGGCAGGACCATGATATCTGCTCAAAGAAAATACCCAACAAACATGGCACATTGCAGAGAAAATAAAACATGTCAAGAAACTAGACTTTTCAGATTTATTTTACGTGATTTAAGATATATTTATTAGCATCCAGTCTGATAGTTCCTGAAATGCTGGGTAAACATTCAGCTTTCAGCACAACTCTGCACATTACACGTACTGATCTCCTACAATTTTTATTCAGGCATGGCTTATGTCAACTTAGCAAAGAATTTTTCCTTTGTTGATAATAAAGGGAAAAAGACTATGTAAAAAGAATTACCCCTTCCTCCTGACTTGTGACCACATACAGGTCCCTCAGGGCAGCAGACTTGGCAGGAACTGTTGCTGCTCTTACTAGGCTCTTCTCACCCTAAATACCTCTCAAGATTTGAAGCCTGTGTCTTACTTCAGTTAGTTTGCCACCTGCAACACTTTAGGTATGATTAAGCCAAAACAATGATCTGGCATCCTACACAAATATGATCTTCATTGCCAGCCTTTTGTGAAGGGAATAAAGGAAATCACCTACCATCTTTCACTATGTCAGAAGTATCTGGTTGCAAGTAGGATTCATCGTCTTCCTCCTGGTCATAATCTGCAGTTAAAAATCCATGTGTCAGACTCAGACGGCCACCTCTCTGCTGTTTACAGCATGTGTTTTCTTGAATTTTGATATCAATCAAGAAAGCCATTGCTTACAACAGTGAACGAAGAACATAGCACATTGTTTTTCTCCGTCTTTGAAATTAAAATGTACCTTCTGGTGTGACACTTTCTAGTGGCATTGCCTTCCTCAGAAAAATTCAAACCAGTTACAGAGGCACAATTACAAACTGATATATTTGCTAAACAAGTTGGAAAAACAAAAACTCAACAACCCAAAAGTAACCTAACACAGAAACTTCAGTGATTTTGCAGTATGGGTGGCTAAGAAAGCCTCATCATCTACAAAATAATTAATTTTTTTGCCTTGCTCTGGTAACAAAATACACCACAACAAATGACTTAAATGTTGTCTGTAAGTCAAAATAATCAGACATGAAAAGCACACTGCCTCTAGGCAGTAATTTCTCATCACTGACTATGATATGAGCATAAGGACAATAGGTAGTATTTCCTTAGAGAAAGAGGTTCAGCAGAGGCTGGGGAAAAGGCTAAGGTTAGCTGATAAAAATCAGTTAACTGGTATAATAATGATCCTTATTTAGGCTCCTAGGCCTCTCCAAACATAATTCATATTGTATACAATCCTTCCCTTCCATAAACATCAATGTTCTAAACCACAACCCTATACAAAATGCTGATGAGTGCTTCCCTCTGCTTTGCAACAATCCAACCGGATTTCCTAGAGTCAAACTCCTGTTTTTTTTGTTCTAGTCAGGAAAAATGGTCAGGAATTTCCTGTCAGGAAATCAGAGCACTTGCTCCAATCAACCCTACCCTGAGAAATCTGAAAGGGCAGATCAGAAAATGCCTACTGAAGGAGCTCTGCTGGACCTTGAAGCAAGTCTTCTCATGTGTTGTGTTCCTGTATTGTGTCTCTTGACTAAGAAGTTAGTTGCTGAAATACGCTGTAAATCTCAGTGTGACAGGCTTTCTGTAAAATCCCCATTTCTATCTAAAAATAAATACACGCAGCCAGAATTGTTTACTGTGAAGCAGCTACAGTAACCGTTATCAAACTGAATTTAAAAAGTGACTCTGCTAAGAATGAGACTCTTTGAGCCTTACTTTAAAAAGTTTCTCGGTTTGAAAGTCACAGAATAACATTATTCTACGTGTTCCACCTCGGCCATTCATTAGTCTAACGTGAGATCTTCCTGAACCGGGAGGAGTTCTGGTTTGTATTAAGCAGACTACAGCACAGATGCAGCAACATCCCAGAACGAATTACTGCTTGCTGTTGGGACAGATGAAATGTTTTTACAGTCTAGATGAGAGGCAGCTATTTCCACAATGTTTTACCACGTTGTCAGAATATGCTTTCAGGGTGTACTTTCCCCACCCACCCCCCTTTCCCTCCCCGGGTTATGGATCCATGGGTCCCTTCGCCCTCTTGTCACAGAAACTAGACTGAACCATGACAGCATACTGCCAGACTATGATCTACGGACACACATATTTTATCTTTCTGCTACATCTACAGGCTTCCCAACATGCGGTCCGAATGAAAACGTAAGATAAAAATTTAAGACTATATTATTAAGGGTCATATTGAGATGGTTTTAGGTGTCAGACACCTCCTGGCCAAGGCTGAATTTCTTTAGTTACCACTTATTTTTTACTAATGGTCTTATGACACAGTCTGTTTCTGATTTTAAATTACAACAGTTCTATGCACCTTGTAAAAATAACCATTTTTAGTTCTCAGTTGCAAACTAGATCAGACAGTCTGCTTAAGCTACTGGAATAGTTCCTGCAGAATCCAGAAGGAAAACAAGATTAAAAAAAAAAATCATTTATCAAATCTAAAATTTTCACCTTCATTATCTGCTGAATGATGAGAATACTTGATATCAATGGGACGTTCTACTGAGCCATAGAAACTGTCTGCATCAGAACCAGAGTCACTGCAAAAGAAAAGACAGAGTCCCTTTTGCATCACTGTGTTAGAAGTCTTGGAAAAATAAAGATATCTGTTGGCAAGACTGCAGCACTGGAAAGTAATACTTGTAAAGCAGAAGCGATCTATTCCCATATCAATAGCTAAATCTGTTGCTGCTGTCATTTTAAAATTCTTCTTTGTGTTACACAAAGGTGACATTTTAATTTCTCTTAGTAGGAAGACTTATTAGCCCTGGTACTCTTTAATCTACCTATTAGGTAGGCCCTTCATTCTTGGAGCCTACTGCAGCTGTTATTATTTAGCAGTAAATAACTTGTGAGTGCAAAGAGCCAAAAACAACACCACTGAGAGCCAGAGAGAAGAGGAGGGAAAAGCAAACGAAGATTAAAGTTTTGTACCTGAGTTCTGTTATTGTTTCTTTCTTATCATGGTAGTGATCAATTTCCTTCCTCAGGGATAGCATCCAATTCTAAATAAATAAACCCACAACATTCAACACATTAATCTTTAAATCATTAAAAAAAGATGCACAGTATCTTTCTCCTGCAAGACCAGAGTGAGTCTGCAAGTGAAATAACATTTATCCACGCCACTGTATAAATATTGAAAGGATTTACTAATCAAAATGTTTTGGCTATCAAAAATCCTACAAGAACGTATTAAAACATTAAACTTTTCATTTGTGAATTTCCAGCTGTTACTCCTAAAGCCATGTAGCTGCTCATAGTCTGCGTATGGGTAGGAGATTTCACTGAGCAAGTTTTCATACTTTATCAGAAGTTTACCATACAAATATTGATTCCATGGCTAAAAACCAGGAATACGAAGAAAACTGTAATATCTGCTATGCCACTTTTAGCCATTCCCTACACTACAACAAATTACAACTTGCACAAATAGTTAAAACTTCAGGCATCATTTTCAGAGGAATCCAAAGAACCAGATGTACAGACTTTGGTTACAGCTGCGTGCCCATTCATGTAGATTTTAGGGAAGCCCAAGATCCACTTTCGTCATTTGCAATACGATTAAAACGAGCACAAAATACCTTTCTTTCATCTTCAGAAGAAGCAGAAAAAAACCACGTCCTGTGCTTCTTGCTAATGTGAACCAACTTGAAAGGAAACACGTTGCTTGATGTCGTCTCTTCAGCTGCCCGCATAACCCTGGGAAACAGAAGGACCAATATAAAAAAATCCCTTAATCTGTAAAGTTAATTCTGCTGTGCAAGTCAAAGCTCAGAAAGCAGTTTTATCAGCCTGTTCTACCTTGCTGAGAATAACCCCCAAGAACAGTGACAGCACATCACCAAAACACTCATATCTGCAATTGTAGTACTTCTACATTGAAGCAATAGAAAGGATAACGCGAGGGTGCTGGCAGGAGAAAAGGCACCACTTCAACCACCAGATTTAGATGCATGTTTTGACCTCCTCAATAAACAGTTTTAATGAACTTTTTAAATGAGCTTCTTTTTTTCTTAAGCTTAATTCAACCTCTTTCACAAACTAAATTAGAAGAGTTTCTTGCCTTTTTTTTCCACATTGGATTCTAAAATGAGAAAATACAGCTCAGTCCTCACAGACACACAACAGAACCCTATTCAGAAACACATGCTAGAAGGTTTCGAAAGAATAAGGAGACTAAAATCATAAGACTGTGGGCAACCTAAAAGTAACATGAATAGGATTTACTCAGCACAAGCTATAGACAAATATGATTGAAAGTTTTTGGGACCTTCTTGTTGTTCCTATATATTTCAACTTGCTAATTTCCTCATAGAATACAGTTTTTTCTGTACATTCTATTTAGGGAAGATTGCTTGTAAACCTACAATGAGGGTTTCAGAGACATTTGACTTTTGGTTAGTACCAATCAAAACGAACATGAATTTGGGAAAAACAAAACCAGTAATAATAATTAAAAGAAATTAATCAACACCTCAGAGCTGGCACTAAGAACAATGCAAAGTGCAAAGCTTTTTCAGAATTAGAGTGCATCTTTTTAGAACTCCAACCCTAATCTTAAATTGTAAGTTATAGGTTGTTTTTTTTTTTTTTTCTTAATCTGGCCTGAAACAAAGCCATAAAAAGAACTGTATGTTACTTCATCCACTAATTCAAGGCCAATAGAGATGTTACTATGGGAAATAACCACTGTATGTCTGGGAGGGATGGCAATGATTCCCACATTCTGAGCCACCAGACAATTAGCACTGTCTCACTTGCTGTCCACTCTTGAAATTTAAAGTCTACTGAATGAAATCTGAAAAATAAAAGTCCAAGGAAGCCTTAGAGTAACTTGCTTTCATGCACCCTTATGAAACTGCCCAGTCTAACAAATGAAAGTTTCTTTCACTTCAAGCTTTTTTTCAATAACGCTTATATCTGTGCATAACACCAACTAAGAGCTGGTCCCAATTCTATAACCAATAGCTGTAGATACATAGATACTGGTCCCAATTCTATAACCAATAGCTGTAGATACATAGATACATAAAAAGCAATGAGAGTTTCTAGCAATTACAAAATCCATAGATTTTTCATAATAACATGATTACAGAAGCTAGTTTCATGGCCAAGTTATAGCAGCACTCCCAGAAAACGTGTTGTTGTGGTGGTCAGTTAAAAGCCTTCCCACTACAATGAGAGAGATCTGCTTATCCTAAAAGTCTGAGAGTAATAAGCAGTGCAGGGACAACAAAAAACATTCATGAATACAATAAAACTGCAGCAGTTTGGACCAACAATGGTTTGTTTCTCTACATTCTGTATCTTACTAGTCTTTTCTTAGCATCATTTGCAACAGCAGTTTCCTGAGGTTAATACGGACTGCAATTGGTAGGCCCTGTACATGTGTGCTCAGAGAGACTCTGGGTAACCTGAAAGCCATTTATTTTTGTCTTCAGCTTAAAAAGCAAATATTAAAATTTATAATGTATAGCAGAATGAGTCAGACATTTTGCACATGTACTCTCTCACTTTATTACTCCTGTAATAAAGTGATTCAATTTTGACACCAATTAGCGTTACTGAATCAGGAACTTTAAATATTCTGCTCTAATTCCAGATAATTTGTCTGGAAGAATCCATATCTATCTGTGTGTGCAAAGTCCACATTAAAAAGGGAACAAGTGCAAACCCACTGCAGTGGTAAACCCTTTGCAATTTTAAAAGCTTTAGTAGAGAATTACAAAAGATGAAGGGTATACACTTGCACAGTACAGGAAACATACATACAATTTGAAAGGAATTCATCTCTCGAAATGCGAGACCAGTGCTTGACCAAAGTAACAGACATAGCTGAACTAACTATTCAAAATGAAAGGCAGCTCCTACCCCCATTCAGTAAAAGAGCCTAGGGCGTTGCGTTTTGGCACTCACCTGTTGTAACCATTCAAAGAAAATGCACCCTGTGGAGATGCAGACGTGCTGGTCTTAAAGTAGTAAATACATCCCTCATGGATAATCACAAATCTCAGTGGCCCTGATAAAGAAAAAAGCAAGTAAGATATAAATCCAAAGGCACTACTAAATTCTAGAACAATAGCTCTAACCAAGTTAGGAGGCCCTAGTGAATTTCATTAATCCTTATAAAAGGGCACAAAGTAGTGGAGTGGCAGCTGGCTGCTGACCACTCACATGAAGCTCCTCAAAAGAAACCCAAGAGACTGCAAGCCTGACCTCCACCTGTGCTCTTTCTCTGAAGAAACAAGCTAACATAAGAGTGCAGCCTAAAACACGATGAGAGGGCTACAAATAGCTACTTAGTTCAATGTAATATGATTTGGGGTGAACATCTCTCCTCTTTTCTTCTTAAAGGCGGCAGTACGTACATGCATCAAGCTGGCAATAAAGTGGTGCTTTACTTTTTCTTTTTAAAGCTAAGTGCCAACTCTCCTCTCTCCTTTATCAAAGACAGTAATCTTTGCCCTTAGTTGTATAAACACAGTTTAGTTGTAAGCAGGCATCGGAAATGACTAGAATACAAATGAAACTCCCAGTCTTATATTTTGTCCTATTAAATGGATTCTGATTCCACAAGTAATTACTATTACTAAGCAGTCTTGTCTTAGCAGTGAGAAAATTTCCATTTCACAACAGCAATAGAAGACTGGGATATTTTTCCAGTACCAAATAACCAACTGCAGAAAAAGCTGAGCACAAATTTGTTTTATAAAAGAATTTTTGAAATTGATACACATCCCATCTGTTTCTGCCTTAAAATCTTACTTTTTAAAGCCTTGACAAGATATTTAACTAAATACAGGAAAATCATAACATTTTTCATCTAAGACTTGCAGTTTCGAAACAATTAAAGCAAATTCTTTCAACATGAGTCTTTAATACATATATTCCTGTAAAACTGTATTACAATACAGAGAAAGAGGAAGGCCAGCTTGATTGAAGAGCCTGTTAACAGGAAACGCATTCATGGCTCTAAAGGCAAAAATTAAAACCATTGAACTTACACTTCAAGATCTGCAGCTGAGTGCCTCCCTTTTTATGAAGATAGCCCGATTTGGTCACTCCTCCAGGCATTGTCAAAAGGTTTTGTGCTCCAATTGCCTTCATTGGGACCGGCCAGACCTGTTCCTCTGCAGCCATCTTCTTACTGCAATGTAGAATAATTAATTAAGAACAAAGTTAGATTTTACTTCGGGAAACGAGGACTGAGAAACAAAGCTTGTTTCCTTAACCAAGTTTTCCAAACGACTAACATGGTTCAGCAGTCAAGTATGCAGGACAGACGCGTGTTCATACATTCCAGGAAGTTTGTGAGGTATAAAAAACACAGCGCAGAAAGTCCCGATTTATTTTTATACTGCTCTCAAAAGTGACTGACAGTTGTCAAAGCAATAGAAGAGTGCTTAGTATATGTTATTTCACTATTTAGATCTTAAAACTGCCTCAAATGATAACACTGAGACTAGAAAGAAAATCAGTTTGTTCTCTAAAGCTCTACACCACGCGTGGGCACTGAATGTAGTTTTCTGTGCAGCGAAGGAGTCCATAGTCAGATTTTAGTAACCACACTCAGTTATTGTAAATATGCCTCTCACATTTGTATGTTTTATTCTAACTAATAGCATTAGCATATAATCTTATACTGAATGCCATATGTGACAATGCAAATCAAATCCATCTCAGGATTGCTGCAGGACGACGTTCCACTCATACACCAATTATTAATGCCCTGCTCCACCAAGTGCCTTTGCAGTTCCCACTGTCTCTGCTATCATCTTATACAGGTTACCACGAGAACTACCCTTTCAAGCAGCAGTTTTTCCTACCTGATGTATCACTGTAAGACCCTTTTTTCTTCAGCTGGCAACAGAAACGAGCTAAAAATCCATTTATGTAAAACATTCAAAGAACACAAAACAACAACAAAAAACCAACCTCAGAGGAACCAAGCAGTAAGCCTGAGCTAGGCACAAAACGGTCAGGTGTAGGGCTCAAGACCTCTGCTGGTAAGAGGTAAACTAGTAAAGTTCCTTTGTGAATAAAACCTGTTAATTCATTTCTGAAACTGTTTAGAATGGAAAAAAAAAAAGTGTAATACAATACTGAAATCTAATGGATCCTGTGCTTGCTTCCCCTTTCCTTGAAAGGGACAGTAACAGAAGTCAATAGCTCAATACAGGAATCTCAGAGCCAACAGTAAAGTGTATCTCATCTCCAGTGCGTGTGTTAGGAACGAAGGGAGATCCAAGGATATCCTTCAGCAGATCTGCCTAGCACTTAGTGCTACCTGCTTGGCCTTTGCTGACGACGTATGTGTGCAGAGCAGGGGAAATTACCAGCAATTTCTAGCAGGGGAAATTCTTTAGGCAGCCTGGAAAGCATAACAAGCTTTCAGTCCCCCAGTGTTATAGAAAGGTACAATGGGAGTAGATGGGATGTAAGGCTCTAGACAGGTTCTCGCAGAAACGCTTGCAGAAACTGCAAGGGCCATGGCTGCCCAGCTCTCTTCCAGTACCTTCCTACTCACCAAAAGCTGTTACTTTTGCTGCTATATCCTCTCAGCTCTAACCCCCTCCTGTTCTTATCACATAATTGAGATTTTTCCAAGCTGAGTTGGGCCTTCCTCCTCCTCTCTGCAATGAAATTTCTAGCAACAGCAGTGTATTAATAGGTCCAAGAAGGGGCTACACATAATACTTAAGAATTACTAAAACAGTAAAAAGTATTAAGTCTAATAAAAAAAGAAAACAAAAACTTCAAACAAACTTCAACAAAAAGAGAACTTCAAATAATTTCTCCAAATCTTGCAGAAAAGTCAACATGAGGGAAATAGGGCATTCATCAGCAGGCTGCTAACACCCAACTACACTGCAGTACTGTAGTACTGCTCAGAGCCATCTCCTTGAAATGAGAAACACAAAGGCAACTCTTGGGCAAATTTTTGATTTTAAGAGCTAGTATATCAACATTCAAACATTTGAAACTAATTTACAATTAAGTGATTTCAGCCTGTTTCTAATTATGTTCAGAAAAAGAGATGAAGCAAAAATTGTAACTTTTTATTCAGCCAGATATACTCTGATCTCAGTTTCCTACATCTAACTCTAGCATTAGTCTCAATGCCATCCAATGGTTTGAAGGCCATCATGGGTTTGTTTTCAAATAGCATCTGCTTGCTCTACGAAGAGCAGAAGAAAGGACTTCAGCAACTCGACTTTGGAATTAAGCAATAATCTCAGTGTTATTGTACCTAGATTGAAAACATTTCACAAAAGGGAGAGTTAAGTACCTTGGGGAGGTTATCCAAAACAACCACAAGCTGAGATTCTAAGAAGCCAATGGCAAACACTGGGGACAAGGGTATCCCTCCCTAGGTAAATACAGAAAACACAAATATTTGACTAGGTCATGGCGGCCTTCCACACAGATATCTGCTGAAAAGCCAAAAGAGCAGGAAGACAACAAAATATTTATTACATAGAAGCAGAGAAACGAGGGGATAAAGAATCCAGTTCTACAGTGCAGTCAGTACAGGATTTAACCAAAAGGAAGAACAACAAAGTATCAGGTTCTGCTTCCCCTTCTTGACAATCATTCCTTATCTTTGCCTATTTACAATAAAACAGTTCTGAAAATACAGACCAAGCCCTCAAACTTCCCCATCCACCTGAGTGAATAAAGGAGGTGTGGCTGAACTCCCTGCAGGCAAATACATATTTCACCTAAAACGCCAGACTTTCCAATGAGCTTAGCTGTGCATATTTTCTGGATCTCATTGTAACTTTTCCCACTTCCCATTCTCATATGTAGGCTCGGGATGAAGTCACTGACACACAGGGAGGACTTTGGTACTCTGGACTGAAACACTTGAAATAAGTCTCTTAAATCAGTACTCTGAATTTATTCCCAAGCAGATTTTTCTTTTTTTGGGGGGGGGAGTACAAAACAATCCTAGAAGAACACTAGATGCTATTTCGCATCCTTCTGTTGTGAGAAAGCTGTCAAAACAAAATATCCACAGGATCTTTATTTTAGGGGTGGGATGAAAGAAGAATTGATGCTCTTGAAGATTTTCCTGGTCTTAGCACCTATAATTGTCTTTAGCACACTGAAATGGATCTTTCTGCTCTTGATATTCCTCCTGTAAGTTTCTTTTTCTACTTCTTTTTTTTTTTTTTTTTTTTTAAGTCTATTATGTGAGGAACAGATCAATGCTCCATTACCAGGTATGGTCAATAGCAAGCACCAAAGTCACTGTGGAGCCTATTAGCTCTGTGATCATTAAGAATGGAAAGGCATTTCCACGATACCTTCTTTTATACCGTTACATTCTTGCACTACAAGCCAAAGATCCCCTCACATATTTTCATCCCAGGTGCATAAGCAAAGCCTCTTCCACTGAGCAGACAAGGAAGGTAATGGGAGAGGCCCACTAAGAGCCACTGGGACCAGGCTACCCTCTCTTTCTGATGCCAGGCCTCTGTTACAAGACACAAGGTAACAATACTTACACTATATCTTTTGAGCAAGCCTCTAGTAAAAGCCACGTACTTTATTCCTCCTCTTCTTGTCATCAGGGGACTAGGTACATATTTTTAAATTTTCTCCATCAAGCCCCACACCCAGCACAAGTACCTCTTAAATCAGCCTTCGCTACCCTGAAACACTGTTGAAATGAACCATCTGAACCAGGAGAGGATGACAGCAGCAAAAGGCCTTGCACCACTTCCTTTCTCAGATGACCCTCGTGGCAATTCTATGCCTCAGCGGGAGACAACAGACTTTAAAGCGTAGTGGGAGACACTGGAACAGCAGTTAATAGGACTTGCTTCATCACTCAACAGAGTTTTTTGAAAGACAGAGCAGTGCAGCTAACACTATTGAGCATGATACGGAACTCGTACAATCAATACTGTAATTCATACATGCAAACTGGTCTCCCACACTTTGTTTGGCAGACCATGCATGCGCTGGAAGCATCACTGAAGTCAGTCCAAGCCTATCCCATGAGCACACCTTTCTCAAATACTATCAGAATGAACTCCTTCTGCCACATAACACATCTGGAACAGATTATGGAGGAACACTTACCCCTTTTGGCCTTAAGAGGTATTGGCATTCAGCCCGATTAAATTGATACAGGCTGATTTAACTAAGGACTGCATCCTGGAAGAGCCAGGAGTTCTCGCTCCTTGCTGAACCTCAGCAGAACACATGGCAGATGCGATCATCCCCACGCCTTGCAGTGTATAAGCATAATGACACATTAACCTCATTGCTGAAGCAACAGCTGCCAAAAGTTGCCTTAAAAGTTGTCACTTGTTATAATAATATTTATGGTCAGTACTGGAGCCCCTTTGGTCCTGCTGAAAACAAAAAAACAAGTCTCCTGAATTGCAGTAAAAATTGAATCTCTTCTGGATTTGTCACAACAGTCTCTGTGCAAATTATGTCTGAGAAAAATTTGAATGCCATAATATTTCATAACATTTAATCTTTAAATACTGTTTTGAAAGTAAAACCTAGCAAAGCAGGATGTGGATTTCCTTCTAAATGCGCGTGTAACTTACAGAAACAAATGCATTCCTGGTATAATGCAGAAGACGACTGAAATTTCAGTATCCACAAAAGGTTGAACCAAAATTAAGGCAGCACTGCATATACAGAAAAATTTAATAAAAGCTTCCCTAATCTGCTCTCTGTGATTCTGAGCAAAAATGAGTTCTCCATTTCAATCACCTACATATTTACCATCTGTTTGTAAAACTGCTTTCTGCAAAAATTTCAGGTCTTGTTTCCATTATTTAATAAATATTCTCCAGTACGTCTGAAATACCCTTTCCTATTTTTCCCACTTTTCTGGGTTACACATTGCATTTCTTAACAGTCTCAACAGCCCCTTTCACAACAGTTTCTCAGCAGAATTAAGCGTAGCACAAACACTGAGAAGAAATAAATCTTAAGGACAAAGGGAATAGAGAACTAAGCCTGACAGAGGTGCATGTTATAAATAAGTTCACTCCATTCAACTTGCTTTTCTTGCCAGGTGAGCGTTTCTAACCAACACTCTCCTCGTTTTTCCCCCTTCAATTCTTTGCCGTTTTCTGCATAAGATGCAGAAGTTAAAAGCATTTTTCCTCGAGTCAGTTTTCTTCTCTTAGTTTTAGTTTGCTCCCTACCTAAAAGAGGAAAGATGACAGAAATACAAGCCAGAAACGTGCACTAACCTTGTCACCGTGCCTGATCGACACATAGTTTTTCTGCTGACACTTTCACCATATGATAGTTTCCTTTGCGAGGACAAAGCCATTAGCAGCTGATAGCCCCTCTCAGGCATGACAGGAACATCGCCGTGCTCCTCTCCTTTTTGTGCATAAAAAGGCTGAAGGCGGCGGCGATAACTTCAGTGCACACAAAGGAGAAGCTGTGCCCCGACTGTCTGTACATCTGCACTGCAGCGTGGCCAGAAGGGACGCCTAGGCAATGACTTGTTTCCTTTGTTACTTCCTGTTTCCCCCCCAGAGTCAGTGGGCAGCACTGTCTTTGTCAGATTTCCCAATATCCCGCAGAGGCCGTAAATCAAACCATGCGTTACCTCCAGCCTCTGTGAGACTGCGAGCCACGCAGCGGGGGATTTTCCAGCGCTCGCTTGCCTCTTCTTCACCCTTCCACCAACTAACTGCTTTCCCATGGGAGAAAAAGAAGGTAGCCCTTCTCCCTTACAGTGTGCTCAGGCAGCATCAGCAGAGGCATGGCTCAGAAATGCTGCCATGCTTCTGAAGAGCCTGCGCTTTGGGTCCTTGCCCCGCACCACAGAACTCTGCTAAGTCCTTCACCTCCCTTTTCTCCCCTACAGCTGGAGCTTGTCCTTCCCTCTCCAACCCAAGAACTCTGAAATGGCTGTTTTGAAAGACCGTGCAGCATATGCATGCTTCAGAGCAAGCTTTGTCTGTGCATTTGACACCACACAAACCACGAGACAATGAAATTCTTATCCACAGGCTTACAGCATAAGGGCCGCAATTCTACAGGACAGGCATCACCAGCTGATGGTGAAAAATAAATGCCTTTGTTTTCAAAAGCAACTCATGTATTGCAGAATGATCGACAAGACTTACATACCCTGACATGCTGAGTAAAGCTTACTTCCAGCACAGGCTCCTTCCAGGCCAGGCAACACAGGAAGGGCAAGCAGAGAGTAAGCACCACACATTTACTGTGCGCTTGAAAGAACAGTGTTTCAAGACAACGTCATGACGCTACTTAATAAGAATCAATACTCAACCGATTCAGTGGTTTAATTTACAAATCTTTCATAGACAAAAGTTGCAAAGAATGCTACATTTCAGCAATTTGTGAAATAGCAATTCAGCAGTTTGTCAACGCTGGCAGCCCACGGCTTGGGCAGGTACACACTTTGTTTGCTGGGAAGAGTGGAGGGCCGGGCCCAGAGAGTGGTGGCGAATGGAGTTAAATCCAGGTGGTGATGGGTCACGAGTGGTATTCCCCTGGGATTGGCATTGGGCCCTGGCATGTTTAATATCTTTATTGATGACCTGGACGAGGGGATTGAGTGCACACTCAGTAAGTTTGCAGATGACACCAAGTTGGGAGGAAGTGTTTGTGTGGAAGAAATAGACCTGGGGATGTTGGTCAGCACTCAGCTGAACAGGAGCCAGCAGTGTGCCCAGGTGGCCAGTCCTTCCTCTCCTGCTTTTCTGCTATGTTAAGATTGTTCTCTGCTATCCAACATACTCTTCTAAGCTTGCATTACTTATCCTTCAGCCTTTACCTCTACCTCACTGAAAAAAGCAATGATCAAAAACGACAGCGTTTGAGTACACGTAACACTGCAGAACATCCATTCCAATCATCAGTCTGATACGCTTTAGCCTTGGTTTTACCCCTCCAAAGTTTGCAGCCATAACACAATGCTCCTTGGGCTCTACAGTCTCATTTTTAATTAATATTTCATACGTACAATACGTTCCTGAAGTACTGCTTTTCCATTCTAATCTTTCTGATGACACCCTCTTCATATAAGCACTCACAAATTCCAAGTTTTTCATTTCAAGTTCCAAGATCCCCTTTCGATTTTTCTGGTGATTTCTAGCACTGGCCAGATGGTCATAGAGAATGAGTAGTTAGAACAGAGGCCACTGCACATGTGCACAGGCACAAGCTGGTGTTTTAGTGAGGAACAAATACACACCAAAACCGCCAAAATGCATTTATGTGTTTCACAGATTATCATTCATATAGTAGAATGAAAATTCAGCTTAACTTTCTAGACCAAACATTAATCAGAAGGATTGTGTTTCAAAACTACAAACACAGAGTCTGAATAGATGCAACATTTTAATGGGTTTGATTAACATGTCTGTCAGGGAAGTGAAAAAGGAATAAATAAGGCCTCCTCCACAATGCAAAATTCAGTTTTGCAAGGAATGCTGGCATGTGGTTTTCAGACTACTAACTTTTATTTGTCCCCACAAAATCAGTGAGGCCTTGCATCAATGCAGCTCAGGGAGAATTTCAACCAAAAGAAGTCACTTCATCTCTTTGACATTATGAGATCTCACTTAGGAAGAACCAAAACATCAAAAACAACTTTCCATCTGGTTTTCACTCCATTAGGACCACAGAATCATAGAATGGCCTGGGTTGAAAAGGACCTCAAAGATCATCGAGTTTCAACCCCCCTGCTGAGTGCAGGGTCACCAACCACTAGACCAGGCTGCCCAGAGCCACGTCCAGCCTGGCCTTGAATGCCTCCAGGGACGGGGCACCCAAGACCTCCTTGGGCAACCTGTTCCAGTGTGTCACCATCCTCTAACTGAAAAAATTCCTCAGCACTGCTTGTGGAAGACAGTCAATCATCTCTGCCAATGTTACTAACAGCTCTTGCTCACAGTCAGAAGTAACCACACCTACCCCAAGTTTACTAAAAGCAAGAGCAATAGAAGAGGTATCTCATACTATACTAACCTCACCGGTGTAAACGCACTGGTTCAGCTGAGGTGTTGAGCTATCTGCAGCAAGAGAGCTTCCTCTTACTGACCAACTTACAGGAAACTGCAAGAATGGACCGCAGACAAAAGCGGACTGAGCAAGAAATGAGGCAGAAAAATCAACAAACCAACAAAAGTGCAAAAGAAAAGCACAAAACCCATTTTTCTTCCACCAGAGCAAGTAGCCATCCTAGTGATCAGGTTCCACTCAGAGTAACATAAGAGTTCATACATGATCTCTTTCATTAAAAGTCTGTAGTATAGCAAGATAGGAAAGACAACTATATTCTGTTCTAGGGGCTAATAAGCTTGAATCAAGAGTAGACTATTATAAGACTTATTGTTTCTGTAATTCAACCAAACTAGTTTAGACCAAGCTTCTAGATCACAGTGGGAAAACATCCAGTATTTTGAGAGAGAATACATTTGTTAACAGTATATTCTACAACTATATATTGCAAAAGAGTTAAGTTACTCACCTGAATACTTCATCTGCTAGGTAAGGCAGCCCTGTGAAAATGTGAATAACCATGCATCAGAATTACTTCCGCCAGGTGACCTGCAGAATAATTACAATAATAACCATAATTAGTAACAAAAGGAATAAGCAAAGCCTGGATTTCCAGAAATCCACTTTCAATGCCAGATAAGTGACAGTTCTTAAAACTTCTGCTATCATTTCCTCATTCTGCTTACTGGGGAAGAACTGAAGTAGTTATAATAATATAGTATAAGCAAGCAGACCATATACTATTTCTATATATGTGTACCTATATAGAATTTTATATTAATATACACATACACACACGGTCTACAGTATCTAAAATACACTTACAGAGGAAGAATATATCGATTTTAAAATGAAATTGTAAATTGTTAGGTTTTTTTTCCCCCAAAAAAACTTGGCACAAGTACAAGAAGGTGACATACTGACTTCGATTTGACCAAGTGTTATCCCTCACAAGCGCTTGTAGCACAGTTTAGCATAGTTTAAAAAATAATCATCATCATGTCACTGAGAAGTACAAACGCAATGGACCAAGTCCTATTCCTGCACACAGTTCCACTGCTGACAGATGCAAAGGGAGTTTCCCCAAAACATACACTCTGAAAGTGGGAGTTTCCCCAAATTATTTATTTCCTTGGCAGAACATTTCCCCTCTATGATATTACAGTTGAAACGATTTTATTTCCTTGGCTCATTTGTAATGACTACATACAATTCCATTAGCAATGCACTCTATAATGGAAGATTTAGCAAGGACTGTATGTCTCCAAAATAAATTCTGCTTATGTTCCAAAATACCTCTCAGTATCGAAGCCAGTATGCCTTTAGTACATGGAACACCAAAACAAAAGACACCTAGCAACTTACAAGGGAGAGTCAAATATCCATTGTAGATTATAAAGCTACCTGACCGGTACATTTATTTAGCCTGTAGACATCTCATTATATAAATTTAAGCCTGCTGTTAGCAAATATTTTTATTTCTTCTTAGAATTTGACTTAAATCTATTCAAAGAATGCTAAGAGTCCGGGTGGAAAGAAGAAAAACCTGCGAGACGTGCATTTACATTCACCCTTTTCTACCATTTCTGACACTAATGCATTTTGGCAAGACAGACAACATCCACCCGTTCACTATATGCCGTACACCTTCAATACTCCAAGAAAACTTAGGTCCAGGACTGCTGTTGCCAGGTAAAGAGATTATGTCACACGAGTGTATATGTAAGGCAGCAGAAAAAATATTGAATACAAGCAATTTTAAAGCATTCCTGGAAGAGGATATAAAACGCCTACAAAAATGCATCAAGCTTATTGAAAATGTCCTTTTGAATGACTATCAGCAAAAACAGCGCAATGAGTGAACAGATTAATTCTATCACTGACACCGATAACAAGTTACTAAGTGAATAATGAACACACTCAGCAAGCCATGCTTTAAAGTATTTGGTCACGTCATCCATCAGCCCTTCAAGCTGTGTGTCCCTCTTCTGGTGGCATTCAGTAAATATTTAAGGCAATCTACCTCTGCAGGCACGTGGCTGCAACCAGCACAAAAGAGGAAGCTCAACTTCTGCCAGACCCTGCAAAAACAAAACCAAGCATTTTCTATTTTTGCTTTGTTTGAAAAGAGGCTGTGTGATAACATTTAAAGACAAAGTATAACCACAAAGGCTCTTTTTCTATGTTTTACTGCTATACAACACAGTTGATAGTGCTGGTTTCTAACTAACAATGCACTGAAGCATCTCAGAGATTGCTCTTTTCGTACTTGGAAACTCTGACTGGGAATCAGAATCTCAAAACAAGCTAATAATCACGCATGTGTAATTTACAGAATTAGAAGGTCCAGCTAGGCCACATTGCTCATGGACAGTCCCCACCTCCAAGAAGAGCTCTGAAGCCTAAGAAGACAAAAGGACAAAGAAAATATTTGCCAAGAGCTCATTCACATGTGAAGATGAGTACTGTGCCCAAAACCTCAAGCAAGTGTTCCAGAAAAAAGGTTTCTTTCCTCCAGTTTCAATGATAATTCCCCTTTAAATCATGATATAAGCTTCTCTTAAAAGATGTTGTAAGGCAAAAGAATTTTGCCACTCCCACCTCCAACCACCAAAACTAAATCAAAGCACTGAAATGGGTATGGATTACAGTAACAAGGACTGAAGCTCACGGTGTATCCCATCACTTTTGTAGATGCAATTTTTTTTTCCATGCATTGGTAACAAGAATGTCTGCCAGTTCACACTTTTCTACAAAAGCTGAATTGAGCTGTAAGCATGAGATCGTGCATTGCTGGGATTTTAGGGGGTGAGGGAGTTTACATAAAATAAATCTAAATATACCTATGTATATTTGCTCATAAAAATGGTGTATAGCATATACTCTATGCAACCTCACTAATCTTCTTAGCGCCATGAGCTGCAAAGAACACCTCACCCTTGTGTGCTGTTCTTTCCTAAAAGCTTTCTTGAAAAAGTTTCTTCGCAGCACTGCAGCCAGAATCTTCTGGAGGTGAGCTGCTTGCGGTACAAGTGCACTCTTACGATCTCCACACTCTCATGCTTTGTGCACTGCCTAGAACCAGTGGCCATTACTTCCAGGGAGCCTGTGCAGTGTTGTTCCATTTGCAAACTCTGGTACTCCACAGAATTCACGTTTATGCTTACATATGGATCATGAAGCATCTCCAGCAGAAGCTTCTACAATATTTTTAGAGTACCTTGCTGCTAAACACATCCTGGCTATTCTTAAGACACACGGTCACTTTCTGCACACAATAAAGAACTGAAACTAGATCTCACTTGCACAAAAGAAATTCAGGAATTGGGGTCAGGGGGATTAGTCTTGTTCCAAACCAACAAATCAAACCTGACATCTCCTTGTGCAGTAATACATCAACAGACTCAAACAGACCTAGACCCAAACCAAACAACAGATCATGCATATCACAGATGCACTGATTCAGCTGCCTGTGTTACTGGCATCCCAACGTAGAAAGCCTACAGGTGCTGAGCTTAAAGGAGGAAAAATAGAAACAACTGTTGTTTCCGCACGCTGTTTAAAACATGATGATATTGTAACATTTTATGTAGCGCTGAAACCACACAGGCTTACACACAAAGCCCTCAGAAAACTGTAATTATCAACTAGCAAAGTGTATACACATACTACAAATATATCTGTAGTCATGATAAGAACTCTCAGCTTCAGTTGTGCTAAAAAATACGAGGTGTGTTACTCTGACCAGAAAGCCTCCCCTTCCTCCAGAAAACACCAGACAACCCTAGAGCATTTCACTTATCTGATGTTCAGTGGTACACCACTACTTTAATGAAAGACATTCCGTCACGTACATTCACAGCATGAATATGTACTTACAAATAAAACCCATTCCTTGCGAAGAAACACCTTTAACAAAAAGGAGCATAAGGCTGCAGCTTTCATTAACAACAGTCTTTATAGCTACTTTGTTTTTCTTGGAAGAACCATGAACAGATGGAGGTTAGACTAGTCCAGCTCTAACATGGTGCCAGCTTTTTCTAACTCTATAAACAAGTACCTCCATTTTTATTTCCATCCAAGCAAGAATTAGTATTAAGATATCAAAGAAGTGGTTGTTCCTCCTCCAAATATCTCTTCCCCACAAGAAAAAAAAGAAATGTAGTAAGGGCAATAAAATACAGATTCAATGTAGACTATTTTATAAAGAATAAATCAAGTTGTTCACAAGATACAGTAATACTTGTCTACATTTAAATCTGGACAAAACACCATTGTAACAGAAGTTCACTTCACTTCTTACCTCTCCTGTGCAGTCTACCTGAGAATCAGTAACCGGCACGGCAGGATCAAAACCAACGAGCACAAGCACTGCCACAGTTACAGATTAAGTGGATAAGAAAAAAAAATAAGCATCAAGTCAAAAAGTACAAAGAATTTCTGAAAGTACTGTGACTAAAGTATACACAGTTGATCCAGAAAGGGTTCATGCTGTGTTCTATATACCTTGAAATCTTAAACCTCAATTTTTTAGATCATTTGGAATGCTAGAGAGTTTTTTTTATTGTGTCCCATTCCACTTTGTTAAAAGATGAAACCGTTTGATTAGAAATCACAAGGAATCTGTTCTCCAAGACTCACCACTCCTGATATTTCAGCTGTTCTACAGAACATCATCTTCATTCCTTTTCGTTGCTCTAGTAAAAGCTTCCCTCTTTTTCCAGGTGATGTTGCTGAAGTATTGCAAATAAAACCCTCATACCTTAGAACACTATGGTTAAACAGTCAGTAGCAATATTGTCTGCCCTCTTAGCACAGGGTTATAATGAACACATCCAGTTTCTACTTCCTTTTTGTGTGGACTTTACACCTGAGTATCAACAAAACTTCCTATTTGGTCACCACCTGTAACATGCACAAAAGACTAAAAAACCAACAAGAAAAAACTAGAAAAAGGAAAGGGAGCCTGGTCAACATCACTGCCACAACTGGCAAAAACTGGGGGAGACAGGGCTTTCTCGCAGGTTGTATGCTTCCACAAAATTATAGACTCATAGAATCACCAAAGTTGGAGAAGACCTACAAGATCATCCAGTCCAACCATCCACCCATCACCAATAGTTCTCACTAAACTATGTCCCTCAGCACAACATCTATACATTCTTTGAACACCTCCAGAGTTGGTGACTCCACCACCTCCCTGGGCAGCCCATTCCAGCGCCTGACCACTCTTTTGGAAGAGCAGTATTTCCTAATGTCCAGACTAAATCTCCCCTGGCACAACTTGAGGCCATTCCCTCTTGTTCCATCACTAGTTACACCAGAGAAGAGGCTGACCCCCAGCTCACTACAACCTCCCTTCAGTTAGTTACAGAGAGCAATCAGGTCTCCCCTGAGCCTCCTCTTCTCCAGACTGAACAATCCCAGCTCTCGCAGCCGCTCCTCATAAGGCCTGTGCTCCACACCCCTCACCAGCTTCGTTGCCCTTCTCTGGACACGCTCCAGGGCCTCAATGTCTTTCTTGCAGTGAGGGGCCCAAAACTGGACACAGTACTCGAGGTGGGGCCTCACCAGTGCTGAGTACAGAGGGACAATGACTTCCCTACTCCTACTGGCAACACTATTTCTGATACAAGCCAGGATGCCATTGGCCTTCTTGGCCACCTGGGCACACTGCTGGCTCATGCTCAGCCGAGCATCGACCAACACCCCCAGGACCATTTCCTCTACACAGTCTTCCAGCCACTTGTGACAGTCCAAGCGGAATAGTATGCCTCTGACTGCTTCCTTCTGAATCGTGGGGAGTTTTATTCCACTCCCTATCCGAGACTTCCAGGTTAGAGAGTAGAGTACCCCGAGGATAACTGGCCTGACTTTTAAAGACAGATGTAAAGAAGGCATTGAGAACCTCAGTTTTTCCTTATCCTCAGCGATCACATTCCCAGCCACATCCAGTAAAGAATGGAGATTCTCCTTGGTCCTCCTCTTACTGTTCATATATTTGTGGAAGAGTTTCTTGTTCCCTTTTATCCCAGTGGCCAAGTTGAGTTCAAGCTGGGCTTTTGCCTTTCCAATTTTCTCTCTGCACATCCCAACAGCCTCTTTGTAGTCTCCCTGAGTTGTCAGTCCCTTCTTCTAAAGAAGGTAGATTGTCTTTTTCTCCTGGAGCCTCAGGAAAAGCTCCCTGTTCATCCACGCCAGTCTCCTTCCCCACCAGCTCATCGTGGGGCTCAGGTGGACAGCCTGTTCCTGTGCCTTCAGGACTTCCTCCTTGAGGAGCAACAAGCCTTCCGGGACCCATTTACCCCCCAAGACCGAAACCCAAGGGACCCTCCCTACCAGTCTCCTGAACAATTCAAAGTCCGCCCTCCGAAAGTCCAAGGTAGTCCAGGTCTCCTCACCTGGTTCCACTAAGAATTGAGAACCCTATCGTTTCATGGTTGCTCTGTCCAAGACAGCTCCTGACCTCCACGTCTCCCACCAGACCTTCTCTGTTTGTGAACAGCAGGTCCTGCGGGGCACCTCCCCTGGTAGGCTCCCTCACCAGCTGCAGAAGGAAGTTATCTTCATACACTCTAGAAACCTCCTAGACTGCTTCTTCTGCACTGCGTTGTACTCCCAGCAAATATCAGGGAAGTTGAAGTCCCCCATGAGGACAAGGGCTGGCGATTGCGCAACTTCTGCCAGCTGCTCATAGAACACCTCCTCTGTCTCTTCATCCTGGTTAGGCGGTCTATAACAGACCTCCACCAGGATGTCTGCCTTGTCAGCCTTTCCTTTAATCCTTACCCATAGAGACTCAACCTTATCATCCCCAGCTGCAAACTCAATAACATCAAAAATCTCCCTAACATAAGAAGGTAAGAATGGCTCTTCACAACTCCTGATCCATGAGTCAGGTGCACTTCTTCCACAACCATTCTCAGCTAATGCAGACCCATAGGCACAATTAAAACAAACTCCTGCCAGGCTGCTGGCCTATACACTTCGTATCCTCTACTTAGGGCTACAGAAAGAGAAAAAATTAGACATGGCAGACAAATGACTCAGCGCACTGACCAGAGTGGTTGAAATGGCACAGATCCACCCAATAATTAATTTTCTCCTTCCCGTCTACATGGAAAAGAACATTCCAGGAAGGAAGGGGATTGTCTAGGGTCACCAGCTGAAGAGTTTCAAGCAAAAAGACTTCTGCTTGCCACATTTTGAAGCAAAGACACTGCTGCAAATGCCTTCTGCTTGCCTTTCTCTCAGTAAAGATGAGATAAAACACCCATCATACGCCGTAGCCCATTAGATCAGAGGTTAGTTCATCTTTAGGAATTAGCAATATTCTCACTAATCCCTTGCCACCTGCCAACCCAATTTTGCTGGGGAGCCACGTCCCACAGTGCAAGGGTGTAACCACAGCACCCTTCTCCTTGTTTAGGCAACCCTGTATCTCCTTCCATTCCCCTTGGACTTACGAAGCACACATTGACCAACTCTGCCGGGCAGTCCTGATGTCAGCCTGCAGGGAGTGGAAGTGTGGACTGCTCTCCTGTATGGGAAAAAGGATGCCACAGCGCTGGGCAGGAATGCTCCAGCAGCAGCGGCACAGCCGGCGCAGGGCCAATGCAACAGATTGCTTCAGGACATAATCACTCGGATGCCATTTAGTACTGCGTACATTTGGAATTGTGGCATTGCATCTTATCAACACCGCTTCCATTATTATTGGAGAGGTTATCTGTACCTCAAAGCAAAGCATGACGCTCAGCAAACCCACACATTCTCTGGTAATGCTTCAGTCTGCCCCTTCAGACACTCAGATCAGTGACTGTCTTCACAACAGCTGTGATATTTGCCTAGGCACAGAAATAAGGGATTTTTTTTCCTGGGGGAAAAAAAGTTTTTAAAAATGACTCACTGAGGCTTTGAGCTCAGAGGGAAAAAAGAATTTCACTGTGAGTTCTTCCCGTAACAGCTACTTATAAATACAACAGATTCCTCTCTAAATGGATAGAGAGTGGTTACACTCTCTATCTCTCTTCTCCTAGCTTAACGTGAGAAATACATTTAAAATATTCCTCTTTCCCTTCCACATTTCCCCACTCCCTCCCCCACTGCACAATCACACATTAAGTACTTACCTAGCATAACCCCAGCAGTCTGCTGTGCTCACTTTAATCCTAAATAGGAGTACTCATGCAAGCTTACTGATAGAATAAATTTGGGACCAGGATGAAGTTGGGCCAGACTATTATTTGCATAGGTTCTCCTAAATCCATGACCACAATTCTATTGCCTAAAATCCCACTGGTACCCTTCTACGTAGTTTGCTCTTTGGATAGAAGTACTAACCTTACAGCAAGACCTCTTTGCCCTTTCTGCAAGGGGTATTTGGGCTCCTCCAAAAACCCTTTTTGGTTACTGTTCTCTTGGGTATAGTCACTTACTTAGGTTAAATGCAAGTCTCCAGCTGGGAATCAAAGGTGAGCGTTGTCCCAGGCAAAAACAAGACAACACAGGACTATCTGGTGCTCTTACAGGTGGTATGCTCACTTGGATAGCAGAAAGCCTGCTCCCCACGCAATGTGCACACACAAACCCCTCTCTGCTCACAGAATTGTGTAGTTAATGCTGCGCAGTACTTGGGAAACATACCTGTTTGACGTGATGGTGGAAGCTGACTGACTGAAAAATTACAGCGTAACGCTTAAACATTTAAGCCTGTTTGATTCAAGAGAGGCACTGAACAGTCACAGATGTTGAGCAGCTGTGCAAATCAGGTCACCCTTTTGCCTGAAAAAAGCTCAAAGTGCCTCATTTTGATGAGTCAAGTTTACAGATAAGATCAGGCTTGATCTTGCAAACTTTAATCCTTTCCTCTGTCAATAGGACCTTTAGACTTATAGGCAAGTTTTCTGTATGCTAATTTTTTCTCTGCATTATTAACGTGACAAAACAGAAAAAAGTTTTCATCCTCCTAGGAATACGGGAAAGTACAGAAAACAAAGAAAAGAAGAGCAGCTCTCACACGTACATTACGTATCTGAAGTGTGCAGTTTCATCAACATAAGGAAAAAAAAATAGAGTTCGTCACATTGCCTAGGTCAAAACAGTGTGTCTGCTACATCAGACAGTTTCTTCACAGTGTAAAATAAACTCCAGCTTGATCTAGAAGAAAAACAATTCTGGGACATGTTGTAATAGAATTACTATTAAGCAACATTAGGGTAATGATTTACTCTTGTTAGGGCTGTCACAAGATTAGAGACTAATATTTTAAGCCACTGCTGCTTGTAGGAACTAGCTCTCCAGGCTAACTACGTTCTGGTCTGAATGCTAACCTCCGCACTCACATGTGTACAGGCAACTTCTGCTGAAACGGAGGGGAACTAAGACTGAGGTGAAATTTTCAAGGATGGAGTTTAAACCAAAATTTATTTTATAGAAGAGTTTTAACAAATTTTGTGAATATTCCAATAGAGAGACTGTCCCTTACTTATGTCAAGGTGTTATGAAGTATGTCAAGTCCTGTAAAGTACTTTAAGATAAAATATAATAAGGACCATCTCAAAGATGTTTTTATTTGGAACAAGATTCACATGCAGACACTGGGAAGAAGTTGGGGATCAAATCTTGTTCCTACTTCTGTAGCCACAGCATTGTACAACCCCCCCAAATCACAGCTCGAGATAGAAAGTCAAAATGAGCTTTGCGTTGTTTTTTCCTTCCTCAATAGACTGCCATTTATTTAATAGGAAAATATGCAAATATTCATTAAAATGACTGTTTCCAGAATGATGATTAATTTCTATCAGTACAGTAACAGGAAGGTAAAAATAGAACGGGGAAAAAAAAAAAGCTTCCTACCCAACCATGTTTTTTTCTTTCCACTTTTGGTTTTATGAGCCATACTTCAGCAGATAGCACCGAGGCACACACAGAAATCTACTTCCGACTCTTTGCTTTCTTGTTACTGAATGGTTATTACATTAAAGATGGAAATGAAAACACTTGAACATTCACTAGGATCTGCTGCAGAATCTGATACGCTGCCCTACAGCGTTGCACGAATAAACATGTGTTCAGTGACTGATTTCAGCACAGAAAAGGTTTCCCGCAGAGAAGAAAGCTTGTTTGTCTGGAGCAGAACTGATCATGAAAGTGGAAACTGATGCACTATGTGAGATTTCCCACCTCCAAGGGTTCTTGGTTTTTGTTTTCATCTAAACAGGCAGACTGCAAACTAAGCTAGACCTGACCTTTTTTCCAACCTGCTGAAGCAGAGTAACTCCCAATGACACGGCGCAGCTGGCAGCTCCAGCTCACCTGAACAATGAAAAGCTGCATTTACACTCAGAGCAACAATGGAGTTCAGGTCACTTAAACCCAACCTAATTCATACTCTTGTCCTCATGGAGAAGCTCTCATACATGCAGTCTACTTCTCCATGACCCAGTACACTTCATTTAATTTTTGACCATATAAGCACTAAGCTTAGGAACCCTATATCTTCTTGCCTGCTTCTACTGTTCTTCCTCCTCTCTTTGTTCGGATCTGCCACGTACTCCCAAGCAATCTTTTGCTTTTAGTCATGTCTCTGTTATGTGTAAATCACCTTTCACATGAAGTCTTGCAGCTTACTTCCCATCATCTCTTCCTCCAGCCAACACTGAGAAAACAACAATTGCTGAGGCAGCAACAGATCCAGACATGCACACCGGTGCCTTAGCACTTCAGCCTTTTCTTTGCGAGTACTGTCAGAATCGAGAATGAGGAAATGAAGAAAATAGCTCAAATTCCAATATCAGGGGTGTTTTTCTACTGCAAGTTGGGACTAATCACTTAACTGGAGCAGGGTGTCAGTGTTCAGACAGGGTGCTGGAGGCTTACAAGGTAGCTGTAAGAGAAGAGATGCGCTGTAACATAAAAACAGAGATCCCAGTGCTAAGAACTGGGTACCTTTAGCAGATTGTACTCTCTAGAAGAACAGGTCAGGCCGTGGTTTTTTGGTTTTGTTTTTTTTAAACGCACATAGCTATACTGAAACTGACACAGTGCTTGAATTCTAGCATTACTGCAGCACTGCTCCGTATACACAAACAACGCACAGCACTGCTGCATAGCACAACTAAAAATAACTGGTAAAGATCAAAGAGTTGATCTATTTCCAAACTTCGTCACACCATCAGTTTTGATGAGGGAAGGAAAAAGCAAACAGAACCTCTATATCTCTGCCTGAAGACTCTGATCTGTGACTGTTACCATTTCTACAGCTATGCTGACACAGCAAGAAGACAGCAATAGAATTACTGGACAGGGGAAAGGAGGACAGAGAATACAGGCAGCTTCCTTCTTAGAGATCTCAATCATTACCTTTGCATATTTGTCTTGCGTTCTTGCCAAAAATTACAGAATTCTAAAATCTGGAGAATTCACATACACAAGAAGTATTACTCAGTGGGCCTCCAGACTTCTTAAGAGCTGATTAAAGGCAATATTTTGCCCAGGTGTCACTCCTTTATGAGTCCTGCTGGAAATTCCATCTCCATGTTTTGAGGAAACAAGCTGGAATGACAGAGACTGTTTGCTGAGCCCTTACAGGTAAGCTCAAGATTAAGGGCATGAATCCAAGTTTCTCCTAGTAGTCCAATTACAGTAAAGCCGAAGGGCATGAAATAAAGAATAAACGCCTTGGTTAAACATACTTGCTAAACTTTTCTGTTTGGAGATTGCAAGATATCCCTGCACCGAAACAAGCACGAACACCAGTTAAGTGTTTTTTAAGTGATATCTACAAGTCTTTTGTGCATGCATGTTCTGAAACAAGATCACTTTACACATTAAACCAAGTTTAGTTAAAATGCATGCTACATCATTAAGCAACAACAGCCATAATTTGATTACATGGACTACTGTCAAGTTTGGTAAAGTGATCTAAAAGCTGTGTGCAGGTACAGTTCTCCAGGTGTTCCACAGGGCAAGTCAAAGCCACTTTCATGCTGGAAAAGTCTCCACAGTCACCGAAATCCATGTGGAATTAGGAAGTGCTACAGCTACTCAAGTGCTCACACACTACAGTATACAGCAGAGTCAGTCATACTACTAAGAACAGAACCCCAAACTCCATCTTCCTAAAATACCCAAGGAAATGGTCCACAATCACAGCAATGTGTAATTATTTTAAGTTACAGCAGGGTGATTGCATTTAACTAAACAAAAAAAAGTTTACCTTTCAATAATGTAAGGATACAAATCCAGCTTGAATTGGGAAGTTCCTTATTTAACAAATTCACAGCAGAGGAGCACAAGAGGGGGAAAAGTTAGAAAGACACACACACACGTTCCCTGGAAGACAGAACATACCTCGTGATTCAAGGGCACCCAGTGTTCCACAAGGACAGAATGATCCCCACCACACATGGTTAATGATGTACAGCTTGTCAGTCACTATCACACTTCAGCATAAGTAAAATGGAAATCTGGAAAGCTTCAACAATAGCCAGTTGTTTTTTTTTTATAACAACAACAACAAGAAAAAGCAGCTTGTGGGAGCTGAGGAGAGAAGCCAAGATTTGATTTCTGAATTTCCTTCTCTGACATTCCTGCACTGCAGATTATCTTTCAATATTCTGCCAAAGATGCTCAGATATACATAAATACCGCAATAACGCCTAGGAAAAGATAAGAACTGGGTCATTACTGTAAGTGAGCTGGCATGCAATTAAATAAATAGATTACTTCAGTTACATTGGTATGTTCGGATAGAGGGAGAACAACACTTAGGTTTGTTTCCATAGGAAGCCATGGCTCTGCATTCTTCCCTAATTATTACTTTGCCCCGTACAGAATTCATCCCTAGTCTGAGGAAAAACAGTTTTCAGATTCCTGCATGCATTAAAAGAAACGTGGATTCTTCTGCCCCATTTATTTTTAATAAAAAAAATAAAAGAGAAATTCAACATAGGAGTTCATAGATAAGAGGTAAGAGTGGGAAAAAAGCCTTCAAATGTCTTGGAGAAATACTGCAGAGAAGCATGTTGCTCTTAAAAAGCAGCATGCTGAGAATGCTGTGGCGTGCTCTCACCTAGTTACCTGCCCTAAGCACACAACGATACGTATGCTCCTAATACACAGCAGGGTAAGTAATGTTTTAAGTCTTCAAATGACAGCTAAGACGGATCAAAACTTCACTGCCTTCAGTTTTTTCCTCAAAGCATTACAGAAGGCATAACTTGTTAGGCGTTACAGCATAAAATGAGTGCTTTCTAACAAGAAAGTTAGCAATGTTCCATAAATACTATAGGAACTGGCAACGGTCTATCAATATATGAAAATAATGTAAAAAATGCACGCTCCATTTGGTACTGTCTTGATGAAAACACACTGTCTCTCTCTTGCTGCCTCAAGTTCTCCGCGCCCAGGCTCCCACCTCCTCTCCCAACACTGCTTCATTGCACTACAGGTTCAAACACAAAGCAACGTCATCAGGAAGTGCACTGATGAAAGAAGTTCACCTTAAAAAAGGCCAGGAAAATGCTTAGCTACGTGCAAGAGGAACAGCCATCTAAAAGGTTGTTTTCTGTCCTGCCTAAGAAATCCCCATCAAAAGACTGGAGGCATTGTGGCAGGATCATTGTATCAATACGTTCAAACCTAAACAGACCAACTGACTCTGGAAATCCCCTGATTAATCCCGCGAGCTCACCCTTCTATTTACAGGGCCATCCATCAGTTCTGCTGAGAGCCTGAGCTTCCATGGAGCTTCCTGCAAGGTCTGGTAGCAGTAACAAGCCAAGATCCTGATCCTACAGCAATACAGACGAACAGTTTTCCTAGTAATGGGGCTTACGCACATCTGCAAGCACTTTTAAGACCAGGGCTTAGCCAACAGCAACTAATCCACACAATGCTTGCAGGGCTGCACATTCCAAACAACTCAGGGAACTGCAGGATGATTTAACAAGAGTGCGAGTTACCCATTGTCTGGCACCTGGAAGATACCTCAGCACCAGGTCAGTGTTGTCAATTCACAACCCATACCCCTCCAGTACTGCAATCTTACCGTACAGTAACGCAGAGCAATACACACATGAACGGTCTGAGGGCTGCAGGTTGACGAGCACACAATGCAACTACCAGAGTCCGAGTGTCAAAAGCATTTTTCCTAGTGGTAAAATGACCCATGTATGCACGCGTTCGGGTTTATACATTTGGTCATTCATGTTTGTCATTCAACATTGTAAGAGCTAAGGTATCTGCCTTAATGAGTTTCCATTTCTACTTAACTGCTCATTACCAAAGTGCCTGCCGTGCTGACATTTCCACCAAAGGAAACTACATGTCTATTTCAGTCAAAAATTGAAGTAGGAGACTTTTCTCCCTACCTCCTTTTCTGTAGGCCAACATGAAGTTTCCTACCAAGAAAAATACAATTGCAGGCTAGTATTAAAAGCCTCTAGGTCCAAGGGTCCCTCCGCCTGCAGCAGCTTCCAGTTCCACAGCTGATCAGAATGTTCTTGCTTGGACAGCCCTGCCAGAGGTGCAAGGGCTGCAAGACTTTATCTTTGTGTATTCATTCTGAGTGGTTTGAAACCTGTAAGCCTCTTCCAGAACTGGCGTGTCTGTATCTTCCTTCTTCATAACTTTAAAAAAAAAAAAAAAAAAAGCAAGCTCTTTGTTTTCTGGACTTCTTAGTATGAAATTTGTCATGCTTTGTGGAGAGGTTTATGGAGAGCTGGGAGATTTTAAAACAAAAAACATGCAAACAGGAAACAGCATTTAACCCACCGCTAAGCTGACCCAGTACTGACTCCTCAGTAATGGAATATTGGCAAGGGGTACCTATTAATCAGCTCTCTTGCAACAGTAAGATGGCTCCAAAATACAGTAACAGGAAGGGGAAGGAACATGTGTTATGCCTAAAAGCAAAACAGCAAGTTTACTTTCTCCTGTAGCATGAAGGAGATACTTGAATGAAACAATCTGCCGAAGTTCCAGCTATACACATCCTGCACAAATAAAATCAGGAATAAACAGAAGGTGTGTGTAATTCATCAGATGTTAATGTATTTCATACACTCTCCCCATAGCCATAAACGACTGAGAGCTGAGTGAAAGTGGAAATTTGCTTTTCACGGTAGGAAACGTACCAGTGCAGCACAACTGATTTCACACAGGAAGCTGAAGTCCCCCCATGCCCAGGGCAGCCAGAGAATACGCACCAGCAGAGAGGCTCAGGGCACCCTGCCAGCAGCACCCACCTGTTGGATGGGGTCGGATGAGGCTCAGAGCACCCTGCCAGCAATTGGACAAGGCTCAGCCCCACTGCAGCTTGTTCTCCGCTGGCATCACCAGGACCCACTGCAAAAGTCCTGGCAGACAGGTTGGAAAGAAGGGAATCACGTACCCACTTCTGCAGTTCATTCGGGTCAGTGGTATTATTTGAGTTGCTATTGATTTACAGTGATCGCTTGCAGGATAGAAGCAGACAAGTTAAATCAACACAAGCCGGCTTCTCTTGCTCCCTACAAACACCAGGAGTAAAACCCACAATGCACACAACCAGCTGTAGTTGAATGGGAACTACAGCCCCAGAGAGAGAAGGCAGCACGAACCACGCCAGGTCTGGAGGAACCTGAAGATGGCAACATTCAAGAGACCGCTGTTAAAGCCGCAATGCAATCTGTGTTCCATCACGAAGAAGCCCTGCCTCATCCTTCAGCGCACAGCCCATCGGAAAGACGCTAGGAACCTAATTCTGATGCTCACAATGCACCACCACACCAAAGCCCCGGGAAGCAGCACAGCTCTCTCATCAATTTCTTCCCGAAGAGAAGCAGCCACGTGTGTCCCCAAGGAGCCCTTCCACCTTCTCACCAGCGGGCCCGCGCTGCCGAACCGACCTCCCACGCGCAGATGACCGCGGCGCGGACCCGGAGCGCCGAGAGCCAGAGCCACACCCTCACGCCCGGCACGAGAGCTCCCGCACCTCCCCGCGGCTGCCCGGCACCGCAGCGACGGGTCCTGAAGGAGAGGGAGAGCGGCCGCTGCCCTCGAACTCGTCCCGGGGCGCCGCGAGGAGCCGGCTCTTACCTCAGCCGTAGCTGCGGCTCAGCTCCGCGGGCGGCCGCTTCGACACAGCCCGCCCGGCCCCGCAGTCCTCGCCGCGCCCAGCGCCCGCCCCTTCCTTCACCTGCCGCCGCGGGCCGCCCCGAGGCGGGCCTGGCCGCGCTCCATTCTCCCCTCCCTCCGCGGGTGGGAGCTGCCGGGACCGCACCGCCCTCCTTCGGCCGCCGCAGCCCACAGAGAGAAGTTTGAGTTGGAAGAGACCTCGCAGCCCACCCAGTGCCACCCTCTGCCGTGGATTGGCTGCCCACACCAGCTCAGGCTGCCCGGGGCCCGCCTAACCCGGCCCTGATCACCTCCAGCGATGGGGCACCCACAGCTCCCTGGGCAGCCTGAGCGCTCTGCTGCTGCTGTCAGTGTAGCGGGGGCTGGATTGGGTTGGTCACAAATGCCACAGTCCCGCAGGACTCAAGCGAGAGCAGCTCTCCTGATGGGCACCTGAATCAGCCAACAGCCCTGGGAGATACAAAGCACTCAGCTTTAACTCCATTTACTTTTGTTAACAAGAATGTGACTGAAGACCAGCACTTAATAAAGCGATGTTCCCATCTAAAACATTGTTCTTTGCATAATTCTGCAGATTTGTATGAATAAAGAGTGGCAGTTCCTTTGTTGATTACTCAGCTAATACTTTAAGTTAGTTTTAAAGCCTTTAACCTTTACGGTGGCATTAAAATGGTTTCTGTGGTCAGAAAACACAGCAGTGCGGTATTTCCCATGAATGCCATTTATTAGCATTTCTCTTTGTCATTCATAAAGTTTTGAAATATGAAGTAGCAAAAAGAATTGATTGCTCTTCTGAAAAGATGGCTCTTGGTCTGTGAAAGAAACCCCTGTGTTTTAGGTACAACAGAGACTACCAAAAGCTGGTTAGGAAATGCAGTTTGGCATTGAGCCCTGATGGATTTATAGCGTAAGTATTGTGCTGTAAACACCTACTCTTGGATTTGCAGGAGACTTTAAGTTTAAAAAAACATTATTTTTGAGTACAAGGGAGTAATTGCACTGGCAGAGCCTAAGGAAAATGATGTTTCTTAACCTTTCCCACAACAGAAATCTTGGCTGCAGCAGCACAAGCATTACCCTGGCCGTAGTGTTCTGCTGCATGAAGATGGACGGCTGAATATGACTGTAGGCAGGCTGTGTAATGTCAGCCCCACAGGAAGATGGCAAGCAGGAAAGTGGCTTGTGTGCAGCACTGCCACTGATTTCATGGCAAGTTCTGTGCCAGAACACCCTGCCTTGGTTGGTGGAAATGACAGCAGTTATTTTCCCATATGACTAAATCCAGAGCTTTCAGTCTCCAGAGAAGGCAGATTACTGCGCTGAAGGCACTAAGCTAAAGCAGGTGTGGGGAACCTTGTTTTGTTGGCTGAATATGTCCAGTGATTTCATTTTATACGGAACAGCCCACGATTAAAATTAGAGTGTGTTATTACTGGGTAGCAGAGCATGTCAACACGTGGCCTGCCACATATGTTGGAAAGGCATATTTGATCCTCAGCAAGGAAAAAGTTCCCCACCTCCAAGTTGAAGGCTAACCTGACAGTCCCCAATATGCACTGCGATGAGGTACAAGGCCCTTCTCAGGCTCTCTTCTCAGCTGAGTTTTCCTTTTGGACCAGCAAAGCTCTCTGCGTGACCTAAATTGCAGGCAGCATTCCAGCTGAGAGGACAGGAGCACTTGTATATTCCTCCTGGAAAGGCTGTGCCTGATGCCTTTTAGGATCACAGATGTGTAACACCAGGAAATGGAAATTATTTTATGAGCTTGCTCTTTCTCAGTTGTCTCAAACTGATGAACTTATTACTTACAGTAGGATTCTTCACTGGCTCACAACTGTGTGATTCCATTAAAATTGTTATTCTAATCATTGAAGCCACCCAGGTATTTTGAATTGTAATACTCTTCTGCAGTGAGGAAACAGCCCAACATCATTTTATTAGTGAATGTAACACATCTTTCATCTAAAAAAATCATGCTCTTATCAAAGAGAATGGGCAGACTGGTCTGTCACAGCCTACTCTAGGGAGGAAGAAGTTCCATTTTATCCCATTTACCTCTACAACCTTAATTACTTTTTCTTCAAATCTGCATATAAAATCAGACAGAAGGGACTACACCTGCGATACTGATTTCACCTCTATCCTTCTTAAATACAGAATTTGCACGCTCCTCATTCTGAAAAACATTTTCAGCTTGACTAGATTCCCCAGCACTGTGACCTGGCTTTCGTACTTGGAGGTTACAAACTGGGTTACCTGTTTAAATATGCAACACACCCTGTGCTTTAAGTATGCTCAGGTGTTTTTCAGTCTCTTGCTTTACTCTAGCATCACAACCAGTTCTGATTTTGCTTGCTGCTTTTGCTTCTAGTTGCTGTCCCAAGCTGGGAATGCAGAGTGCAATCACGAGTCCGGCTCCAGAGACAGTATCACAGAGGCCCTAATGGGGGCCTGTCAATGGAAGCACACCGCATGTAAATAATAACATTTGCTCTGAGATGTACAAGTATTCTGATTGCTCTCCCACAGAGGCATACACCAAAATGACAACATACCTAGTGTAAAGGGGGTACTTACTTTTGTTTGTTAGAAGTGTCAGAGAAATGTGAAAAACGTCTAAATTCCAAAGAGAACTAAAAAAGAGCCCATTTTCTTTAACAGTTGTGTATATAGGACTCTTACCAAGCCTTTGGTAAAAATAAAGACTCTGTGTTTTGTTTTGTTTTTTTTTTCCTTTCCTTCTAATGCTGACAAATACTGCAGTTAATTGAAGCTACATAATCTATTGCAGGTCCCAACTGTATCCTCACTGACGCAGAATAATTCCTAATGGATGGAGGAAGTGTGCCAGAAAAAGCAGGGCTCCGTGAAGGCAGTTTGCCTATTTCTGCCACGATTTCCTGCTGAAGCTTTAAGGAAATAAACTAATACTTTTGTAACATATTTGGCTGACAGCTAGTATGTCCCTCCTTCTCTTCAGTATAACAGTCTTGCTGATGCACAGGATGAAAGTGATCTGCCTGGGGTCGTTCCTGTTACTGCCAACATTTGCTGCACTGCATTTGCAATCAAATTATGTTGTTCCTCTCTTCGGATAACAGCAGTATCTCCTGACTCTCAGTGTGTTTTGTGCTGAAGGAGCTATAATTTGGGTTTGGCATAGGATATGCAAGGATGTCCATTTAACTAACATGTTTTGCAGTTGCACAAAATATCAGGGAAGAAAATGAAAAGTATTTGAGAAACATGGATTTATAGAAATTCTGAGAAAGGAATCTGTCACATGCCTGACCTTTGGAGGAATCATAGAATCATAGAATTGCTCAGGTTGGAAAAGACCTTCAAGATCATCAAGTCCAGCCACAACGTAACCATAGTACCCTAACTCTAACAACCCACTGCTAAATCATGTCCCTGAGCACCACATCCAAATGGATTTTAAACACATTCAGGGATGGTGACTCAACCACCTCCCTGGGGAGCCTGTTCCAGTGCTTAACAACCCTTTCTCTAAAGAAGTTTTTCCTGATATCCAACCTAAACCTCCCCTGGAGCAACTTGAGGCCATTTCCCCGATCAGCACTCCCTCCCAACTTGGTGTCATCTGCAAACTTACTGAGGGTGCACTCAATCCCCTCATCAAGATAATTGATAAAGATGTTGAATAGAAGAGGCCCCAGAACCGAGCCCTGGGGGACACCGGTCATGACTGGCTGCCAACTGGATTTAACTCCATTGACCACAACTCTCTGGGCCCGGCCATCCAGCTAGTGTTTCACCCAGCAGAGCGTATGCCCAGACAAACCACAGGCAGCCAGCTTCTCCATGAGGATGTTTTAGGGAACAGTGTCAAAGGCCTTACTGAAGTCCAGGTAGACCACAACAACAGCCTCACCTACATCCACTAAGTGGGTCACCTTGTCATAGAACGAAATCAGGTTTGTCAAACAGGATCTACCATTCATGAACCCATGCTGACTGGGCCTGATCCCCTGGTTGACCTTTAACTGATCCATGATGGCTCGCAAGATTATCCGTTCTTTAACCTTCCCTGGCACTGAGGTGAAACTGATAGGTCTGTAGCTACCAGGATCATCTTTAACAACACTGAATAGCAGAAGTTTTCAGCTTGCATGATCATACTTATTAAGGGAGGATTAGGCCATTACTGAGACCAAAAAAAGGCATTTTCCCAAACTTGCCTGCTCTCAATAGCAGGAACTATGAACTTTTCCCACATGACATCATCTGCTAATCCATCTTCAGATAAGACAGATGAAAACCACTGCTTTCCATCCTATGTTCCAAAGGAATATTTCTTACAATCCAAAATGTGTTCATCGGTTTCACTTTGAGCTGTGAGTGAGTAAAAATCACAATAAATGCCAAACTTACAGTGACAATGAAATTTGTCTTTAGATAAGCGCTGTTTTTTCCCTTTCGAAGCTGAATAAATGAAATCTAGCTGTAGCTGCAGGGGCAGAGAATCCCAGACAACATCCTGCTCAACCTCCAGCATGTGATTCGTGATTTGAGTGCACCGCACTGTGACGTCCTCCCACTCTTCAGTCTCTTACCGAAAACTGCACAGTAACGGAAATCATCAGAGCAATTCCAGTCTGCTGGTGGCAAGTAAAATTATTTTCATGTTGTCAAAGCAAAATAACATACAGGGCTGTAAAGTTTCCAGCAGGAAGCTACTACTCATATAAGTACAGCCTTCTCTGAAGGTTTGTACCAAGAAGAGCAAAGGGCAAGATAATAAACCCAGCATAGGAATACATAAAACCTTTCAGAGCTGTTCAGATCCAGACATGCATTTGAAGGCATGAACACCGGAAAACCTAGTGGCTATGGGTTTCAATATCATGTAGGAGGGTTTAGGCATGCAGTCATCATTAGAAGAACAGGAAAGCAGTATCTCTCAGAAATATGCTAATTTTAGTCATAATTAACACGGGAGCAGCATAAGGTTGAAGGCTGCAGCAGTCTCAAAATCTTTTCAAAATCCTTCTAGAGTGAGGAAATGCGGAATTTTTGCCTCTGTCTGGAGGAGACAACTGAAATTACTGGTGTGGGTGGAAACCAGTGCAGCTTCCAGCTTTCCTCTGTAACAACGAGACACTGACTGTTCCTCATGCTGACATCCTTATGCTCCTTCTCAAATCTTCCTTCATATGTGGGCTACATTTGCTCTGTTCTCCCATAGTTATCTTTAAATCTTTGTTAGACTGGATGAAGACTTCAACTCACCCGCTGCTTTGAGCTTCTTTCTGGCAATACTCCTCACTCTAATCATCCTTTCAAATTGAGCAAAACTGTAGAAGAATTTTTATAGCTCATCTGTCCTGCAATGATCTAGAATCTATAGAATCTCTATTACAGCATCCCTAAAAATACTGACATATATCCAAATGAAAAAAATGATAATAATATTAAAAAAAAAAACACCCACACTTGAAAACACTAATAAAACAGGCCAGAATTATTGCTGAAGAACAGCTTGCAAAAATTATAAAAACCGAGAGTAAATCCTCTTCCAAATGCATGCAGAGCTGGAAGGATACCAGAGAATCAGTAAAGTCAACATGTGATTAAAGTACACTCAGAGAAGATAAGAGCATAGCAGAGAATTACAGTAAAGCTGAATAAATATCTTCTATCTCTAAAAGTGTTAGGAAAGTTTCCATGCAAGACCCTGTCCCCATGGGAGAGTTAGAGAACCCATGTTAAACTGTAGGATCAGTTGAAAAGGCCACGGGTTAAATGAACAAGGTGAACAGTCAGTCACCAGAACTGGGCTGTATTCTGCCAAGAGTTCTAAGAGAATATAGCTCCAACTATGGTGCATAACCTCTTGCTTAAAGCCAGCATTTTACCTGGGAAATGAAAGGCAATAAATGTGATGACAATTTTTTTTTTAATGGTTACAAGGTAGAGTCAGGGATCTACAGGCTGGTAGACATGACATCTGACCTGGGATAAGTTAATAAAAACCACACTAAAGCAATTAGGAGGGGCAATAAAAATAATGTCTTAAGGGAGAGTCAGGACAGCTTTCAGAAAGAGAAATTATGCCTCACAAGTGAATCTGTTGGTGTTCCCCAAAGGACTCATAAGTATGTGAAAGGGGAGATCTGGGTGATACGTGCTATCTGAATTTCTAAAACGCCCTTGGTGCAGTTAGTCATCAAAAACCTTTCAGGAAGTTGAGCGCCAGTGGCAAAAAAAAAAAAAAAAAAAAAAAAGGTTAAAAGATAGGAAAGAGAAGGCGGGAGTTAAACGCAGAGTTTTGACAGTGTGGGAAGGTGTTTTCCTTCCTTGGGAACGGGCATGGAAATGAGGCATTTCAACATAGCCATATTCTATATGATAAAAGTACTGTAATGCAAAGATTATTGTGAGAAGAGAGGCAATAAAATGTGCTGATATCAAGTTGTTTAGGGTAGTGATGATAAGTGCTGACTGTGAGGAAGAACTTAACAGCACTGAGCAACAGAGCAAGGTTAAACTCAGTGTAAATAACTGTAAAAATCTTCCTAACTTAGCATACAAAATGGTTGGGCCTGAGCTCATTATTACCACTAAGGAATAAGCTCTTGGGCTGTGATGGTTCCAAAAAGCTGGTGGGTCACTGCTTAGCAAGAACCAAGCTGCAAACAGAACGTCAGGACTTGCTAGCAGGAGAACTAAGAATAAAGCAGAGAAGAGCATTATGCCATAGCATACATCCAGCAAGCCTCACATCTTGGAAGTTATGTGCAGTGCTATTTTCTCTTATGAAAAGGATAGAGACAAGCATTACAAATGTGGTGGTTGTATGATTAGGCTGTAGGTCTCCTGGCCTCAGGATGCTGGAAAAACTACGATCTTGCGTAGACAGGTTTCAAGGGATCCTGGGCAAACCTACAGCAGCACAACACTTTGCTGGTTGCTAGAAAGAGGAGATACCACTTATCCCTCCAGAAAGATCACTTCTTTCTAGGTGTTGTAGAAAAAAATACTGGGCTCAATGAACCTTTCATATGATGAGTACAGTTGTCTTACTTTACCATCACTGCTCTCCAAATACATTGTATATGTTGTATCCATCATTGTGAAAGTGTCTCCTCATCTGTTATTTCTGCAGCCACTAGATAAACTGTACCATCAGGTTCAGGTGGTTCCTAACACCTGAGCCGTACATATTTTATCAGGCTCAATCCATTGCCTGCTCTGCCCAGCAAGAATTTTGCTGGGACTTTCTGTACGACCTGGATGAAGCAAGTACAAACACTAAAAGCACTGCACAGGTAGCACCTCTGATCTTTTTTTTCCTTTTTGGCAGGGGTCATTTTAGTATTCCAAGTCTTAAATTATAAATATCTGTGCATGGAGCACTGTAACTGAATTAGTGTGATAATAGCAGTGCTATTGCGATGAAAACATTGTCTGTTCAGAAATATAAACATGTAGAAAATTGCCTCACTCTTCAGAAAGGTGATGGAGAGGACAGTTAATGTCTCAAAAGGGCACAGACAATGGCAGGAGAGCTGAAAGCTCCTTAGAAACCAAACCTAACAACCAGAAGACCCAAAAAAGTCTTGTGATTGTGACTGCTGAAGACATCTGTCCAACAACTGTGCCAAGAATTCCACTAATATGCAAAAACCACAGCCAGAAATGAACAAAGGAGTGTTGTCTCCTTGGGGAAGTTGTCTGGTGCTGTGCAGTTGCTCTGAAGAGCACATACTCTGGGACAGACTTAATTCAGATGACTACAAACCCCTATACCCCACTTTAGATTCAAGAATGTATTTTAAATGCAGTGTTTTCAATGCAATTTTACACATCAAACTGTGACAGCTCTAATGAAATCATGTGAGCCTTGTACTGGGAATAAAGAAACAAAAGACACATGAGCTGGCATTTTCTATGACTCATCACTTGAAGACAGTGTCATCATCCATAAATGAACATAACGTTGTACAATAGATAAAATTATTTAAACAATAACTGCAACGCATGCCTCACATAATCTGAAGACAGAGACGGGTGTGATATAGGATGGATCACTGTAAGGGAGAACAAGAGATGCTGTAGAGTTATAGGACACAGCTGATGCAAGGACTATGGGCTGTGAAGCCTCACAGTACAAAGTCAAAACGCAGGAGGAACAAGCAGCAGTCTGCTCTTTGAGGCCGATCGGCCAGCTGTAATATCTCTCTGTGTATCAATGACATAATAATGCTGAGCAAAAATAGTAGTCACAAAATACAGTTATTGGAACAGCAAAGTCAATAGGAAAAGAGTTTTCCAAAACATCTGGCTGTTGAACCTTTGGTAAAACAAGATAACAGCACATGGTGCAGAATATAATTGTCCTTGCCTGCAAGGACCACAAATCCGAAGGGCTTGAGCTGTTCTCATCTCAAACTGAGCACGATCAGTACTCATTTTGTTTCCCCATAGATTTTTTTATTACTAGTATTTCTACTTCTGGTACAATGATAAGGAAACTTGCTTGTTTTTTCCAAACAAATCCAGTCACATATTTTCAGTATGATGTGAATTTTCCTTCATCTTTACATCAACAAATGTTATGAAGCTTGTTTTCTTACTGTTCATAAAGCAACTTCACACAAAGACCTTCACACAAAAGAGGCAATACATCTGACTAATTCACTAATTCTCAAACGTTCACTCATGTTTCTCATCCTCACTCAAAGCTAAATCTTCTTCCATGCATGCACCAGGGTGGAATTTTCTGCAGACATACCGAATCACTGAGAAAAAGGAGGGATTTCACTTCAGTTTCAGCTCACATAAAACTGATGCCAGAAAACATTTCCAGTGACTTGTCCTCCAGAAAAGTGAAGAAAACTTGACCAGATCTGATGTGTCTGCAGAAGTAGAAGACTCTGTCTGTCTCTGATGCGAACAGAATGGTGCCCAAACAAGGCTTTGCGGTATCTTCTTTGGTTGCTTAACATCACATCAGGAAGAAGGGACAGCAAAACTGAGATGGCAGAAGCTGTGATTTGTGTTACAAGAGTGAATCATAGTGTTCCAGCTTCTTGCTCGCGCAATGTTAATGTGCCTCCTTCGCTTCAGGCCCTGACTGTATACTGCTAGATGTGCTGATATTCTCCCCTCCCCATCCTCACTGCTGCTGATACATTACTGGATGAGACTTGAGGTCTTGTTGGCAAAAAGGGCACAAAACTGCTGGTAAATTCTTGCTTCTGCAGAACACCTGACCCTTCAGCACATCTGCGTAGCTGAAGAGTAAACCACCCAAATTACTCCCTACACCAGCTGTATTTTGATGTACAATTTAGAAATGTTAGCTTTTGATCCAAACTAAGCACAATGTTAGCCTTGGAAATAATAATTATTTTAACCAGTGAGTGAGATTCAGCTCCAGATTAAGATTCCCAAATTTAGATGTCTAATACTGCTGTCTATACATGAACTATCTGAGTGATTTACCTTTGCAGCCAGTGGAATTCTAGGGCTTGATTACAGCTTCACATTGCCCACAGACAAATGGCTAACATCATCCAAGTTGCCCTACGATATCTGTGATGCTGTTCCAGGAGGAGAGCAGTGACATGGGGTCTGCACCCCAGCAGCAGCCAGAGGCCAGCTGAGAACCCCGAGGTACCTCATTAGCTACACTTCGCCTCTGTTGAAGCAACAATGACCTATCCCTGGTCAATATTCCAAAATTGCTACCCAGCTTGTCCAAATGCACCACCCATGCTTAATCAAATGACTAGAGAGCATTCACTTGAAGTTCCACTGGTTATGATGGAAGCTTTGTTTGCAAATGAGATACTTGCACTTAGCTACCTAAATTAAGGTACGTTAATCTGACTCCCACTCAAGGGATTTAATTCAGTTGGCTACACATTTGCATTTTATGCCATTTGAGATGCCTTAAGGTATCCTGGACTTTCACACGGAGCTGCCAGGTATTACACAGGAACAACTCCCGGGCACTGCAGGGCACAGCACTTCAAATATATTCATCTTAGAGTAACCAGGAGAAGTTTCATGCATCTGTGTGCTCTCTTTTCTTTCCTCTCTGCTACCAGTCAGTTTAGTTGATATAGGAAAACTTCATCAAGCCCAGGATCTGGTCTTGTGCTGAAGATAGGATGTGCTAGCCATTTCCTCATGTGGTTGGGTTGTTGTTTTACTTTCTGTGGCCTGTGAAAAAGGCCCTTCCACTGCATACTCCACAGTGGTCAGAGAGACTGAGATGAATGTCACGTTCTCAGGGTCTGGCAGGCTTGTGCAAACCTATATCCTGACCTCAATGCTTTCTGGAGCATAATGGGCTAAGTGGCCTCCTCACTGCAGACATCCTCAGCTTGTCACGGGATGGGTAAGCACACCCAGCTGCACCATGTGCAGCTCACTCACACGCATCTGTAACATATTAAATTCTGTGAACTTGAACAAAAATGTTTTCCCTACAGCCAAAGTCATACACACAGACACAGATAGTTTCAGCAATTACCAGGCCTTCATGTCTTCAATGTCACAAGTGACTCAGGTCCTGCTGTAAAGTATAGAAAACTGCTAAGAGATGAAATTGGGAGTAAAGCTAAGCCAGAAAAAAGGAAGAGAATAAACATTAGCTATGGTGGAAGGCCTGTTAGTCAAAGGAAATGAAAAAGCTCTTAATAATGCTTCAGAAAATGCAGAAGTACTTAAGAGTTTTAGTTTATATTTGGAGGAAGGCATATGATGTACCCGTATCACATGAAGATGATTTATTAGCAAATAAGTCAGATGGTAAAATGCATCTGTTAGGATAAACATTGTAACAGTAACCAGCCTGCATTATTTGTATCCAGGAAAAAGAGCAGGCTATGGAGTACCTTTGGTCTATTGACATTTCTTGATATAGTTTGGCATAAAGAATCAAATGCAGCTAGAGTGAAATTCCAAAAAAACCCTGGAAGTCTGACACTTGTGTCAAAATTAAAAACAATTAAGACATGGGGGGGAGGAGTGGGACATGACAGTGCAGCAGAAGATTTGTTAGTTTGTCTACCTCAGGCAAAACTGTGGAAAAACAAATAAAGTATTGAATGGAAGCGTAAGTATTCAGCATCCACCAGTATGATTCATGGGAAAAATAAAACACACACACACAAAAAATGGTTGTCTTCAACCAACCAGATCTCTCCTTGAAATGTTAAATTTAGTTGACAAAAGCAACAGATATATTTAAGCAAAATAATGTGTGAGATCGTTGAATCAATACACCAAGATATCCTGATCCAAACGTGGCACTATAAAAGTAGTAACCTGAACAGTGCATGGATTTAGAATCAGCTGAAAGATTCCAAGGTGTCCACATTGGATTCTTCATTGCATGGTATGTTTCTGGCAGAGTTTTATGCTGGACTAACACAACTGAATGTTTCCATGATTGGTACGGAAACAAAAAGAAAATAACCATAAAGTCCGCAGATGACACAAAGATGGAGCCTGAATATAGCCAAACCCAAGAAATTTATCTGGGCTGTATGGAGCACTAGCACACATACAGAGCAGAGTGCCTAGGAAGGCATCTTGTCCCGTTGATATTAGCCAATGAAGACTGGTTGCCGTTCTGGTAATCGTGCCTAAGGCAAACAAAATATGCTTCACTCCTCACTAGCACCAATTAACATGTAAACAAATCGAAGTCGGTGCTTATCCACCCTTCTGGATGAGTGCTGACATTTACATGAACATTTGCACAGAATTCCAGCTTTGATTGAGAACTCTTTGCAGCTTCCCTAGAACATACGTTCCCTTATCGGCCCTCCAATATTTGTTATGTTCGTGTGGCACCCGAGGACCTGAGAAATTTCTCTGATGATATACTTGTCTAAATCTAAATTCATCATCATCTCTCAGGCAATCTGATACCCATTCCTAGAGATGCCTCTACACCAGGATTAGATGCCATGGAAACAAGGCTTTGACACCAGCATATACATCATTTTTAGTGCCATATCTGACTCTAATGCTTCCATCTGCTTAACAGTCTGCTTGTCAGCGCAGTCACTTCTGGGGAAGATATGACAACTTTGGCAGATAAACAGCCAAAAGGACACATTCTGTACTTCCTGCAGAGGCATTCTTTCTGCCCTGACAGCAGATGGACAGCTGGTGCACCTACTCTAGAGGACTGTGGTAGAGATTCAGTTGCTCCTGCTCCTCCCTTAGCCTTCAGGTTCACCAACATTCTTTATGGAGCAAAATTGGATGTACTTGATTATTTCCGCCAGACTTTCCTATGCATTTTCACTCCAGTGCTCTGTTTTTAAACTGTATTTTGTGTTTTTAAAGGACAGCTAAATATCAAAAGAAGAATTACTCATAACTAGTCATCCTTGCTCAAACCATTTGTAATTGATCATAGCTTCAATGAACAGTTTTTATTTTCTTCTCTCTACATTTTGTAGCCATATTAAGATAATCTGCTTGTAAATAACTTTCTTACTTCTTAGTCTGCTTTGTACACTGTTCTGTTTCATCTTTTTTCACTGGAATCTATGTTTGTCATCACTGACAGCTATAGTAGAAATCATACATAGAATTTTTTTATGTTGGTATTGCAAAACGGAAGACATCTCACAGCAGCATTACAGAATGTTCTTATTAAAAATAATTTAAAAAACATATGACCCGGATTACCTAGGCTAAGAAATACAAACTCTACTGGTAGATACTATGGGGAAAATTATGTCTCTCTCACTGATAGATTCCATATGGGAGATCTCCAGCACAATATGAAGTTATGAATTAGCAATGGCTTATGTGAGAAGTAAGGTTCCTACAAGGCCATTTGCTTTGCAGCATTGAGAATATATTTACACAGTATAATGTGCTACTGTGTAGAAATATCAGAGCTGGCTCTGAATGAAGTGGCTCAGAAAGCAGAAGCAGAGTGACTGTTTAAGTATTGCTTTCCATCTGGGCTAATTAGTCCAGCTAATAGACAGGCTAAATTAGCCAGCACTAAGCTCTACGACTCTCCCTCATACTGCTTTATTACGCCAGCTTGTTCACCAAGAGCCAGCACTGATATTGCTAATTAAAGATCTGTTGTGCCATAAAGGCATGCACTCACTGACACAAATCAAGTCCTTATAAGGAGTACTGCGTGTGTATTTATATAGAAGGATAACCCTATTATTGAAAGAAGGATAGCATGGGGGCTTGGGCTCCTGCTCCAGGAGCACGGCACAGTACACATGCAGTGCCACACAATGCAATATATGGAGAATCCCATAGGCAGGAACTGTAGTCTGGACATCCCCCATGTCTCTCTCTTCTCATCAGGGGTCTGTGTCATCCCAGACACAAAAGAAAGATTTGAACATGGATTTCAAATAGTGTCACTGGAAACACTGCCACCACTAATACCAGGAAAGAAAACACTGGAAAGAAAGCTTGCAGATGTCTGGTTTCAGAGCAGCCACTGGATTTATATCCTACATGGAAGAAGAAATGTCTCAATAACACTGAGTGTGGTGTCAAGTCCGGATGTGTTTCAGGACACACGTCCATTGGCTAACAGAAGCATTTCACGCGTTCCCAGAGTCATGAACTTATTCTTTGCCTCCTGCTCACCATGAGAGAGGGGCTGAGTCTGCCAGTGAACAGTGTTCTCTACAACCTGGCATTTGGCAACCATTTGTGTCAGACTACTCCTAGCAAATCCGTCCTGAGATTTCCAGACTTGCAATATTGCACAGTCCCTCAAAGCTGGAAACTGCTTCACAGGTACAGATGGGGATTAGGTGAAGTACCTTCTCTTTGCCACACGTCAGAGAGCTTCCTCACTGCCTCTAGCTGCTGACCTCCACAGCAGTCTGTGCAGTTCTTGTGGATAATATTCTTTTACCTTCTGGATACTTCAGAGCAGTGTAATGGAAGCTGAAAACTTGCTTGGGGTGTTCCAGTGTTAAGGATCACCACATCTTTAAAATAAAATCTAGCAATAGGCAAGTACCTGAAACTGACCCTATCTTCAAAGAGAGATAATAAAAAGAGAAGCAAAAAAAGTATGCACATAAAACATTCAAGCCAGACAAAAAAAAAAAAAAAGTACATAAAACATTTGTGAAGAAACGAAAAAGTGCTTAATCAACACTAAAAATCTCTTCCTGTATTCACCCTGTTGGTTGTCCTTGACCTGCATGGTCAGGAGCTCTGCTGCCCTTCATGTTTCACATCAGAGGATACATGCCTCAGGTGGAAGCACGAAAGACGGTATCCGTTACAGTCAGCCTCCTCTCTAGGCTCTTATAGGAATTCCCTTCACATGCAATATGTCCCTGCAAAACTTCTGCACTTCTAATCTATTCTCATAGAATCACAGAATGGCCTGGGTTGAAAAGGACCTCAAAGATCATCGAATTTCAACCCCCCTGCTGTGTGCAGGGTCACCAACCACTAGACCAGGCTGCCCAGAGCCACGTCCAGCCTGGCCTTGAACACCTCCAGGGAGGGGGCATCCACAACCCTGCGCAACCTGTTCCAGTGCGTCACCACCCTCTGAGTGAAAAAATTCCTCCTAATATCTAACCTACATCTCCCCTGTCTCAGTTTAAGACCATTCCCCCTTGTTCTATTGCTATCCACCCTTTTGAACAATCATTCCCCCTCCTGTTTATACGCTCCCTTCAAGTATCGGAAGGCCACAATGAGGTCTCCCCGGAGCTTTCTCTTCTCCAAGCTAAACAAGCCCAGTTCCCTCAACCTTTCTTCATAGGAGAGGTGCTCCAGCCCTCTGATCATCTTGGTCGCCCTCCTCTGGACTCGTTCCAAGAGCTCCACATCTTTCTTGTGCTGGGGCCCCCAGTCCTGGACGCAGTACTCCAGATGGGGCCTCACAAGAGCTGAGTAGAGGGGGACAATCACCTCCCTCTCCCTGCTGGCCACTCCTCTTTTAATGCAGCCCAGAACACATTTGGTCTTCCGGGCTGCCAGCGCACACTGCTGGCTCATGCCCAGCTTCTCGTCCACCAGGACCCCCAATCCTTCTCTGCAGGGCTGCTCTCGAGGAGTTCTTTGCCCAGTCTGTATAAATACCCGGGATTGCCCCAGCCCAAGTGCAGCACCCTGCATTTGGCCTTGTTAAACCTCACTAGGTTCTCATGGACCCACTTCTCCAGCCTGTCCAGGTCCCTCTGGATGGCTTCCCTTCCCTCCAATGTATTGACTGCACCACTCAGCTTGGTGTCATCTGCAAACTTGCTGAGGGTGCATTTTGAAATGTATTTTTTACAAGCCTGTGAACAGCATTGCCCTAGAGGCGCAAGAGTGACCTGAGCACAAGTGCCGGCTCCTGCCAGCAGCCGTGCCTCGATGGGATGTCACGCTTCCCGTCTGATGGCAGGATGAGCAGGGAGGGAGTGGAAGCAGCACTACCACCACTTCTTTCAGCAACATCTGAAGTCTTCCCTCTTGTATTTCTTGTCCAGCACTACTCACCACAGCCTCCACAAATAATTCTGTACTTGTACTTGCCTAAGGTTTACAAATTATTGGCATCCACTGAAACTTACATTTTATGCTTATTTGTAAATTAAGAAACTCACTCAATACAAATGTATATATGGAATTAAACTACATGTTAATTATAGGGTTTTTTAATAAGACCAGACTGTATGGTAATGTTTAGAGGAAACTGATCCCGCAAATCTATCTTTGAGGTATTTTGTCAGAACCCTCTGCATGCAGCACCTCTGATTTTACCCACAAGATAAGCTCACTGATAAAGCATAATGAGATATTTCTAACAAGAAAAGATGGTTCAGCCCTTGGAGCTTTCTGTAAATTGAAAACATCACAAAAGACGATGCAACTTTGAGGCCAGGAGATTCCCTCACCTCTGAAGCACAAAGTTGTAAATCTGTGTTTTTGAATAAGATTGGAGATAATACAGGTGCTTTGCTGAGAAAAAAAAAATGCACGTGCCATGCATTAAAGCAGCTTTCTTGCTAGAAACCAAGAAATATTTACAGCCCTACCTTTGACACCGACTGTAGCTGTCTATGCAATGGGCAGCAGTCTAGCTCACATGCACAGCCCAGTGACTCCACCTGAGACCTCCTCTGACCTCCAGGGGGGTTGCAGCCACCTCAAAGCCCACAGGAACTGTAACACCTAAACCAAGTCTGCCTGGAAATGAAAAGACAGAAAATGTGAGTAAAAGAATGAGGAAAAGTGGGAGATAACCACTCAGAACTAAATGTTGGTGAGTGGGCGTGACTAATTCACTGTAACTTTAAACGTCGCATCACTCACAGGATGTAGGAGTCTTACACTGATCTCACAGTTTGGGTGTTCAAAGAAACCAGATTTAATGAGTGGCAGCATTTGCTGAAATGACCAGAATTATTTACAACCACGAGATGCTGGAAATGTACTCAGTCCATTGCCAAACTATGCAGAAGAATAAGACTGTGAACAAGCTGGGAAGTGCCTTCAACAGAGCTCTGCTGGCAAAAGGCTTCAATATGCAGAGAGTCAATCTATGCCTTTCTGCATAGGCACTACTATCACCAGGAACAACATTCTGAAATAACAAAAAAAACACATCACCACATAATGTCATAGTGAAAAGCCTAGCTAGAGACATAACTCATAAATTTACTTGGAGTTAATCCACAGTTCCACAATCATGGCCTTGGTAGGAGCCCAGCCTTCAGTCTTTGGAAAGCTGAAACACTATCTTGTTTCAAAGGAAAATAATTGAAATTCAAGCTGTAGGGCTTCGTATGATGAGGGAGATAGAAAGGCCAAACAAAACAAATATCAGAGCAGTTCTTGAGAGACAGCAGAATCTAAACTATATTCTTCCAGTATTAATTCAAGATTATTTTAACCCTCCTTCTTCCAGCTTTATCTTCTGCTATACAAGAATGATTGTAACCAGGACTCAGACCAGCAGTTTCTAGTCTTAATTGTCAGTTCCATTGTTCCAGTTGACATCTGGAAACGATGCTTGAGTAAGCAAGAATGAGAACAGAAAGAGTTGGGCACTTCATCGAAATTCCTGCAAGAGCTCTCCACGTAAGGGCAGAAGTCTCCTTACAGGGAACGAATGCAGAGTATAGAACAGACTAGAATTTTACTCCTTAATCTACCATGTACTAATTTCCTTTCAAAAATAGTTCTTGTTGCATGCCAATTCATGCCATGTTTGATCACATTTTTAAACAAGCAATTAAGTGAAATGAAGCACTAAGGCACCTTGCCTTAAGTAATCGAAAAAACACTTTAAAAAATAAGAAGTGTAGGTGTGCAGTATGCATGCTTTACTAATATGTTCCATTCAATTGTTACCATGAAAAAGAAAACGATCAACAGCTCAAACACTTCTCATTTGTTTCCTGTATTTTTCTCCATTCTCAAAAGTGACTCAATCAATCTTTACAGCCCACACATCCACACCAAAAAAAAAAAAAAAAAAAAAAAAAAGGTAAACTTAAAAAAAAAAAAAAAAAAACACACCAAAAAAAAAAAAAAAAAGCAAAAAAAAGCTCAGATTTGACCTGTTGGTCTCACATTTATTATTTGTAGTAGCACTTTTTAAAATTATTTTTGGATTGCGGCTTTTAAATGAGACTAAATATAGCAGCCACCCTCAGAGTAGCATTTGCGTAGGAGGAATGTTTTGTACACAAAACTACTTGAGTTCCTTCCTTGTCTCAGCCACTTCGCCTACACCTCTCCTCTTCTGAGAGTGTTCTGTGAAGATCAGTGAGACGTACAAAGCAGAAGCCCAGTTCTTGGTTAGCAGTGTTAACATCAGGAAGTTCAGTCAAGCGTGCTGGCTTTTGACTACTTGTTTCATGTTGAAAATAACAGGATGGCATTTTACCACAGTTAGGCCCAGCCCTGGAAATAAGTATGTGGAAATAAGTATGCAAGCGAACCATTTATTCATTTCAACAATATAATAAAAATCAAAGGAATCGTACATATAGTTATATAAGAATGTCTTGACTAGATCAGATGAATTTTCCCCTAAATTCCCTATCATTGCATGGTGTTAAATACTTGAGGAAGGTGTAACAAACCATCAGATGGAAAATTAAAAAATAACCAAGATTTCCATTGTTAGATAATTCTTAAGTGCCCTGAAGTATTTGTATGTTTTTGGAAAACAACAAAGAAAAACCTGTCTTGTCTATCACTGCATTTGTTTTTAGCATTTTGGATTCTGGGCACTGACTCCTAACCCTAACCCTATACTTTTGGCCTTGGTGAAATCCTGAGGCAAGTACAAGCACATGAACTTCAGAGCACAGCCGTGGGATGACTTCGCATCACACCTGCTCTGTGGCGTTTGGCCATGCCCAGCATGTCCATGACTAATCATTTCCATTGCCAATTTATCGCTCTCTTTATATCTTGTATTCTTCAGAGATTGGTGAAACTACAAAGAGCGCTTTGGTTGAAGCCACTCCCTTGACTGGGACACTGTATTTTCCAGCTTTTATACAGCTGAGGATTTAGGTAATCTGTCAGGCTGGTGCTCCCTACTGAGGCAGCATTTTCCATAGTAAACCCAAAGTTACATCTGATGGCAATTAGTAAGCGATGACAATAGTTATCGGAACTAATGGGAAAAAGTAATAGGTTAAGTTATTTCTTTCTCCGTGAAAACATGAACATTCCTTTGATGACCGTGTAGCCCATTTATCTTGAATAGCTGGGTTCCACTGTGGATCTCCCCAGCGCTGGGAATCTTTTTTAATCAAAATGATACGCTTGTGCCATTTTATCTGATATTTCTTCCCCCAGACTGCCAAACTGAAGATCCTGATCAATCACTGTGAGCTGTGCTCACAGAGGGAGACACCCAGCAGGGCCCTGTGTACTCCTTCATGATTTCCACCACATCTACAAGGTAGAAGCACTCTGCTGTGCCCTGCATCTATGGGAGAAGCATCTCCTACTGGCAAGAGGCATCAGTCAAGTACCACAAGAGTCTCCTTGAACAGAGAATCCCGTAATAGATTTTCCGATCCAGCAGAGTTCAGGTAAGGAGTAATTTCTGCCTTGGTTTGTGGCTTCTAGTCTGATACCACTCACTAGCAGTAGGAAAGAAGTTGTTTTTCTCAGCATCTTGGTTGTCTTTGAAATACAATTCAGGGGAAGCTCACAATAGGATAATAAGGACTGAGATCTTGAGATAACATAATGTTTCCCAATCATATTGAGAGTATTTTATTCCCTTCATTCACTCTCTCTCAAAAACAATGAAAATATCATTATTTTTCATTTTATTGAAGGACAAAGCTCACATTATTTAACCTCCTCCTGTCTGCGTAGCATTCTTTGATCCCAAGAAAAGTGAATTGCTGTGAATGACACTTCTAATTTGAAAGAATGAACATAGGTTTTCCAATACCTGTTTTAGCCTTGTTGGCTGTTGATACGGGTTACCTGAGGGAATAAAACTGTCACATCTCTTTTCTGAGAGCAGAATACATTTCCTCATTTTCTAATAAGAAATCTTATTATCAGCTCAGAATAAGTGCTATTTTGAGATGCAGCATCTGAGCTGTGTCTCAAAATGTTCATGCGTGTCATACAAAAATAAACACTGGCCTTGCACATTAAACTTCTTCTGGTAGTGGAAATAGGACCCGCATTGTTTCTAAAACTGCTCCTTTTGACTTTTCCAGACATAAAGACCCAGCTGGAGTTTCACCAGCTGCAGTCACTACATGCAAGCCACAAAGGAAGCCTCCTGCTGTCTGCGTGCTCTGCATGATGGCTAAGCTTCTTACAGCCACTTCTCCCTAAACTTGGCCGTTCTGTGTCCTCATACTCCCTGATGTTCAAGAAGAGCTCACTCAGTTCCTCAGGAAGAACAAGGTAACAATATAAATACACTGATTTATCTAGCTGGGCTTTTAAGCAGCATTATGGATTGCAACTGCTCCAAATGTACAAAATTTTCTATAATTATGTGGCTGTCTTATGCTTCATGGTTTAAGACCATTAACTTTAACACAGTGAGTCCTTCCAGCTTCATCAAAACTAATGAGCCCCCAGCCATGAAGTAAATAAAACTTCCTTCCCCATGCCCCAACCCATCACCCAAACCTTAAATCCAACACTCTTTCAGCAGGCCCTGCCACCCCAGCCATTCTCAGACCCAGACCTGGTTCAGGCTGTCAGTTTGGGTGGCAAATTTAATTCCAGGACCTGCTTCAGTCCCATCTCAAATCATGACCACCCTTGCGATCTGAAATCCAACCTTAGTTAGTCCTAAATTCAATTTCATGCTTCTTGCCAGCTCTGGATTCCGATGTTAAGTAGGGCTGACATAACAGACTTTGCATGGTGTCCAAAAGGAGTTGATGGGCTGGATTATGATTGGTGTTAAAATTACAGCTGTGGGCCTGGACTTCAAAGACCAAGGACTCTAGATCACAGCAGCCTGCAGCAGAAGTCTGACCGGCAGCAAAATGGGATGTTAATTTCAAACTGGCACAGGTCATTAGATTCTAATAAGCTGAAGACTCTAACTTCTGGAGCACCTTCCCTTCCTAAATCAGGCTACCAGTCAACAAGGTATGAGGTATGTCTCTGGCCACGAACACCAAAGGACTTTTGTGGTATTCAGTTTACACTCATAAAAATAAACTTTATGGTGAGACAACATGGGAATAAATTCTAAGAAATATAATTTTTCTTTTCAATAATTATGATATTACTTTTTAAATGACTTAGAAAAATACAAAGGTTATGAGAGCTGGGAAAATTTAATGAAACTTAATTCATTAGACTCATTAAGCATATGCATGCAAACGCACTGCTATTCAGCCCTTAACTTCGTGACAACATAGTGTTTCCACTTGTGTTATTGAACATATTGAACAGGAGAGATATTCATCCTTGATATAAGACAAAATATACCAGGTCTGGGTAGAAAATAATGGTATAATTAGTAGACTCCCTAGCTCAGATGATGGTTAGTGATTGGTGAAATAATTCCAGAAATGAGAAATAAAAGTATCCTCATGAAAGAAAACAGAGATGTTGAAAATGCAAAACACCACAGTAACATAAGTCTTAAGGCATTAATCCAAAATGATCATCATCTGATACCCGATATCTACTTCTTAATATACCAACTCTAGTTTGAAGACCATACCACTACCTGAATTCACAACAGCGTTACAAAGATGATTAATATTAAATGGCAAATTCCGACTAATTCAGATTACACAACTACAGAAGCACCACAGTGGCCGCAAAGAAATACATCATTCTGCAGCTGGAGAAAGCTGAGCTGAATGTATTAGAAAAGTGTGTCCAAGAGGAACACAAAGAAATACTGATAAAATACACACATTTGTTGGGAAAAAAATAGCAAAAAAAATGTTCCAGGAAATGTTTGACAGTCAGATTTTTTTTAAATACTCTTTAAATTTAGCAACCAGTCATTCAAGCTCAACAAGAAAAAATTCAAAAGTAAAAATAAAGCACTGAGACTATTAACGTGCTTAAAATAAGAGAGGCTTTTTTTTTCCTGTGCTGAATTTGGACCTAGACGAAGACCCAATGGAAACAAACTGCAGTACATTTTTACACCACAGTGACATCAGTAGAAACGCTTCAGTACCTATCGCCCGTGCGCTGGGTTTGACTCACTTAGCCTGCTGCTCTCAGGCAGCAAACTCAGGAAATCATGAGCACTTCGGTCTCGATCCTTTCCGAAGTAATTTTCTTTGCTGGAAGATGAGACAGGCAACGTAGATACTCACATGAACACGCCTCATCGGTAGCACCTCGAGCACAAGACCAAAAGTTATGAAGTCCGATTTAAATGAGATTTGACTTCTTTGTGAGGGCAACAATAAATTCATTGTGCCTCCTCTGGAAAGTAGTTGTTATAAGGACTAATTAACATGTGCCATATAATTCTGTTCAGATTGCTTAATAAAACTGAATTCCTGAGGGGCTTGTGACTATGATTCGCTCAACCGGGGCCTTCATTAAACAATGTCAAAAAGCTACAGAGCAGGTCAGACATTAAGCCAGGCTTCAAAGAAGGACAGTGTTTGCAAGTTACAGCACTGAGCACGGACAGCAGTTCTGAAAAAAACACAGGCAGCAGCAGCTTTCTGGCTGGGAACAGTTGCGAGAGCATCAGGAATTTTTGCTTCCTGTATATTATAAAGCAAAACAAACCAATAATGCCATCAATATGAAACATCAGGCAGAAAAAAACCCCACATTTTTACATTCTCAGTTACTGTGATGAAATGTGCTAGACATAGAGAGCTTCTTCATCCTTCTGGTCTAGTTTAAGGATGAGAGTTGCACACAGTCTGTGCAAAATTCCTACTTCACTACAAATCTCAGAGGCAGCTCTGCAGCCACATAATAAACTACTCTTGCAATTCTGACACGTCAAAGCATTCTCAGGCAAGAAGCAACAGTTACCTAACATACAGAAAAACTGAATTTAATCTTTCTCTGGACTAAGTAGAGTTGCTTCTGTCCTAACACATGGATTTGATAGCTCTAACTTAGAAAACTGGAAATAAGTTTCAGCAGTGATGCCACCTGAGTTTGTTCAAGTCAGTACCAATGCTGGAGTGACTTTCAATTGAAAAAAGAAATCAAAATGAATGACACGCAAATCCTGCAATTCTTTATTAGTAGTGGTAGTAGAGTGAACTCAGATGCTATTCTTCCAGATGGTGTACAATCGAAAATGAAGGCGTCTGGGTCAAAGAGTTCCTCACACAAGTGTGATGTGAAACATGGTAGAAGGATAAAGAAATACAAGAAAATAATTAGGCAATCGGTGTAACAGCATATCGTGCCAGTGTACTGACTTTGTCCTGCTCCTTAGGGGAAGGCATCACTGAAGAGGAACATTAATGACAAACCAGCAGGAAGATGATGAAGCACCTTGGTAATCAACCACAAGATGCACCAAGAGTAGACTAGATAAAAGCCTCTGAAAAATGTAATGGCAAAGGAAGCACCATAGGCCAGTTGAAAGCAAATATCATATATATATATATAAAATATGTATATACATATACATAATAAAATGTTGTTTTACACCCCGCTTTGAAAAAAGACCAACACCAGCTAGAATGTTAGGGACAGGGAAAAGTGAGTCCAACGGTTGTAAGTTTACTAGCTATATTTGAGATTTTCAACCTGTTTACCCTATGAAGTAAAACCGTATTTCCCAGGGATTCAGAAAAGAATAGAAATGCAATTCTCCAGTCACAATGGGGGACCAATACAGGCGAGAGAAGGGGTTGTATACATCATTCTATCCTAGGGAGCCAGGGAGATGCGAACATCAAAGCAACTGTTTTCTATGCTATTTCTCTATCCTGCTTTTAAGCTACATGCTGAAGACTGCTGCATATTAGTTATGTTTCTCATGAGTAATAAGAGACTAATTATGCAAATTTACAACATTACCAAAGCAATCACAGCTAAATTATAAGCAAAGTCTGCTCTGTTAATGACTGTGACTCAGAACAATTCCACCATCTCTTCTATTGTTAGAGCAGCTTATGAAGTCCATCTCCCAAATCCCCTGTCCATGGCATGATAAACTCTCAGATCTCAGGGATTTCTGTGCCACCACAACCACGCAATGAGGAGGCTAAGCCCCCTGACCACCACTGAAACCTCTGGTACAGGAAGGAACTGTCACCCCAAGGAGCTGAACAGATAACATGCAGCAGATTACACTGTAGAGAGAGGACTGCTGGCCCACAGGTCCCCTGTGAAGTGACTCAGCGCCACACATTACTGGAACAGGGACCTCTTGTTGCTGGAGGAACTGTTTCAGTTTGCTGAACTTTGCACGGTATTTTGGTTCCATGTCTTTTAGGATTTGCAAAACTTGTTTTCATTTCAGTAAACACCTGCACTTTTTCAATGGCACAGATTATGATTTTCTGTAGAAGACAGGTACAAAGGGGCACGAAGAACGAAAGAGATAGTTAACTGCACTCAGTGAACTTGTCACCCTTCTGCCTCAGGAATTTCCTAGGCTTGCCCCCGGGATGACATTTAGTTTAATATATACCTTATATAGAAGGAGGAGATGATGCACCAAATAGCTGATTGACTCACCTATAGCTGCAGTGATTCACAAAAAGGTTGGCCCTACTTACAACTTTAAGGCTTCATCCTAGCACTGATGAAGGCAACATCAAAAGTCCCACGGACTTCAAAGAGGCAGGCAGGGAGCTCTTACTCCAGAATGTTTAGCAAAATGGCTTCTTAAAGGCAGCTCTGCTGTGTTCTTTAATAACACAGACTTGGCACAAGGTAGTCTTACTGTGAGCCAATAGTTGTTGTCACTTTGACCCCTGAGCGATATGCAGCAGAACATGCAGCATGTCCAGGAGGCCCTGGAACTCTGCAGGAGCTAGAAAGCAAGAGGGCAGTTAAAAAAGAAATAGTTTTAAGATGTTCTACTGATTTTATATCCTATAAATGCACGTTAAAGTAAAATAAATGGAAGGTTTGGAAAGAAGATTGCATAACAGGAGGGAGTTTGTTTCAGTTGTTGCTTTTTAGTTTCCCTCAGCTGCTTTTACCTCCTGCAGCACGTACAATACATTCCATGAATTTATCTGCAGATTTTGTTTCTGGTGCTCAGGCAGAATTGCCTCCTTACCTACCCGATGAGACTCCCGCACTGATCAAGCCTACCCGCAGCGCCCGATTTCACTCATTAAAATAGAGATGAGGTAAAGGGAAGCACCAGCATCCTCGTCTCTAGGAGCGCGGGCTTCGCTCTCAGGGCTGTAACCCGGGCGCTCGTCGTCCTCGTCAGAGGTGAGGCAGCACTCGGAGCCTGAGGAAGGCGAGGGATCCGAGCCCCGCTCCGAAGCTGCGGGCGTTCCCCGAGGCAGCAGCGCCGCCTGGCGTAGAGTGCCGCTGCGTGCCGCATGCTGCCCGGGCACCGCCCCGCCTCTCCTCCTCCAGCTGCTATAGTTTGTTTGCTCCAGCCCTGGAGGCGTTCCAGGCCATTCCTGGCGGGGCAGCCTGATCTAGTGGGGGATAACCAGCCCACGGCAGGGGGTTGGAACTGGGTGGGCGTTGAGGTCTCTTCCAACCCAAGGCATTCTACGATTTAATTATTTCCCCGGGTCCCCCCGGTTACGGCACAAATTCCCTCCTCGCTGCCTCCCTGCTCACCCTCAGCTGCTGGCAGGGTGCTTCTCACGGTCCTAGAAACGTGGAATTGGTCAGTAAAGTGCTATTTAACACCACGGCTAATGAAAAACTCATCTCTGTTTGCTGAACCAATAGTTAGTTAACTGATTGCCGATTAACAGCTGTAAACTGGTTAGATTAGGTAAAGGTAAACAATTAGATTCAAGCCCATCCACTGGGCGTGAGTACACTCAGAGCAAAGGTTTCTGAGAACATGGAAAACCCATTTTCCTCTCCCAGAGCCTGTAAGAGGAGATGGAGGCTCACTTTGCCCAAGGCTCCTGTATTCCCAAGCCCCCTTTGCTTCCAGTTGTTCTTCATCATTACTGTTCTAGGGAATGCAGACGCTAGTCCTTGCTTCTTTTTGACAGGGTGTGTGTGCCTGATCTGGGCTGCAGGGGTGCGTGGGGATTGAGAAGGTCGAGATAAGGGGAGCATGAGAGAGATTTTCTCCCCCCTCCCCTTGTTTTTTTTAATTTTTGATATTTTTGAGGTAAGGAACCAAACTGCTACAAAATGAATACTTTATCTCCCCTATGCACCCCAGGTGTTGTCCTTCTCTCCTGTTTGATTCCTACTGCAGGCTCAGTGAGATTGGCCTTAGCTCCCAGTCTCTTTCTCCAGCCCCTGGAGTAGCAGCGAATGACACTGCCTGGTTTTCAGGGGCTTCCAATAAACACCCACACTGTTAAATTCAATGCTATGTAGCAATAATTCAGCGTATATAGCTTATATACACAACCCTGGCAGGGAAAAGGAAGGTGTGGTTTGACTGCTTCTATCATTTCATTAACATTAAAAAAGAAGAAGAAATAAAAAAGGGCAGTGAAACAGTACCAGCGGAGCCTGTTGCCTAACAAATCAGTAATAGTGATCGTAAGAAATTCCTTGGAAACAAAAATTTTAGGATCCAGAAGGAAGTTGCACAAGTGTCAGTGGTGAAGGCAGCAGTTCTCCTAACTCCAGCAACATGCTAGCGATGTGACCTGCGTAATAGTATCTCCTCACGATGCGTCGGAAAGCCTTGTTGTTACGGCTCCTGCTAAGCAGCCAAGCCCTGCGGGCTGCAGACACCCAAGCTGCAGAATTACTAGGAAAGCTAACACAGCGCTTTTTCTTGTCAGAGTGTTCCAAAGTCCTTAAAAGGGCACAACTGCTATTGAAGAAGGTAATCATTATTTTCTCTACTCGACAAACCAGGAAAATGAGATGTGGAAAACTTAACTGACGTATGCAAAATATTCCACTTTATAATTAAGAGATCAGAGCCTCTACCTTTGGGGTCAAGCTTCTGAATGGCTCCGTGTTTATATGCTATGCAAACTGGATTACTTTAAAGAAAGTGTAAAATGAGGCTTGACTCCTGAATTATTCTCCTGGTTCTGTCACTGGTCTGTTCAACAAAATGCAAAAGGAGATGTGTAAATCAAGCCACACCTGCTTCACATGATGCATCCTCTAATCAGCTAGGGAGTATGGGGTTCCTATGATGAAAAATACTTGACAGCAAGGATCGGTGCTACTATATATATATCTTCATTTATCCAGAAATATGACCATCGAGAACTGGGAAGTTTACTCAGGAGTGACTAAAGCAGAAGGAAATGGGCAAGGGACTTTACAGAGTTTCTTATCCCATCAGGATATGCTAAGCCTGAAAGTTGCATTTCTGTTTTTTTTTTTTTTTCTGAAAACGAATCATATCCTACTCTGTGCATTTATTGCACTATGAGATTTAAAGCAACACCAAATATACTGTTCAAAGAACAAGAGTTTTGGCTACTCTATATAGTAGGAAAGATTACTCTCATTCATACTGCTGAAAATTCACATGATTATGTGGAATTACTGTTATTTTTTATTCTACATAAAATATATGGACTAGTATAATATATTACAGTGATGAATACCTGCCATTTTGTAACTTGTACTCTCATCCTTATTAGAAGAACAAGACAAATTTTGAACCAACACAGTCAGGAGAGCTATGAAATAAACTTCTCTCAGATGGTTTTAATTCCAAAGGTCAACTGCTTCCTGACAGATGAAAATCTACCATGTAATAAAACAGGCTCATACACAGAATCACAGAATCATAGGGATTGAAAGGAGCCTCTGGAGATCCTCCAGTCCAAAATCCTGCTAAAGCAGGTTCCCTACAGAAGGTTACACAGGAAAGGGTCCAGGCATGTTTTTCAATATCTCCAGAGAAGGAGACTCCAGAGCCCCGCTGGGCAAACTGCTCCAGGGCTCTGTCACCCTCGAAGTACAGAGATTTTTGCTCATGTTTAGATAAAACTTCCTGTGTTCCGTTTGTGCCCATTGCCCCTTGTCCTGTCACTAGGCACGACTGAAAAGGGCCTGGCCCCATCCTCTTGACATCTGCCCTTTAGACATTTATAGGCATTGATAAAATCCCCTCTCAGCCTTCTCTTCTGCAGGCTGAACAGTCCTAGGTCTTTCATCCTTTCCTCATAAGGAAGATGTTCCAGGCCCTGAATCATCTTGGTGGCCCTCTGCTGGACTCTCTCCTGTCTTTCAGGAACTGGGGAGCCCAGAACTGGACACAGCACTTCAGATGTGGCCTCACCAGGGCAGAGTAGAGGGGGAGGATCACCTCCTTCAACCTGTTGGCCACGCTCTTTTTAATGGTCCCCAGGGATCCCACTGGCCTTCTTGTCCACAAGGGCACACTGCTGGCTCATGGCCAACCTGTTGTCTACCAGGACACCCAGGTCCTTCTCCACAGGGCTCCTCACCAGCAGCTCATCCCCTAACCTGTACTGATGCATGCAGTTATTCCTCTGCAGGGGTAATACTCTACACTTGCTTTTGTTCAACACAGTAAGATACTACCCTGCCTGACTCTCCAGCCGTCCAGGTCTCACTGAATGGTAGCACAGCCTTCTGGTGTGTCAGCCACTCTGCCCAATACAGTCTATTAGCACCTGTACATGTTATTTTTTGATGCAGCGAAAAATATACATTACATAGTTGTCACAGACCAGAACTCCAGCACATTAGTGTGTGGAGGATTCATCCATCCGGTGACATGAGCCCACATATGGAAACTCCAGGCTCCAGGAACTGTTGTTGCTGTCAGTGTGGGTGGGACTGTTGAAAAAAAGCCTACTCAGGCAGCCCTAGGAAAAGTCTTGCATCATCAGAGACAAGGTAACACTTGCTGTGACTAGTCCAACCAAGATAAGTACAGCATGTTCTTTGTTGTATTTTCGTATTTTTTATTCTTTATTTTTTTTGAAAGCCAGCATGCACAGTCAGACTAGCAGATGCTGGTATGTGTCCTAGGATTTTACAGCATTAGCAAACAATTACTGCTACTGTGGAAATAAGCATTGGCTAACACTGGGAACACGTATGGTGTGAACTTTTGAATGAGGGCAGAGTGATATTTCCGTGTATCTACAGTCAAATACATGCAGAATGACACGCAAGGAGCTAAAAACTTGGAGTGATTATTAGTATTAAAGCTATTAAAGAGCGTCCAAAGGAGGGCTACAAAGATGGTGACGGGTCTAGAGGGGAAGATGCGTGAGGGGAGACTCCATAGCAGCCTATGGCTTCCTCATGAGGAGGAGCAGAGGGGCAGGTGCTGATCTCTTCTCTCTGATGACCAGCGACAGGATTCAAGGGAACGGCATAAAGCTGTGACAGGAGAGAGTCAGGCTGAATATCAGGAAAAGGTTCTTCACTGGGAGGCTGGCTGGGCAGTGGAACAGGCTCCTCGGGGAAGTGGTCACGGCACCAAGCTTGCCAGAGTTCAGGAAGCCTCTGGACAAGGCTCTCGGACATATGGTCTGATTTTGGGTCCTGTGTGGAGCCAGGAGCTGGATTCAGTGATCATTATGGGTCCCTTCCAACTCAGGATATTCTATGATTGGTCACCAGTGAGTGACCAAGGCAAGTGTAAAGAGCCACTGTGTCCTAAGAAGTGAAAACCATAGCTGCAGGGATTGTGGGAACAATTACATCAACAGACAGTCAAAGGGGAAGCTCTGTCATGATTGTTATGACTCATGAGGAACTGAAAATTTTTTACTGTGAGTTGACTTAATGATAACGTAAAAGTAAATATCCTGAAGATTAAGAGAGGTAACAAAAAAATCCTTGCTCTTAAATGACAATTTTTGACTGTGACATGCAGCTCAAGGAGGAATTCAAAGCTCTGCAGACAAGCAATCCTGCAGAATACAACATCAAACATCTTTTTTTTTTTTTTTTTGCCATATTTTCTGAGTGTAGGTAATATGTAATGAAAATAATAGTAACTGGGGGCCTTCCCATTACTAGCAGACAGGTGGAGATTTCCCACCAAAAGTATCTCTAAGTGTAGCTGCAGTTCCCTTGCTCCAGGTCGAAAGACATGAACAACTTTTGAAATGGCACACACATCAGTGGGGCAGAAATTCCTGATGTTGCATGCCCTCCTGCTGCCAAGAAATTGTTTCTGTATCGTTCTAGCAGGTCATCAGCATCATTCAACAGTGTAGTATCACAGCAATTATCATTCTCAGAAAAAACAATATAGGGTTATGAGTAACTGAATATCTTATCCTGAGGGCTCCACTGCTGAGAAGAGAGGTCTTTGCCCGCACAAGAACAAGGACAGTGCTCCTCATTAGAGTACTGCACACAGCCATCTAACAGTGCAGTGCAAATGTGAGTGGTTACACGCAGCTTAAAGCCAGAAGATAGGGATGCTGCAGGAATATCTAATGAAAATAAAACTATTCCATGATAATACAAAATAAAAACTGCAAATAATCTCATTACAGAGAAGCTCAAATCGAATGTAGGTTGAACAGCGTTTATGCTGGAGAGTACTCTCCAGATGTTCTCATGTTCTTGGCACAAGGCAGGCTGAAGTGTGGCATAAGCAGCGCATACACTGCGGCTAGGGCTCAAGTTGCTATCCTGAGCAATCACGTGCATTTACAGCCACACTGCAAATCTGCATGTACTTGCTCGAAAGAGAACACAGAGTACTGATATAAGCTCCTTTGTGGCAGTTAGTTCAGTCCAAACAGAGCAATGATTTAAACCTTGTCAGTGATTAAAACTTTTATCAGTACAGTGAGGTAGGTTAGGGATTGTGATTCATACTGACTCACAAATTGTGAGCCCAGTATCAGCCCCAACGCTGATGCAGGTGTTGTGGTATAAAAATACCACCTAAAGTGGTGGTAAAGATTCAGAAACTCAATTGACATTGTATCAGCAAAAAAAAGCCTTTTTGGCCTCATTTTGTGCATATCAGTTGTATCCACATTTGCTGTTATCAGTGCTTTGGTAAAGCGGTATTTGCAAAGCATTTCCAGAGGAAGGAAGGGGTTCATGGGGATTTCAAGCACAGCAGCTCTCAGCTGTCATCAACCCTGATCAGCCATCACAAAGATGACAGAATCATAGAATTGTTTGAGTTGCAAAAGATCTTTAAAGTTTCCTGCTTCAAGTCCCCTGCAGCGAGCAGAGACACTTGCAGCTCCATCAGGTGCTCAGAGCCCCGTTCTGCCTGACCTTGAGCGTCTCCAGGGACGGGGCATCCACCACCTCTCTGGACAATCTGTTCCAGTACTTCCCCGATCGTAAGAGACTTTTTCTTATATCCAGTCTAGATCTCTTCTTATAGCCCCCCTTTAGACACTGTGAGGCTGCTCTCAGGTCTCCTCCAAGATCTGATACGCTACATTTTAACATAGCTTTAGGAACCCGTTTGTAGCACTGAAGCCATTACTTCGTTATTGTTTTGTTATTATTTCAGCAAGCATATTCTAAATATCTAGCCATTGCAGTGGTGGCTGTCATCTGAGTACAAATGACAGACATCCTTTCTGATCAGCTAGGAAATTAATGACACTAAAGAAAAATCTTTCCACTTTTCTGTTCCACCCCCCCATCCCCGAGCCCCGCACCACTCCTGCTCTCCGCAGCTTGCCTCTGTCTGTCACTAGATGGCAACGAAAGCTTCGAGAACTCATGCTCAAAGCTCAGCATCCTGAAAACCCCTTTTTTTTCACATTCGGTATGAATCAGCCAGAATGGCGAAGTGAACACGGGCATCACCTCCAAACCCTCACGTTGTGAAACAGCTTCAAACAGACGCTGTGGGAAACAGCTTTTACAGCAGAAAGCTGTGGGAACACAGCTCGTCCCTCATTCTCTGGCTATGCTCTTTGCGTTATATGTGTATACAGGTGCAAGTGACAATCTGTTCAGCTTGGTTTTTAGCCTTCATGATCACATCCTTGCAGTGCTTATGCACTGCGTGTGGGTATGCTCCTTGGGAATAGGCCACTTTTTGTTCAGTTCAAAGAGGCAGGTGGCATCCCTCTGGAAAAGATCTTTGGTGGTGCTGCTGCTGCCTGATCAGCAGCTCCACATTGGATAAGAGAAAGGATGGGAGCATTTGTTTGTAGCTTTCTGTACAGTTCTGTACAGATTCTTGTTGTAACTTTTTGTCCAGTTCTGGGCTCCCCAGTTCAAGAAAGACAGGGAACTATTGGAGAGAGACCCGTGGAGGGTCAACAAAGATGATGAGAGGCCTGAAGCATCTCTCTTATGAGGAAAGGCTGAGAGATCTGAGGCTGTTCAGACTGGAGAATACTGAGAGGTGATCTTATAAATGCTGATAAATACCTAAAGGGTGAGTGTCAAGAAGATGGGGCAAAGTTCTTTTCAGTGGTGCCCAGTGAGAAGACACAAACCGGAACACAGGAAGTTCCACCTGAACATGAGAAAGAACTTCTCTGAGGGTGACAGAGCGCTGGAACAATCTGCCCAGAGAAGCTGTGGAGTCTCCTTCTCTGGAGAGATTCAAAACCTGCCTGGACTCTCTCCTGTGAACACTGCTTTAGCAGAGGGGTTGGACTGGAGGATCTCCAGAGGTCCCTTCCAACCCCTGTGTTCTATCATTCTGTGGGGGAAGGGAGAGGAAAGGCGCTGGAGAGCTCACGGAGCAGCACCCATCACCCTGGCATCCCACGTCCTCTTGCAGTGGCTCCACTTGAGGCACAGAGCTTCCCTTCCCAAGCCCCATAAGCAAGGGGCATTTGTCTCCTGCTGGGCTCTTAGATGTTTTATATGGCAGTCAGGTCCCAGGAGACTGTGAGTCTCTGACAAAGAGAAGGAAAGAGAATTACTGGTTATTTATCAAATAAGACTTTGGAGAACAATTAGAAGATTAATTTAGTAGTGCAATAAATACTGGATTTACCATTTTTTTGTGTGTGAAGTTTTACATTTTCTGTTTTCCCAAATACTACATTAATTACTTTTCTCAAAGAATTATACTGTACAGGAAGAATGGGAAGGGAATGTGATCGCATGACTCCTGTGCTATATATGTACATTTACATACACACGATTTGGCATATATTTACATGGTGTTTTCAGAGTGCTTCTAGTTCAAAAGCTTGGCATTTTTTCCCAGTAATATTCTCCAGTGGAAGAGAATGAGGGAAAGGAATGGAGAATTTACTATCCAAAATATGGTTATTCCATGGCCCTCTGCAAATAGTAATTTAACATATGGGCAGCTTAAGTAAAAGAAAGAAAGAAAAATCTAGCAAACATTTTGTGTAAAAGTACATTTAATGCAGAATAGTGATGATCTAGCTTCTTTCAACTTAAAATCTTCCAATGTTTTTATCTGTCCTTAATTGGGGGATAAGTGAAATATAATTTCATAGGTATAAATATATCAGCACAAATACCAAAGCCTTATAAACTTGCAAAAACCCTTATTTATATAGAATATTAATATGATGCTTTCGAGTAGCACAAAATGATTTTGAGTGGGCCACTGGTACACAAATTGAAGCCTATCTGTAAGTTCACTATACATGTTCTGCAGATCTATTCGACAGGAAAAATCCCAGCTGAACCAGAAGAGAAAAAATCTTGAACAGGAGGAACATTTGTTTTTTTTTTTTCCCCAAGAAAGATGATGATTAGATCAGTTCTTTCTATTCATTATTACTGTTGTTTCACCACAGGGCAAAGATTTGAAGAGGAGTCACAGACATTATTTCCATCGTGCTCCCACACCTTACAAGATATGGTAAGGATCAGCTGAAAGAACAGATAAAATAGTGGAGAAGTGAAGGAACGATGCTGGTAGAGTAGAGGACTAATTCAATGTCAAATCAGTAAACTTCAAAGTTGAAAGAATGAAGATATGTGAGGCAGATAATTAAAAAATGGGAGAATTCGGAGTATATGAGCAAGTGCATAGATGTTTTAGTAGGCAGAGGGACCACAAAACACTGCAAGGTAATCTTTTTGAAGCGGGCTGCAGGCTGGTGAATCTGAAATTTCTATGAATGTTTAAAACTTATTTTTCAGTCTTATCACTATTTTTTTTTTCATTACAAGCCTTAACTTTAAAATTAATGTAAATAAAAGTGAACTGAATCTCACTGTGCTCCAAAGCAATCTTAAGCCAGAAGGCCCAAAGCTTCTGCTCCAATTACCTAATTTTTCTGACAATCAAATCAGACTTTCCAGTTGCAGAGCTCTTGAGAAATAAGCACATGCTAATTAAATGAACTAGGAGCTCCCAGCTAATGACACCGCAGAAAACCATCTACACAGTGATGCCACACACGTTCACCCCGATCATATGAGAGTTTTACAAAATGATGCGGTTTCAAATTGGTATGGCTGCAAAGGTTTCATGAAGACCAGCCTTGGACACCTTGTAGATACAGACCAAAACCGGGCAAACTTCAGAGGCATGGGTGTGACTTTGCTAACTTGGTAGGAATTCATTTCAGGTGAGGATTTATGCTGTGTGTCAGTGGTAGCCCCCAGAAAACCCACTGCGCTACACACAAAATACGGATGGTGATAACAAGTCAGGGGGGAAAAAAAGATAATATCTTTATGATTACAGTTCCAGTGAATGCGTGGCAAAAGCAAACAACGCAAAATTGAAAATACACACAAATACGTACGGACAAAAGCAGCATTATCCAAAAGGGTTTCTCCTGCTGGTGACTCACACGATGGATCCAAGAGTCCCTGAACAAAGCCCCGCACAGTGCCTTCTCTCTCTGCCCACAGTCAATTAGCAGATCCTCAATACCAGCTGAAGGAGGGTGCTGGCTAGCTAAAGCAATTCTCCTGGTAGGATTAAATTGTGAGAGGAAAATTTAATCCATCTAACTACTGCATTCAGCCACTAAGAAGCAAAAGGAGGACTGATCTGCTCAGCATTTTATACTTCGGCTCTCCACTTGACATTTTATCATTTAAAGCAATTTCTGCTTTTCATTTATTGAGCCAAATTAATTAGGTGGTATTTGTGTATGAGGAAGTCAGATAAAATCACTTCAAACCATACAGAAAGCATTGATTATGTCAAGTTGTTAAGAACAAGTTGCTTCTGAGCAGAAGATGCAGAGCAGCTTTGTTCTTGCAGGCTCTGCTGTCCTTGCCAGAAGTAGGAACCAGAAAACAAAATCCACAGCATCCAGCTGCCCGGCAACCTGGACAAAGCCCGGAACGTCTCCGAGGATCAGAAAAGAAATGTATAATACAAAATATCTGGATTTCCAAACCAAAGAACACAACAATGCTGTGAAAAGGAAGGGAAACAGTCAGAATTTCCACTCTGCCACCTGCCCTTTCCTTTCTCCTTGCCAGGAGTCTCAGCTGCTTACTGGCACCCGAGACACCAGCCACAGGGAAAGCAAGGTAGCGTTCCATTGTCAATGTATTAAAGGACGTTTAATGAAACATCTCGCTCTTACAAACGGAGATGATCAACAGTTTGCAAGGTGAACACACCCCTCCGCTGTCTGACGTTCTTTCGATGGGCAGTTTACTGAAACCGATGATGGTAGCTGAGGTTTTTCTAACAGCATCACTTCTCAGCTTCTTCCATAAGCTCCGTTTGATTTCTCAGCCATCAGACAGAGACTTCTTGAAATTCTTTTTATCTAAATCAGTATTATATTTTAACATACACCAGCAGCTTTGGTAGCATGGTAATAAGAGAAGGAAAGAGGCAGACGGCTAACCATGAGAGTGCAGGGCAGAAACAGAAACCTGAGCAATTGTGGGAAAAGACAACAGACACAGGCTGAGTATCACCTCTGATGAATGATAAATCTACTTTCAATGGCTTTCTCGTGCTAAGTTTAAATTAACCAGCTCTGAAGTAGAGGTTAGGGTTATTTGAAATGACATGAGAAAGAAAAATCGGGGAGAGGAAGAACTGACTCTCTGGTATACAGCATACCTCCTGCCTAGAAGGAAAGTGGAAGTTTTCCCTACACTGGCAACAGTAAAGAGCATTACTAAAAACAGAGTAGCCTTTACTGGCAACTTAAAAGGAAAGTGGGAGGCAGGGTGTAAAATATAACATTTATTATGGGAAAATGGTGACAGGCAGAACTTGCAAAAGAGCACGCTGTCCTATTGGTGTGCCAGCTTCAAGTGGCGTTTCTGATTCGCATCTATCTGCTTTCCACAGCAAACACACGGAGATAGCGTGGGAATACGAGTGCTACTGTCAGAACTTGCTTATGAAGCACAACTGTGGATGTGTACAACTCATAGCTGCCATTGAGCATTCTGCTCGGTCTCTTGCTTCTGTTAGCTCTGAAAAATAACAGCCTCCAGAATTTTGTATCTAGATGACACCCTTCTCTATTTTGGCTGCTTTATGTTTTCATGTACCTGATTTCCTCTGCTCGTGCTTCCAGTTGTCCCCTCATTTCTCTTCATCCAGGGTTTACTACCACTAAAAGGAGCTACACTCACACTTAGGAGTTGCCTTACTTATTTATCTTTTATAAGCAGCTTCAAAACCAGATGAAGAGTGCTAAGGAACATTATCACTGATAAACAACAGCAATTTGCAACATCTTTCCATTGAGCCAAATAAACACAGAACAATGGACTTTAGCGTTGCATACAAATCACAAATTTGAACAAACATCAGAATTTAAGAAGGGATAAATTATATCTGTAGCAGTTTCCTGTTAACCAGACCAATTGTGATGCATGTTTTGCTTCATTCAACACATATAAAGGGCTTTACAGAACACATTTATTAATTAGGTGATAAGGATTCATCTTTTCTTTTTACTGTTGAATTAGAAAACTCAACTTCTGCAACAATGAGGCAAGTCAGCTTACTAGCCTGAGGTGACACGCCTGGTAAACTCACTGCATGCACTTCCTTTTAGTTTACTGAAAACCACACATGTCAGAGTCCCCTATTTAGATCACAAAAAGTACAAAAGTAAGACAGAGAAAAGGAACAATTGCTAATGGGGAAATGTTTACAAATCTTACTGTAAAATATGATTTGGACCTCTTTGTATTACAGCACTCATAAATCAGTATTAACACAGAAATAACTCCTTATTGTTTTGAGTAGGATGACAGCTCAATAAAGATCTAGATTTTCCAGAACCTGCTTGTTTCATTTATTGAAGCCCAAGGAGAGCTTTTCTCACCAAGAGCTACCACGGAAATGCTCCTGTAAATAATAAAATCCCGTTGACCGAAAGTAAATAAAACCCAGTCCTTCACTCTTGTGACTAATTCAGCTTGAAGATTTTTCACAGGTCATTTTCCTACTGCTAACTACAGTAATCTTCCCACCCCTTTTGATTTAAGGAGAAAAATAACCAGAAAGTGATCTTGAAACCGATCACGATACGATGTCTCGGCACCCAGTCAGCTGAAAGCTTGATCCGTCATGTCCAAGAGACTCAGAAATGACCTCTGCTTCCTGACCTCTTAGTGAATCATCCCAGTGTTACTGGGGTAAAAAATGCTAAAACCCAGTAGAATTACTTCCATTCCAGCTTCTTTTCAATGCAGCAACCCATGAAGTGTCTGAAGGAGATGGGCGTAAGGGATTGTGAATGTGATCCACAATGTTTTGCTTTGAAACTGTTCCAGAGAAAACCAAATTATTCTTAGCATACTCAGTCATCAATAATTAGATTCTTACCTATGGCTCCAGAGAAACCCCCACAAATTCATCAGTGCTCTGGACAGAATTAGACTCATCATCTAGACTTCTACTACACGTGGTACCAGTTTTGTGCTGTATTTGCAAAGACTGCACAGTAAGACGCACACTGTGCGTGTCTATGCAAGCACACAGCTGTGAACTGACGATATAAAGGCAGCTCCTAAGATAAAATAATTTCTAGGTAATATTTAAAATGCAATGCTAACAAAGTTTTGACTCCGAAGTGTTTACATCAGGAGAGTATTTCTTCTAAAAGCTTTGTCATTAATTTTCATGGGAAGATCTATCTTCACACGGGAATGATGCACTGAAGCAATGGGATCTTCTGTACGCTGCACACTAGTGCCCATTGCAGCCATTTGACAAGAACGGGTCAGAAGGAATACGAAGAGCCTGTTCTCACAAAGAACTCAACCCAAATGCCAAAAATGAGCTGTAAGTTCTCTCCTTAGTTCTTTTTCACTTTGCTTTCTGTTTGCTGTGGTTATGGGAAACAAACACTAGGTGTTCCATCCTTACCACGGAGCGGTATTTTTCTTCAATCATCAGCTGCATCTGAGTAAGCAGAGCTATTTTTAAACCATCTGGCTCAGGAAAGCAATCACACAACTGCAGAGTCATTCTCAGCCCGGGGAATCACTTCTCTCGGTTTGCAGCGTCACGCGAACGGGAAAGGCACACAAACAGCATCCTATACATTTTCAAGAGCCTATGACTCTGTATCTGCTCCAGTCTCACTACCCTTACCCAGTTTTCTCTGCAGTTTTCCTGTAATGGCACTGATGTGGTTATTGCCCAGGTTCAGTCCCATTTCTTCCAGCGGTGAGAATATTTTAGAAAGTCATGAGCACAGCTGTGACTGCCACTTTCCTGGCTGACACATCAAGGGCTGAACAGGGGACCTCCAGAACAAGAAACGTGACATGTTCTTGAGCACCAAAACGTCAGAGCTCCAGCTGCCCTCTTACAGCTTCTGCTTCTTTTGCCTGGCAAGCAGACTTGAGTGCTCAGTGCTCTGCTGCTTTCAAATACAATGGAAAATAAGGTTCAGGACACTGCAAACTGAATGGAATTCAGCATCACATCCAACAAGTGCATCATACTTCATTTTCTCAGTAAGCATCCAAGAAGCAATGCACCTGCATTCACTGAACAGACATTAAATAGCCTTCTGTCATATGTAGATCACTGTGATAAGACACTCAATTGAACAGGACTCACAGGTTGATATGAAAAGTCAGTGCATCCAAGTGGAGATGTTCTTTACAGAGGGAGCGCCGTTTATGGAAGGTTACACACATGGCAGGATGTCAGTGTATAAATTCTGACCTCCCAGTACACATCTATTGATGCTTGACAGCAGCTTTTAGAAACTGAAATACTAGAAAAGTGCTGGTTATAAGCATTGCAAATCCTCTCAGTAAACACAGGCTCATCATTTTCATACATAAGGCAAATTTTCATAGAATCATTGAATTCCTCAGGTTGGAAAAGACCTTCAAGATCATCAAGTCCAACACAACCTAACCATACTGCCCTAACAACCCACCACTAAATCATGAGCACCACATCCAAACGGTTTTTAAACACATTCAGGGATGGTGACACAACCACCTCCCAGGGGAGCCTGTTCCAGTGCTTAACAACCGTTTCTCTAAAGAAGTTTTTCCTGATTCATTTTTCTCTTCTCACTAATACAGTGTAACAAACACGAACAATTCTTGTGAAAGAGAGTGTGCTGAACATAGGAGATACACGTCCAAAACCATCTGCCAGGAAACATGCTACACGCCTCAGGCTGTAAGAACAATTGCAGAGGACACAAAGCAGCCCCTTCGTTACTGTGGATACTTTGATAAAACAGATACCCTCAGCACCTCAGGGCTGTAGGACAGGGTGGTACATTCCGTGCCCGTGGCAGGACGGCCTCTGTGTATTAACCACCTGCGTCACTCTTTGGATCACCAGCACGAGCCAAGAGCACATATTTGCCTTGAACACAATAGGTGCGGGTATTTCCCACTTTGCTTCCATACCAGTTGCTGCACACACTCGTCTGCCCAGCTTTTCTTTCCCAGTCATCAACACTGTATCACTTTCAAAACAGCGATGCACATGCTGGGAAAACAAAGAACATCTCCCTAGCAGATTTGAAATCAAAACTCATAAACGGGGGACATTTGTTCAAATTAACCAGCGTCACCCCTCTGAGTTAATGGTAATAACACACTGTTGCCATCCCCCAACACACTGAGCATGGCACGCTTTCCGAAAGGCTCCACTTATCCATTTCACCACATCTCACAGCGCGATTCATTCAGCTACCCAGCCTAAAGACAAGCCAGGAGCCACAGCCAGAGATACAGACCAGATCAGCATCAGCAGTGCAGGCAAACTCCTCTTGCCGTTTGCACCAGTGAGAAACAGTCCGTGGAATTCCCACAGAGGCAGGAGCAGCCCAGCACAGCCCAGCTCTGAACTGAAAGCAGCACGGCATTCACAAGCTGCACGACCGACAGGAACAGCACCTCACTGCTCCACCAAATACAGGAATAAACGCACAGGGATGACCCTTAGGAAAACAACTCCTTGTGTGCTGTGTGCTCTGCCAGAATCACTACAGAAAAGCCTCTGGCATGACAGCATCGTGGTTCAATTGTGGCAGAAACATTCTGTGGGTGTTATGGAGATGTGCCGATACATTTTGAAGGTGTAGCTCTTGAAGGATCTGGTTCCATTTGGCTGCACTGATGGCAGGAGACATGCTTTTGAGATGCTTGCTGAGGTTGGAGTCGTTACTGCCAGAGATGGGAAAAGGAGAGGCTGAAAATTTTAGCACAGTCTTAAAGTGTAATCTTCTAGTACAAGTTGGCATTAATCTATAAGTGAACCTGGGAGGAAACAAAAATTGTTTTCAGTTCTAAACACCATTTTTTCTATCAGCAATAGTCATACAGGAACTCTGGTCCTACTACCCGACATCCATAAAGTTGCCTCTTTGCACTCTTTTCCAAAACCTTTTTGCTGTTTTGTAGCTCTAGCGTTTATGCTTCTCCAGCTCACAGTCTTTTGATATTATATCTGACTTAGAACAAATCTCTTGCTCTCTCACTATTTGAGCTTTTCTCATTCTAGAATGGATAAAAAAAAATCATTACCTGCTTCTTTTAACTGAAACTTACCAGAGCCTTCAAATGCTACAAAACACTGGTGTCCTTCTCCATCTCTTTTTGGAGTAACTCTGTTTGGGATGGAGCTACTTTTCTTCCTACCAGCCCATATGGTGTTGTGGTTTAGATTTATGACCAAGAAAGCGTTGATAATGCACAGGTGTTTTAGTTATTGTAGAGCAGTGCTCGTACAGTGTCAAGGCCTTCTCTGTCGGTGGGCAGGAGGCTGCTGTGGGCCGTGGCCAGCACAGCTGACCCACACTGACCAAAGGGTGAGCCGTAGAGTGCCCTACAGTATCTCTGAAAACCAATAATGCCCAAAGCCCAATTTTCTCCTCAAACACTGATCAACCGTTTGGATGCTCTCGTTATCACACCAGTGAACTCCTTCACTCCACTTCCTTTAAGTTTACAAGAAACCTATTAATTTTGCCTTCAGGAAAGAACCGTGAACAAAGAGTCAGATTCATTATCTGGCAAATTCATAGCTTTTCTTTCATTCTGAGACACTTCCTGGATAGATCACAGGAAATCAGAAATGACAGAGATTATGTTTCGCTTTTTAAAGCTCCTGGGTCAACTAATGGCCATCGCCATAGCTACAGAAATTCAGATAAAACTACAACAAAACGTGGTTTTACCTGTAAGTGACAGTAATGGTGGTGCAAATGCGGTGGACTACAGGTACAACAGAAGAAAAGTCTGTAGGGAGAGACAGACAAACTGATCTGAGGAAGTATAGCTGGTCTCATATAGCTGGAAAAAAAATTTATCCCTCCAAGCCGTACCTCTCTTGTAGCAGCATCTTTCAACGTGTAAAAATGGCCTAATTTCAGTAAATAGAAGATGAGGACAGTATTTCAACCAGCTCTCAGAGGAAAAAGCGTATTTCCTGATCGGTGACATGGAAACCAGGTCTTCAGTGGATATCCTTTCAGTTCAAAACCACTGCTTCTGACACTAATCCTTTAAATGTCTGTCTATCTCCATACACTTGAACTGGAATGCCACAGTTCACTTTCTCACTGCTGATTTCTAAGCGTTTCAGTCATAAGAAGAGCAAGGCATTAATTAAAAAAATATTATAATAGGTAATGGTGTTAATCAGCTTTAAGTTAAAACTTTGAGATTTTGTCTAAAAATTGAGTAAGTCTAAATGAAAACTGAGTATGGCCTTCATCCTGTGGATCAGATACACAATAATTTGTAGTCTTTTTGCCTTTAAATCATCTGCAACAGTAAGTCATTGTCATTCCTGCAAGATTCAAATGGCAAAGCAGACATAAAAGTTTACAGACTTAAAGTCAGGCAGTAAGCTCAAGGGAAGAGACGCTAGAAATTAGTGCTGCACTTGTCGGTTCATATTCTCACATTCAATCCATTAGATGGTGACCTGCCTATTCATTAAATATACTAGGAATTCTCATCGAGAACTTTGATGAAAACCATAGATCTTGAGTTCCTTGTGGATCATCCTCTAAAGTTTGGGCAAAAAGAAAGTTCTATAATTTTGCCTGAGTCATCTGCTCTAAAACACATTAATTCTGTATAATTATATACAGTATAATTAGCTGGAGAAAGCATATTATTTAGATCCAGCAAGATTTACTCCTCTTGAACAGCAAATCTGAGTTCCTACCTCTGAAGGACACCCAGGAAAAACACTGCAGTGGCACTGTTAAGGAGTTAACACTTTCAAGAAAGATGTTTCCTGTGGTTTTCTGTTTTAACCTTCCCTAACCACACACACCTGCATATCCACATTGGGCTCCTTGATTGTGCTGAGGCTGAACAGGTACTGGTACACAGCCTCTTTGGCCATACTATTTGTTCACGTTCCTTGAACTCTTTTTGAGAGCAGGAAGTGTCAAAATTACTTTAAAATGTGATGGACAACACTCTACAATTAAGATTACGCATATTCTTCCTTAAAACAAAATATATTCAAATGAGAGTTGAAGTTTTCAGCAACTGCTATCTCTGCAGCATTATTTCTTCATTTTACTGCACAAGACTACATTCATGTCTTGAACTTAAAGCAGCTAAATGCTGCTTTCCCCTGTCCTGCCAGGGTGATTGCTACATTTTCTCCTTTACAGAGACTCAGAGAGATGGAGCATCAGGGGAACATTACCATGCAGTGTCCTGAGAGGCAGGAAACTGAACAGAATTTGGGTAAATGTTGTTATTCACGTGGAAGTGGTGTGGTGTGGGGGGGAGTGCTTGGTGTAGTAAGGGCACTTCCACTTTCTTGCTTCATTCACTTAACGCCTCCCAGCCCTTCTTCAGAATTCTATTTCTGAACACTATTTCACCATTGCCTAGTACAAGGACATCCTAAAAAGCCTGCAGTATCTCTATTCCGATTTACACAAAGACCCATCTACTCGAGTACAATTCCTTTTGATGTTTCTTACGGGAAAACTCCATTCTCAATCATCCTTTAAAAACAAACACTGAGAACGTGTAAATCAAGCATTTCTCTCATCAAACCCCAGGGATCTGTTTGCTCTCTAGGTCAGAGAAACTTAAGATAAGAAATGCGTCAACTGATTATCTAGTTAGAATGAGTGGTCTGCATCAGAGACACCACACAGCTTGCATTCAGAGGCGTCATTACACAGTATTAACGTACAAGACAAATTTACAAAGAATCAGATTTTCACCTGCAACCTTTTGTTTCCAATCTTGCAATTGAATTTAGTCATAGTGAAAACATATTTTCTTGCTTTTTTCTTCTTCTTTTTTTTTTCTCTTTTCTTTTTTTTTTTTTGCTTTAAAATTGCCTGGGGTTTGAGGAAAGATAACAGAAATCAGATAGCTCAAAGCACTCTGTATACATCCAAGCAGAACAATTCAGTCTATACAGGATCCCCAGAGGATCTGTGACATGGATCACATGTTAAGAATGTCAGAGCTGAGGAGTTTCCTGCAACCTGAAAAGGGTTTGTTTGGAGTATGAACTTTTAGGAGAAAGCGTCCTATGACCTACACAAGTCAGCCCACCAGGGCTTCCCACCAGGAATAGATATGATGGGCAAACCCCTTAGTTTAGTAAACAAGCCGAAAGAAGTCATTTGCTTGTAAGTAGAAGTGATGGCTGTAGTGGCATAAGTCTGTGGACATGGAAACTGTCTCAAGTTGTTGAGAACTTCTGAGCTTTTCACATTCCTATAAATAAAACTACAGCTCAGACTCAGGTATGTCATGATAGAGCTGCAAGGACCGAGCACGGTGCGTCAGCTTCTCAGATTGAAAGAGCATCAGCACTAGAAATAAACTGCAGTCTGCAAGGACAGATCCAGTGAACTGATACTACAGAGCCATGGACAAACAAAAGAGACATTGCAAAAAGTAAAGACAGCAAGAAGAGAAGGACCCTGTCAAAAAAGACCCAGGGGTGCTTGTGGATGGGAAGCTGGACATGAGCCAGCGATGTGCCCTCAAAGCCCAGAAACCCAACTGTATCCTGGGCTGCATCCAAAGAAGCGTGGCCAACAGAGTGAGGGAGGTGATCCTGCCCCTCTGCTCTGCGCTGGTGAGGCCTCACCTGGAGTACTGCAAACAGATGTGGAGTCCTCAGTACAGGAGAGATGTAGACCTGTTGGAGCACACCTAGAGGAAGGGCCACAAAAATGATCCAAGGGATGGAACACCTCTCCTGTGAGGACAGGCTGAGAGAGCTGGGGCTACTCAGCCTGGAGAAGAGAAGGCTGCAAGGTGACCTGATAGTGGCCTTTCAGTATCTAAAGGGGAGCTGCAGGAAAGAAGGGGACAGGCTCTAGCAGGGTCTGTGGTGATAGAACAAGCGAAAATGGCTTCAATCTTAAAGAGGGGAGATTTAGGTTGGATATAAGGAAAAAGTCTTTTACAGTGAGGGTGGTGAGGCACTGGAACAGGCTGCCCAGAGATGTGGTTGATGCCCCATCCCTGGAGACTTTCAAGGTGAGGCCGGATGGGGCTCTGGGCAGCCTGATCTAGCTGTGCATGTCCCTGTTCATTGCAGGGGAGTTGGAGTAGATGGCCTTCAGAGGTCCCGTCCAACTTTAAGGATTCTATGATTCTAAGAAACTAGAGCAGGGCCTGAAATAGAACAACTGCTTAGCGGAAAGAATATCCAACGCAGGACCGGTAAACCTTAACCAAAACGTGAAATGCAGCAAAGATATAAAGCACTGAAGTGCAACAGCAAAACAGAAAGAAGCCTATTGCTTGGATATCCACCTGAGCTGATCAAAAGACACAAATAAGATATGCAGAAGTGGATATCCTACTTATCTACTGCCACTCAAAGATGAGGCTGAACTGCCTAAGTCCAAATAAAGGCAAAAGGAAGAGTCAGAGAAAAGCAAGTGGATTGCTTCAGATCTATCCCATTTCGTGGCTCCTCATTCTTGCTATTCCAGCCACACTGTGATTAGGAACATGGGTCCTGGGAATTTGCCCTAAAGAGCAAAACACTTCTGGTTTTGGCATCCTCCAAAGTTCAAATCGGACATAAAACGCATGGAAATACTTACACTAGAAATAAATGAAAACCACACTATTTCTCCTAACAACACTAAATATTGCATGTATGTAAACTGAAAACATGACTGAAAGAAGAATGTTGCAATCCAGATCAGAAACTTAGAGCAGAGAAATAACCACATACATACGTAATAGCAGTGAGATCACCCAGCCTGGGAGTACTGAACGTCCCCGAAGTAACCTCCCAGGTTTCCCATTCCAACTGTAAAACATGTAGAAGAGCGAATTTACAGAACAACCAACACAGTAATGTATATAAAGGATGTTTGCAGAAGAACCATAAACACGGCTGCAGATTAGTGTTAACCTATGAGTCACAGAAGAATAAACTTTGTATCTGTTTAGCACAAAAATTAGACTGTCAAACACATGCAGAGCTCTGAATTGGGCATCTTTTATAGAGACGAGTATTCGGAGACATAGCAGGGGGTGTCACTGGGGACAATAAGCCAGCACTGGCTTCTTACTCCTGTTTGCACTGCAGAGTCAACAGCACAGGAAGCGTGGACTGCTGTTGATTTGACATCATATAGCAACAAGAGGATTGCTTGCTACTTTCAAATTAGTACTGTTCCTTAAGTCAGCCAAAAGCCCTGGAACATCTATGAGTGCCATTAGGCAATAGCTTGCCTTCCAGGACTGCTAGCGGTGATGTGAGACAGCGGCAACCAATCTGGCGTGGTTGGCCAAACAACACCTGGAGTTCACAGCTGAAAAATAAGGTTCCTTCAGAGATGAGCATAGCTCACCCCAACAGCCTTCAGTGTCCGATCCCCGCAGAACTGCACTTCTAAATACAGAAACTCATTCTTACAACATTTACACAGATGCTACAGAGGGATAACTATCATATTCAGAGGAATTATTCTTTTGGCCTATAATTTTAAAAAATCATTTCTTACCAACTCTACAAATTACTTGTGTTTCAAAATAAAAATAAAAAAAAACGATGTCTACAAACATTTAATCCAATCTAACTACGCTGTTCACATTTCCTTCTTAACAGTTTCCCCAGATCTGCTCAATCTCCCTTTTGTTTCTAGGGAATATTTATTTGCTTCTGTTCATGTACAGAAATTACAATAGTGGGTCATGATAAGCGAAAAAGAAATATTTTAAATAACTTCTGTTAAGACTTCTTTTAACTTATTTGAGGTCAAATTTTACTCATGGGGTTTTAATACACTGTTACATCATATACTGAGGAAGAGTTGAAGTGAACGCCACCTTAGACTGCAAGCTGAGACGAGTGAGGCATGGAAAATCAAGTTTTTTCACTGCATAAAGTAGTGCAGAGCATACCTGCTGTTCACACAACTACTCGCTAATTAGAATTACTGCACTTAATAAGCCATCATTTCACTGTCTAAAACTGAGAAATGACAAACGCGGTGCCACTCAGCGCACCAGCTGCTTTATCGGCAAAACTGAAGGCAATCCAGGAAAAGCCGGGTCGCTACGAACACGTTGCAGGGGCTGACTCACATCTTGGCATAGCTTCCAGTCACTGAATTCCAGAGAATTCCTCCACATTTCAGAACCGACAAAAGGAAACAGTCATCCAAGGGCATTCCCAAGAACAAAAGGGATCAATTTCTTACTCAGGACTTACGCAGGGCAAATTTCCCTCAAGCCAGTGGTGTTTTCCTCTGGTTTTATTCAAAGATCTATTCATATCAAGTTTTCAGTGAGCAGATGCAGCGCTTGACTTTAATATATTGATACTGTATTAAAAACACAACTGCATTATAAGTTATTCTCTTTGATAACTACCTAAACTTCCCAGCGTTGGTGTAAAGCTGTTGCTGCCACATCTGCAGACACTTGACGTTTGCTAGCTGAACTGGCAGGAAACCAAACAGATTTCTCCATTACTTGCACTTTGCCATATGTTTCTACAACAAATTTCATCAGCAAACAAAAGAAGTTTTGCTCCTAGCTCAGGTTTGACTGCAGTACAATGATACCAAAAACGGAAATCAAAGTCTATATAGTTCTTTTGCTTTTCTTACTAGCAAGTACGAAAACTATAAAATGCTGGAATTTTTTAAGGAGAAACTTACATTTCTTCCTAGGAAAAAGTGTCTTAAAGCTGCAGGACACAACTCTATCTTCAATTAAAGGGTCAAAAACTGTGTCATTCCTTGACTTCTGCACATACCATTTTTCAGTGTGTAATCACAGACAATCAGTACTATAAAAAAAATGAAATAACAAATGTACCACAGACCTGCATCTCGAGCAAGCGTTTCACCATTTTCTGTCACGTGGGGTCTTCTATCTCCATAAAGTTAGCTTGTATTTTTATAAATAGCAAAACTAATTGGCGATTTTGAGTTGGATGTTTGGAAAAACTTCTTCTCAGGAAGAGTGGTGAGGCATTGGAACGGGCTGCCCAGAGGGGTGGTGGAGTCACTGTCCCCAGAGGTGTTCAAGAAAAGAGTAGAGGTAGCACCGAGGGACGTGGTCAGTGGGCACGGTGGGGATGGGCTGGGGTTGGGCTAGATGATCTTGAAGGTCTTTTCCAACCTTAATGATTCTATTGCATCCAGTTTTTCCTTAATCCTTTCTAGTGTAACTGAGGTAACAAAATAATGACTTTCTGTCTTTCCCTTACTGATCCATTGAATCAGACAATAATGCAGGTTGCGAGGTCCCTAGCCTGCACTGCTGCTCAAACCTGTCCCAGTGCTTCATTGTCTTCACAGGGAAAATGTTTCTTTTGCATCCAGTCGCAACACCTCAGCTGATGCCGCCTTCACAAGGGGCAGAAATGAAGCACCTTGCTCTGTACACCCACCGGTACCACCAGGCTCTGGATCCACCAGCTGTGGCACCGAGCACTTGGGCTTCGCAGTGTAGCCTCTTCTACTTGCCTCCTGTTCTGACTCCTGTGTATTTCACACTCATTCTTCATCACTGTGTCTTTGTGGCAGCCGCTACGGCGTGGAGGTGCTCACACAGGGGTCTGTCCTCCCTCACACAGCCTGCACTGTCTCTTTTGTGCTCCCTGCGCTGCTGCTGGGCCCGCACAGCGCCCGGTCTGAGGCGTCTTTGTGGTTACGCCGAGCCCACAGCGACTGAGCATCCATACACAGAGCCTTGTTGAATAATTACATAAATGCACACAGACGTGCATTTACTAAACATCACAAACAAAAAACCAAACGTAACTCGGGCTTTACTTTTGTACATTTCAAAGACTTTTTCCTCCCTTGCTGTTTGATCAGTGTGCTAGCGATCCGGCCGCGCCGAGCGAGCCCCCCCGGCCCGCGCCAGAACGGGCTCTGGCGGCTGACGGGTTCTGTCCGCACGCCGCTCTCCGTCACCCACCACACGGGCAACAGGTGCGCAGCCCAGCGCCGGTTTCTGCCTTCTTCCACCTCCGCTCCGACCCCTGAGGCGGTAGGACACCCACCGGCAGAACAAACCCCCGACGCCCACCGCCGCCTCTCCCTCCCGCTCGCTGTCCCCTCAGGGGGCGGCGGCCCAGCGGCGCATGCGCGGCGCTCCATGCGGGGTGGGCGCAGGCCGGGTTGGAGTGGGGGGATGGAGAAGGGAAGTCCCCTTCCCGCGCCCGGAAATCCCCGCAGCTCCTGCTGGGACGGCGCGGCGCTTTCGCAACGCCGGTCGAGCCTCGGCCCGCAGCCCCCCGCTCCCCCGTCCCCCTCGGCGCCGTAACCCCCTCCTTCTCCTCCTCACCCCCGGGTCCCAGCCCGTCCCAACCCGGCTCTCGGCACCGCGGGGTTCCCCCGCTCCGCGCCCCAGGGCCGCCTCCCGCTCCAGCCCCGGGGGAGCGCTGCCCGCCCCGCTCCGGGCTTCCCCGCTCCGTAAGCGGCGGCGGGGCGGGACGCGCGGCCTTAAAGGCGGGCGGCGCTTCCTGCGCTGGGGAAGGCGGAAGAGCGAAGCGCCGGCGGCCGCCCCGGCACTCTCCGCGGTTTGTATGCACCTGGCCGGGATACCGCTCGCCCCGGAGGACGAAGAGAAGGGGCGGCGGTCCGAGAGGAGCCCGTCCCCCGCCATGTGCTCGGTGAGCGAGGCCGGCAGCACCGACCCGCTGGTGGCCCGCTTCAGGCAGGTGGAGGAAACGCTGGAAAAGCTGCACCGGGAGAACAGGAGCCTGAAGAGCAAAGTGCCCCGCTACAACGCGCTCTGCACCCTGTACCACGAGTCCGCCCAGCAGCTGAAGAACCTCCAGCTGCAGCTCGCCGCTAAGGAAGCGACGGTGCGGGAGCTGCGGGGCAGCCTGGCCCGGCAGCAGCAGCAGCAGCAGCAGGCGGGGGGCGGCGAGGCCGGGGCCGAGCCCGCCCGCTCGCTGGTGGAGAGCCTGCTGGAGCAGCTGGGGCAGGCCCAGGAGCGTCTGCGGGACAGCGAGCGGCTCTCGGCGCTGCGGGTGGAGGCGCTGAGCCAGGTGAGGCGGCGCGGGGCTCGGGGAGCGAGCTGTGCGGGCCGGGAGCTGCAGCGTGCGGAGGCGGCGGCGGGGGCGGCTCGGTGCGGGCCGGCTGGGCGCTGCCCTCACTGCTGCGCCTCGGCGGGGGCCGGGCAGCGGGCTCTGGGATCGTGCTTCGTGCAGCTGTACTGCGGACACGGAGCGAGGCATGGAGAGCCTGCACGTAACTGTTCTTGCAAGCAGAAGAGAAATAGTTGAAATGTGGGAATTCTGTATTACTTAACTCAAGGACAGGCTGAGAGAGCTGGGGCTGTTCGGCCTGGAGAAGAGAAGGCACCGGGGAGACCTGAGAGCGGCCTGTCAGAGTCTAAAGAGGGGCATAAGGAAGAAGGGGACAGACTCTTCAGCAGTGTCTGTTGGGATAGGACATGGGGAAATGGTTTCAAACTAGAGGAGGGAAGATTTAGATGGAATATAAGGAAAAAAGGTTTTTTACAGCAGTGGTGGTGAGATGCTGGAACGGGTTGCCCAGCTCTGCTGGATGCTCCGTCCCTGGACACAGCCACGGTCAGGCTGGACAGGGCTCTGAGCGCCTGATGGAGCTGAGCTGTAGGGGTCCCTGTTCATTGCAGGAGAGTTGGACTAGATGGCCTTTAAGGTTCCCTTCCAACTCAGGAGATTCTATGAACTCCTTGCACTAACTGAAGCACAAACAATTAGTACAATTGAAGTCCAAATAATACGTAACACTGCTTTCTCCATTATTTTTGTAAATGCAATGGCTTGGCATTGTACTGACAATGATAGTACTTCAGTATTAGAAGATTTGAACTCCGCATAGTGATGAGACAGACTAGGGAAGCTAGGATCCCTTTTATGACACAGCACAGAGCTGTGCCCCCTCTCACTCCCCCAGGCACTATTTTTGGGGCCGTCACTAAGACTTTCCCATGCCCAGTCTTACAATGCTTGAATAATTTTTAAGCATTTCTTTCTGTATGAAGCTGTATAAAGGAGGAATTTCCAAACCAAGTAGTAGTACTTAAAATTGAAACAAGTGTTTTTGTCATAAGCCATCTCTTGACCTAATGCTTATACAAAACATTTTCCACATATGACACTCACCTAAAATGCATGTAAATGTGTTCAGGTCTGGAAATTCGCAGTAAGAGATGATCTTAGTGGCACTTGCAGACTGGTGGGATCCAAGTACATTCTGAAGTCTGATGCTGAATACCTTTAATCTGTAGAGAAGGGGAAATTCAGCACAGTGTGAAAGAATTTAGACGTCAGTAATGAGTACTATTTCTGTAAATTACACTGAAAATGTTATTTCTTCTAGAAATAAGTGTTTTATTTCTATCTGGAACATTGAAATCAATGCCACTAAAAATAATAACAAAAGAGATGCTTTCTGAAGTCAGAGGCCCGTGTGGTGGCAGTGCTTGCACTGACAAGGCCATAAGTCAGAGTTCCTGAAGAACTGAGGGGTTGAGTCAAGCTTGAACACTTGCTCAGTGTCTGTGCTGGCACCCAGGACAGCACTGACTGTGCAGAGGTCTGCCACCCACCAGCATCCTTTGCTTTTTGAGGATGATGGGCACAGGCTGCTTTTGGCAAAGTCAGGACTGGTGTACTATGGATGCATGCTACTTGAGAGTGGTCGTACCTGTCTGCAAGCTGGCTTCTACCCTCTCAAAGAACCCAGATTAGATGCTAACTTGATGCACAGTGGATGACGCACAGTCTTGATTCAACAGGAATGTACAGCAATGAGATACACGTTTGTTTTATAAGAGTGTGGCAGGAGTCAGCTATGTTGGAGTCAGCTATTGCCAATAGTTATTGCTGCCACAAGGATTTAACTTTCTGTTTGCTTGTCTTTAACACTTGTCCTTTCCCAGGTGGGAAAGCGGCTGCATGTGCTCCCTCTGATTTACCCTTGTTACAGTTCCAGGCAATAAGGATGCTTGTTTTTTGTTAAGATGACTTACCAGTTCCAATTTTTTTTGAGGCAAATCTCTACTGTCTGGTCATTTAGAATGCAGGACTAGTATGCATTTCTCAGCTGCCACAGTTACTCCTTTTAAACTACTTGCTTCTTGTAAGTTCCATCTTTGGTTTGTAGCTGCTGGAAATGAGTTTCATAAAATTTTGGTATGTTTTTGCATGTTTCTGTGTTCTTCATTGTGCTGGCCAGGAAGTGCTTGGACAGCTGCCTGGGCAGTTCCTGATTCTGATTGATTGACTGATCTGTCAGTTCTAAGGTTGTGTGTTTATATAGAAATGGATTTATTTTTACCTTTTAAGTACTTTGCAGGGAGTATAGGAGCGATATGGAACTACCGCAATGTGAAATTCAGTCTCATGTTTTGGCTTTTGCGTTCACTTCACTTTAAATAACTTCCTCCTCCCTTATGTTTAGGAAGTGCAGAAGTTGAATCAGCAGCTAGAGGAGAAAAACGCAGAGATAGAGCAGATGATAAATCAGCCTCCATATGAAAAGGAGAGAGAAATCTTACGACTTCAGAAGAGCTTGGCAGAGCGAGAGAAGGCTCAGGCCACCAGTGATGTTCTGTGCCGGTCACTCACTGATGAAACTCACCAACTTCAACGCAAATTAGCATCCACAGCAGAAATGTGTCAACATCTGGCAAAATGTTTAGAAGAGAAGCAAAGAAAAGAGAAGGGGAATTCAGATGACCAGATTGCTACTGAAAGATCTAATCAGGTATTTTTACAGCTGCTATGTTTTGTGCATGTACTACTAGCTTCTAAGGTATTCATTATAATACAGTAGTTAGTTATAATTAAGGAGCAGTGAGAAACATGCCTTGAAAGAATCTTGCATGGTGGAAAGACTGTGATGGCGATCTCTAAAGAACTGATGACCACAAGTTGAGAGTTGAAGCAGTTGTCAGACACATGGCTTCTGGCTGTCTCATTTATCTCCAACTTCTTTTGAGATGATGTGGAAAGGGTATTTACAACTGCAGCAACTCCCTGATTGCAATTCGTCCCATATACAGCAGGCAGATACCTTCTTGAGACTGAAGAGTGTGTGCATCACTAGATGGTGCTGTGTTTTTGAAGGCGATATGTGACGATTGCTGTAAGCATCTAAGTCACAAAATAAGGAATAATTTTTTTAAGCAGTATTTCTATTAACAACTCTACAGCATGTGGCTTTGCACGTGTAGTACGGAGCTACAGAAAGCTGGTTAGGAAAGAGCAGGTCAAAATGTCTTACCTATTTTTACTCTGGGGTTCCCCTTTGCCCTCCCACTCTAAGATAATGCTTCTCTCCAGCAGGCGTGTTTAGACAAAGTGGTTCATGATAGGAAAGGGGCAGAAATGTCCCTGGTGGGGGCAGGGGGAGGTGCAAACACCTGGATTTTGTCACACAGTGTTGTGGTTTTTACAACATCGTCACCTTAATTGAAGCTTTTCGGCGTAGGGTAGAGAGTGTCGTTCTACCCTCCCAGAAATCACGGTCGTTGCAGAGATGAAGTAATTCATGAAAATACTGTAAGCAAGCAACATTAGAGGTGCTGCCCCTAAAATGGGATAGGATGAGTACGGTGCTGTAACACTGCATAGCGTATATCATTCTGTCACATGATTTTATTATGCCTGGTAAGGCTGTGTTTCAGGTGATCGTGCACCAATGCTTTTGTGATTAAAAACGTGCATCGGTCACTTCCACTTTGTTAAACACTCAAGGAGCGCTTCTAAAGGAAATTTAATCACGTTAAAACTACCTCTAAGAAATAGTTAGAGGTGGGGTTGGTATAAGAAAAAAAGACTATATAAGGGACTCGAAACCTCCAGTATTCTCAGACTTGGTATAATTGATAGACAGGAAACTTGATTGACTTTGATGTATGTAATAACTAGCTAACCTTGTCCAGCGGGGACTTCCCTGTTGAAGAGAAATTTCAGAGGCAAGTACTAGCTGATTCTAGGGAATTTTGTACAAAAGTGTTCTTTATTACTCACGTACACTGGGGTTTTTTTAAAGCAGATGTCACAACGGTAAAAAAAAAAAGTGGTATCCTTGCAGTCAATTCAGCAAGCAGCTTTTTTTTAATAGTAATTTCTTCCTCGTACTAGCCAAAATTGACAGTAATAGCAAAGCAAGATGAAAGCATGTATGTGCCCTTGTCATGCATTTCCCCACTCCAAATAGGTAGTTTCCAATAACTTCATGTAAACTGTCAAGTGCAGTTGTCAGCAGTGTAGACCCTTTAGCACATGAAGTGTGTGTTATTGGCCTTGTTGCTTTAGGAGGCTTAGAGTGGGATATGATTTTATGAGACCACATAGACATATTTAAAAGCACTACTGAGGTAATACATAACTGATTACATTGTGCTTATTAAGATGAAAAGCTGCACACTGTTCTCTTAGTATAGGAAAATATACTACAGAGAAAGAAGGAGGCAGATGTATGTATTTGTATTACTGATAGTAAGTACTTATAAAAGAAATTACCTCCAGTATAACAGCGTAGCTAAATAACACTTTCTTTATCTATAAGTTACAGGTATTAGACAATGAAACTTCACTTCAAGCCCTTATCTGCAAACTACAAGATGAAAACAGAATGTTAAAACAAAAAGTAGCTCATGTGAGTACTTCCATTTTGTACAAAACATCATAAACGTGATTATTTTGAATGACAGTATTTGGATTAACCAGGCCTTACCCATTCCAAACTTAAAGGCCAGTTTAATGGCCTTTCCCAGATCGTTTTAGTCCTTTCAGCATGGCAGTCTTTGTTCTCTTGGCAAAGAACAGCTTATTGCATTATTTTAAATATATTTGTTGTTAAAAATACACTGCAGAAGGAAATGGCTTTCTTGATTCTTCCCTGCATCAGTATTCCACTCCAGAAGAATGGCACTAGTCTGAGGGTGACTACCAAGCCTTCCCATTCCGTATCACTTAATATTGTCTCTATGGCTTGGGGAAGGCTGCCTATGAAGACCCAGCTTATAGCATAATGACTTTACGCTCTCCCATGAAGTAGCTCATTGATACTCAGTGGTTGACTCAGCATATTATACACTACATATGTAGAGAAATTTGGGTCCTGCCCACATAGACGATCTATGAAAGCTTGGAAGTTTGCATCTTCATGTTGTGACGCTACTGGGTGGTCTTTCAGGTGGAAGACTTGAATGCAAAATGGCAGAAGTACGATGCTAGTAGAGATGAGTATGTGAAGCGACTCCACTTGCAGCTGAAGGAGCTTAAGTCACAGCTGGAGCAGCAGCACTGCCTACCTTCAGCACAAACCAATTCCGAGCTGATGCAGAAGGAGATACTCCGGCTAAACAAGCTACTGGAAGAAAAAATGAACGAGTGCAAAAAGTCAAGGAGAGAATTAGAAGATGTGAAGAAGGCTAGAGAAGGAGATAATGAGCGCATACAAATGCTGGAGCAACAGGTTATTAATATTTTTTTCCCTTGGGACTTGGGAATGCTTTCTTTCTCCCCAGACCCCAAATCTTTTCCTTTTGCCACTAGTCTTGCCTCATTTGGCTATTTAACAACACTTGGAAAAAGAAGCACTACTTAAAGAATTACGTGCAGTTCTGCTGCCATTAATATTTTGTATTAAAGATCTAAAAAAGAAATACAAATGCCACTAGAGCACAGATATGATAGAAATGATCATACTGAGATTCTGGAAATACGTGCTTTCAAAGCAAAGAATCTCAGCCTCAGCTACTTAATCTAACCTGCCATACTCTAACTTAATAAAATACTAACAATTCTTTTTCAGGTCCTAGTTTATAAAGATGATTTCACATCCGAGAGATCAGACAGAGAACGAGCACAGAGTAAAATACAAGAACTTCTAGCTGAAGTTTCATGTCTGCAACACCAACTAGCAAGAAAACAAGAAGGCAAGAAGGTAAACAACCAAAATGAGTTTTTCAAATGAGAACATCTCATCTAAAATGTACTTTTAAATACATTTGAAAAAATGTTAGTACTTCTAAAGCCATTTCAGTTGAGCACAGCTAAAAAAAACTATTGTTTTGTAGTCTGTGATCTAGTGGAGATGCATCCCACTACATACATATCTCTTTCCAGTCCGTTTTCCTTCTTTTCATTGACTGCAGCAATTGTGAATTCTTATGAAGAAGAGAGGGAAAACTGACTTTTGTAACAGCAGCATCTCCAAAGTAGCATGCTAGCTCTATCCTGTTTTCTACAAGCCTGCTTATGACTTTTTCTTAATTAGACTGAAAAAATGATGCCTATTCTATTTACAAATCTTCAGGTAAAACCATTAGCCGTGTTTCAGATAAAGGTGGTAAAGTTATTTTGGGGAAGATACTTCTTTTTTTTTTTTTTTTTTCAAGAGCTCTTCTTTCTCTTTCTAGGACTCCAGAGACACAAGCAGTCGCTTCAGAGTTCACACTGGTAACCAAAATCATACGCATATACAGACAAAAGTTGAACATCTACGAGGCAGCAGCCCAGGCCAACCAGGTGCAAGAAGAACAGCCTCACAGTCTGAACAGATTTCCCCACCTGCAGACAATGGAAACTCTGGGTCAGAGGGCAGGCCACAGGGTGAACTTAGATGTCCTCATTGTATGAGATTTTTCAGTGATGAACTCAGTGAAGAATTTCTCAAGCACGTTACAGAATGCTGTCAATGATGATGTGAGGCACATAAATCAATCACTACTCTATAGACAGTAAAACTTAGCCCATCTCCTATAATCCTAAACCAGAGTAATTCAAATGGACAGCTCTTAGGAACTAGGAGAATGAACGGTATCTACCTCTTACGTGATTTCACCTTCTCCTGGACTGTATGAAAGACTTTCAGATAAAGCAAAATGATTTTGTGAGGAAATTAACAGCTGCGAGCAAGGCAAGCATAATGCAAATTCTACTACAAACCAAAGAAAAGAAAACTTAGTGGTAGCTGGCTTTAGACTGCAGTTTGACTCTTGAATCTAATTGTTCACAACAGTCTGAAGGCTTGTGGGAAAAAAAAGTCACTGGACTTGAAAACATCGTTCTCGTCCAGAAAACGCACGCTGAAGAATGGGAGAGGAACGGTTTGGCATAAGATAGAAAAAATCATCTTTATCTGGATTAAAAGTGAAAGTATTTTCTTGGAGATTGAAGCTGAACTTTCAAACATCTTACCTGAAAATCTTTGTGTTTGACTGAAATCAGGGGAAGTAAAGAAAAAAGTCAAAGGCTGGTTATTGATTAACACTAGCCTGTCTCTTTGCACAGAAATGATGTACAGGGATATTTATTTTTTTTTCTGTGCCATAAATAATTCACACATTTGCAAATGTATAACTATTGACTGTATTGGAATTTTACTTAAGTATTATTTTTATAATAAAAGTGGTTGTGCAGTTGCTTTACTGTATTAGGAGTCAACTGAAAGATAGTTTTAAGTATTTAAATGTAAAAAAGTCTAAGTATGTTACTTAGTGGCTAACTAAATGTCATGGTTTCAGGTATGAGTTATTCCATTCCTGCAGTGATAACCAGTGTCTCAAACTATATTCAAATATGTTGAAAATCACTCATTTCAAAGGACAAATGACATTTCAGATGCATGAGAATACATTTAGTGACCTACCCTGCTGCGCAACATTTGGGACTATGCCACTGCTAGTTTAAATTTCTTTGTGTCCTCTCTACACTGGAGACAGTCCCTCAGCTGTTTGAGGAAGTTGTCTGGAGAAGAAAGATTAGACATAACAATGCCTACACAATGGGGCTGGAGGGTTTTTCTCAGCCATAGCTCCCAGTATTTCTTAATAGGTCAGAGCTGATGATGTACAGACAAACCCAAGAAATCCAACCACCTTACTTTAATACCACCCTTGGCTTCTGCTTTGCTTCCTTTTCAGTAGTGCACTTCAAGAGGATTGGGCATTTGCTCAGTCTATATTTGTATTATGTTTTTCTTTCCCCCCCTGCTTCCAGCAATTGCTAGGATTTTCTATAGCATCAACTACCCCTTGGTCTCCCATAGAGAAAAGTTCCCCTGAGGAACAGGAGCTTGCTAGGAGTTAAGTCCAGTCTCCAGTTGCTTATTTTCCCATGCAGCACTAAGTTTTGATAGTTTTCCTCTCCCTGTTTCCAGGTAGTTTCAACATAATATAAGTGAACAAAGTGTTCTTTGCTGTGGTCCAAGTTCACAAAGCATGAGGGGAAATGGTACACTTCCCTTACATATGTAACGAAGCACCACAGCAGTACTGCTCTCCTTGGATGAGAGGGAAAGGAATTCCCATTCCTTGGGTCAGCAGTAGCCCATCTCATGGCCCAGAGCCAATCCTTGAGCAAGACATGTAAGAAATTCTGGGATGAATAGTTAAAGACATAACTATATTCTCTAAGCAAATCTTAATTCTACTTTCTCACAATGCTTTTACAGCCCAAAGGGAGATGATGATTTCTGCCAGTGTTGCCTTAGGTGGGGTATTACCAAAAAATGCATAGAGCATCACATGCAGCATGAAGGTGCAGTGTTATTTACTGATCTACTCTTTAACTGATTGTAAACCCCTGATTACTAGTTTGATTTTCCCATCGCAGCACACATAAGTGTGCAGAGATTTTTCTTTTTTTTAGGGTGACTATTTTACACATTGCCTTTTAAGGTCCTAGAGATCAGATGTAGCACACAGAATATATGCTGAGAAAAATATGATTAAACTTCCTGTGGCATAAGCTAATCTCTCAATGGTTAGTTTATTTCTTTTGCCCGGAGATTAATTAGACAAACCTTCTTTATGGTTTTAATGTACATCAGTACTAACCCTGTGGGTATAGTTGGAGAGACTGAACTACAACTATTAGATACAGATGGAAGAATTAGATTCAGGAAGCTGCAGTACACAAATCAACAGAAGATACTGTTGTTGATACTCTAGTTGTTTCAAGTCCTGTAAATTAGTTCCCTCTCTGTCAAAGCAGAGTTTGGAATGCAAATCCTGGAGAAGGAGAGCACCTGAATGCTGGGAAACTGAATATACCTACAAAGAGGCCCGCACCGGCCCAGCAAATACAAACTGATGAAGTTACAGATCAAACATAGGTTACAGCAAGTCTCTTACAGCCTAAAGCTGTGCGATAAAAGACTGGATTTTGAATACCAGTGTCAAAATTCCAGGATAGATCTGCTGCTTTTCAGCACAAAAATACCTCAGCTTTGGGGCTATTTTACTACTTCCTATTCCACCCCACCCCCAAACTACTAAAAAGAGCCTTATCTATTTCTCTGTCCTTGTGCTAACCAAGAAACCAATTAGACACTGAAAAACTAAACTACCAGTGTCTTCTACACACAAATGTTTGATTCAGATTATAAGGTGTACACTATCTGTCCTGAAACAGCTGTTACCCAGTGCTTTGCCCTCCCCTCAGGGAGGGTGGCATACACATCAGTGCTTCCCAAGCAATTCCTACCAACTCCTACATTCACAGTTCAGGTTCTTCGAATGGTGGGCTGGAAGGTATAAGAACTGTCAGCTCCACTACCCCAACACTGAAGTAAAAGCAGCCATGAATTCCCACTATTTCTGAACCTTTTACATTAAGGAAAGCTCCTTCGGCCTCATGCAGTTTTTTCTCTGCCACTCGGATGGCTGTCCACGTAGCATGCATCTTGTTTGGTCAAATGGTGAAAGCAATGCAGCTTCTTTCCCAAAAGAAAGCAATGAAGGTGCATGAGTAAGAAAGGAACTGCATAAAATGAAAACAACTTGATCAGCATAAACTTTATGAACTTTCATTAGCCATTTGTACGACATTCGTTCACTGAAAACACATTTGTAAAATGGCACAGACTCTTGAAACCATGCAGAAAGCCTACATGACCAAACAGAACTCAGTTCCTTATTTGCTGCATCAGTTGCCAAAGGCATCCAAGGTAACCAAAGCCCGTTATCAGGCCCATTGTGATTTCTGTCAATCTCTCGGCACTGATGAGCAGTACCTTTTCTCGAGCAGCAGAGCAGTACTAAAAGGCAGGCAGAGGTAACCCCTGTAGGTCTGTGGAGGCTGGAAGGAGACAGGTAACTGTCTCCTCTAGGCCTTGTACAAATGCGCTGTCACACATTCAGAGATGCCTGGGTGTATTTGTCCAACTACATTCATGTTTAAGTCCATTCCTTCTCTGCGAATTGCTCCCTCTTTAGAATCACGCTCCTCAGGTTTTGTTCTCCAAAGCAGCACGAGTTCAGAGCCAGGACCGGCTCAGGGCACCTGAGCAGCTCTCTCACTAACACTAAGGTTTTCAGACCACAGATTCAGATGAAGTGCTGGCAAGTTAGTCTTCACGGCTGCTGGATTTAATTATACTATATTTTGGTTGGGATTTTAAAGAAAATGCTGTTTACTAATAATACCAGACTATGCTGGTTGCCATGCAGAAATAGGCCCTCAGCACATTATCATGACAGCAACTGTAGGCAAGAGTGACTCACTGAATCACAGAAGAGACAACTGGGAGAAACCTCAGCAGTCAGTCCCCACCCCCAAAAGCCCCAAGAGAGAGATCAACAATAAAGTTGCCTTCTGCAGCACACCAAGTACAGAACTACAGAACCAATAGCCTAAAAATCTTCTCAAATTTTCAGCAACTTTAAGGCAATGCATTTCCCCCTCAAATGAGTTATAGGGCATCAGATCTCTTAAAACAAGCCTTAAGTGATGCCTTAAGATTAAGTGCTCACTAATGATAAAACCAACGACAAGAATAAAATTTGTTCAAGAAGATACCTATGTTTTATGGCTGTTTTTTTAAACTTCTATTTCCTGTGGCTTTGCTGCATGTGTATATATAGAAAGCAAGGGAAATTCCAAACAGCATGCCACACCATCGTACTCAGAACAGCAGCGCTTCTCATTCTAAAAAAAAAAAGAGAAGTCTCAAACTGTTTTTCTATAAAATCAATGTGAATTCAAAGCATGTTGCAGTAATATTTCTTAGTAGCATGCTCCAGTAGCAACCAGTCTGTGAGTTTCAGCTAAAAAACTAAAGCATGAGAAATACCTACACATTATTAGGTCAAAGCAGCAAAGCAGAGTGATACCATGTTAAGCAGCTCTCACTGCTGCTGTGTGCTCCGGCTTCTCACCTGGCGCCTCACATCCCCAGCTAAGGGCAGTGCCCAGCCGAGCTCGCTCGCTGCAGCTTTCTAAGCACATCCTGCCTGGGGGTGTCAGAGCTCCAGGAAGGTCAGGGGAGCTTCTGAAGCTGCTCCTCCAATGGATGTTCAAGGCACTGAGGTTCAAAATGGCTCTGTGTACACTGGTGTACCTCTGCTCCTGCTGCCATTCAGCGTGGTCTCTCCTTTTCTCATTATTACATCCACTTTTTCCTCCTCTTTTTACATTTACAGGTGAGAAGTCATTGGTGAAAGAACCTTTCATGACCCGTACTAGTTGTCTGGTGTCCATAATGGCTGCTGACCCCATCCTCAGGAGCTCGTGGTATTTCCACAGCACAGTGCAGATAGCACTGGACCAGCGGGTGGGTTATGAGAAAGCTTATTTCTAGAAGGCACTGAAAAACAAACCAACAAAAACACAGCATTAGAAGTGCATGATTAGCTTAAATGCACTTGTTCCCTGGGCCAGTTCCCAGCACCAACCCGGGGACCAGGCCGCAGCAGCAAGCAGGATGGCTCTGACTGCTCATGCTGTCACCCACCCACTCAGTGCCACACCAACGCATCCAATCTCTGCTAAATCTGTAATGATACAAAAGGCATCTCCTCCCCCCTCCAAGAGGAACCTTACCTTCTTGGCTATAGACACATATCATAGGCAGCTTTCACAGGCGGAGCACGTGTTATGAGGTGAGCCCTGCATCGGCCCCACCAAGTCTCCTCGTGGGCGAGGGACCAGCCGTGCCTGGCACCAGCTGTGCCCCCACAGCCCTTCTCAGTCATGGCCAGCTGCAGCTCACCCCACAGCAGCCACCTGCACCAGCCACCTGGGTCCCCAGCTCAGAGAAGCAAGGTGACGCTCATAAAGAGAGGCCGCACCGCAGGGCAGGGCCTCCACCTCCCTCAGGACACAGCTGAGCCCCTCTCACCTGCTCCAGATCTCCTTAGACCAAGGCATTACAGCACATAAGAGAGGGGAACGAGTGAAGAAAGGAGCTCAGCCACCCACAGCCCTCACCCCCACCATCGCTTCTGAAGGAAGATCAGGCATCCACAGAGGCATGCTCACAGACACTTGACCATCATCTATCAAGAGATGGGGAAACTAGGCAGGGCATTAGACCACACGTGCACACATCAGCATCCTACTTCTCAACACCTGAACTCACCCCCAGCGATGCAGATCTAGTTTAATGGCTCTCAGCATGGTGTACCCACTCCACCTCCTGCGAGGCCTGGTCCCGCCTCACCGAGTGGCAAGGACAGAGCTTTCCTAAGTGCCATCTTCTGCTACGACTGGCAGGTGGCAACCAGACACCTCCAGAGAGGGACAGGGATCTTTGGTCCTGGCTGCTCTGATATGGGGCCTCCCTTCCCGTCACCAAGAGCAGCCTTAGTCTGAGCCCCTGGAGTAGTGTTGAACCTTACCAGCAGGAACAAGTCACTTGTAGATGCACAAACTGCACGCATTTTGGGAACTGCTCTTTGAGTGTTGACTCTGCTCTGCATTGCTAAAGATATTCAGTACGCCCCTGAGGAGAGCTGGCACCTAGAAAACAAGATCCAGAGCAGCTCCCATCCTTAACAGCACCCAGAAGTTGCACAAGACCACCTCTAACCCTCATGTCACAATAGCACAGTCCAAGAGCCAAAAGATGACAGCAGCACAGGTGCTGGAGTCCACGCAGCCAGAGCCTTACTTACAATATGGTGTCACCCCTAAAGCATGTAATATCCATGCAAGCAAACAATGCACTTAAACAGTACACGTGTGGTGGGCACTAAGGATGTGTTTTCAATCTCTCCCCATGTTCCTGGCTCACCTGGGCATGGCACTGGGGAAGGTCTCCTTCCTGGGAACAGCTCTCCAGGGAAACATGTTCCCTGCTATGGGGAAACCCTTCCCTGGGAGGCACAGCCTGTACCTGGATCTCTGGATCACACAGATGCTCACTGTGAATGGTTACGATGATTCTTTGGGTGAGGGATGTGTGTCCCATCCCCAGCAAGGAGGCTGGGATGTGTGGGAAGACAGTGCTTTGCTGCAGCACTCTGCAGAGCAGGGGCATCATAAGAAACAAGTGCATGTACAGGGTATGCCTATACCAAGGTGTAAATGCTGATAAACTTTCATTTATCAGCTGCAGGAGCGAGATTACAAATCAGAGTCCTCATTGACTACAATTATAGAATCCAATAACAAGGCTCACAGTGACCTACTCCACTGCTCGTAATTGCTGTTAGAACAACAGCCCTCCAGTTACCAGCATTTGTTTGTTCAGGATGCTGGGTGAGCATGTTCTGAGGGAAAGAGGTACAAGAGTCTAGAGCACGTAGTGACCCTGAAAAGATGGTCTGTGGCCTCCTGAGAGAGCAAGCACAACGCAGAAGAGCAGCACCGATCAGCATCCTAGACAGGAAGCTGCAACACACAGCACCTGTAACTGTAAGATGAGGCCTAACACCAGAAATGAAAAGCAGCCCTCTGAAGAGCAGGTGACAGGATGAAAACAAAAGCAACATGGCACCACAGAGAAGGGAAAGAGGAATGCAATGGCTTGAAATCGGGCAAGAGGTGTGCACGTGCACAAGTCAGGTGCTTGTGCTTAGGCAAAAACGGAATTTTAGTCTTTAGCTTTCCATCTCCTCAGTGCCAGTCTTCTGTCACTGGAAGAAAGACTCTAAAACTGTTCCAGGTGTTGTGCTAATAGGCAGCCTCTGACAGCTGAAAACTACCGTGCACAAAGCAAGAATTCATCCCTGCAGAGAGGACAGCTCTGCAACACCCTGCATTGCATCTGCTGCCTGCAGTGCCATAGAGTGGAACCAGCCTGAGGAGAATATGGTGAAGCTTGCTTGAAAGAGACAGCAAGACAAGGAGGTAGCACTGAGACAAGGCAACGGGACCACAGCACAGTGCTTTAAAGGCAGCTCTGTACACTAAGTCATCTTTTTAGATGAATCTCTGTGGCTGACATGAACCAGTGTGGGGTACAGGCAGGCTTCCCCCTCCCACACAAGATCCATCCTTTGATAACTAGACGTGGAATCCCCTAAACTTGCTGCACGGTGGCAGTTCCTGGGGAGGCACAGCATACAGTGGAAAAAATTGATTAGCACAGCCACCATCACCCCCAAGAATGACTGGCAACTGATTTCGTGCATTCTTCTGAGGCTTTGTGTTGCACTTACATACCCTTCGCATGGTGATGTGTCCCCTCCTACAGAATGTCAAAGGCTTCAGCTCCTAAAAATAACCACCTGGGGCAAAAACAGCATGTGCTGTGCAGTGCTCCCGTGCGGGGGGCATTTCATTGGTCTCATCTTTCTCCTGAACTCAGGATTTGTGTTCATCTAGCCCTATGTTCCCATCTCCCACCAGTGGCATCTCCCTTCTCAGGTAGTTTTATCTCTGTGGTTTCCAGGTGACTCTTTCAGGGAAAGTTTACTGGAGCTCCATCCTTCCTGAAACAGCAGCAAAACTGAATAACCACATCCTCTTAGCACAGCCGAGGAACTTCAAAAGTGCAGTGTTGCAAAACAGCGTGAGGACACACTCCCTTCTGCCTCTGCCATACTCTTGCATGCATTAATATCAGTTGTTGCATAAACGGTGCAGCAATGAGGTTGAGAAATACTTAAGCAGTAAAACAATTCTCACAGGTTGAGTGCTGCTTTTTTGTTTTTTGTTCCTTGCAGTCAGCTTTGGAGTGAATCTCCACAAGGATTCACTTGCACTGAGAGTATTTGCAAGTATTTCTATTTTGCTGCAATAGTGCAAAAAATACTCAGAATAAACAACAATTTCTAATAGGGAAGTTGCTTCCCTAATCATTGGGGTACATAATGCCCCCAGCACCTAGAGAAGAGGATCCCCATAGATAAGAAGCTGGGTTTGTGTACCTAGAGTGCTTCTTCTGCATCTTGGAGCAGTTAGTCTTCAAGCTGGTGTTAATACTGCTGTAAGACTTCATACTAAGTGGTTAACGTTTGACTGGACTTGGAAGTCAAATTCCACTTTCCTCCTGTACTGCGCATTTTTCAACTCAAGGAAAACAGATGGCTGTGATTCATTTGAGTGCTGAGTTTCATGGCAAAACACAAAAGCATCCAGCAGTTCTTATAGAGATCGTGCTAACACAAATCAGAACAAGCTCTGTGCAAACATCGCAACTACTTTGATGCTTTTTCAGTGAAACAACCCTGTGATTTGACTGAGAAAGTCTTGGGCTGAGCATGTCAAAAACTTGAGTTTCACCTGTGTAGCCACTTCATAGAGTGAAGCTAGAGGCTACAGGCTCTGCTAGGGTTCCTTTTCCCACAGGTCTCAAGCAAGCATTGTTTTTCCTCCCCGCAGCTGACACTGAACAAGCAAGCCATGAGGTCTGGTTCTGCGCCCGAACCATCCCAGTTGGTTTTTGCAAGGCACCAGCAAGTAGTCACATCCACCTGCACCTTCAGGCAGTTGCAGATTCCACATGCCCATTTTGAAGAGGCTATTTCTGAAGCCTGATGCACCACTACTGTTTAAGGCCATGCTAATGTTTGGGGTTATGTACTTGAATAACTACAATGATTGTTCTCTGCAGAGCAACTTTTAAGTACCTGGAGGACCTGTGAAAGCTATGCCGATTGAAAATCCCAGACGCAGAACAACAAGAACATCCCTAGCATGCCCAACACCATCCCATTCCTTGTTTTCCCTGAGTAGGCTGTGGTTCAAAAGCTGCTGCTCCATATCAACATCTCATTAACCTGTATTTCCAAGGAGGCATCGTTTTGAAACGCAAAAGTTCAACCACTGAAGAGTTCAGAGAGCAACTTGTAACAGCCTTTCAGTGCACCAAACCAGCACAACCTGTAGTTCCACAATTGCTTGCACAGCTGCAATTACTCCAATTAACAATGCTATTACTAATGAATGAAGAATAGTCTGATCTATACAAGAGGCTTACAGCTGAGGCAGTTAACAAGCTCAGCTGTCAGTGCAAGCAGTGCAGGCTCCTTTTGCTGGAAAGCCAGAATCTCTGTGAAGCAAGAGCCAAAGAGCATGGGTTCAGAAGATGCCAACTTGTACTCGTGTCTGGAGCTTAGGATTTCCACTCCGACTCTTTGCAAGTGAGAGGCCAAATATAAAAAAGGGTAATATAAACACACCAAAAGGTTATGAAAGTTCACGGATGTGGAAAACAAGACTGTGAAGAAAAAGATTTTTTTTTTAATTATTTTTAAGGAAATAAGCAGTGTAATAGTTTTCAGGCATTCATTAAATTAATAATGAAAAAATCTGTTGCATGCAAAGAGAATGACAGGAATTGAACTTCACAGAAAAGGTCATTGGCACAGAGCCAACACTAAAGTGAAACACAGAAGGAAAGTTACTGGTGCTTCTGAAGGAAAACTGCAGGCCTGAGCATGAATAATTATTTTAAAATCAAATTTATGGCTGTCGCAATCCAGGACAAATTTGCAAAAATCACTGAATAGTTGGGCAGCATGGAAGGAAGCTCTGGAGATGGTTTAAATCCAGCCCTATGCCAAAGCAGGTTCACCTACAGCAGGTTGCCCAGGGCTGCAGCCAGTTGGGTTTTGACTATCCCCATCTGTCTGGACCATATTCAAGCAAAACTCCTCCAAACAACAACAAAGCCCAAACTAAAAAATAAAAAATAATTAAAAAACCAAACACCTGCTGATTTCATTGAGTTGTTATGCTTTAAAAAAATAAATAACAGATCTATTTCTCTCCTTCACCCGGATCTCATCCTGAGAGAGATTTGTTTATTTAACTGCCACACACAACATTCAAGATCTAGAAGTAAATATACACATTATGGACATGCAGAGGAGATATCTAAAACCTCAGCTAAAAAACAAGGCAAAAATTACACAGTTATGATAGGAATCAGTGCTTAACGATCAGAAAAATAGCTTCTTTGGCATGGTTTCCAAGACAAACACTACTTCAAGTGCACGTAAGAATCATGACACTACTGATTGCTGGCAGGAATGGACAGTGAAGAGAAAAATAAATCCTCCACTCTGTTTTTTTTTTGGACACTAAATAAATTCCTCAATTCAAAGGCACAGACTTATTTAGACAACCCAGCTAACAGATGGTCCAAAGAGAGAGCCTTGAAACCCTCTGAGGTCCAAGGCAGGTACCTATCTGATAAGTTGGGTCCCCACATTACAGCAAGGTAAAACCCCGACAGCATGATTTCACTATAAATCTCTGTCCTTACTGCATTTTTTTTTTTATCAGTTATCCTTTATTTCCTGACTTCACAGCCCGTGGCTTCTGTATTTTTTTGCATCTTGTGAAGGTTTTATGGTGAACCTGGGGTACTGCAACTATTTCAGTTTGTTTGCTGCATCTGATTTCCTCACTGCTCTATTGGATGATATTTCTAAAATTGTCCTTCTCTTTGTCGTTGCTCTCCTGCTTTGTGAAGACTATGAATCACACCAGATCATGTGCAAACTAGTGGGCGATAACAAAAATCCCTTACACTTGTTGTCAGCTTTTGTAGTATTCCCCCCTCGGTATTAAGATGTTGATGTGACTCCTTTGTTCATCAAGGTGAGGAAATAGCAGCATTGACTAAGACCAAGCAGTCACACTGGAAACTCTCACATGAGTTTGCAAGCGCATCATGAACACGGCCTTGCAGCCTTGATGCAAGCGTGAGCGATAATGGAGGAGCATGAGCTTAAACTAGGGAGCCTTTGGATAAATTAATTTTTCCAAATGGCTGGGCTGCTACCATTCATCATCAAAACACATACAAGAAGTTGGTTAAATGTTCTGAACTCCCAAACATACGTGGTCTTGTTTGGGAAGTGATGGAGGACAGACGAAGCTCCAGAAGACCAGAAAGGACAACCATCTTTAAAACAAAAAAGTCATCTAGCTTGAAATCCCCCACCCCCAGAAAAGAGCAAGCATATGGAATCAAGTACCTACCTGACAGCAAGGAAGTGGATCATTCTTAACAAATCCATGCTGGCTGCTACTCATGGTCAAACTGATAATTTCCTCCTTTTACAGAATAGCACCTCTTGGGGATGGGAGAAAGAACAGATACCATGAGACTGAGACTCAATACCTTTCTGACATAGCATTTTCCACAAGTCAACTGAGAAAAGTATTACCTTGGGGTGTGCAAAAACCAATCAGTTGAAGAATATATTATCTAGGTGACATAAAGATTGGTCCTGGATCAAATACACAAATATTCCCATTACCACTGATGGAGCTAGGACAGATGTATTAAAATTCACATGCAGATCTCATGCTAAAAGAAGGTGCTAGCACATAGGTGATAAATCAGAATAGCTTTGGCAAACTGGACAGCTGATTTGAAAAGCGCAGACAATTCAGCAAGGACATTGCAATGTTAGGTAATTTCAGGACTCATTAATTGCATAAACACAGGACAAGGAATCATCAACAGGGCAATTCCTCAGAGCAGCTCAGGGGCTGGAATGAGTCACAGATTGCTGTAAATAAGTCAGACATCAAACTGCAGAAAACAAACAGGAGCTTCGTCAGCTGGATATGAAGAAATTCCTCTGCGCTACATAGCATTAGCAAAATGCAACAGAAGTGCTGCACTGTGCTTTGAAACCTCTACATCAAGAAAAATATGGGGAAAATAGACAAAAGAACAAGGGAGTTTCTAAGGAAAAGATTAGAAACTACGACAACAGGTCAGACTGAGGAAAGTCAGGTTGTACCGTTGCAGAAGGTATGGAATCTACAGTCTCCTTTCAGCCCAGCAAATTTCATCAGCTTCCTCAATTAGAAAACTCCTTGCAGTCTTCCCAGGAAAAATTTCTCTTTCCTGCCATTGCTGGGGCTTGGGCTGTTGGTCTGTCCCTCTTCCAGGAAGGTTGTGAAGCCCCGTGCCAGCAGGCAGCCCTGCTGTGCTCTGCAGGATGCCTCCAAGCCCAGTTTAGGCACTGCCAGGGATGGAGGAACCCCTCCCTCCATTTCACTCAACACCAAGCACAGCAGCTGCTTGCTGCTACCCCACCCTTCTCAGACACAGCATGCATCATGTAGCACTCCTGCACCAAACTCTAAGGAAGCCATGCCATGCCTTGCCTCCCATGCTTGCTCACAGCAATGCCCACAAAGCATCATCCAAATCCACATATGCAAGCTAACACAGCAGCACATGACTGGGGACAACACATGCACATGTTTGCATCTGGTGCCAGGGCATGAACCTTTTCTGCTGTATGGCACTGTTGTGGCCAGCAGGTTGCTCAGGGATGCCTTTTGGTTCAGTCCTGAACTCATCAACGCTGACAGGCACAGGAAGGAAAGCCAGCGTGGCTCTCCCCACCTTCGAACGCTCCCTGGCTCACATGGGCTTTCTTTCTGCTTCTCTCCTCGAAGAGCCAGCAGTTTAACTGAGGTTAAGTTTCAATAAATATTTTTGTTCTTCTTGGTCAGCTTTCTCCAAGATGAAACTAACTTTACAAAACCTCACAAGTATCTCCAGTCCTGGCATTTTTAGTTATTTCAAATATCTAACCCTGTTTTAATTGCTTCCTTAAATACTGGAATTTGGAAATGACTTGGTTCCACATTCTGCAAAGTGCCTGCCTAGGAGCTGCGAAGCTGCACTTCCTCAAACTCATATAAAATACAGAGGAACATTTTGTATCACCACGCACTACTCAAGATCTCCAGCAAATTAACTTCCTTATTTGCCTGAATTGAATAAAAGACAGAGAAGGTTGCTCTTCCAGCCTCCCCAGCCCTCCAGCTGTGCAGATCTAAGTCATTCCCATGATGCATATTTCAAGAAGCTGAATCCCTTCTGACAGCTCTTGTGCTCCTCTTTGCAGCCACCTCTTTCCTTCTCCACCCATCTAGGCTAAGCCTTTCATTTCTTTTCTCTTGGCCCTTGCACAAACCACCACCACCTTTGGGCTGACAGATATATGGACAGCTACTGTACATGCAGAGTCAGATCCAGCTAATAGCACCCTCCTATCAGTTTTCACCTTCCTTTTTCTTGACACTCTGGCAGTGGAGTCATCTTAATAACTCTAATTTGGATTGGGCTTTAATCAACACTGGTGACTAACATCAAACAATAGGAGAGAAAAAAAAAAAAAAAGAAGTACACACCCTGTGGCTTCTCTTTTCCAAAGTGAACAAGTTCAGCACTCTCAGCCTGTCTCCACAGCAGAGGTGCTCCAGCCCTTTGATCATCTTTTTAGCCTTCCTCCAGACCCATTCAAACAGCTCCTTATCCTTCTTGTGCTGGAGGCCCCAGACCTGGATGCATTACTCCAGATGGGGCCTCACGAGGGCTGAGTAGAGGTAGACAATCCCCTCCCTCTCCCTGCTGGCCACCCCTCTATTGATGCAGCCCAGGATACTGTTAGCCTTCCAAGCTGCAAAAACATACTGCTTCTCATCAACCAACACCCCCCATCCCTCTCTTCAGGGCTGCTCTCAACCTAACCTCTGCCCAGTATGTATTTGTGCTTGGTACTGCCTGACCCAGGTGTAGCACCTTGCACTTGCCCTTGATGAACTTCATGAGGTTCACATGGGTCCACTTCTCAAACCAGTTAATGTCCCTCTGGAAGGCATGCCATTCCTCCAGTGTGTCAATTGCACCACACAGCTTGGTACTGGCAAACTTGCTGAGATTGCATTCAATCTCACTTTCCATGCTGCCAGCTAAGATGTTACATAGTGCCCGTTACAATACCGACTCCTGAGGAATTGCCATTCATCACTGGTCTGCACTTGGACCACAACTCTGAGTGTGATCATTTAGTCAATTCCTTATCACCTGACCAGTCAATCAAATCCATGTCTCTCCAATTTAGAGACCATGATGTTATGCGGGACAGTGTCAAACACTTTGCACAAGTCCAGGTGGATGACGTCCATATATCCAATGCTATAAGCCTGTCATAGAAAGCCACTAAATTGGTCATATGCAATTTGCCATTAGCGAAGCCATGTTGGCTGTCACCAGTCATTTTTGCTTTCCATGTGCCTTAGCATAATGTCCAAGAGGAATGCCAGAAAAAATAATTCAAGAAAACAATGAGTAAAAGCAGGTGAAATAGAAGGAAACACAACATGTATTTGCCTTAGCCCCAGTACATAACTCCATAGACATATCAGAGTGGATGGAAGGTGACAGACAGTTCTTCAGAAATCCAAGTCAAATACTGCAGACTAAGGTCCCTTTTTTTTTTTAAAATGTGCTGTTTCAAAACAAGGCTATGTACAAGTAAGTTATCTTTTACTAGACTTCTAAAAGAGACAAAAATGAGCAGTTTCAGAAATAATAGCAGCATTCTTTAGAACTCATTAAGATTCTACAAAAAGTCAGGGAAAGCTTCAGCCACAGCTGGTGATCTCATGCTACTAGCTTTCAGAGCTCTGCTGAACACCTGCATTTCTTGGTGGACACTTTGACCTTTTTGTAGTATTTTTTTTTTGTAGTTGTTGTAGGATCAAGAATGCATAAGCACATGACACCGACATAACAAGTCTTATGTTCTCACTTTCCTATAAAAGAGAGCTGTAAAAGCCAGTGACAGAATTCCTCAATTGCTGCAAAAGTCATGGCAGTTTGCATCCCTTAAGCCTGCATTTAGGAAGGCTTTTGGAATCAGATTCCTCACGCAGCAGAGATCAGACTGCCAACATCAGCTTCCTGTTTTCTTTTAAGCGCTTTTCTTCTTAAAATCAAAACTATTTTTTCCTAAAAAAAAGGCAATTTGATTTTTGTAATCAGGCGAATTATCGGAACTCTAAAGCATGACTCAAGTGTCCTCCTTTGAAATCAGAAAGGAAACAAACATTTTTAGGAAAGATTTCCCTCTCCATGGCTCAGAAACTGGGAAGGGATAAAGGAAAAAGCTGAAAGTGAGCATGGACCGGACCTGAGGGTAATGGATACTGTAACTTATAAGACATCTTCTCCCTTCCTAGTAAATCACCTTCAGAAAAAACACAGATCCATGTCTTAACTGTTTATCTACTGGGATTTCCTTCCACTGTAAGTCTAAACTAGTACTCAGAGGAAGAATATCTGTCATGAGCCATTCCAGGAAATGCTACCTCCTTTGCCATTTCAAGATCTGAGTTCTAAGCTTCCTGAAGATATCAAGGTGGGGATCAGATGCCACTACAAGACAAAGTGGAGTGGGGAATTATCAGGAAAGGGTCAGAGTCGGAAGCCAAAGACACTGTGGTAAGTTATAAATCTGCTTCTCATTGCTAACCAAACAGCTTGGGTCACCTTCTAATAAATGAGATACAGACATTGCACAAAATATACAAAAAGGGAACTAGACAGAAACAGATACAGAAAGGTTGTCAAACAAAGACTAAATAAGCTCAACCTTTTTAGGTAGGAAGAGAGATGACTGATGCCTTAAGTTTATAAAATCAGGAGTGAACAAGAAGGTGAACAGAGGATTATTAGTCACTGGTTTTCATAATGCAAGAATTTGGCATCCACTGGGAAAAAAACACAGAATTACCGCATGAAAAAAATTATATTTGGGAAATCACTGCAGCAGGATGTTTTGAATATCAAAAGGATGAGTAGTGTGAAAAATGATTAGATGAACTGAAGGAAAAAAGGTCTTTTGGATTTTAAGCACAAGTGAGGGTGCATCATCTGTGTGAGGAAGTCCCTCAGCTGTTAGCTGAAGAAAGCCAGCAGGGAATCCTCGGGGAAGTTATATTAGCAACAGGGCAAACAGTCCTCACCACGTTATTCATTACTGGCCTCTGCCAGAGGCTGAGCCCTAGGCCCTTTATCAAGGATTGCCTTTTTGGCAATCATATATTAGCATGCACAGAAAGGGAGCGATGCTCTGTACTGCTTTTTGTTTCTGGGAGATTCCTACTGCAAGGTCAAGGTCTTGAGTTGGGGATTTCTATAATTAATTTTAATTCCACTCATTGTAACAAGATCAGAATATCTGGAAAACAGAGAGAAAAAAGTCAGATTAGTAGATCATGTAAGTCATTCTTAGGACCATGAATTATCTGCTGGTGCACATATAGCAACAACCGCTTGAAGGACATAGAGAAAGTGCCAAGAGCTTGATATTACAAAATTCCTTTCTGGATCCAGACACCCTTACTCAATTTTTCCCAGAAAACGCACTAAGAAGTGCCAATCCAGGCAGCAATTCCACTGAAAGGATAGATATTCCTACGGTACAAAGCAAGCAGAAACAGTTGTCTTCTTGCATTTATCTACACTGCTTTCTTCTCTTAAAATCCTCCCAAGAATTATAAAACATCTGAAAGATCAACAATTAGATTTCCTTTATTTGCAAGCCACCTTCAGCTAGTCTGTTCAGGAGAAGAAAACATGTTTGTTCCATACAGTGGATCCCAGTATACCACCAGCACAAACATAGTAGCCTAAAACTCAAGTTTTGTATATCAATTCTTTTAAGAGGGACCTTTTTGAGCAAGACATTGTAATCAATTTACTACCAATGCACCAGCGAGCACAGCATTTGGTGAAAGTACTTAGAAATACCCTTTACAATCAGTAGACTTGAGTACATTCTGACAATGCATCTCGATATGGCTAACAAGACAGAAGAGCAATTCAAGATATCTGTGGTGCCACACATCACTCTCCACCCACCTGGGAGATATGTTAGTCTCTCTGAATAGACCAGAGCAACTTAAATTTGAATTTTTAGCATATTCCCCACATCCTCCACCCCCAGGATTTTTTCTCTGAATGCCCACTGCATGACCTGGAGGAAGATGCATGTTTTGTGGTTTCCTATTGCCATAGCAAAATGAAATTCCCTTTGGTTAACCACCTGCCAGCTCTAGACCATGGCATTTGCTTCAAAACCCATGCAGACAGTATAGCTGTCTAAGGACATCGTTCACAAAATTCCACTGTTGGAGATCTGTTACTTATAGAAATTCAGTGACGTTGTGCCTATTTGCACGAGCAAAAGTCATTTTCTGGAGTTATTTGAACTTGCTCCTCCCCCCCCCCCCCATTTTATCAGGGTACTTTTGAACATGACCATGCAGGAGAACTGAACATTCACTTCCTCCTCTAGCTTGCTGAAATTCCCTGATTTCATCACACGCAGCATGCTGCAGAGCCTAAGGACACTGCACAGGAAGCTGAGAAGCACGCTTTTTAACAAGAGCCAAAAGATAACAGCTGCACGGGAAAGTCTGATATATGCTTCACTGCAACTTATTCAAACAAGTTTTGTAAATAACCATGACCCAGGGGGCACATGCACATGAGAACACATCAATTTATCATGAAACTCGGGCTGACAGAAACAATTACTGCTGGCAGCTACGAACTTCTCCTAGAACATCAAGTTTTTAAACTTGTCACATCACAAAACTTGATGCACCAGAGAAAACTCACTGTGTCCATCTTATCTGATATTTGACCAGGGGGTTGCAAACCATTCCAGGAATGAAACAAAAGTGTTAAGAATCCTGTTAGTCACTGTGATACCATAATGCTTAAGTGTTACTTAAAGTGGGAAATATTTCATGTTTATAACAAATAGTTTAGCAAGTCCTCCACGAAGTTACCATAAGAATCACCTCGGGTGACTTGTCTCAGTACTGACCCTGACAAACCACCAATAACACCAGGAACCAAAATCGTGAAATTAAGGGTGAAGAAATATACTTTTCTTCCTCCCCAGCCTCATTTAAATAACTTCAAAGACATTGGCCTAATGCATCAGAAGACCAGGAGCGAATCTTCAGGTGTCCACCCAAAGCAAACTACCAGCCATATTAATCTCTTGCAGAAATGCCAACTGCTTCTGTTACTGCACTGCTACCTACCAGTACAGTTCTGCCTGCCTCTACGATGAGAGCAACCAGAATCAAAATCACAGCCCCATCACTGGGAGCTGCAAACGCAGAGAGTTATTTACAGCTTCTCGTTCCCGTAAGATGAAGTCCATCTTTAGACTCCAAAGAGCATCCATAAATGCATCAGGCCACGTAACATCGCTGGGTGCTTTCATTCATTCATAGAACTAGCCAAGCCCTTCTCTCTCCCTGGACTCCTCTGACCGTACAGGAACAGGACAGGATTTCTCACATTTCCTGGACAGGAACATGGAAACGTCACACAAATTCACTCCTGAGAGAAAAGTGCTAACATCCAAAATAAAAAGCAGTGGCTGCACGCTAAAAGCTGTTACAAAACCATCAGCGTTAAAGTAACCCTTAAGGGCTGGCGTCACCGCATAACCAAGAGGACTCAGAAGCAATGTGGAAATTCCATCCTTAAGTCATCAGCTGCGACATCCTCTGGCAGTTTTCATCACTAGTACATAACGTCAAAAAAAATCTTTCATCTTGCAGTGTGGCCTCTTTTATGGCTTGTTACTTGAACGTTACGTGTGCAGTTTTTTTTCTAGTATAATGTGCAGCCAGAGGGCTAAGACTTTTTTTTTTTCAAGTAGATTTTCAAATTCTTTTGGGTTTTCCCCCTTGTCTCCCCATCCAGCTACTGCAGTCTGTACCTGCGGTCAGATCTGCCGTGTGCCAGACGTTATCTTGCAGTCATGCGACCAGGGCTCTCTCTGCTTTATCTCATAGCCATGTGGGGCACATCGCCCATCCTGAACAGGCTCCTTGACCCACTTGTCCCCGAGCCACCAAGCTATGCCAGATGATTACAAACAATGGTGCCTGCTTTTGTTATATTTAGTAGGCAAGCCATGAACCACAACCGGGCTCCTGATCATGTTTCTGAGACACACAGTGGCGTAAGGGCTTTGGAGAGGCAGGACAGTGTGGAAGCAGCACATGGACAAAAGAGAAGTGACCACACCTGACAACTCACACTGTATCAAAACACCTTTTTGCCATAATAGTCTCTCCTTTCTCCTGCTCCAGTCTGCTTGAAATACTTTGAAACAATTCCCTTCTTGACTCTGGCATAAGTCATCTGGCCAAAACAAATGTACATGGCAGCAAACATCAACCCAGCAAAAACTCCAGGGGAAGGATGAGGTAGAGAAGACCAGAATAACAACCTCCTTGCACACAGTACCACCTGAGCTTCTTTACTCTCTCATGATAGTTGCAAAGCGTTAAATCCAAGTGGTTTTTGTCCTTTTCCTTGTCTGCAGGAAAGAGGCTGAGACTTACAGAGCCTTTGGAAGATGCTGACTGGTAACTGTGGAGACGCCAGTGTAGGTATTGCACATTGGTGAGCTTCCACCCGCAGGCATGGGGACACAACAGCAAACAGGTGGCTGCAGCTCCTGTGTATTGACAACAGCCATCTTCAAACCTGCTCCATATCCACACAAATTCTGACAGACAGCCACTGTTAAGACCTCCCAGAGCAGGGGAAATGGGGCTTCCTTAGCCTTCAACTCAGCCTTCTCCCACATCTTTCTGATTTCTTGTAATGAGAGAAAAAAGTTGTGCTTCAAGGAACTCCTGAACCAACACAGGTAAGACATTAAAAGAGAGGAAAAAATTTAATGCAAATGCAATTTATTCAGCGTACTACATAGAATGTAGTACAGCAATCAGACTTAAAGAGATTATAAGAAAGGTATTACTTACCATAGGAAATACATACTAACTTTAAACAGGTAGAAGTAGTAATTTTTTTGTCAACCAACACCAGAAGCAGAATTTGGCCCTCCACTGGCTTATTACAAATCTTGAGCCTAATTATTCCTGACAGTGAATCGTGAAAGAGAAGGGCTGGAAAACTCAGATAAACCTGAGGAGTCTGAGCCAACCAAATTAAACAAAAGGAACTACACAGGAAGAGACACTTCCAACAACAAGATGCAGCATCACACAAACCCAGGGATTCTTATTTTCAACTACAAGACTTTCTTCTTTTTAATCAAAATAAAAATTTGTTATTGCTCCATGAGGATGTTGTAGATTGTGTGCAAAAATTCTTGGATGTAAGAGAAAACTTGAACGGCTTCAGATGCTCATTAGTTTCTGGACAAGACAGTGTCTACCCTTTTCAACAGAAATTCCAGTTTCAATTCTGACTTTGTGCTAACTTAAGTTACCTCTCTTAGGTCTTGTTCAAATCAATCTTTGTACCACTAAATTGAACTAACAAATTATTACCATCCTTTAATAACTTGAAAAGTGAATACAACACAACTAGTGGGTTTTTTTTCATGCTTATAGAACAGTTTACTGTATAGGTAAAACACAGAATTTTGTTTTTGTTGACCACATGGACAGTTACCAATTAACAGAAACGACTCCTGTCCTTTGTTAAAAAGTATTACTTAAAATTAGCAGTTTGAATCAAATAAGAAACACTCATCGACCATTACTGACACAGATACTTTCAGTGATATTTGAGCTAAGTATATTGTTAGTCAGTGTAACAGCAACATCTAAAATCAGAGATAGCGCGTTAGAATAATGTCTAATAGATAGCATTATCTTTTAGCAGAAAAAAATAAACCCAAGGTTTGCAGAGGAGAAAGCTGAATAGCACACAACTACAGATAATTTGTTAATTCCCCAAACTGGGCACCAACTAGAACAATACTAATAGTACAAATGAATCAAACTCTGATTTTGTACTGATGCTGAAATGAGTTCACATTTTAGTAAAAACGAACATTAGGCACTGGAAAGAAGGAAAGGATTGTGATAAGTAGGCAACAAAAAACTTGAAAAAGGTTCCAATTCCTTCTCAGTTTTAGTTCAGTCTAGTCAAAATTCAACATGACCCTAATGCACAACCTCTTCAGCACATGCACAGCCCGGATGAGATCTCCTGCTAACTGAACTAATTGTTATGTAGGTAGAAGTCATGTCCCTCACCCCCACCCCCACGTAGAAGAAAAACCCTAAGAGGAATTGATATGAGACTAAGCGAAGGCTGGCTCTTTGAGGCAGAGGCAGTGGAACATCTTGGGATTTCCTATTCAGCATGTGCATTCCCATTGCAAAGCAGTGAAATTCTCAGGGCTGTGAAACTGTGCCACTTATGTGATCTTTCAGACAGTTTTGGGGAGGGGGATAATTCTATGTGACAATTCTGTTGCTGTGGTTTAGTAAAAGATGGTTTCCTGCGAGGCTGGGCCTTCAATACCAGTTTCATAAGAGAAAGAAAAAAATGAAAAAGGACTGACAAGCAAGCTAGACACAAGCTTAGTCTCTCCAGGAAACCACAAAATAACCTTTCTGAAGACGGTAGAACGTGCTATTTCTATACACCTCTATCATCTTTTAAGTAGATGAGTGGTGGAGGAAGGGCTAGAGAGAAGAGCTGAGCACAAAAGCGGAGATAAATGAGCACAGGCATGAAGGAAGAAACAAGTGGGAAATACCAAGCCCTCCTGAAGTCAACAGGAATTTCATGAGATGCTTCATGGAGCTGGGGCTGCAGCTAAAGACACAAGTCCTTCTAGACAGGAACAAAGACAGACACCCAATGTCAGCTTGGGAGGATTGCATGGAAATGCCCCAGGACAGTTGAGCAACCTACACAAACAGTGGGCTGGAATTACTAAGCTGGCCAGAACTACTGCAAGATTAAGCCACCACAACCAAACTGTGGTTGAGGTATGCTGATATTTTAAGCAAGTCTTCTGCATAGCAGGGAAGACAAATGCATGGAAATTGTTAGCCGGATTCTCTTTGAGCATCACTAGCCTTTACCACAAGGGTTTGAAAACCTCATGGTCAAGAGCAGAGGTTAGCCTCAACACTACCTATGTTAATGTGCTCTATATTTGCTCCAGCTCAAAAAGCTGTAATTGAGAAACACGTAGCTTGTGGAACATAAGTATGAAGCAATATGGCTCATCTGCTTCATTTGCTTTTGACACTTAAAACTGGGCAACATTTCAAAAAGAGATCAGCTAGGAGAGAGAAAGCATTTGTATCAGATTAATGGCTCTCAAATGACAGTGAACTCATCTTACCCTCTGCCTCGCTTCATGGTTCACATTCATTCTCTAGCAGTGAGGAAACACAGAAAGTCGCATTCATTAGGCTGAACTCCAGTTTTATATTACACACTTGCACTGCTGGATACCATGCAAACTTCCAATAATGATTGCTCTACTAAGAGCTAGAGCAGAATCATACACTAAAAATGAAGAAATGTTGAAAGACCTTATCTGACAACAGCAAAATACCACTTTGCAGTAATTATGAGAACGCTTTTCCACTTGCTATCATTTTTCAAGATTAGGTGAATTAAAGATTAGGTGAAAAAGCTCTGCAGTTTTCTAGAGCAGGTGACAATCTAACTTCAAGAAAACAAAATAGGATATTTAAGCATAAACACATTCCTTCAATACATTTTGAACATCATAGTCTTTCAATCAAGTGACAGATCCTGTTCAACTGTAGTTCCAAATATAATCATGTTTTGCATTCAAATCACAATGTTTTTATTAAATTTCCTTTTTTTTTTTTTTGGCAACTATTAGCTTAGCAAAGAAAATTTGCTTTTAAAAAGGCTTTTGTTCCAAGTGGAACAGAAAAGCCATGGGGAGAGAAGGAAAACTCTTCTTAGGAACAGTAATCTGTTTATACTTCCTAACACATACTGCTAGCTTGATTCACGAGCAACTTCACTTGCTATAAAATTGTTTAGTCCAAATCTAAATGAGTCTCTGGCTTAAACATGAAGAGGAGCCACTGGACAAGGTAAGATGCCCTATTCTCAGTGACTCACTCTAACTTTCAGCAAGTCATTTAACTTTGCAGTTTATCTCCAGTTGACCTTGCGAATGTCATGCATGCCCTCAGCATGAACATTTATATGAAAAGTGCTAATCAAGTGTAAAATAATCTTATCAGAGCACTGGTTTTTTATACTTATTTAAGTAGCATAAGCTACAGTGAAAGGTTATTAGAGTTACAAGTGTAAACACACTCAGACTTAAGAAGCTACTCTCTCCAGCAAAGCACCAAATCAGTTCCTTTGCTTACATGTTATGGCTGCATATTTACATCATCACCAGGAGACCCTTGCCTCACTCAAAGCATAGCATGGACTCAGTTCGGGACAAAATTGCTGTGGGAAAAGACATCGGTACACCAGGCATTCTCTAAGTGGAATCATGAGGTATGCCGCAGGGAAATAAGAAATGACAATAAAAAGCCTTCATCCTTTGCTGGTAACTTTGATCTCTCCCCTCTCCTGCTGCCTCTGGTAGAGCACTGTGGCGCCTTCAGATGAGGACAAGATGAACCAAGGCTGAAGCCCAGGTATAGTGTGCTTGCAGAAGAGAGTCTGGCTGGCTGCAAGCTGCCTCTTTGTTCCTCCAGCCTCTAACTCTGGCTCAAACCTATTCTCCCTTAAACAGAAATGGTCTTCAGCAGCTGTGTTTCTCCTACTCTGCTCCCCTCAGATGAATCTGAGTCACAAGTCAGGAGGAAGCAGCAATGTTCTGAGGTGCAAGGTTATTCCTCCTTGCTTTCCTGCAGAAACAGATGCCAGGAGCAGAGAGGTATGCAGCTGATGGACCAAGGGCTCAGTGGGTGAAGGGCAGCTTAGAGGGTGAAGCTGTCACGGCAGTGGAGGGGGAGAAAGCTTCATCCATGCAGTGGGTGAGGAAGGATAGATGTGCACATGTGACTGATTGGAGCTAAAGGCTGCTTCGACAGAGCTTGGCGGTTGAAGTTACTTTGGACCAAATATCTTCGTACGGTAACACAGCTGATACTAATATACACCAAGACTAATTTCATTATGTTTTAAGGAGCAAAAAGGCAGAAAGAAGACAGAGGCTTGATAAAACAGGTGAAAGTATTTATCAAAGGAGGAAAGCAAATGACAGCCTTTTGCGTGTTAAGTGTCAGTGCCCATGGGGCAAGCAAACAAGGACAGGGTGATTACCACACATCAGAAAATGAAGTTATCCCAAAAAACCTACTCTGTTGATGTTTAACAGCAGATAAGCAGCAACCTAAGAAAGTTACGGTAAGATATTCTGGTATTGTCAAAGCATACAAAAAGGTCTACCTCCATCTTGAAAGTGATTCTGCTATTAATAAACTGTTTCTATCTCCATATTGTGTCTACACACAACAACATGACACAGCAAGGCACTCCATCCCAAGGGTTTACAGTTTCCATCAGTCTCTGGTCTATTTTATTGGAGTGTTTTTGCCAGAACCAAGCATTGCAAGACACGTTCTTCTGGCTATAGGCAGGGACAGTAAAGGAGAACACAAACCCAAGCAATCTGATCATAGCAGCTCACTCTGACAGCAGCAGCGGCATAGCGCAAGGAACACAGCTTAGACATAGGTGTGACAACAGGCAACTGTTGTGCCATAAGAAGCACATATGTTAAAGAACATGGACCCACCTCTGGAGCTTTTATAAGAGAAATTCCACCTGACAGCAGGCAGAAGTTTGAGGAATGGAAGGAGGAAGGGATAAACCACAACGGTCAGCTGGTTTCTCTTTTGAAAGATTCTCTCAGACCATGCGCAGCAGACATCCCTCAAAGAGAAAGGACAAGGAGAAGCTACTGAGATACTACAGCAAGTGAGCACATAGCAACTTCCACAGCTATGGAGAAGTGCTCAGGGGAAGCGTATACTGAGCTCCTAACAATTGTTCTAGGACAGTTCCTCTTCGGATAGTCAGGGCACAGTTTAGGAGCCATCACAACCATACTGGAATTCACCTGAAGAGCCCTGGACTTATTATAATTATCAATAGTTGATGCTCATAACTGAGTAGAGATGAGGATGTGGGAGCCAGGAACTGCAGTCTTCCAGCTTCTGAGAAGAGGAGGAGGAAGTGACAGGTCAGATGCTATCTGATTCTGCTCCTTTACAATGGAGAGAGGAAGAAAAATTTCTTTAGTTCTTCCTCACTGGGGGCTAATTCTCAAGTCCACTACATGAGAGACAGGCACAATCCATCACACAGAAAAGCACTGAAGATAAGCAAAATCTGCCAGAAGTCTGAATAGAAGTTATCACAGAAACAGAACACAAGCATACATTTATGCAAGAATATTGAGTAAGTGAAAGAATGTGCCTTTCATCTGGGATTTAGCATATTTGCAAACTGTTTTTAAAGAGTGACAAATCCATAAGAGGTAGACCAACATAAATCTACAGATACACAAAACCACTCTATACCATAAAAGCTGCATGTAATATAAAAGAGAAAGATTAGAAACATCTACACAGTGCCTGAGCATATAGGGGACAGGAAAGTGAAAGTTTCATTGAAGTTAAAACACAGACAGGGTGCAGAAGGCATTAAAAGGCATCTTAGCAGCAAGGAAAATGTTGGTGCAATCATAAAGGGCACAAAAAAGGCCAAAACCATAAGATATTCAGGAAGGTCTACTCTCAGACTTTGCTGAACGTTGAGTCTGTGCAAACAATGCATGACCCAGAGCTGAAAAAGAATGGATTAGGGACTACTTCAGCAAACTAGGCATCTCAAAAGACAACAGGAGGCTAGAGATGACAACTTGTAAAAGTCCCTTCCAATCTGAGTTATTCCAGTTATAAATTTCCCAAGTGGTATCAGAAATTCTTTGTCAGTCTAATGAAAAACTAAGGTACTAACGTAATTTCAGTCTATCACCTTAAACACAGCTGTGACAAAACTGAAAAGCTGCTACACGTAAGGACAGAAATCTTAACATACCAATGCATATGAGAAATGGTCACTTTAAGTTCACCAACAGTTCTTACCATGTAGATTACACTGCCAGAAGCTAGAATTACTAGAATTATGTTTCTGCTTCCAGACACCAGTGCCTCAGGTGAGAACATAGTGGAGCCAAACATAATGTTGTCCTTTAAAATATCTCTCTAAATTGGAGAGATACGAAAGGCGGACTATTCAATGGATGAAAAATTGGTTGGATGGTCATGGCTGGAGGTTTGTGGTCAGTGGCTTTCATCCAGGTGGAGGCCATGACAAGTGGTGTCCCCCAGTGGTTCTATCTTCAGACTGGTGGTCTTCAGCATCTTTACCAATGACACAGACAGTGGGATTGAGTGCAGCCTCAGCAAATTTGTGGACAACAGCAAACTGAGTAGTGCAAAGGATGTCATTCAGAGGGATTGGGTCAAGCTTGAGAAGTGGGCCTACAAGAACCTCATGAGGTTTAACAAAGCCAAGAGCACTGTGTTGCACACAGGTTACGGCAATGCGAGGTATACCTACAGATCATAGAATCATAGAATTAGCTAGGTTGGAAAAGACCTACAAGATCATCCAGTCCAACCATCCACCTACCACCAATAACCTCACTAGACCATGTCTCTCAATGCTATATCTAAATGTTTCTTGAACACCTCCAGGGACGGTGACTCAACCACCTCCCTGGGCAGTCCATTCCAACACCTGACCACTCTTTCAGAAAAGCAGAATTTCCTAATGTCCAGCCTAAATCTCCCCTGGTGCAACTTGAGGCCATTCCCCCTTGTCCTGTCACTAGTTACAAGAGAGAAGAGGCCGACCCCCAGCTCTCTACAACCTCCCTTCAGGTAGAGAGCGATAAGGTCTCCCCTGAGCCTCCTCTTCTCCAGACTGAACAATCACAGCTCCCTCAGCCGCTCCTCATAAGGCCTGTGCTCCAGATTGGGAGAACTCATTGAGAGCAGCCCTGGAGAGAAGGACTTCAGGGATCTGTGGAGAAAAATCTGGACATGAGCCAGCAGTGTGTGCTGGCAGCCCAGAAATCCAACAGTATCTTGAGCTGCATTAAAAGAGGGGTGGCCAGCACGGCAGGGAGGACATTGTTCCCTTCTGTTCTGTCCTTGTGAGGCCCAACTGGAGTAGTGCATACAGGACAGGGGCCTCCTGCACAAAAAAGATGCAGAGCTGTTACAGCAAGTCTAGAGGAGGGCCACAAAGATGATCGGAGAGCTGAAGCTCTCCCTATGGAAAAAGGCTGAGGGAGCTAGGTTTGTTTAGCTTGGAGAAGAGAAGGCTCCAGGGAGACCTCATTGTGGCCTTCCAGTACTAGAAAGGAGCTTATAATCAGGAGGGAGACTGACTTTTACACTGCCTGATAGTGATAGGAAAAAGGGAGATGGTTTTAAACTAAAGGAGGGGAAATTTAGGTTAGATGTTAAGAGGAAAAAATTTTACGCAGAGGATGGTGAGGCACTGGAATGGGTTGCTCAGAGAAGCTGTGGATGCACCATCCCTGGAGGTATTCAAGGTCAGGATGGATGGGGTGCTCAGCCACCTAATTCAGAACCTGATTTAGTGGTTGGCAACCCTGCCCATGGCAAAGGAGTTGGAACTGGATGATTTTAAAAGGTCCCTTCCAACTCCATCCATTCCATTATTTTATCATTAATTGATATCAGAAAAACTGTTAATATCATTGCTTCCCCTCATCACCAAGGGTTGACATCAGAGATCTGGTGGCTAAATTTTATTCACATAATACTGTTATACTGAAAGGCCCCTAACCCTTGAAGCTGTATACATGCTTGCTCTATCAAAACAGTAAAATAACAAATTCATTTAGGACAAAAAGGGAATAACAACCTTCATGTGGGAGATGCCCAATCCCACTCATTGTTTTTGCTAACTTTTCCAATAATACAGAGTCTCCTCCTTTAAGGCTTGGATGCAACTGTTAACGTAGAAAATGTCTCTTAATACAAGTCGTCAGCATCCTGCTGCTGCTTTGTAAAACTGCAGTATTTTGATGTAATGCCAAAGTAACCATTAGAGCAAAGGGGTGAAAAAAGTGACTATACAAGACTACCTTTCAAAACTACTTACATCATATTAATTTTACATCACAGTAATAACCAGTTTGAAGGAGCTAACCTGAAAATACAGGAACATCAGCTCAGTGAAGGGAACAAACCAGACAAAAACTAGGAAAATTAATAAAAATATGAGGAATATCTCATCAGTTCTCAGGCCCTTCAATTGAACCACCAGCAAGATAATTGCCTGCACATGTTCCAAATTCACTGCAATCTTGCAAACACTGGAAGCAATCGTTTTGTTTTTTTCTTTCCCCTTTCTAATTTTTAAATAAAGCAAGGTCAAGCAATAAAGCAAGGCTGCTGCAACTACACACTTACTCCCAGTGCTACGGCAGGAGGCAGCTGAGCTGGAACAGTGTGTATCTTCAGACAATGGAAGCTTTTAAAGTTGAAGTCTTTTTCAGACCCTTCTTGACCCTGCAACATTCTCAGCTGAGTACATGCACTCATAGATGCTTGCTTTAATGAACTGAAAGCCTCAACTTCCCATTGGTGTGGCAGCTGGACTTTTTCTGCAAGCAATGGAAACAACTGTTTAGGCAGCACTTGCGTAGGGCCACAGACACCACTAAGCTGCTCAAGTACCTTTTATAATAAAAATGAAACTATGAGGAGAGACCATTCACTCTTTACCTCTGAATCAGGAAGTCCACTCATTCAAGTAACCATCAGCCTGCACTGCAAATGCAGCAAATTCACACCATCCCTTCCACTCCTCCTCCAAACATTAACTCACAAAAAGCTGTTCAGAGGCTCCTTAAGCCCACCAGGAAAATTAGCGGGGGCTTTTAGTAAATGTTGCTTATAGGAGCCTAAGGTCAACAACTAATTTCAGCCAGGGAAAACCCAATGCCATTTATTTAGCATTTTCTTAGTGTAACACACAGATTGTGTAGGTCAGAAAAGGGAAAGGCCTGAAACATCCACGATGTACCCGAAGTGGAACAATATTCTGTGTCAACAAAGAACCGCCCACAACAACATCGACAAACATATCACACTGCATGCCAGTTACAACACTATTCTGACGAGAATAAACATTTACCACAATGCTTACAACACTGTTTTGTCACATAGTGTAACCTCCCGTAAGAACAGAATCTCTACCTCAAGACTGAGCTAAACCAGGAACTTGACCATCCAGTGTTTATTAGTAGACATAAGTTATCTGAATACAAATTGTCAAGGAAAGTTGCTGATTTAGAAACAGGAGATCTGGATTCTATCCTCATCTCACTGTTCCAACCTTCAGTTCCTCAGGAATTTAGGTGATACCTAGCTCACTAGAAGGAACATCAAATGGTTTGACAGATACTTAAAAGGTGTTAAAACAATCTCAGTAACAGCCCAGAATACATGAAAAACAGTCCTTCCTCTACCAAAATCATAGGGATAGATGAGGAACCATGAGAGAAGAAATAAGTAGGTAAAGATAGTGAAGATTAAAAAAAAAAGTGGGGAGAGAACAAACAAAATGAAGAATTGGGCGTGCTGCTTCACTTGCAAATCCTTCAACAGTATGAGTTAATACACACTCAGAACTTTCATAGGTGCCTTTTTAAAAATATATATATAAACAGAAAACACAGTGACATGAAAAAATGCATTAAAGCTAGAAAATGAATAACAGTTAGTAAAATGCCAATTTATTACAACTAATAAATCATACAAGGGGCTGCAAATGGAGGTTGCAGCCTCCATCCTAAAAGGTTTAAGGCCAAACTGGATAAACATCTAGATAAACAGATCTGTTCTCAAAGCTAACCCTGCTTTGAACAGTTGCATTGAGACTTCCACAAGTCCTTTCTGAATTATCCTATCCTGTGTTCCTACTCTGAGATTTTTCTGGTTTCAGCCTCTGACTGAAGAGAACCTCCAGCTTTTCAAGGCTTGCAATACAAATAGGAACACATGCAGCATTCAGAGTTAAAATTCCCCCTGTCACCAAGTAACATTTTTCGCCAGTAAAATGGAAGCTAGCTTTGTGATCATCTGTTGCCAAGTAATGCAGCAGCTTTGAGAGTGCACCACAGAGCTGGAGATAGCCACGCAGTCCGCACAAGGAAAGTTCCTGATATCACCTGGTGTGGCCTCATCTCAAGCAATGGGGGGCAGGTTTGGGCACATAAAACTATTAGAGAGCATTCAAAGGAGGGCTACAAAGATGGGGAAGAGTTCAGAGGGCAAGACGTGTGAAGAACAGCTGAGGCCCATTGTTTTGTTCAGCCCAGAGCAGAGGAGCTGAGGGGAGGCCTCATGGCGGCTGCAGCTCCTCACAGGGAGCGGAGGGGCAGCGCTGAGCTCTGATCTCTGTGACAGCGACAGGGCCCGAAGGAACGGCATGGAGCTGTGACAGGGGAGGGGCAGGAGGGGGTTAGGGAAAGGGTCTGCACCAGAGGGCGGTGGGCATGGAACAGGCTGCCCAGGGCAGTGGGCACAGCCCCGAGCTGCCAGAGCTCAAGGAGCATTTGCACACCACTCTCAGAGACATGGTTTGAATTTTGTGTGGGCCTGCATGGAGCCAGGGGCTGAACTCCATGATCCTTTTGGGTCCCTTCCAGATCAGGATATTCTACGATTCTATGTAACGTGTTGCAGTTCACTGCCCTAACAGATTTCAGGGCTCACCATCACTGAGAAAACTGCAGCCCACGCTCTGTGTTTGCAATCAGGCCAGCACACAAATGCAGTAGGCAGGGATGTGGTGACTTGGCATCTTGCAACATGCATGGCCTAAGTGCATCTCCTGGAACTGTCAAACTAGACTGAGTCATACAGAATTGAGTGAAGTTCAAAATTTGAAAGGGAAGCCAAAACCTCTGCAAAATGCCCGTTTCCTGATGAGCGGTAGCCAAAGCCTCCGCAGGGTGTAGACTTTCCCCAACCACCCTCCCATGCTGCCCGAAAGCACCACTAGCAGCCAGCCCCAGCCCTGCTGGCAGTGAGTGGGCACAGGATGCTCAGCACAGCTGCTCTCACTCCACTCCCCAACCTGTAATCACCTTGCTGTCCTCTGCTGTGCCATGAGTCCAGCTGGTAATGCTCTCTAGAGGACATTACCTGTCTTCACTGATCTGTGCTAAACATCCATTTTCTTAATTAACACGGAGAAGTACAATTAGAATTCCAGCCAAACTCATAAAACTACTCTATTTTGTCATTTCTTTTTCTCATCTCTCCTGGCTAGAAGCCTTGAGGAGCCAGGCAGAATTTATAGTACTCTTTTTGATGTCCAGTTGTCTGCCTCATATACTTGGGTAGGAATAGCAAACTGCATTGGGGGTATTTTTATTGTTTGAACTGACATGTCAGTTGTTCTCCTGTCCCCTCCAGAACACAGCTGCTGTGCTCAAAGAGCTCATCTGCTTTCTTATCTGCCCTTTGAGATATATATACTGAGACACCATGCATGGGATGACAGGGACAAAGAAAATGAAGTTATTTAAAATCTGGATGAAGTTTGAAATAGTCCTGATGCTGATCTCTATTCATGAAAAAGCATTCTACTGCTGGCAACTGCAGACTGCAGAAGATGACTGTGAACATAAACAGGAAGCTCACTTGGCTGCAGAGATGAACTTCTGTACAGGCCACACCACTCTCACTACGGACAGAGCATTTCCTTTCCGGGGCAGCACTTTCAACTAGGGACTGCCAGAATGCTACTGAAAAGGGAGCAGAAGGATTTCAGCAACTCATCGTATGGGAAGAACAGTACATAATCTCCAGATTCCAGAAGGATAGGATCCACACAAATTACTCTTGTGGTTTCAACAGCTGGTATTCAGACCTACTGTATTTTAAAGATGAAGCTTCCACAATGTAACCAAACTTCCTTGGTTACACAAAGGGCAAATAGGAGATCACTGCCGTGAGCATCACGACTTCATCAAAAGGTACTCAAACATTTCATGTTACCCATTGGGTCTCATCATTCCTGAAAAACTTGCAGCTTTTGCAAGCCTGGTAACCCCACTTTGGCAAACGCAAAGCAATCAGTATACTTACATCTTCTGCTCAGATTATGGCAACTCTTCATCTAAAAGAATCACACACTCCTTACAGAAATCTAGTATCCAGTATCTTGTACTGCTAGATAAAAGGATGATTATTTCCTCAGCTAAACACTCTATAAAATCCAAGGTAATGAAAGACTTTTTCTCTTTAAAAAAAAAGTAAATAAATGTCAAATTTCACACTGAATTCTCAATAAAAAGCTTGAAGAAGCAACTTTTCATTCTATTGGAATAAAGCTACCCCTCCAGACCAGGATGCCTAAACACACTTGCCAAAGTATTTGCATATTCCTTGTCTCCTTCCCCCGTGTTAGTACAGCAAAAGGTGATTTCAATTCTCTCTACTCTTCTCAGAGGGAAATGGCAGATTTAGTAACTGAATTAGATGAACCCATTCTGAGCCAATCATATGAAATTAGCCCACTCTATGCAAATGAATACATCTGCTATGAAACAAGGATCCTCACTCAATACAAAACCTACTGCTTCTAATGAAAGTTCTTAGTTTCTCTCTATTGGAGAAAGTAAGGTGAGCAAAATAAGTCACGTGCTTTCTTGGAAATTCATTTCTAATGGGTAGATATCATTGCCACTGTACACAGGAGACAATTACTGCTCGAAAACATGTTTATACCGTAGCTAAACTGCTTCCTAAGTATTTAAGATGTAAGTCGTAATTTCTTTGTACATAGGATGGTGATATTGTAGCAGCTAAATCCATGCAGTACTGACCCCAGAATGCAACCCACACCATTAATTAGCCTTTAATGCTCCTATCACCTCACTTAACAGTTGCTACTAAAAATTTGCATGACACATCTTTCAGATGAAAATTTCCCCCATACCTCCCTTCTGTGCTCAAGAGAACAAGAATCCTTCAGAGACATAAAACCTATTTAATAATGATTAAAACATCTTTCAGTGTAGAACAGTGATATATAGTTTTCAGATAACTTCACAGCTCCCACTCCCTCAAAGAAATGTGGTGACAGGGAAAACTGCAACCAAATCAACCTCATTCCCTGACGTGGTAAAGACAAAATTACTACAACTAGGAGAAGGAGATGAAAGACACATAGAAAAAGAAAGCTCTAGAGGTTCGGACTACTGCCTGGTCACAGCTTTGAGTTACGTGCTTCCTGCTTTATTAAAATCTTTATGAGACGACAGAAGATCAGGAAATCAGCAGTTCCTAAGCACCTCACTGACTACCTCCTCCAGCACATGAAATGCCACTACTATGCTTGGAATGAATGAGCTGAAAAAACACCAGATCCTCTCCCCTTTATCTCATCTACGACCACATAAAGAACAGCACCACGTAGAGAACAGCCAGGAACTTTACTTCATTTTGACCCTATCAAGCTTATTCGTAACATGGTCTGACTATGGCAGAGGTTGCTTCATCTGGTTTTAGCCGAGCGTCTGTCCACACACGATAAGAAGCGCTATGGCAGCCTTACAGGCATGCGTGAGATAGAAGTTTAACCAAAGAAACTAGAAAACATAGTACTAATTCTTAAGTACTATTGTCACAAAGCCTCCACAACACATTATTGCTTACACAACCCAATTTCTTCATCAGTATTTTCAGAGAACCTCAGCCATAAGGTCTGTTAAAAGCAAGAAGGAACAACTGTTGAGACAGCTTGGGATGTGGTGGTTTAAGTTGCACAGAAGAACAGAACATTCAGTACATAGCCAAAAGCTCAAATGCTTTACGCTGTGCAAAATCACCTTTGTTTTCTTTTTAAAATTTTTAAATCCAGAGCCCGTACAAGCTCTCTCAATGTAAGTCAGGCTTGTAATCCAGCCACAACTATGGACCTCTGGAGAACTGGGCTTGGTGTCCAAGTGTTTCAGAATTCCATAGCAACTTGGGTGAAGCCATTTTCCCCTTTGCACTCTGCTTCTTCTATGAGAAGGAAGAAAGTGCGTCACCTCTTTCCTGCCCCAGCTATTCCAGTTGTACACTGGTCTGGGAAATCAGAGTCAGTTTGGAGACATTTTAAACAGCTATTCATTAGTAATTACTACAATGAAAGATCAAATCTCAGTTTGGCAATTAGCCACTGAATTACAGGGGTAATAGTAAACGAGAAACACTGTCTGCAGATTGAAGCAAAAGCTATTTCAGAAAGTAAGTGGATTAAATCTGTCCTCTAACAGAATAAAGCAACATTTCCAAAAAGCCGTAGTCATAAAAACTTGCACTCAAAATTAAAAGTTCCTACATGCTTTACAAATCAAGTTAGAATTCAAAAAAAAAAAGGAACTACTAAAGAGCTCATGATGGAAAAAATCCTTTTGTGTACATTTTAGAATTTTTTTTAAAATATCTTTTTTCCCCTTCTTCATTTACTCACAGCTACCTCATTTTGGTTCTCACAGAAGATACAATTAAGTTGAGCAGTGCACAACATTTGTTGAACATAGCCATGAAATAATGGGTTTTATAAAGTTTAGGCCTACAAAATAATGTTACTACAAGTAGAAAAATATAAAGAGGAAGTAGGATCTGAAGTCAGCATCTCTGTGCAATGTTTAAACTCAACACATTTAAAACAATGTTATCTTTAAGACCACAGACCTGCTAGGCCATTTAATCACACACTGAAACAGAACATCAATTTTCATAAACGTAATTGAAATAGGTAACATTCATGCTTTTCTCGTTTACGTTGCATTATCTCCTGCAATCTAACACACAGAAGGCATTCCAGACCATACCCAAAATGCATTAGGCTTTTGTTTTTCTCCTCCTCAGTCATTTCAAAACACTATCACTTCCACAATTTCTCAACCAGCTGCACTGTTTCCTCATTGGGCTACTTTTGTTTGGGTGAATTTGTATTGCCAGAAGTTGAAAACTATGAAGATCGTCAACTGCTATAAAAAAAAGGAATCTAAGGTAGAGATGATAATCTCCCAGTTTGAATACATACATGTTTTTGTTTGTTTAAACAAGAAACTGACCAATAAGCAGAATCACCCAGCTAAGTCTAGAGATTACCATCTAAGACTGTATTTGGGCTCCAGCTCCCACAATCTTGTACCTTTACACAGTCACGTATTGCTGGTATGAGAAAACGGAATTGGAAAGCAGGCCTACCTCTACACAACATTATTTAAAAGACTGACACCGAGAAACAAACATACCTTTATAAGGGTAATTCATACTGAGTCTTCTCTTCTGTGTTTAGTCTACTTGCATGCATCACCATGCAGATTTTGGCAATATCTTGAACTAGGACATCTCTGCCCAGGCCTAATCCATTCAAGACCCCTCAGTTTCTATGCCTAAGATGTTCCAAAGCATGCAGAAGCGGTGTTCCCATTGCACAAGCATAGACTGATGTAAAAAAAAAAAAAAAAAAAAAGTATTTGAATGGAAGAAAAAAACAACACTCCAGCTACCAGTAACAAAAGCAAGAGACTGCAAATTCAGACCAAACAAGAAGATGCCAGCTCTCTCCAGTAACTCAGCTGTGGCACATTTTGATTGCCCAATGGTTAAGAGAGGTTAAAAAAGATTTTCAGAAAAGCCATTACTATAGCGATCACAACTGGTGGTCTTTGAACTGAAATTAAGAAATATTTTGCAAGAGTTTAACACTTCTGATGTTGCTTGAGAATTACTCGTCATACCTCTCAATCAGTACACTGACTTGCTTAATTGTCACTTTTTCATCTCCCTTTGTAGAATTGCAACCCCTGCTACAGCTCATCAGAGAATTTCACTAGCATTTGAAACTTCTTGCAACTTTACATGTGCATTATGTTAAATACTTTCACCAGCGCGCAACTATCAATAATGCTTTTCTACCAGTTTACAAAGCAGTAAGATATAGTCCTGAGCAGATAAGTGATGTATTCAAAACTTCTTGCAGGTTGTTTGACAAATTCCTATGCCAGGTGTTAAACACTTTATAGCTCAGATAAGGAGCAACACATTACATAACAGACTTAAGCCTTTTTGCCTTAATTCTGTTCTCACCCACTCTCCATACGCTTATAAACATTAGGCCAGCTTCACACAGGATTACACAGAAACAACAGGTACTCCCAGATCTATTTCATTTTTGAAAATGTACAGTCAATGCTCCATTTTACACAATGAAGATACCTCTCACTCAAAGAACGTACTCTTAGTATCAAAAGAATAAGCTTTTCTACAGAAAAGCATTCAGAAATTTTCCCCACCTGGTAAAATATGTAAAGTATGATCAATGTAAATGACGCAGGCTCAAAGGCAGCTGCGACAATGAATGACTGGAACAGTTTCACTGTAGACCACAAATGGCTTGGGCAAGTGACATGCAACCCAGTTACATTATTGAAAAGGCTCATCAATTCTTTAAATGGACTTTTCAGGCATGTCCTCAGAGAATCAAGAAGGATGACTACCTTTTAAAAGCTTGTAAGACGGATGACAAAGAAAGATGCAAGTAGAAGCTGCACATAAGATGAATGGCAGCAAGCTGTGTTTCTATTATGCTTTTCAAATAGAAGAGTCTGTTCACTTGCTAACCAGGAGGCAAAGACTTTTTCTGCTGGCTGCTATAGAAAGTAAGAGTAAACTCAATTAAGAAATAAAAAATATGACATTGCATGACAGAGGAGAGGAAGGCAACAGTACCACTATTCCCACTTTCAAGAAACAGTTCAAGCAATCATATCTTTCACACTCATCAGGACTGAAGAGCTGCGGTCTCGCTTGCAGTCATGAAAATTCACTCACTAGAGCAAAGAACTTATACCCTGATATAATCAACATATGTCAGTGAATAAGGTGAAGAAAAGCTGTATAAAATTTGTCTTTCCCCATTAGTCTGTTAAAGTTGTTCCAAGAGGAACTGTTACTCTTAGAAATTGGCTATTTCTTATTTCTTACTCGCCCTTAACTTCTCGGTGCCTATAAATACCTGAAGGGATGACAGAACCAGACTCTTCTCAGTTGTGCCCAGCGCCAGGACAAGAGGCAGAGGGAATAGATCCTTCAGTGCTCCAGTTTATCTGAACATCAGGAAATGCTTCTTTATTATGCAGGTAGTGGAGAGCTGGCACAGGGACCCAAAGTGTTTGTGAGGTCTCCCTTTGGAAGAGCTTCAAAAGCTTCCTGGGCATGGGCTTGGGCACCCTGCTCTGGGTGGCCCTGTTGAAGACAGGAGATGGACCAGAGCAACCCAGCAGTCCCAGCTACTCTCAGCCATTCTGTGAATCTGATTCTGTGAAAACAAGACAAATAAAAAATCAGAAAACCTCAACTTAATTGCTCTTAGCTGCTCTGTAGAATCCAGTCAGTGGTCAAGTAACAAATGGACAAAAAAGTTCTAAAATGTCCTGAACGCAGATTGTGTGAGATATATATCCAAATACCTGATTTTGAGTGACTTGATTCCCCCCCCCCCCCGCTTTTTTTCTTTTCTTGGAAGGAAAGGGCTTTGCTTATTAGGTGCTGACAGTTAACAAAGAATCATTCTCCAGTAAGTTGATGTAGATGAGTGGTTTGCAGCATGCAATCTGTTGAAGCAACAGCAGGCAACAATAAACTTATCTGGTCTGATGAGTTCAACATCCTGACTTGCCACTCCAGAGCCCTGGATTTAAATCCTGTAACTTTAGTCATAAGAAATAAGCAACCTTAGACAACATCATGCTGCTTGCATGCACAAGACTACCATCCCAAACCATTATGTTAACTTGATTTGAGTCAACAGTCTGCTTAGAGGAAACCAAAATTGGAAAGCAAGCCTAGACATCTTTCCCTCAGAAAAATCAAACTTGCATAAGCTGTGACATACTTTATGTGGAATGCATGCTAGTTCACATAATGTAAGTCGCAGATAATCACATACGAGTTCATCACTACAGTATTTTATTAATTTTACTATATAATACTATGCACCCTTTTTTCTCTGTGGGTACTACACCTGCCTACCGCTTTCTTTTATAATAATGACAAGCTGGATATAAGTATTTTCTAGCAAAAATGTTAGCTTCCTATACGTTCTTTGCCAGTTAACGCATTTGATATTTTGACTTTGATATTGATCATTTTATTGCTATTAGGGCCTGTCAAAAAGATGTTGGCTTGAGTTCATTGTTCACCTTTCAGGAAAACTAGTGAGGAAAACGAAGGCAGCTGTTGACACAAGATTACCATGTGCTCATCAGAAGTTAGTCTTCTAATGATTTCTAGACAAGAACTGTCAAGTTGCTCCCTCGTGCTATGTTGCATCTGTGCAGATTTGTGGATTGCTGTACTTCTATCACAGATGTACTGGAATGAACATTTAGGTTACAAATCCAGATTTCATACCAACTGCTCTCTTGGTGGCTCTGCATAAAGGATAGCTACTGAAACAATATTATTACATATTTCTGATAAAAAATACATTCAGATTGGTAGAAGGTTTACAAAAAAAACACTGGAAAAAACTCAGAGTAGATGGTCAATATATACCTTCTCTCTTTTTGTTTTACCATTTCTATAAGTCACAGGACAGAAATTGGACACTATCCACTTGAAAATCCCATTTGTAACTCCCATCTTTGTAAGCAGAACACTAACATTTCTTCTGGACAGTACAGTTACAGAAAAACAAAGCTTTACCTGATGCATTTTTCATCAGCTTACGTAGATTGACTGTATCAACAGATACTTACTTCCATATCTCTAAGCACTGAGCTGGAGGAGGCCCAACAATACATCTAAAAGCTGCAGCAAAGCTGAAACTAAACACACAAATATGAAGAACAGAAATGATGCCAGAGGTCTGGTGTTATTTCTTGGTTCAGTTGGAAAAACAGAAAAGAAAAGAGAGAAGAAACCTTCCTCTGAACAACAGTTACCTCAGAAAACAGCAAAAGCGAGAAATTTACTTGATTATAATGTATTTGTAGAGGTCTCTTCTACTGGAAGTTACATCTGAATCTGCCGTATCTAGATTTAACACAACTGAAGTCACAAAGCATTTCTGTGTCCAATAAGAGGTTTTAGCACTGCATTTAAACAGATTCCACAGCACTACTTGGGCACTAGAGAAACATGCTCATAATTCAACAAGTCCTTATTAAAACCATTTAATGAATAAAGTGGCAGTAATTAACTCATTTGCCCAAGGCCACAAAACTCGTAGAACTGAGTTTATTACTTTTCAATCTCGTGGCTCCCAGACCGCTCTGCACTTATCTTTACTTCATTAAGAACTGAGAAAGTCATGACTTGCCTTTAAGTTCTTATCAAGGTGCAACGACACCAGATCCACTCAGATTTGTTCTATGTGCTTTCTGTGCACTGCATGCAATCACATCAGTTATACTGATTAACACACAATGAAGCTTCAGGCAGTTATTTTTGGAAAAGATTATTAATGCAGACATATATTCCCTTTGCACAAGAATTCCTTCTGTTCTCCTAATCAAAGATTTCAAAATAAAGAAAAGGATGTCATAGTCACGTGTCACTCATAACATCTTTGTTAACAAAAATTAAGACTACTTTTTTCCCAGTTTATTAGCGGAAACTATAAGGTGCTTTCTAGCACCATTAAAAATAACTCAATATTCTTCAAAGCTTTCCTAATCTAGAGAAGATGGAATCTGCACCATCGTTTGGTCACATGACATCAACTCATTTTTCCACTCCGTGCCCCAATTTTAGGTCAGACATCGAAGGTACTAGTAATGACATACACTGCCACCTTGTGTTATAGTTTAGAACTGAGAAAGCCTGCAAAGATTTCCAAGACACTCAGCTTCAGGTGTTTTAATAGCATTTTTCACAGTCGCTGTGCCTATTAAAAACATCTAAACCTTTATGTAACTAAGACTTAATTCAGGCTGCAAGAGATGCAAGTTTCAATGGTCCCAAGAAACAGCAAAGCTCACTCTTCCCCAGTAACTGATGCAGGTATTTTGAACAGCACACAGTGTTTGCAGAGACAACAAAAGCTCAGTGGCATAGTTACTAGCTTTTAAGTTTGAGATGCTATTCCTCCAGCACAGGTAAATAAAAATGTTCAGTTACTCCACTATATGTTACGATACTCCATTAAAAGAAAGTGAGGCGGTGAAGTCCCTCGTGACTGGAGAAAGGGAAACATTACTCCCATTTTTAAGAAAGGGAGAAAGGATGACCTGGGGAACTACAGACCCGTGAGCCTCATCTCTGTGCCTGGGAAGATCATGGAGCAGATCCTCCTAGAAGACATGTTAAGGCACATAAGAGGCAAAGAGGTGATCCGAGACAGCCAGCATGGCTTAACCAAGGGCAGATCTTGCTGGACCAATCTGGTGGCCTTCTATGATGGAGTGATGCCATCGGTGGATGGGAGGAGGGCGATGGATGTCATCTACCTGGACTTCTCCAAACCCTTTAACATGGTTCCTCACCACATCCTTCTCTCCAAATTGGAGAGGTATGGATTTGAAGGATGGACTGTTCAATGGATTAAGAACTGGTTGGCTGGTTGCAGCCGAAGGGTTGTGATCAATGATTCTATGTCAGGGTGGAGGCCGGTCAGGAGTGGTGTCCTCCAAAGCTCAGTCCTGGGACCGGTGCTCTTCAACATCTTTATCGATGACATAGATGATGGCATCAAGTGCACTCTCAGCAAGCTTGCAGATGACACCAAGCTGAGCAGTGCAGTCAACACACTGGAGGGAAGAGAAGCCATCCAGGGGGACCTGGACAGGCTGGACAAGTGGGCCCATGAGAACCTAGTGAGGTTCAGCAAGGCCAAGTGCAAGGTGTTGCACTTGGGCCAAGGCAATCCCAGATTTATACAAACTGGGGGAAGAACTCCTTGAGAGCAGCCCTGCAGAGAAGGACTTGGGGTTCTTGGTGGATGAGAAGCTGGGCATGAGCCAGCAGTGTGCGCTGGCAGCCCGGAGGGCCAACTATGTTCTGGGCTGCATTAAAAGAGGAGTGGTCAGCAGGGAGAGGGAGGTGATTGTCCCCCTCTACTCAGCTCTTGTGAGGCCCTGTCTGGAGTTCTGCATCCAGACCTGGGGACCCCAGCACAAGAAAGACACAGAGCTCCTGGAACGAGTCCAGAGGAGGGCCACCAGGATGATCAGAGGGCTGGAGCACCTCTCCTGTGAAGAAAGTTTGAGGGAACTGGGCTTGTTTAGCTTGGAGAAGAGAAGGCTCCAGGAAGACCTCATTGTGGCCTTCCAATATTTGAAGGCAGCATATAAACAGGAGGGGGATTGATTGTTCACGAGGGTGGATAGCGATAGGACAGGGGAGAATGGTTTCAAACTGAGGCAGGAGAGGTTTAGCTTAGATATTAGGAAGAATTTTTTCCACTCAGAGGGTGGTGACGCACTGGAACAGGTTGTCCAAGGAGGCTGTGGATGCCCCATCCCTGGAGGCATTCAAGACAAGGCTGGACGTGGCTCTGGGCAGCCTGATCTAGTGGTTGGTGACCCTGCACACAGCAGGGGGGTTGAAACAAGATGATCTTTGAGGTTCTTTTCAACCCAGGCCATACTATGATTCTATGAAATAGGCTATGCTTTTACTTTTTTCCTCAACTTGAACCTGAAGAGTAACAAAAAGGTTTTCCCCTTTAAGCCCCAGGTCAATCATTCGATAATGTGTATTGTATCATCCCCTTCTCTACACAAGGAAGACTGAAAATTCATCTACCTACAATAACTGGATGCAAACTGAGCAACTATATTATGGACGAGCAGCACAAACTAGGACGGGAGCTCCAGGACTGGCAGAAGAGGGATACAAAATTGCAGGTATCTCAGTGGTTTGTAGCCAAGCCAATCCTCCTGCTACATTTTGGCCTTAAAGGGGAAATGCAAGCAGCAATTCATTCAATGTTCTCAAGTCTCAAGCCAAGTGTAGCTGTACTGTGTCTTGCAAATTAGTCTCAAGACCAGCAGCTGTATCACAAAATATATTAGCAAGCAGAAGAAAAAAAGTGGGAATGGTTCTGGAGAAGGAAGCTAGCGGGCTATGAAAATGCACTGCCCTTTCAAATATATACTGAATGGAAGTTCTATTTTCTGTAAAGAAAATAAAAATGGAAGACTGGCCTTATAATTTAGGTAAATATGGTAATTCAAATGAAACATAGCTCTATTCTAAACAGTAGAGTATCAGAAAAACTTTTCTAAGTTTTCTATCTTTACACAGATCAAGACCAAAATACTATACAACCTGTAAAACACCATTAAATTGTTAAATACTTACACAATAGTAACACCGAGCCTACCTACTTCATTTCTACACTAACATGACATCGGAAATATTTGTATTACCTTGTTTCTCAAAGTATCTATTAAAATAGAAGCATTATAGTAATTCACAGAATTCACCAACAACTCCAGCATTCAGCAGGAATCTTTGTTGCACTAGCAGACAGTTTTTTTTCCCATCACGTGAGGTGGAAAACAAGCGTTCCTAAAGAAACATTCTCAAATTAAGTAGCACTCACTGACCGATTCTGACAAGACGGTTAGATTTAGTTTAGAATACCAATTCCCATCCAAGTACGTTTGCTCCTTCCCTCACCCCACCCAAGCAGAAAAAAGCAAGACACAGGTCTTCTGCCATACTAATGTATTCCATCTTTCAAAAAGAAAGACATGATTTTAATATTACTTAACAATATGTTAAAAAAGTAGCCAGTTAGGCTTCAGTGTTAATACAATTATACACTCTATAACAGATTCGATAGTGTGAGTACTGTTCTTTTTTTTAAATTTTCTCATTCTGCAAGTATTCTTACACAAGCTGGCTACAAGTCAGGAAAAAAAATCAAAACACAAATAGCGTAACTTGTACACTCTTAAACAGTAGATTGTGAAAGAACTGAGGAAATACTTGTCCCGTAAGAGCCTCTTTTTCATGAAGTCATGTCAGGAGAATTTTGGAGCAGATGAAAGCACAACTGACTAGGTCCATTCCTTTGTCAGGAGTCAGAATGACAAAACATAGCTAGATGCAGAAGTGACAGGAGCCACTGCAGATGATGCAAACTAGTATTTTGGCCTCCACCCAAGCCTAAGCAATTTAAAGTCTTTGAGGCCAAGGCATTCAGAAGGAGATGGAAAAGAGCTATTGTTTCATCTCCAACGGCATACAGCTACAATCAAGTAAGTCTCACTCACAGACTACAAGCACACAAGCTAACAAATTCAGGTAGAAAGTGGCAATTTTTCAGTCCGCAAGAATTATCAGGCCAAAGGGTTCAGTGCAGATCCACACAGCACTGGGGACAAGGCAAGGCAGCACTGGCTCAAGACCAGAGAAGCTCTCAGCACAGCAGGACAGGTAAGTGGAGCTGTCGTTCATTGATTCCTGCAGGATTCCCTCCCCATATTGTGTCATTTCAATGTGCAGCAAAGGTGGTTTTTTTCAAGCTAAAATTGGACCAGTTGATGGAAAGTCTCTGCCTTGTCTGTCTGGCAGAATCCAAGCAGAATCTGAAAAAAAAAAAAGAGTGATAAAGTGAAACCAATATACTTAAAAAAAAAACAAAAACAACCACCACTGATGGCATCCCTTTTTTGAAGGGCAGTTCCCATTCAGAAGGGCAAAAACTTCTAAAAAAAACATATTAAAAAAAGTGACTTGCCCATTACCCATGTAGATCAGAAACTAGTCACTTTAAACACCACTGTATTGCCAAGAGCAACTGAGAGAAGCAGCAAAGAATACAGCATATTTATCAGCACAAAAGCTTGCTGAATATTAACTAAAACCAGAGCTGACATAAGTGTATGTACCAAAACTCTTGTAACAGTAAGAATGAATTGTAGGTAATTTATAAGGCAGAAGCGCCAAGGGCATAGAACGCCACTCTTTCCTCACACCAGTCTGACTATAGCAAAGTTGCTTTTGAAACAAAGATTTGAAGAAAGGATGTTTGTAATACAGCAGATAAATTGTCCACACACCTAGAAAAAGAATCTTTAGTACAAAGAATCCACTTAGTAGTATTCACTGGACACAATACACATTTAAGGAAGAACTTTTGGAAAAGACTGGCGTGCACTAAGAAACAGGTGTTTTAGAGACAGTTAATTCATCCTCAAGTCCTTTATCGAGGTTGGGTGTAGTTCCATGAGAGCATCAAGGTAACTCCTATGTAAAATCCCTCTATGGAAGGCTACACGGTTTCTGTAAGAACTGAAAACCAAATAAGGAGAGCAGACAGAAGGAGAGAAATAGAAAGGGTACAGTGCATGGTCAGAAGTAGATTTCTTTTGTTCTTTCCATGCCAAAGTTAGAAGCAGTTCGCAAAATTAATTCTGAAGTCAGGGTGTAATAATGTATCTGTCACTCTTCTTCAAAGCAAGAAGAAAGGATGATAAATTAACAAAAATCACTAAAAACATGAATTCCTGTGGAGCTTACTGCCATGAAGAACAAGCAATGTTGCTAGCTTGCTGTTGATTATATTAGAAATTATTAAATGATATCTATTAAAAGTGTCCTCATGGTGTTTGCCTAGAGCAGCATTTATAGGGGCATTTCAGGCATCCCTTCTAAACATGAAAATTGGTATGCATGAAAACTGGATGGTTACACACACTTCCTAACAGATGAAAGTTAACTAGATTCTATCATTGAATTGATTAAAACTCATAACTGTACTGTTTTATAACCATTCATCTGGAATCATGCATGGCAAACTCTTGCATAAATTTCAGCCACACTTTTACACATAAAGAACACATTTCTTCACTGGCAGTATTTAATATATGTCACATTTCAACTACAAAACCTACCTTGCAATCTAAAGAACAAAATCTGTTAGCTGGCACAACTCAGTCATATTGAAGAATAGAGAGTATGTATTTCCAGATATTTCAATTTTAATACACTATAACGTTGATTTAAATAACATACGAATTTTGTACAGAAATAATATCCAGCACAGAGAAGCAGCTGTCCATTGCAAGATTCGGAGGTGTATTACTTCCCAGGCACACAGATTATCACAAGTATGTAAGTTCAGAAAACATATTATACCTATATGGAAAGCCTGACTTTAAAAACAAAAAAGCCCTATTCTTTAAAACCAATGGCTTTAGCTGTCCTGTGAAGCAACCATCGATTCTAAATTATTCAACTGCAGAAAGTTCATCTATAAGCTTTTTCTTAAATCATGATGAAAGACTTACCAAGAAGTATTCATGGACAACTAGCACAGCCAGCTACCATTAAAGATTATACATTTGAGTCGTTTACAGTTCTACGGAAGAACATGCTATATTATGCACATATGAGCTGTCTGCTCTTATTTGAAGAACTTAAACATAAATAACATGTGATGCATAAACCCCAAAAGCAACCAAAAGGAAAAAAAGTCTCAAGTATCAGTTCATTTTACTGTTATTGTCACTGCGCTAGCATAAGCATCCCCTCTTTATCATTAGTACAAGCTAATATTTGCAGTTGCGCTCTCTCTATTTTATGCGCGGTATAAAATTCCTAAGTAATAGCTCCCATAAACACGTAAAAAAACTCATGAAATAACCTTTTGAAAAATACCATCTGAAATGTAAAAGTTGTTTGTTCACAAAGTAACACCTTAAATAAAATTTATCATCTTTACATTAAAAAAACCAAACACTAGCAAGTACTTCGTCCGTATTCTATCCATGTGGATAATAAAAGAAATATTCAGATTTTGCTTATAGGAAAAAAATCATAGCTGGAGATATTCTGAAAATCTTGATGAGAACCTGGGGGACACAGGCGATCCTAGGATTTGGTCACTAAGCATACTGGAAGAACCACAACAGCTTTACTTGCAGGAATTACAGCACCTTACCTTTTAAAATACTCCACTTCTCGCTCCGTTTCATCCATTTCCACACTGTCTAGATCAATGTCTTTGGGTAGAAAAACATCATCTACAAAGGGAAAAGGATTACACTACATTAGATTCCATGGAGGAAGGGGGGAAAAGAAAGGAAGAAGCTGGATTAAATATGTTTTTTTTGAGAACTGTCTGAGCTTTGTAGACTAGTGATTATTCATATTTAGGCTGAATTAATACAAATTTATAATTGGAAATGAATTCTTAACAACCTCATACTATTATCTCTGCGCAATCTTTAAAGGATTTACATTGGAAGCAAGGAAGAGACAAATTAACAGTGAATTTACTGATCACATGGATTGCAAAAGATGCCAAAAGCCTGGAATACACACAAGAAACGTCGAATTATACGGAGAGCGTGATGAATCAGCTAGGAAATGAATCGTGCTTGACTGCCTGAAATTTGATGGCCTTGCTTCTATAAAGGCAGCTTCAGAAAGACTGAAGAAATTGTATTTCTAAGGAAAAACATAAAGAATTCTGGTTTTGTAGAACTGCAGTACCCCCTCTGGGACATTACAGGCTGCGTGTGCAAGTCATGCTATTTGCAATTAGGATTCTTTTGTAAACATTCTTCTAATATTTTATCATGGCTAAAATGGAAGTGTCAACTACTGTAACTATTGGTATACTATACTGTCCCAGCATTTCTTTTTCTTGTACTTCCTATCAGAAATACTTCAGAAAATGTAATTTGCAGGAGAAATCAGTTTGAGAATTTTCTCCTCAAAGTCTCCCCTTATATTCTACACCATTCCCATTTCTGAGGCAGACTCAGAACACATGCCAAAGACGCTAAGACTCAAAGTACACAGCTGAGAACACCTAGTACACATCACAACTTTCCAGAATCCCTGGAACTATGAGAGCAGAGAACTCTTCTCTAAAGACTTTCCTGACAGCTCAAAAATTACATATCTTTGCCTTGCAACTTACTTCTGAAGAACCTGAAAGCCCTGTGCTCCATATATCCCAAACTCTTTGAAAAGAGGAGTCAGAATCCTGTGCCGGACTATTTCTTCAAGAAACCAAGATCATACCAGAAGCAATGTTTGCTGGCTTAATGTTTCATCTGGAAACAAAGTCTTTGTTACCTCAGTTCTGCTATACCTGTACGTTTTTCCACAGCTGATCTTTTGTACCTTTGTTAGTTTAGTCCATAAACCCTGTATCTTTAAGAAATTACAGCCAAAGAAAAATTGCATATTACGCCATATTTCTTTTAGTTCTGACGTCAGAACTGCTCCAAGTGGCTACCTGGTCCAGATCCAGAGAGCAGCACAATTATCTCTTTAAAAAATCAGAATCATCTTCCTATGTTTTCTACATCTGAGCATTGGCTTTCAGAAACTGTAAAGTATACTTGTTTTAATAGCAGAAAAAAATCATCTCTGTGTGTATATATACACACACAGAGAAAGAGAGAGGAAAAAAAATGCAAGAAGTGACCTAAATTCCTCCTACAGTAAACCACCCACCCGTATGCAGGAGTTTCCTTCAAATGTCTCTAAAACTAGAAAAGATTGGAGTTTTGTCTTACTTCAACGACTGGGGTACACTGTTCTCTGTAAATTAAAAAACAAAGCAAACAAAACCACACAATAATACAGCATTCAGAAGAACTAAAGTATAGGAGAAAAACGTTCAGTGCTGTATTCTGGCGCAGACTGCCACTGGAGGATTGAGGTGTTACACGCTTACCAGGCAGTACAGCAGAGTGAACTGCAATATTAAGTCATTCTAGCAAACGCTTCACTTGTGCACTGCTGCTGCTCAGCTGTGTGCTCCGAGCAGACATTTCCGTACCACAAAGCTGCCCCAATCACCAGCCCCACGAGGGACCCATGCACACTCAGGAACAGATTGGTGGCCCAAACCAGCAGATAGACAAGCACGTCGCCAAAGCAAATCAGCTAGCAATGCATGTGTTCACCAGCTTTGACATTAGCCTTAGACGTTTTCAGGAAAAGAAAACAAACAAAAATACACTGGGAAGAAAATTAAGTCAGGGCAACTTGTCTGAGTGAACTCAAACTTCTATGTTTTTATTATTCCTATCAGAAGTATAACATCTATTTCCTACCACAAACTGATATTCACACAGAGAAAACAACATTTTTAATTAAACAATATTCCACTAAGTTTTCACACTGGGAAATAAAAAAATAGTGAATTAGTTTGCTACACCTGTTAATTATTTTCATAGATTATTTACGTTATTACCACTGAGAAATGAATATGTATGAACGATTACTCTGACAACAGAATCCAATAATTCTCCTTGTGCATAGATTAAGACCAATTTTAGACTAAATTCAATCCTATGTGAGGAACATCCTTGCTTTTAAACAAGCTCAGAATGGAATTTAGCATGCCGCTTCAATATATGGAATTTTTCTTAAGAAATAAAGGCTTGACAGATGAGACTGGCTTTCTGAACTGACAAAACCCTACAGAAACAGTAGCATATGCTACCTTATTCAGGCTTTAAAGCTTTCTACATCTCTTCACTAGAAGTATATACACATATCTTAAAAGGAAAATGTTATCTTCAGATTGTGCATCACCAGTGAGCACCCTGAAAAACAAAATGGAGTTATACTGACTTGAGTTTTTTCCTGACACCAGTTTCTCTGGGTTTTTGTAGCTGGGTTTGTTTTACATTATCACATTGTCTAAAGAAAGATTTTAAACTTTTGGACTTAAGAAGTAACAGTAAAAAAGAAAAAGAACAAGCAACTTCATTTTTCTTACCAATGGAATTGTTGACTTTGTCCCCTTTTTTCTTCTTGTTTTTCTTGTTCTTGCCTTTCGGTTGAGGAGAATCTGCAAGTATTAGCTTATTATTTTGCTGCTGTTCACTTGGTGAAGGGGATTCACTTGTGATGAGTGCTTTCTCTTCCTTTATGTGGTTCAACAGGATGCCATTGGCCTTCTTGAACACCTGCGCACACTGCTGACGCACGCCAAGCGGAGCAACCACTAATACCCCCACGTCCAATTCCACCACACAACCAGCCAGACACTCAAGCCCAACCCCGTAGCAGGACCCAACAGGCTTGTGCACAAAGTCAACAAACCGCCACTTAATCTGCTTGAACCTCAGCCCGTTGGCTCCAGCCCAAAGATCAAGCATAACAACAACAAGAAAAAAGACCGCCCCACCCCCAGGCACACTCACACCTCCCGCAAAAAGCAGGTCGGAGGCAAAAGTACCAACAGCACTCGCAAGGCCACAACCCAGCTCAAAAAGCGACCTATAACCTGTGTGATACACGCGTAGACACAGCGAACAAGACGACCCTGCCATCCTTACCGAATCAACAAGAGAACCAAGAAGAAGCTCACCAGAAACAAAGGAAACAGATACCTGGCCTGCCTGGCAGAATGGAAAAAGAACGTCCACATTAGGACACACGAAAAACATCCAATCTTCCTACATTTTCTATACAGCACACAACTGAAGAAGCACTTCAAACCCCCGAAAAGAATGTAGCAGAAACTCCTCAACTTCCGAAACCCGCCACCTCAACCATTAAAAAAACTCGTAAAAAGCAAAAACACCGGCCACTACAGCAAGTCGAACCAGAACGTCAAACAAAAAAAGAACAAACAAAGTATTAAAAGTCACACAAAACTGAAAAAACAAACTGTAACGTCTCTAAAAGATTAGGAAATGAACAATGCAAGGCGCATTATGGCAGCATAACCAACATATGTGAGATAAAAACAAGCAGCAGGAAAAAAATCGAGAAAAAACCCAAAAAAAACCTCAAAGTAGAAGCACAGAAAAAACAAAAGAGAAATGCAAGGTCTCTGGAAAACAAAAAAAGATAAACAAAACCAACTGATAAGCCTCCAAAAAAGACTCAGAAGAACAAAGGCAAAAAAAAGACCCCAAGAATCACAAAAACTGAACAAAAACGAAACTAGCAACGCAAGAACCCCATCTATATGAATAAAAATGAGATAAAAGAACCTCGGCCAGAACAAGGAAACAAATATAGAAACTAAGGCTAAGTAAGACAGAAGAAACACGGACTAAGCATTCAATAAAAAAAAAAAAAGTAAGAAAAAAAAGCAACGCAAAACAAAACAACAAGAACATCAAAAAGAAAACAAAAGCTAACAAGAACGAAAAGACAAAGACAAGAAGTGAACAGTAAGATCATAAACACGCAAAACAAAAATATAAAAAAATTTAACCAACGATAACTGCAAGATCAGGAAAAGAGGAACAACATATAAACCAAAAGAAAAACAAAACAAAAGCTGGAACCTCCGAACAAAAAGATACAAAAACCCTGATCATACAATTCAAAGAATCTACACAGGATGACGTCACCACAGTAATAGAAGCCATGCAAAAAGCACAAAAAACACATTATCTCAACACCAAAAAAGCCAAACATAAGCAAGCATCAGAACAGGCAGACTCAGTACAAACAAACAAATTCAAAAGAATAAAATAATAACGCTGAAGAAAAGTAAAATGAATAAAGCAAAACATAAAAATGAAACAAAAAATAACATCAAAAATAAAACGTCACACAAAATCATCATAAAGAAAGAAAAAAAAAAAAAGCAAACAAGCCCCTTCTTAAACTAAGAACGATAACTTGCCGCTCTAAACACACCAAGAGCAAAAGCAGAAAAGAAATCCCATGTTAAAAGCTAAAACAAATAACTTTTAACTTGAAATAACTGCACAAATATCAACCCTAAACAAACCTTTAACCCCCACTCCTGACAAGCCTCACATATCAGTCTGAAGGAGGAAGGACACACAAGTCACAACGAAAAAACAATCTCAACCTCCTAAAAGGCGCCAGACACAAGCACGCAACAAAAAGCAAAAAAAAACATTAAAACTCCAACAAAACCATCAAACAAAAAGAGGAACACAGAAAAAAGGAACACATAACAAAAAGAAACACAAAACAATAAACCAGCTACTAAAACACAAAATTTCCACCACTACTAAAATGAACCTGCACCAAAGAGGCAGTCGATACCCAAAACCTGGAGGAACTAAAGACAAAGTTGGATGAGACGCTGAAAAGCCTAGGACAGCAAGAGCAAAAAAAGACCAAAAAAGAAGGGTCCAAACAAGAAAACCTGCACGAAAAGTAAAACCAACGACATTATAAGCCCAGCCAACACAGCAAGAAAAAGATGATGACGGAAACGCAGAAAAAACTGAACCGGAAAACCAAAAATAAAGAACACTTGAAACCAAGAACACAAAAGCAACCAAAAGAGAAATCTGACAAAATGAAATAACACATAAAACAGCAGAAGAAAAAAAAAAGAAGAGCCAAATAACCAAACACAAAAAAAATCAAAAAAGAAAAAAAAAACAAGACGTGATTATCAAGACAAAAAAGTAAAGGTAAACACACAGAGGGGGTACAAAACACGCTTCAGCAGTCAAAAAAATGAGGTGAAAGAAAAAACACACTCCAATAGCCTACACGGATTTGCACAAGTCAGGCACGCAGGCCCGCCCGAAAACCGCGAAAGGATGCAGAGCAAGAGATGACTATGAACAATACCAAGGCTGCTACCATGCAAAGAACAACAACACATTACCTTCCAAAAAGAAAACCCGGTACCAAGAACACCTCCTCCCACAGAAGGGGAAGACCAAAACGAAGTTAATAACGAAAAACAGAATAAATACTACAGGAAAAGGAAGCTGGAGCAAGAACGACATCAAAAAAACAAACAGCAACAAAACACAGAAGACTAAAAGACCGAACAATATCAAAGGAATGAAAAAGTAGAGAACAAAAAAAAAACAAAAGGAGAAAACCAAAACAAGGAAGGACATACAAGATAAAGGAGTACATAAAGACACAGATAAAAAGAAACAGAAATAGCACGATCGACACAAGCTTAAAAAAACTATATCCAAAACAGAAGAAAAACAAAAAACACAGGGAAGAACAAAAAAGAGAAAACAAAGACCTATAAAAAAACAAAAAAAGACAACTAACCTAATGCGAGCAGGATATCAAAACAGAAAATTGAAAAAAACAAAAAAAAAATAACATCCCCATCAGACATCAAGACAAGAGAAAACACACAGCCAACAACCCTGCACTGAAGTAGGCAAGCCAATCAAAGGAAACAGTACGACAACTCATTAAACCAGCAAAAGAAAACCCGGTAGTAACGTCCAAAAAGACCTGTAGCAATCGGCCACAAATAGTGGAAACAAATCAGCCCCTATAAAAGAAAAGTTAACAAAAACTCACCACATAATAAAAAAATACACGAAACAACAACAAAACAAAACCCAGTGAAGATACATACACGACAGAAGGATCATTCAAAGCTTCAAACTCAAAAACGGTATAGATAAACCAAGAAAACTGCCTGATAAAAAAAAAAAAAAGCAGCACAACCTGTAACTAACTAAAAACAAGAAGGTAGTGTCAATATAACATAAAAAAGAAGAAAATAATTCAAGAACCATGCATAAAAACATCCTAATGGTACCAAAAAAACAAAAAAAATAAAAAAAAACAAAAAACTCTTAAACACATAATAAAACCCAACCAACTGACGAGGAATATATAACACAAAAAGAAAAACAAAAAGCAAAAAACACCAACATACGCCGCCAAGGCCGAAAAACGCAAAAGAACAACACCCAAAACACAAGACGACATTCAAAAGGAGAAAGAACGACAGACTACAGACAGGCCCACAAAAGAGAACTCCAGCGAAAAAACAAACAACATCATACACAACACAAGACAAAGAGTTAAAGAGCGAACAGCAATGGCCAACACAACCACAACCACAATAACAAACCAAGAAAAACACCAGAAAAACATATCCAAAAAAATAAAAATAAAAATAAAAAAAAAACAAAAACAAAAAAAAAGACAAAAAGAAAAACATCTAACAGGAAAAATGACTATCAAACCGGAAAAACAGGAACCAAGGTAAAAACAAACTCAAAAAACAACATACAGGACCTCACAAACGGAGAAACACAAAACCAAGAACAAACAAAGAACCATGCAAGAAAAAATGAAGCAACAAAAACTAACTAGATGACACAAGAAAATAATCACACGAGACACGACCAACACAAAATTATTAACAATAAACTACCGCTAACCCCAAAAAACTAGACAAAAAAAGATCCCACCCAGCAATATTAACTCCGTGGTAAAAGCTGAAAAAGGCGAAAACAACACAACCTACCATACCTACAAAACAAACATCAACAGACTGTCTGAAACAAGAAACAAACTCTTAAAAAACAACCAGAAAAAGAGCGGCATCAAAAATAAAGCACAAAAACAGAGAAAAAAAATAGCTCAAATACAACAGAAGACTGAAGAAAAAAGTACGAGAAAAAACTTCACATAAGAATAGAAAACCACGACAAAGCTCAAACAAAATAGCTAATAAAGCTCAGCAAATAAAAGACGAACTTTTACCATCCAACAAAAGGAACCACAAAAGTCCACAGCACAACACAAACAAACCAGCAGCAAGGGAATAACAAAAACAACTCTGCACAAAAAAAACCAGCACAAAACACATCACAAAACAGCAAAACGTACCTGAACAAACGAGATGGGGCACCAAAAAAACCAGATATGCAGCAAAGAAAAACAACAACCACAGTAGAACAAAAACCTCAATAACGAAACAACAACACAGAGGCCCCTAAAGCACAAGGAAGAAAAGAAGAAGCAGCAAAAAGTGGAACATGAGGTCAAGAAAAAAAAGAAAAAAAAACAGGAAACAGTGAAAGAAATGAAGATAAAACGAAACAACTATTTCGTCAACAAACTGGCCCAAAATCACGAAGAAAACATTAACAAAAATAACAGAACACACCACCTACACACAAAAAAAAAAAAAAAATGCATTACAGAGGAAAGAAAACATCACCTAAAAACAAAAAAAGAAACTAAAAAGAAAAAACAACACGAAAAAAAAAAAAAGAGAACAAACGAGATACAAAAGACAAAAAAAAAACAAAGAAAATGAACAAACAACAAGTACACGAGCAAACAACAAAGAAGAATACGAAGTACAAAAACTCAAAAATTGATGAAACACACGCGGACAAGACAGAAAACTGGGTGCTGCTGCACGACACGAAACAAACCGAGAAGGACAAAAAAAAAGTGACAGAAGAACTACCCAAGACAACGGTGTTAGCTGCCATAAAGGCAGCCTGCAAAGTGCAAAAACAAGTCCCCTGTACACAAGTAGCAAACTACATGCTGCCAGTAACACAAAATCATTAAAAACAACACGCGGTAGAAAACAAGAAAAGGATGACATCCCAGAGAGAGGGAGAAAAAAGATCACAAAACACAAATGAAAAACAAACAATAATAAAAGATCATAGAAATACAGAATTACACTGACCCTATAAAGAATCAAAAATGCAACAAAAAAGAGAAAATACTAAAAGATAAACAAGGAGATGCAAAGAGCCCTAGCAGGAGCACATCACCCAAGAGAATCAATCCACCAAAACAACACAAAAAAACCGCAAAAAGAAGACGCGACAAAATCACAAACAACAACAAAGGAACCTAGAAAACAAAATGTCAAGAAAACTGCTACAAGATAACACAGATAGAAAAGAACATACAAAAAGATATAAAATAGTAACGAAAAAATTAAAACTAAAAAAAAAATTAAAAGAAAGAGATGAAAAAGACAAAATATAAAGCACAGACAAGCAAAGCAACAATAGCAAGCTAAAAAGAAATACCATACTCCTCTACAAATGTGAAGCCATAAATACACAAAGAGAGGTAAAACAACATAACGAGGGCAAAAAATAAAAAAGCAGAACGCCAACAGAAGCTAGCAAACAACAACCGCCTAGAAAAACAACACCGAACAACCATAACCAAGGGATCAGCTACCCCGCTCATCAAATAAAAGGCAAGTTCCTCCATATCAATACGATTTAAAACAAGGGAAACAACTTAACAAAAAAGAACAACACACCAAAATGAAAAAAACCAAAAAAAAAAACAGCAGACCCCCCTCAAACAAAGAACAGACTAAAAGGCAGCAGCACAGTAGATGCAAGAATGTGAATAGAAAAACAAAAAAAAAACTAGTTCCCCAAACAGAAAACGCTCCCAAAAAACATCAAAAACCAACATCGACAAAAGCCCCCGGAACAAACTAAACGCAAACTCTAAGACCAGATGGAAACGACAAGACAGACATCCAAGCAAAGGAAGGACAAAAAAGCAGCACTGAACAAACAGGGCGCATAAAACCATCTACAAAAGAACCAGACAACACCGGCAAAACAGTAAAACCAACATACAATAACCCCGAAGACAAACCTAAACACAAGCCAAAATATTCAAAAAAAAAAAGACATCAAAAATAAGAACAGCTGAAAAACGCGACAACAGGAATTAGCCAGGAGAGCCCGATACACAAGAAACAAAAAATAAAGCAACAAAGAGAAGGAACACTCAAGTAGAAATGGAAGCAAAACACAAACACAAAACAATCACAATAAGAACAAGATAAAAAAACCAGACAATCCTGGAAGGAACGAACACACAACACAGCAAGAAAGAAAGATACAAACAAGGAAGGGTCAACAAATAAAAAAACCTCACAAGGAATTCCACCAAGCAAAAACAAAGCACAAAAACAGTGCTACGCAAGCAAAAACACTGAAACCCAAAGAAAAAAAAAAGAAAAAAAAGCACAAACAGAAAGGAACCAAAAAAAGAAGAAAGAAAAAGAATCATGGAGAAAGGCATTAAACACTGAAGCCACGAAAAAAAGAGAAGAAAAACAAAACGGCCCAAAAGACAACAAAAAAAAAGAGGATCAGACACACAAAAATGCGGGAAGACAACAAAGACAATCCAAAACAAAAACTCAAAACAGAAATAAACACAATGAGAAAACAAAGCAGAAAAACAAAAACATAACAAAAAGAAGAGAAAAGAAAAAGAAAAAACACAGGGCTCTGAATGAATAAAAACAGACAAGCAAAGACAAAGAGTGTATGTACAAGGATGTATTGAAAAATCAAAAACAATGCCAAAAGAGCAAGAGAAAACATGAAAACAAAAGAAAAAAGAAAAACCCAAAAAAACGAGGGGGAACATACACAGCTGAATCCGCACCTCACACGAAAAAAAAAAAAAACATAAACCAAAAACTCAGTACGAAGTATAAAAGCCCAAAGCAAAACAACAGAAAAACAACCCTATGCCACATGACAACCAGTAAGACACAAAACACCCACGACAAAGAAAGCAAAAACAAGACAGGAAACAAAACAAGCAAAGAACAAAAAAAAAAAAAAAACAAAGATCGGAAAGCACCATTGTCAAATTGGGTATATCCCTCGACTCTTAACATAGAGAAGGATCAAAGAAAGAAAAAATAAAAACTAAAAAGGAAAAGAACGCAAACCCCAACTCAAAGAAACAACTGAAAAAACCAAAAACAACACAAAAAAGTTCACCTGTATTAAAAACACAAATTCCTACCCAGGCTAAAGAGAACAAAAGCAATACACACATGACATTAAATCAACACCACCTGAAAAAGACCCAAAAAAAAACAATTCAAAACAGCTCCAGCCATACAGATAATGCAATCAAAAGCTACACACATCCACACAAACATAAAAACCATCAGCCGAGCTCAGTAAAAATACAGACACAAAAGTCTAAACACAGCGAAAAAAAACACAGCATATACCCAGCCTCTCCTGCCAGTTTAAACCAGACATAGACAGAATCAGAACAAACTGGAAGGTTGGTGCAAATCAAAAATAAAAAAAAAAAAAAAAAGAAAAGACGCAATAAAAACAAAAACCACAGGCACAAAACAGCCTATCAAAGAAATAACACACAAGCCATGATCTGGCAGAACAAAATAACACCCAGACGACCAGCGCAGCCAAATACAGCTGGAACCTCAAATACAAAACATCCCGAAACCGTCAGACACAACACAGCACAGGCGAACTCCCACAAAACACAAACACACAGAGAACACCAGATGAAACAAAGGTACCAAAACCAACAAAGCAGAAAAAAATAAAAAAACCAACAAGCACTAACACCTGCCCAATCCACATGGAGACAAAACAGTAAACGCAAAAACACACAACAGATGGGTCGCGAACCAAAGAAATGGCAAAAACAACAACAGCAAACATAAAAGAATCAAAAGGATGACAACCACAACAGGCAGCCACAAAGGCATGGAGAAGAAAAATGCAAAGATAGCAGAAGGGACAGTAGAAAAAAATAGAATGTAGCAGAGAAGAAGAAAGACCGAACACTGTTAAGAAACGCCAGGAAAACACAACAGTGAACAAAGAAACAAAAATAAGACACGACAAACAAAAAACATGAGAAAAGAAAACAGAAAAACCAAGAGTCATCGCAGCGACACAACCTTCACTACCAGCAACCACAGAATCATAGAATCATAGAATGGCTTGGGTTGGAAAGGACCTCAAAGATCATCAAGTCTCAACCCCCCTGCCAAGTGCAGGGCCACCAACCACTAGACCAGGCTGCCCAGAGCCACGTCCAGTCTGGCCTTGAACGCCTAAAGGGACGGGGCATCCACAACCTCCCTGGGCAACCTGTTCCAGTGCGTCACCACCCGCTGTGTGAAAAACTTCCTCCTAATATCTAACCTAAATCTCCCCTGTCTCAGCTTAAAACCATTCCCCCTTGTCCTATCGCTATCTACCCTCACAAACAATCGATCCCCCTCCTGTTTATACACTCCCTTCAAGTATTGGAAGGCCAATCTCTGAACCAAGAAAAGGAAGGTGAGAGGAATGCACCATATTAACCACTGCCTTTGCCCCTTTCAGCAGGGCCCACAGTTCAAATGAATGAAATATGTGAAATGGCACCATATCAATATTAATTGTTGATTTTGAATCATACTTCTACAAGCAGACACCAGGTCTTAATCCTTGCTCTGTACCTTTCTCTTCTTCATTACTTACATGCTCTGAGTCAAAAGAATTTTGCAGAACCTGCAAAAAACCAAGTTCTCTCAAAGCACAAAAATGATTAAAAAGACTCCTATGTCTAATTGTCTAAAAATAAAAATAAAAAAATGCTAGCATTTCGAACTAAAAATCTCAGCACATTATCGCCAAAATGGAATATTAAATTTTGACCTCCAATATATATTAAATGAAGATTGAATTAGTCCTATTACACGGACTAAAGTCTCATTACTCTTCCCACCATTCAAGACTCATTTGACTCTAAATTCTTTCTAATGAAAGCAAGGAAATTATCAGTCTTCCTGATGAAAGCGACTCCTAGCTCTTCTGTACGAGCCTTTCACCAGCTCAGAATAAGCCTTATTCCTTACACTTCACTATTCCCTCTAAAAGGACTCCAATCAGAGTCCAAACAGACTGCAATTTAAAAAGCAATGTTAACAGTTTTACTGATACTCAGTCAACTGCTAATTTATACCAGCATACAGTAATTTCCTAGGATCAGGACACATCTCCCTTGTCAGGCTTACCTTATTGTGTGTAAAGGGGGAAGCTGTATACAAGGTGGGATGGATAAGTGGACGAGGAAGGTGGGGAATTGTATGCAATGGTATATGTCCATGAATATGAGGATAAAGATGAAGTGCAGGATGTGCAGGTTTTTCAGGATTCATAAACTGATGGCCAGCAGGCAGACGTCCAGTTGCAAGTGCAGAGGCTGTTAGACCTGAAGCTTCTTGTTTGCAAACATGACATTCACAAGCATTTGGACCTTGGTCAGCCTGTAAGTGCAAAATAAAATAAAATCAATATACTTGACAATACATTCAGATAGCTCCCTATATCCTTTTTTCTTAATAATCATAAACATGATTTACATTTGAATACATCTATTAATAAATCCAGAGCATCCACAGAATTCATTCATTCTGAAAAAAAAACAAATTAAAAGCACTAATGGGGGATCTTTATCTTAGTTAAGCATGAAATGCCCTCAAGATTAACATAGTTTGATACCAGATTTTGAATGCCTACTACCAGTGACAATAAGCAAAATTTTGATACAAATTATCAAGGCCAGACAGGAATAGGAAACCTTGATAACATTAGATAGTTGCTAGGTTGTTAATTCCACTATAAACATGGAATTGGATGTTTATACTTCACAATTTCTCAAGTATATGGAAAAACAGTACATACAACCATAGTAGTAAGGGCTGTTAAGCTGACAAAGCTGGAAGAAGTCCTAAGACTTAGGGAGAGCATGGCCAGTAGGTCAAGGGAAGGGATTTTTTTCCCTCTGCTCAGAGCTGGTGAGATACACCTGGGGTGATGGGCTGCTCAGTACAAGAAATGAGGACACACTGGAACAAGTCCAGCAAAGGGTCACAGAGATGATTCAGGATTTAGAGCATATGTTGAGGAAAGGCTGAGAGGGCTGGGATTGTTCAGCCTCCAAGGAGAAGACTCAGGAGGACCTTACCAATGTGCACAAATATCTGACTCTGGGGGAGGAGGACAGTGAAGATAACAGAGCAAGCCTCTTCTCAGTGGTACTGCATGAAAGGATGAGAAGAAATGGGCATGGGTTGAAATACAGGAAATTCCACTCCAAGTGTTTAGGTACTTATTTTATTGTGAAGGTGGCTGAACACTGAAGCATGTTATCCACAGCAGTTCTGAAGCCTCCAATCCCTGGTGATATTCAAAATCCAACTGGATGCAGAGCTGACCAACCTTCTCCTAAAGAGCTTGCTTTGTGTAGGAGGTTTGGACTAGACCATCTGCAGAGGTCCCTTCCAAATTCAATTTGTATGTGATTGTCATACAAATTAAAGGAAACACGTGCCTTACTGGAGTCTTTACTGATCTTAAGGACTCAAGTACTCTGGAAGAAAAGAAACCCCAGAAAGCGTGATCTCAATTTCCTTCTCTCAGCTTAGTACTTTTCCTACCACTGTCATCTGACATTTTACTGGAAGACAGTTTTTACCAGAAGCAATACAGGAACGCTTCCCAGCCGCTACTTCTTCCCAGTAATGTGGCTCTACACATTTTTTCCAAGAAGCAACATTAGCTTCTCAGCTTAGCTTTCTAGAAAAGAATTGACAGGTAGCATTTCTCTCCAACACGCATGCTTTCTTCTCAGAAACATGTAACACTTCATTTTAACTTAGAAGTATTACAACATTTGACGTGAGGTATATTTTGACATCTGAAGATTTCTTACACCAAATACAACAAATGAATGAATTAGATTTACTAAGAGCAAATACAACTTTCTCCTGAAACAAGTATTATCAAGCAACTAGTAATAATGTATTAACAAATTAAGAAGAGGAAAAATAAACAAAAAAAGCAGTATGGAGATTCAAAATCTGATTCTGATCTGGGTACTAGGTATGAAAAAGGAATTTAAAGTGTAATTAAGAAATTGACAGAATCAGAATGGTTGAGCTTGGCAGAGACCTCTGAGTCCTTCTGGCCCAAGCCCTGCCCCAACAAGACCACCCCGAGCAGGGTGCACAGGCCCACATCCAGGCAGCTTTTGGAGATGCCCAAGGAGGAAATTCCACAGCCTCTCTGGACTGCCTGTGCCAATGCTACATCACGCACACAGCAGTGAAATGCTTTGAGGTGTTCAGATGGAACCTCTTGTACTATCATTTGTGTCCAATGTCTCCTGTCCAGGCACCGGGCACCACTAAGCAGAGTGACTCCATCCTCTTTGCATCCTCCCTTCAAGCCTCTTGTCCATCAGAATCCCCAGGTCCTTCTCCAAAGGGCTGCTGTCAATGAATTCTTCTCCAAGCTTGTGCACCAATCCACCAATGCTGTTACTCCATTGCACAAGACCACGAGAAGGCGAAGCAGTGATGGCTGTCTCAGATCATCCCTTCATCTGCTACATGCCTTAACGCACCTTCCATGAAGATTTGCTGCAAGATCTTTCCATGCCTCTAGTTCACCGGGTCTTCCTTTCTCACTTTCTTAAAAATGGGAGTGATATTCCCTCTTTTCCAGTCATTGGGAACTTCACCTGACAGCCATGACTTTTCAAATATGATGGAAACATCAGTGAGATCCCCATGAACCTATTCTTCCTGAGGCTGAACAGTCTCAGCTCTGAGCATCTCTTCAGAGAAGAGGCGCTCCAGGCCATTCATCATCTTTGGCAGCCCTGCACTGGACTCTTTCCAGTGTGTCCAGGTCTCTCTTGTATGGGAGGCCCTGAACTAGATAAACACTCCAGGTGCAGCCTCACCAACACTGAGTAGAGGGGAATGATCACCTCTCTTCATTGCTGATACTCAGCCTAATGAAGGCGGGAAATGAGAAATCCCAACAGATAATGCAAAATGATCTCAAACGCATATGTGAAATGAATCATATGAATGCAGCATTACAAGATAAATACTCAGCTCTGATAAGAAATTATCAGGCAAAAAAAGTCATTAAGAGTGCCTCAGAATATTTTCTCTCTTTCCCCCCAAAGTAAACAGAAAAAATGGTTAAATAATGCCTTAGGGAAGTAAACTAAAATGGAGGGTGAAAGCAAAGTAGACTTATATAATCACAGCATCATTTGATTTTCCACAACAAATGTGGAATCCATTCACTCATTTCCAGCTAGCTTGACATGCTAGAAGTCTCAGCACATTTAAGAATTATGGCATTGGTAAGTGATACATAGAAAAAAGATTTCCCAACATGCTTATTGAGAGAACAACAGACTGGGAGGAGCAATCCTTGAGAGTAGCCCTGCTGAGAAGGACCTGGGGGTCCTGGTGGATGAAAAACTTAACTTAAAACTTAGCCAACATTGTGCTCTTGCAGCTCAGAAAGCAAATGGTATCCTGGGCTCCATCAGAAGAGGGGTGGCCAGCAGGGAGAGGGAGGTGATTGTACCTCTCTGCTCTGCCCTTCTGAGGCCCCATCTGGAGTACTGCATCCAGGTCTGGGGCCCCCAGTACAAGAAAGATACAGAGCTGCTGGAGGGCCACAAAGATGATCAGAGGGCTGGAGCAGCTCTCCTACAAAGACAGGCTGAGGGAGCTGGGTTTGTTCAACCTGGAGAAAAGAAGGCTGTGGGGTGACCTCATTGCAGCCTTCCAGTACCTAAAGGGAACTTACAAACAGGAGGAGAGTCAACTCTTTGAAAGGGTAGATAACAGCAGGACAAGGGGAAATGGTTTTAAGTTGAAGGAAGGAAGATTTAGGTTGGATATCAGGGGGAAGTTCTTTACTATGAGAGTGGTGAGGTGCTGGAACAAGCTGCCCAAGAGGTTGTGGATACCCCATCCCTAGAGATGTTCAAGGCCAGGTTGGATGGAGCCCTGGACAGCCTGGTCTAGCATTAGATATGGAGGTTGGTGGCCCTGCCTGTGGCAGGGGGGTTGGAGCTTGATGATCCTTGAGGTCCCTTCCAACCTAAGCCATTCTATGATTCTGTGAGAGAAAAATTGTAGCTTAATACTCAGAAGACATTAGAAAATCCTTTCACCAAAAGGCCTTACAGACATGCCAACCACAGGGGACACCCAACAGGAGCTCCCACCTGACTATCATCTAATAACAGAATCACAAAATTGCAGGGGTTGGAAGAGACCTCAAGAGGATCAAGTCCAACTCCCCTGCCAAAGCTGGTACCCTACTACAATAGGTCACACAGGTAGGTGTCCAGCCAGGTCTTGAATATCTCCATAGAAGGAGATTCCATATCCTCTCCAGGCAATCTGTTCCAGTGGTCTGTCACCCTTACCATAAAGTTCTTCTGCATGTTTGTTTGAAACTTCCTCTATATGAAACTTCCTATGTTCATGTTTTACGTCATTGCTCCTTGTCCTGTCACACTACCAAGAAGAGCCTGGCCTCATCCATTTGCCTCCCACCTCCTTTTGGATATTTATAAACATTTATCAGATCCTTCCTCAGTCTTCTTTTCCCCAGGCTGAACAGACTCAGGTTACCCAGTCTTTCCTCATATAGGAGATGCTCCAGGCCCTTAAATCATCTTTGTGGCCCTCCACTGGACTCCTTTTAGGAGACCCATCTTTTTTTTTTTTTTTTTTTTGCATTGGGGAGCCTAGAACTGGACACTGCACTCCAGATGTGGCCTCATCAGGGCAAAGTAGAGGGGGAAGATCAAACCCCTCAAAGATTTCCCCCAGTGTGGAATCTTTTGCACAATAAGAGTGAGTGATATTTCCTCTCTCAAAGTGATAAACCCCTGTTATAGCTGTAGGATAACACAGACTGAAAGAAACACAAAGACAAGTCCATCAGATGCTTTACTCTGATGGTCATGGAACTATACGTTCAGCTGTTAAACCAGACACCACTACCTGCTGAGCAAATAATCTGGGTAAGGATCTCTGTGTGTTTTAGTGAACTTACAGAAGAGAGCGCAACAATCTTAAACAAAAACAAGAAAGAAAAATACAAACATAAAAAACCACAACAAAAAACCCACATATATTATTCATACAACAGGCTACTACACAGGGTTTCAACAAGGCAAATTAGTCCTCAGATGTAACATTAAAAAGTGCCCATTAACTACACACTCATTGTAATCCCCTGAACAGTAGTTTCACTTAACATCAACATTTAACAAAGACCAAACTCAAACCTACAAGATGTGTTTCTTAGTATCTGTTTCTCACTCATATAAGCAGGAAGATAGAAATTGCTTTTACTGAAAACACCTTCAATATAACTAATGCATTTCAGGTTGTGAAAAAAAGGATATCACCTAGGACAATATACAATCAACTGGAACATATTTTAGATATCATAGCTACCTACTGATAACAATATATTCAAAGTTAAAGATACAATTCAGGTTGAAGATACAAATGTATTACCACTGAAGCAGTCACATTTCTGAAGTTACTAAAAGGTTGTATTTTTTTCTTCATAGGTTACAATACCTGTTGACTGGGGTAAGAAGGTGGTGGACTATCCATTTTCGCTTCATCTTTCCTTAATGCCCTTTTTCCTAGAGACATTTCCTCCTTTTGAGTCCCTGGTGGTTCACCACTACTCTCCCCATCTGCTTCTTCATCATCTGCTTCTGAGGAACTGCTGCTAGTACTGCTCACCTGAGGAGACTGCATAATATTAACTCATTAACACAGGAGTGAAGGACAAGCTTTTCTTCAGAAGCAAGATCCAAATGCCAGGAAAAAAGAAGGCAATCAAAGTGTTGTACCTCATCTTTCAATGCCATGTTTTCATCTCCGCCATTTAGTTCACTGTGAATTCCATTCATGTTGGCTACCACTTCTGCATCATCGTAATTATTCAATGGGTAGATATCAGCAAACTTCGCTGATAATGGTGCAACATCTTCATCATCACTACCACTGAGAGGAAAAGAGGCTTAGATAACTCCCAGTGCTCAGTAACCTCACTTATTGTGAAAGCAGTCACCAAAATGAAATAAAGTTGAGAATATCGCTTGTATAAACACCCCAATCATGAATCTAACTATTTTCTTTTGAGTTAACTGACCTTATTTTTCAAATTAAAAAAAGAAAAAATAAAAATCAAGCAGTCTCTGTACAGTCCTACTAAACATAGGAGCTTCATGCCTGAACAGCTAATTGGTACTGAAAGTAAGATTTTCTGTTATTCCTGTATAAGATATTATTCCAGCAATGTCTCGTGACCAAGAAATCTACTGTCTTAATAATGGCACGATACAGATGATCTTTAATCTGATGAAAAACACTTATGCCAGTGATTTTGCTTAAAGAAATTGTTAAGTGGCAAAAATATAATATACACACAATATGTCAAACAAGCAACTGTAAGTAATCAACATTGAACACGTCAAAGTAAATCCTGAATTTCTCAACTGCAAAGATTTCCTAAATGAGCCCTCACCTAACTGCTTTCCTGCTAACCTGCTCTCGGTCTTAACAGAAGTCTTCTCTCTCCTTTTACAGACAGCTAGAACATGCATGTTTTATTACCCATTCCAGGGAAGTGTTGCAAAGACTCTTTTGTTCATGCTTTTACAGCAATCCAAAGCTCTTAAAAAAGAGCTCTCATACTGGGCACCATATCTTTTTGCATTCTATGAGACACTTCACTAAAATTTGAGTTAAGTGATGGCACCATAAGGCACCCTTCAAATGTGCAACAAGGAAATAAAACAAGCAGGCTTAGGTCCAATATGAGAAATGCCTCTCCCTCAAGAAGCAGTGATATTTCCTTTAAAAAAAATAGACTATTTACAGTACATACTTGGATTCAACTAGATTATTTTCTGAATTCTGCATTCTTTGTTTCAGTTTCAGCATCAAAGCTCATGGGAGTTTATAGAAATAGCAAAGCACATGCTTACGTAGCAAACTGTATTGCCACATAACCTGTTTTCAAACATGCCTCAAACTGATTCAGAAACTCTAGTCCTGTTACGGAAGAATAAACCATACATCACTGGACTTGACGATCTTGAAGGTCTTTTCTAATCTGAGCAATTCTATGATTCTATCACAGTGGATGCAATAGGAAACTGAACGTAGTGAAGTAATATTCACCAGAAGCACTCCATACATCTGTGCTCCTATCATTCATCACACCACATTAACACAGTTCTAATGACAATTCCTTGACTGTAGAATCATCATCTACTTTAGTAGCATTCCCACCAGTACTGAAGGCTTTTCTTTTTTTCCTCCTCTTTCTTTAAAACACTCTTCTGGAATTTCACATGATTAGAGACTGATGGCTAGTTCCACCCAAACTACATACAGAAGACAGTCAACCAGTTCTACACTTTCAGAATTACGGTAGAGGCAGAAGTCTACCATTAGACTAAAGCCTCAAATCTCTCATTGTGATCTCAACAAAATAAAAAAAGGTGGCAAATACTTCTGACAGGGAGAATTCTTGATGCAATTCTCAAGTTAACACACCTTCAGCAAGCCTAATAAATGCTTTTTAGGAACCAAGAAAATTCAGAGAAAGTGACCATTCCTCAAAGAAAAAGCATCACCATTTACCTTGTTCAAATCAAGAAAACGAGCTATTTTAAATTGATGCTTTAAAGCATCCTTGTAATCTCAAAGCAGAAAAGTACATATGACATATACTTCTAGCAGCGCTGTTAAGTCCAAATCTTTAGAAATTTAAAATAAAAATTTCAGGATTTTTTTTTTTGTTCCACAACAGATAAGACTGGACTTGGGGGCTTCTGAATTCAGTATCAGGATTAACTTATTTTCTTATAATTTTCTGATGTAAAAACAGCATTATCTAACTATGGTCAACCTGTGTAACTTGCCTTAAGTTCATTCACTATTTCAAATTCTTTAAAACTGAGAACTTACAAAGTTGGTGCAGAACCATTGTCTGCGAGGATCAGCCTTGGATGTTGCTGAATTGTTATAGGTGAGCTGGAACCCGATCCTGAACTTGCTGAAGACATACTAGGTGGGCGGATCTCAGATAGATAATCCGGAGCAGAATCAATTTGCAGTGGTAACTGGTTAATGTGGATATCATCCGTTATAGGAGAATCCATGATGCCACACGTCAAAATGTGTGAAAGGCTGCAGTCATCACAAGTACATCTGTTCAAGAATTAAGATTACAGACTTTTATGACCTTTAAATAGCATTCATTTGAAGTAACCAGACTCTTTCTTGCAATAATGTTTCCTTTTTTCCTCTAACACAAGAAATGAATGATTTATTATGATTTCAAGTTAAAAACATCTGCTCACCTTCTTCTATAATTACAGTTGGGACAGTCAGGCATGCTCAAACGTGATGACAGCATGTGCCTCATTGTATCTGTGAAGTTGTTCTCCCCAGCTAGTGCTTTCTTGTTATTAAGCTGAAGTAAATTATAAAGGCATTGTTTTAGTAGTGCAAGTCTTTCCGTTAACAATTCAATGGCACATCAGATTAACAAATGGCATAACAAAAAAGGGTTCTTTGGGCAAAATATTTTAAAAGAAAGTTTTATCAAAGCAGCGTTTTGATCATGAGTTAAAAGACTCCAGGTTACAAACAACACACTTTTGGCGCTGAAACTCTTCAAAGAAACTGTGTTTCTTCTATGCAAAAGTAAAGTAGTCATGTCCACCTCCTTTAGTCATTTGTAAATGCATCCTCCATGGTATTTCTGCTGACACACACTGAACTTGAGCAGTTCTTGTCTTGTTTCATGGTATACACAAAAGGATGCTGATGACAAATGAAGAAAGAATGCAAACTCATCCTTAGCTTGCAAAAAAAAAAACAGGACTAATTGTGTAGCCACAATGGGATAAACTCAAGCAAAGAAGTAGCCGCCCAAAACAAGATTTCACCACATTAGTGAAATAAAGAAAATCCAAATAACCTCCAATTGGCAGAGCCCTAATCCTGAAAGCACCTAATTTCATTAGATATCTACAAACCTTAGGTTAAACAAGGATGTGCCCAAGCTTCAGACCTGTCCCTTACCTAAGCAGCCATTGGCTTACAGCTCACTTAAGCCCAATTAGGATCAAGTAAAAAGAGGATTCTTCCTCAAGTCCTCTGAGGAGCCCTGTTCGACAGATGTTCTAAAGATGTAGCTAACAAATACTTATGTACCATATAGAAAAAAGTACTGATGACTGTTTTGAGCAATTTCAGCTTAAGTTTATTAAAACATAAAATCATACACTCTGATTCATGACTAGCATCTCTTTCCATACAGTGGTACATGAACAGAGACCCAATCTTGGCTTTAATCTAGTCACTCTATACTCTTATGGAAAGCATAAAAAACACTTGAACACTGTCAGGCTAGAGAATAGAGCGCACCTTAAACAGCAGATACTGGGAACTACTGCTGGTCCCTCCCTGGCTACAGCTTAAAAACCAGCAAGTAGCTCTGCTCAGGCTTTACCCTCTGAACAGATTTAAGACCCATCTCCAGGGTTCCCAGCTCCCAAGTCTGAATAGATGCAATCATCTTTCCCTGCTGCTGTTTCTCTCAATTCCCATCTCTGCACACACAAGAGAACGTGATACATTCTTGAACACAATACTCCGTATCACATATATCAAGGCAGCTTCACGTTCAACGTAATGGCTGCTTTGGATCCCACTCTGAGGCACAGAAAATTCCCCTTCTGTACACCGCACATTCAGTGCTAAGACTATGGTGCTTACGTTTTTACCTTTTAGTAATTAAGCTTATGTACTCTTCTTGGATCTCGCTTTGTATTTTAGCTGATCAAGTTAAAGCCTGGCACAGTCACACAATTTGATCACACAGAACCAGTACAATATACTACACTCAAATGTTTGCATTTTGAAAATACACATGGAGCATTAGTATTACTTAATATGGTTAAAAAACTCCTACCTGCTCTTCAATAAAACGTCTCTGTTTAAAAAATTCCCAGTCTTCCTTTAGCATGCGTTGTTTTGTTTTCATTGCCATCTAGAAACAGAATTTAAGGAAAACTCACTGGTTTAATCACAGAAATCATACACTTGTAGTCAGTTTCTATCAAAGTTTTGTGAAATGTAACTTACCTATACCATTTTTAAAGTACTTGCATACTCAGTCAATGACACTCGTTTTATTTGCTTATCCTACTGCTTGAATCAGTTAAATATATAATTTTTATTCATTTACACAGTAAGACGGATTTTTCCACTATTATTCCTTAAGGATTTGTGTGTATTTGCTTCTTCCCCTCAAAAAATTAAGTATTTTCATAGTATTTTTCATAAGACGTGCTTGGCATTAAATCTTCCACATCTCAAATCCACTGAAATCCATTAAGATGTAGCGACAAGAGTTTTGGCAAAACTTCAACGCAGGCTCAGTGCCAACCCACGTACCACATATAGAACTAACCATCCAATCAATGAGTGCAAAACATCAGAAGAGCAGTGAAGCAGTGACCTAGTCTAATGCTACTCCTTTGTATCTCAATGTATTTCATGCCTGTGATATAAAGCTGGAAAAATATTTCATAATTACTAGGCCTCAAATCACACCATAAATGCACCGAGTCCATAACTTTTTGTATGGAAACAACTTTTTTTTTTTAATTTAGTGAACAAACTGACAAAACCCAAACATTTCCATGAATTTTAACAGAGCAAAACACAAGAACAAAGCCTCTCTTGTTGTATGTTGCACCATTTTTTAAGAGCACTAGTTCACTGGTGAGTAAAAGCAATTATTTATGTTATCTTTTTACATTTTTTTCATGTAAGAGAATTCTAATACTAGACTATACCAACCTCCTTCAAAAAGATTTGCTAAAAAAAACAGACTCCAATAGGTTACTCCACCAGCAATCTTCCTTTTCTCTTCAGAAATATGTCTCCAAAAACTCATACTTGAACTAAAGTCGTATGCCTGAATATTAATTTGAGTTATTGCTACTATCATTATTTAACCAGAGAAACTGAAATTCTAAAACTGGGGATATGAAACAGCGTTAAGCAGCAGAGTTTCACCTAATCAATTCATAACACAATCAGCAGCATGCAATTCTAATTACTACTGTGAATTTTGATTTCCCTTGGTCCACTGAGGTTACAGGAATAGCAAAAAAAGCCCACAAGTTAATCATGTGTTCATACATGTGCCTTTTTAAACAGAACAGCACGTACCATCTCTCAGACACACTACTAATTACTGCAGAGCCTGAGATCAGAAGAGCAAGAGATTTCATCTCAGTTGTACTATCACTGTCCGAGCACCTTTAAGCTACATTCGCAACCAGCAGAACTCATCACTTTAGATGCCCAGACACCTCACCATTAAAGACAGGCACCTACACTTGCTCTACGTTACAAGAGACTCGAATGTCAAAGACTGAAGTTGAAAACAGCCTGTGCATTAATTGGGAGCTGCCTACTCAATTAAGCCTGCCAAGAAACTGACAAGGAAAACAGCATGGTTTAACTCTTGGTACTCTCAAGTATTAATGGAAGAAGGGGCTGAAATTAATGTTTTCCTACTTCCAGCTTAGCAGTGTTTCCTATATCCCTGTCTGCAAGTATCTTATTAATTCCATGAATAATATGGTATCACTTCTACCATCTTTCTTTTTTCCCCCCATGAATATTTGTTATTACAGTAGAGAAAAGCAGCTTCAACACAAACCACATGATTCACGCCCAAGAAATCTTTTGGGAAGTGGGAGATACAAATTCAGATGTTATCAAAAAGAAAAATTTACATTTCAATCCTGCACATCTGCAATGAATATACAAGTAATGCTGCCCAATGGGAAAGAGATGTCCACCACCATGCTTCTTCCTTCTGCCCTGTTTATTTAAAGGCTAACAAGTGTTTGAGATCAATCAGACAAGGTAAAGTGAGACAGGCAAGTGAATAAGTATTTTTTCACTCTTGAAACAGTTTTAATCACAAAACAAAACCAACAGTTTGGTCAGAACTGACATATAACAATAGATCTACAGGAAACTCTGATGCTTGAACATGTATCACAGGATGCTCGATGCTTCCAAACTTTAAAATCTATCAAATGTGGACAGTACCTTTGAGCATCCTAAATTCCATCTGTCAAACTGATCTGTTTTCCTACTCTGTTTCACTAGTAATAAAAAACAATTCTTATCACAAAATCTCGGTGTCCAAAACCAGGAAGAGATTTATTGATTTATGTAGGTAGTATAAAGGTAACAAAAACCACCAACAAGTATACCTGTAAAATATAAAAATCACTTTCTGCTCTGCTCACAGGACTCAAACTCAACACAGAGAGCAGAGCAAGAAACTCTGTGCTCTTGAGGAGCTGTACAAAGACAGCTAAGTTTTCCTTCGTTCTATGGGAGCCAGCAGTATTAAAAAAGGAAATGTCCACAAAGTACATATGATTATCTAGCTATTACTTATGGAAATGAACCAAATATATTTAAAACTTCCCAAGTTAAATACAGTCTAAATTTGGTAAGGAAAATATTAGGACTTGGAGGTACAGACTACATGTATTTTAACTCTTGTATTTCAGATACTTTGAACGTCTTCCTCAGACCTTAGCTTGTCACAAATAAAGGTGTTGATTTGAACAAATGATTTTCTTGAGTTTTATTACAGCATACATCCATGATGGAGTGTATTAGTACTACAAGCATGCACGTGATACAGCTGTCTCACAGAGTCTTGAAAACAAATTGCACTATTTGTCTTGCTTATAAAAGATATTCACTTTTACTCTCCAAGTACAAGCAGCAAAACACTGTAGGAGAAGTCAGAATTATCTCCACCGATGCCTTGTCTAAGCATTGAGGTACAGTTCCATAGACAAAGAAGGATCATTGATTTGTACTGATCTGCATGTTCTAACCTTTGATACACCAGCAATAGAACTTAATTGTTCTGTTGAACCAAGCAGCAACAAATAACGAACGTGCATTCACAGTTAAGATCCACAGTTTCCATAGTAGCTGGGCTCCCTGATTTCTACCTTGTTAACAGAAATATCGCTGCAAATTCAGGTAAGATGGTCATACTGAATTGCACATTTTTGATTAAGAAAGCATAGTAACCACCACTGATAACACCAACATAAGTTTTAACAAAAGACTGAAAATTACTGTCATTTTACATGTAAATAAGCAAATTTTACAGGATGTATTCATATTAAAGTTCCAACATTAATGCACAATGAGAACTGAACCGGGTTCCTTTCTTACTGGAGAGGCAGCGGCGACAGCCACAGCACCCTGACACCATGGGGAAAATGAACTGTAGTAACACAAAAAGCAAAATGTCACTGAGCTGCCATCTATTATTTAGGTGCACAAAAGCAGCTTGACCAAGAGAAAACTTTGTAACTAATCGCTCAGTGATGCAGACCCCAAATATAGAACAATTTCCAAAAATAAAGTTAGTTATGCCCTATCTCCATCTTGAAGGCACTGAAATTACTGGTAGGAATTAAGTCTTCATTGCACGGAAGAGCATCTGAAGGACATTTACAGTGTACCATAACACTTGAAAACATCTTGCTATCCATAAGAGTAGCACAGCATTAATAAGACTTAAATTAGATCTCCGTACTTGTAACGCTCATAAAACTTTAAAATACAAATACATCTACAAAGCTATCTTCAGTTAGGTTCAGGACAAATTCTCTCTTTTATTATAGTTAAGATGGAACTGAACGCTATCCAGAATATTACTCAGAGGTGTTAAAAAAAACTCAAGTTGTTTGAACTAGAGACAAAAAGCAAGTGAGTAATTTTAGGAAAGCATAAACAATCACTTTCAAAATAAACAGCAAACTTTTCTGAAAGTAAGCTCTTGACAATATACAAATCAGTACAACAACACCATGTTCTGTAACACAGCACAGACACAGAATAATCAGCTATGAAAATTCACAGTTAAAAAGCGGGTAACTACATATGTCTTAAATACTTACGTAGTGAGATTTAGAAGTACTGATTTTGAAAGCTGTACAGAAGTCACCGACACGCTACACAACATGTATAAATACAAGTCATTTTAAAGCCATCTCTTCTTATTAATTCCTTTTAATGAAATTATTTCTGAAGCCTAGTGTCTGTGGATTTTTTTTCCCCCCTAGTAACAACTAGGGAAGAAAATTTTGTATTAGTGCGTAACAACTTGCTTCAATAATTTGATGGTATTTCTGTAAAATTACTGCTGCATTTTGGCATATTAGGGTTCTTTTCTATTTTGGAAGACTTACATCACTAAAAAGGTTACATTCTGTAGCTTCAAAGCTCTGGAAAGCAATACCAAGGAAACTCATCACCAGAGGCACAGCCTTCCATGGGCCACTCCCAGTATAATTAGTCACAAAACTGTTTACACAGTTCTCACCTGTTCATCAACATAATCATCTATTCTTTTCTGGCATTCAAGCCATGCTTCAGCAACTTGCCCCATTTCCTGTTCCAGTTGATGATACCTTTGTAGCAAGGTACTATACATATCTTCACTACAGGAATCATGTGTTGTTCCAAGCCTACAAGATCAAGCAGCACTTTGTTACACATGAGGTATTTGACTGGAAAAAAAAACAAACAACAAAAACAATCACATCGAGTTCTGCCAGTCTGTAAAGTGTTGAAGTGCCATTACTGATACACCTAGGCCCACATAGCTGCTTGCATCTTGAAATGAATATTTTTAGTCATTTTTCACAAAATACCCAACAATTGTTCCAGTGTTCTATAACCAGTAATTGCAAGAATGTGGTAAATGAAACCTTCCTGGAGCCTCTTTCCCAAGGGGTAACCAGAATTCAACCCTTCTGAGCAATATTTATTCAAAATTTGATGCTTGATATATTTATCCTTTCAAATCCTACAGGCTAAATATACCCGTTGACTATTTACTGAACAGTTAGATTGCAAAAATAAAGCCAGAAGTTTGTTAATCTGATCTCTTGTGGTCAATGCTAAAAACATTACTAGACAAACTGGAGGTCCAGTTGAGTAAAACACTGTGGAATGATGCAAGGGAGATAATTTGGTTGCGTACAGTGATCTACTATCACCTGAGATACAACATCAACTTCAAAATGCGCTTATGCCATTCATTGATGGCTGTCCCCAAAAGGGGTCCCAGGAATAGGAAAAAGACTTCATTTCCTCTCTACTACTTAGCTTTCATAATGGATTTTTTTTTTTTTTTTTTAAGCTATTTGCTGTAGAGTACATCATCACAATGACTCAAGTAAATAAGCAAGCTCCCTAAATCTTGACTTCAAAAGCAAGGAGAAGTCAAAATTCTCTTAGGTATAAGTTCAAAGCACACAGAATTGTAATGACCTGTGAATTAGCACAAACAGACTACAGCTTCTCAACAGTTCTCTTACTGGGTAATTAAGGAGAAACCAGCTGGTTCCTACCTAGGCACAATGGTTGTACGTTGGTTGGCTTGACAAGCCACTGCCAAAACCAAACTCCAAACATCTTAACACTTGACATTAAAGCCCAGATCCAGCATTTCTGGGAGGTTTGTCACAGATTTCAGTTGCAACTGTATGGTAATTCAAACCAAGAACTTATCGCCCTGCCTATGAGCCCTTAAACTTAAGGTGGCAATTAAGTATAAACAAGAGCTGAGCAAACAGACAACTCAGCCATCATTAACTTTCGGCCATTAGCATCACTTTGCCAACGAACTCAAGTTTCATATTGTTGTTTTTTTGCCTAGAACCTGCAACACAACCACTTTAGAAGCCTATGTGAACAATTCAGTACATTAGAAGCTCAGGAAATCCTTCTATGATAGGGTACAAAAACCACTTCAAAGGCATATGGTGACTTTAAGAATCAATGTTTAACAATTTTTCCTCATTATCAGTGCAGGCACTGTCAATTCCTAATCCCAGATCACAATTCACTCCTTTTCCTAAAGCCTGTGTTTTTAATATGATAACATTATGCAAAATTCTGAGCCCCGCTTCACAGGAGTCAAAAATTTATTCTCAGAGCTGCAGTTGAATAGTACTATTCTTACACAGATTAGTTCTGCACAAAATATAACTTAAGTAAGATTTAAAGTTACAAGTAAAACTCTTAAAAAAAAATTTCCAATAACAATGTAGCAGAGTTAATACTTTCAATTTTTACTGTGACTCTTGAGTACAGATCAACACGTATTTACATGCTATCACTGAACGTACTGGAATCCCCAGGGCATGTGTAAAGCAATAGGTGATATTAGATGACCTTAAATACTGAAAATAAACCCTTATGAATTATAGTGTCTGATCTAAAAGCCTTCCTGATTAATTAATTGTTTCTAAGCATACAGACAGTTCTTACTGCTGGTCTGCAGCTCGTACAACTCAACGCAACTCCTAAAGAAACCAGAGGCAGCAGAACAAGCTGCAACCTGCTAGGACTCTAGTAATCCACACTGAGTAGATGACCAGTCCTGGCACAACTAACCTTGTATTAGCTGGTTAACCCACCTCCTCTCAAGACTGTCATATTTAAAGATCCTTACGAGAAAATCTTACAGATGTCAAACATATTTGATAAATATCTTAGTTGGTGTGCTGTGATAATTCCAAGTATTTTGAAAAAGCCAGAGATGTACGAATGATGCAGTAATTTAGCTAAGGGATGAGAAAAAGGGGTGAATGCTCAAAATCTAAATGAAGCCAAGATTCCAAAACAACACTATTTCACATTTTGAGAAGAACAAAACAAGGAAACCAATGTCTTCTGTCATGGAACTCTAGCAGTACCCTATTTACTGCTTAAAAGAAAGACTTTCTAACCACATAAAGGCAAAATTGGAAAAGGATTATGTGTCAATGAGGATTACCACCAGAAGAACATCCCTTCCAGACAACTATATCGTTATTTGTTATTTTGTGTGGGGTGGAAAGAAGTGAAAGAATCTGCCTAACCAGGAATCTTGACTGTGGCAAAAAAAAAATATCTGTTTTGTATCCTGAACAAGGAGGAAGACTATCTGTCTTCAGTAAGTTTGAGAGAAAATGGTGCTTACTATTAGAATTGATATAAGGAATAGGTTTCTCCTGAGAAAATACATCAAGCCCAAAATGCCTTTTTGTAGAAAAAACAGACAACATAATATTTGCGCAAATTCTTCAAAGGCTTTTCTACCGCTTTGCAGTTAAACAGAACTATGCATTTAAGGCAATGATTCAGTAGAAGATTTAAGAAAAACTTCAAATGAGTCTCAAATTTCTAAACATTTCAGACAGAGCAATCTCTTCATGACAGTTACAGGAACAATTAAAATGTGAGCATTTATTGTAATTGTATCATATCAAGGAGTTTCCAAAATTAGTGATGTCTCAACTTAGGAATACTTCTGTGATAGGTGAAAAGATTTATCCTAGAGCTCAGTCTCAACCAAGAAGTTTTCCCCTCTTTTGTCAACTTGCAAAACAGCAAGACCCTGTTTATTGAAGCATTAACAGATGCAACATCTAGAAATAAGATCAATTAACAGATTAAGGAACGTTAGTGCTCTAAAAAAATAATAAATCTATGCATGCATGCATAAAAAGGATTTTAGCTATAAAATCTATGGCAAATTACCTATCCATCTGTTAGGGATGAACCACTCAGATCTTCCCACTCTAAAATGGCTGAGCTTCTCACATCCTTGAGAATTTCTAGCATACACATTACTGATCAACACTGGGCAAACGCACCCTGGTTTGTGAAGTGTTTGTTACTCCTTTAAAGAAAGATTCTTAAAGGTTTGAAAGCAGCAGCAAATTGCGTAAAAAGCCAAACCGCATCTGCCACTCAAGAAGAAATGATCAGGAAGCCAGACTGATCCTGATGGTTGTCCACGTGAGGCCTCTGCTACGATACTCCTCTATTCTATATGGTACCAAATTCCCAATAGATGGCAAATTGCTCTCATTTCTAAGGGAAGACTAAGGTCTAAAAAACTCATGAGTAAAAAACATGTGATATATGAAAAGTAACAGCGACAGTCTATGCTTACCAAAGAAACAGGATAGAAACCATGGAACAAGAGAAGTCTGTGCTGAACCTCTACTTTCAAAAAAGCTTGAGAAACAATCTCGGCAAAACCACTGTTTCTTAACTGAAACACCCTTAAAACTATCTAGGGAGCACAGATGTATCCAGAAAGGAATTCTGGAAGGAAGAGGATTCTGTCTTTAAAACCTGATGATAGCTGTCACTACAGTGAAGCTCTGCAAAGAAACAACTTCTGTAGCTTAGGTTTGAATTCCAGTAGCATTTGAGAACAACAGGTAAATGCAAGCAATCCAACACTTCTATTAAGAAACGACTCTAAGTTTCATATAAGACTATCCTCATCTCCATAGATGAAGGAAGCATCAACAGCCTCAATAAACCAGAACTGATGGATCAAGAAGTGCAGAGAAGCCTTGGCAGAAAACGTGTAAGATGCCTAAGGACAGCGTCACTGAAAATAGTACTGGAAAGTCAAGCACAGATCAAAGAGATCAAAGGGAAAGCATGCAACTGAACAACACGTTGTTTATTATAGAGTGACAGAATTACCTGCCTGAAAGAGAAAAACAGGGTCTTGGTAGTAACCCAGTACTGAGTCCAGTGACAATTAAGTTTTCCTGTTTTCCTTTCTAACAACTCCTAGCAGAAGTGTAACTTAAAAGTTCCTTCATTTGCCACAAGCAATATTTCTTGCAATTGAGACATTAAATCAAATTGCTCTTGTAGCTTGGAAAAAATATCCAAAACAACACATCTAGGACAAATATACACAGAGCACTAACATCTTCATCAGAAAAAAGTCTAAGAGGTCAACAGAACCAACGTGTGGTTGTACTTGATGAAGATTAAAAACAACTCAAGATGAATAACAACATTTCTTTACATTAATAAAACTCTCCCTGCACAAAACAAGCACTTTCAGGTACACAAAACACGAACATAACCATCCTGATAACAAAGTATACATTTTAAAGCCCCAGCAAATGTAGTATGCCATCCAATCTACAAGCACATAGCAAGGGTGGGTTTTTTGTTTTGTTTGTGTTTTCTTTTAGCCATCCATTCACTTGTGGAGAAATGGAAACAGTACCAGTGTCTAAGGACAAGTGAGGACATTACTATTCAATCAAGACATCAGCATTTTCACAGGACGCTGTCATTTTACTAGGTAACCTACAAGTAAGGATATTAGGGTAGTAATTCTTCTGACAAGCAAGTCATGACAGCAGGTTGCTCAACTGAAAACAGATCAACAAGACTTTTTACCTATCAATTTGGACGAGTAGCAGATTTGTTTGTTTTGCAGTTGGTGTTTTTTTTTTTTCTTTTTTAAGTGGTGGTTGCAAACACTGATTTTGCTTTCTCCTTTAAATTACAACAGAGAAGTTTAAATCTTTACCTTAGCTGTGACACTAATGTTGGCAAGCTATTCTGCAGGAGTGGCTCAGAAAATACCAGATTTTCAAACAGATGCTTGTTGTGCAATTCCCATGTCACCTGAAATTTCTTCAAATGTTCATTTTCCTATAATGAATAACAACCACAAATAAGCTCAGATCATAAAACACAAAGTAAAGAAGTGCTTTTCTCAGGTCAGAATATATACATTCTATTAAACCCATCAACCAACAGGCTGCATTATCCACTTGAGATATTACTCCATTTTAATATTCAAAATATGGGACAGTTTTTTAATGATTTAAGTAGACATAGCTTCATACCTTTTCTAAATTGTCATTGATTGGGGGGAAAAAAAATTGTGCTGTTGAAAGCTTCCACTCTTTTCTGCACCATAAGATTTATTTCATGAATCAGTTATTAGCAGGCTCTTGTCTAACAATTGCCTATCCCCAACTGTTTCTCAGTTCTTTTAACCTATCTAGTAACAGACATACGATGCAATGTCAATTTTGAATGAAAATTACAGCTTAAGTCGAGAGATCTTTCAAAGTGCAATTGCTTCAAAAATGCAGGTTTTCTAAATAGCCAAGAGACCAACAGTTTGCTTCTCTACTAAGCACAATGTTTTTCTATGTAAGGTTACGTAATATACAAATGCCTTGAATTTCAAGACCTAAGTAGTAAACCTATTATCACAACATCAGAATGAGAGACAGGAACAATTTTTCTTTCAAGTTAAGTTTTTCCATACACAGATAGCAGTAAACAGATATTCTATAGCAGGACTCCCTCATACAGCAAAGTTAAAAGCAACTATTTTTTCAGATCAGAAAGCAAGGCCCATACGCTATAGACTTGAGTAGCCAGAAATACAGGAGTACTTCAGAATTTCAAGGTTTTGTTAAGCATGGTGGTTTAAAAAATTAATATGTATTTATGTAAGATCTAAATACTAGAACATCAAGATATAAAAATTGACAAGTTCAAGGTTCTTCTTTTAGCAGTTACTACTTAGACATGTTTCTGTTTTTTCCCCTCCCAGTTGCACAAGAGACGTACACCATTTCACTTAGAATACTCTAACTTCAAAATATTCACAAATACTATTAAATGAATTTTTTTATTTCTAAGACAAGAGGACTTTTGCTTTATTTTGAATTTTGTCAGAAAAGGGAGAGATTGGAGAGGATAGGCATTTTCTGTCTCAAAATCATTATCTCATTTTTCCTATAGCTGCAAAATTTTCTTGAATACTGACTGATAACAACCATCAGGGGAAAAATATGAGAAGATTATTTTCTGATCAGCTATATGATTCTGGCACTACTGAATTCACTACTGGTGAATCTACTGTGGTAAAGCAAACTTTTGTACTGCAACTTTGCAGCCAAAATCCAGTGCCACTCAGCTCAAAGAGTTACTTTCTCTCCAGCACCTAGATTTGATGACTTAAAAGATGCCAGTTAATGGGAAATGGAAGTGACCACACATCTGCATCTAAGTGATAAAGCTGGGAAAGACAATACAGCCAACAACAAAAATAGACCACTGACAACAGGAAAAAGCATCAAATATGCTTTTCCCACCTCAGAAGTGACACTCAGGTTCCCCTCCATCTCATCTTTCTCATCGGCGATCATCTGATACTGACTGCCATTTTCCTTTCTTGACATACCCAGGCAATCACTTCTAGCTAATTGGCAATAAAAAATTTCACCACTTACAAAGAAAAGGAATTACTGGACATGGCTATTAAAAACCGATGTACAGGAAAAGGATTCTTAACCTCAGTCCTTAAACAACTAACATTTGTTTACTGTATTACTTGCACATGATGGACAGTTACTCTAGAACAGATGATTTAAGGCTATCGCTTATTTTCTACCTGCCAATACAAGTCAGCAATTCCTGAGAAAAGATCATCTTTCCAACTAGCAATTCTTGCTTTTAAGGACAATAACAAAGAAAAAAAACATTAAAAATTTGATTTAGTGCTACACATAAAAGTCTGCATCCTTTAAATGAGGTTCTCAAGAGTGTAGATCAGAGAAATGCTATAACCATTCTTCAATGGAGTTACCTAAAATTTTGTAGATTTCCTTAAAGATTGATTTCAGAACAAGTACAACAACACGCTGCCTTTCCCTTCACACAATTTTCATTGCATTCATTTTAAGAGATGCCTGACCTACATTTGTGAAAAATGAAATCTGCATTTTCAGAATGTCCCCACCTCCCAACCACATGCACACAGATCTTCTATTTCACAAACCACTGACGACTTCTTAAAGAACCCAGGAACAGCCCAGCTAGTAACACACCTAGCAGGTTGTTTTCTCAGTCTTACCAGAGTAACTAGGAAGGCGCTGATTGTGCATGCTGCCTGACAGAGCGCGCTGTATTCTTCAAGTAGGAGTGAGATGAACTGATGTGCCTGCGGTGGCCCTTGTATTGCTAATGTTGATGCAACTTTGGATCCCAGTGACAAGTGTCTGAGCAGACGAACCTTCATTTCAAGTACATATTCTCTAGCTTGCTGTTCCAACCGTTGGTAAAGCTGATATGGATCTCTTTCACAAAGCCTGTAATTTTAGAATATTTGAGATTAAAAATATACCTAATCAACAATTTTTGCTCTCCTAAAAATAGTTAGTGGTTATCATCATTATTATTACAAAAAAGAAATGATGACTAAGGTTTACAGAGCTACCTTAGCTTTGGGAGAGCACAGCCCAGTTCCCTAACTCTACACTGTGGAACTCAATTTCTGCATAGCTTTAGGACTAGCAAAGAACATCTACACCTGAGGAACAAATTAATTTAGGACCTCAGTGTTTCACTTCTAGTTGTGAGCTAAAAACCCTTACTTGTTTGGCACGCAGCCTTACAGACATACTTCTCTACAACTTCTTCATATTCTTCCATACAGCCTTAATAAGTGTCCCATTTAGAACAGCCAGATCTGGGCTCAATTAATGTATGTAGGACAGTCCTTCACCTCAAGCCATTGGAGAAGCTTGACACATTAGGCAGTCAGCATTTGCCTAAACACATACTAACCAGGCTGGACTCAACAGTGACTGCTTTGTGAGACTCTTCTATTGTTAAATTCCACTGAAGGAGACAATTCATACAATTACCAAATTTTTAAGACACTCATTTGTTAAGCCCATTCTCATTTTCATCGCGTTTCTTACCCTATGTTACAGATCTTCTGTACAAAAACATTTTTTACACTTTTATTAAAGCTATGTTACTACACAGAGAGACATACCGAGTTCACAGGGCCATAAATAATGTCCTTCACAGAACATGACTTACGGTACTAACAGTACCGTACTAGCAGCACATAAGCTGCAATCATTAGAAGTGATAGGTGATCATATTTTAGTTTAGTTCTGAACCCAGGGTAGGGACCAGAACTTGGGAGTTGTTTGTCCTAAGGAAGAAGACTAACACAGAAGCTCCAGAAATACACTGCCCTTCATGCATTCTTAGTGCCGTACAGTAAGAAGCATTGCAGATATTGAAAGGCACAGTTTTCAAGAAGGTCGGAACTTCCTGCAAAAGACAGCACAGAGCTATCTGATACTGTCCTGAAAATGAGACATGGGTATGAACCACTTCACACAAAGGCAAATGGTTCCCTGGCTCCTGGACGGGTGCTCTGGTGGCTACACCGAAGTTCCAACACTCTAGAATTTTGTGCTCCAGCTGAAGGAGCATGTGAACACTGCCCAGCAAGGGCTGCCTCCTGCTGATGGTGTGTCTGGGTACAATTTCTTGGTGGGGGAGAGATAATATGAGCCTAAACTGGCATACAGAAGAAGAGCTATACGTTAAGAGAGTTCTCATACTTTAGAAAGGTTTAGTCACTAGCCTCTTAAAGGACTTCATAATTCACAATCTCAGTGGGCACTTAAGTTAAAAGAAGGAACTGGATCCCAGTCAGCCATCTTCAGAGCTTTCTACCAAAGCAATACTCAGAATGAGCCACTGGACATGACAGCTGCTTTGAAGCACTTTAAAAGTGAAACTGTACTATTTAAAGTCCTGTGGCTTGGAGCTTAAGCATTTGTCTCAGGTTTTTGGAGTGCAGGGAAGTGAGGAAGAACAAAGAGATTAGATAACTACTTACAACTTAAATGAGTAAGTTCACAGCTGTCTACTCTCTGCTCTTCCCTCATCATTTATACAATGGAGTACTATCACACTGTCATGAAGTGCAACAGCGTACAGTAGGGACAGTACTTGGCACCACTGCTTACTTTCAATAAAGCAGGTAATTTTTTTCTTGCCAGTTGCATTTAACACAGCTGAGCATGAAGTTAGTAATAAGGGATTTGCCTTTTAAATTAGTCACAGCATATTTGACATGCTACCTACATCCTTTTTTTTTTTTTCCTCTTTCTATTCCTTTTTAGAAACAAAAAAAATTAGTTTTCAGAACCTACAATGACTAGTTCTGCTAAAATTTTTGTGTGACATCAGTATCAGAGACCGGACTCACCAGTGTCTGCACAATCCCAGCATCCTAACTTTATTTCATAATTTGAAGACCAAAAGAAACTCTAGAGTGAAAAAACATCACAGTAACATTGAAAGCTTTCTTCTTTGGGATCATTTTCTTGCCTTTTATATTTTAATCATGTTTCTCAACAGTGACAAACAGTACTAGAGAAAGGAACCTACGTACATAAGAAAGCTACACAGTACGTGCTATAGTTTTCAGAGTTTTCCCATTAAGGTAAACTATAGCTGTGATTCAGTTTTAATTACCTAGACACCACACTACATTTAAGAATCTTTGATTTCAAAAACTATATTGCATGTTTTGATCACTTAATTTAACAATTATACAACTTATGTCCTAAACAGAACACTCAGTTTTTAGAGCAGAAGCACAACAAGCTTATTTAATTAATAAGACTCATTCAGAAATATAGTCACAAAGAGCTGTACTAGATTAGAATCTTTCAAAAGTTTCTCTACCTTGCCAGCATTGCCTCAAGTAGAAACTCTGCTTAAGAACTACAGATGTTTAGTCCAGTCAGACCTTTGTATATTAAGTACAGAACCAATAAGAGAATCCATTCTTTGAACACATACTGAACTGGACAGAAAATAAAACGAACATGCTGGAGCACTTGGGGAGACAGCCACACTGTTCTCCTAAGGAAAAAACAAACCAACAGCCGAAGAACTCAAAGCACATCAGTGACTTCACACCCAGAAAAAGATGCACTTTCAACTTCCAAAATGAGAACAAACTTCTCATAATCTGCCTCACCTAATGATCAACGGCCAAAATTTTCCTTCTCTAACTTCTAGTTGTTACAGCTACTCTAAATTCACTCACTATTATAAAATCAAGTTAGTTCAACAAGGTAAATTGTTTCATGTGGGGGAAATTCAAGCTAAACAATGTCTTGGTAGTAATCATCTCAATATCTTTTGAGGATTAAGGTTTTTGGGATCCTTTCATAATTATGCACTAATATCCCTATTGCAAATGCATGTGAACATTTTCCATGCATTCCATACACTCAACCCAGCACTTTAAAATCCTGCATGGAATACCGCTGACTTCTATAACTTTTCATTCTAGAGGAGAGGCAATCATTCTAAGCCATCAGACTTACAGCTGGTAAATAAAATTATAGCAAAAAAGAAATACTCTAAGTAACTTAGAACTCATTAAAAAAAAAAACCTCTTAGTAATTATTAAGTAGTTTTTTGAAGTGCAATACCTATCCACCAGCTCTTTCATTCCTTCTTTATCTGGTACCAAAGATTGGTCTTGGTCGTCTGCCAAAGGGGTCCCAGCTTGGCGATATATACATCGAACCATGTATCTTACTTCCGACCAGTAATTTTGAAGCTGCTGAGATTCACGTTCAGTCTCTGCTGAAATTTCTCTGCAAACAATGACAAAAAAAAAACCCTCTCAATTTGTACATCACTTAGGTTTATTGATTCCCACTATTCCGAAGACACTTCTCAGGAAAATCATGTCTAAAAATGCCTGAAACAGAGTACATGATGAAAATAAAGAAAAAAATTGAATGAAAGCCCCCACCATGGGGCTATTGTCACATAGCCCCATTTAAATGGTCTAAGCATATGTTGACAAATAAGCTGCAATACTGCTAATAGTCTGAGTACAGGCATTATTCTGAATCTGAATTCAGCTCTTACCTGCGCTCATTACAGGCCTCACAGTTGCATGCTATGTCTGAAGGAGAAGAATTGTTAAGATCGGCAGCAGGCACCGTCTGCGCACCAACAGTTATCCTTCCTCCTCCTACAGATTCCTGCTGTGATCCACTGTTTCCAAGAGGCATGTGCAAAAGGAAGTCTTGGCTCTGAAAGAAAAAAAAAACTGGTAGCAACTTTGGTTTGCAAGATCCAAGTATGAAATGTTCATACATCGGCAAATAACATGGCAATTCTTAGTGCTAAATATACTTTGGGAGAAGACTCAACCAGCCACAAAGAATTTATCTTTGAAAAGCCCAATAAATGCACAAGATGGACTGAGAAAGCCAGCAATGTAAATAGTTTCATTTCTAATAACTGAAGCACGCTGGTTATAATTATCACTTTTATGCACTCCAGCATAAACAATGAACTAAGCTAAAAGAAGGGTTGCATCATCCACGATTAACCACATAAACTAGCAATATCTCTTCAGTCTCTTATTTGACAGTACGTTTGACTCTTTTAGTTTAACAATCCATTCCACCTAAAGCACAAAATCTCCTTGTATGTAACAGCAAGACATACTGCTTGACCACAATGGATGTTAGCATCAGCTCCCAGTAGCAGCAGCTTTCCATCTCCTGTGTGCAGTGCTGCTCACTGCTAACAAATGACACAGCCCTCTCCAGAGGCTGCTGGTATTTTGGTCTCTAGTTTCTGTTCCTCCACAGCGCTCCACCCTCTGAACCACACTTCCCCTCCTGCACCCTCTCTCCCCAGGTTGCCACCAGCTGTCTGTGATACCAGGCAGAAACTTGTCCCACATCAGGAGCAGGACTGAGGGGTTTTTTTTATGCTTAACCCCTGATCCTGGAGCAGGATGAAGACAGGTATTAAAACAAACTTGTACACATCCACTGCTAACAGCACAAGCAGCTACTGTGGCTGGTGCTGAGGCAAACCATGAGAACATCAAGGTAATGACAGCAGCAGCAGCCTGAGCACAAGAACATCTGCAGCAAGCCACTCACACTCTGGCTTGCAGTGACAGAACAGATTTCTGAGCTTTTTTTTTTCCCCTAGATGTTTTTTCCAAATGTGACTAGCCACTTAATCCATTTAGGTATTTTTTAAAGTTGCTGAAATTGGAGGATACTTTGCTTTTAAGAATTCCTCTTGCCAGATACCATCCATTTTGATTTTTATCTGAAATATATTTAACTTAACAAGACTTTTAGAAAGTAAGTTCTGCTTTACTTGCACATGCAGGACGATTTCTTTACTATTTGAGCTCAGCTACAGTGAAATGCTTCAAAACTTTTTACTCAGTTGAACAATAATGTGCTTCAGTCTAGCTGTTTTTTTTGCATCTCTAGAGTATGTCACCATCCAGCTATCAATATAATCCCCTTTGATATAAATCTTTTTGGATTAATTTCCCTAACCCTTGTTAACAGTAAGAAAAATCAGCAACCTTCAGCTGTAAGCACAAGTGATATACTCTTAAATCTTCTGTATTATAACCCGTATGAACTCATCTGTTAATATGAGTTTAACACCATACGCTCTACAAAAACAATCTTATTTCACGTTGATTTGCTTACTGAAATAAAATCTGTATGTGCCTGCAGGGTATTATCAGAGATGTAAGGCTTCCCAAATCATTTGTGACGATTTGGTTATTTGGTGAAGTATTACAGTTCAACTCAAATGGGGTTTGCTGGACATGACATCAAACTTTTGTATCTTTGTCATGAAAAGACAACTCTTAGTGAGGTTGAATTCTCATCTGAGAATACGTTTTAACACTTAAAAAAACCAACAACCACAAAACAAGAAGCACAGCTTGAAATATTTACACTAGATATTAAAGCAGTGTTTGCAGTACTGCAAACAAGTTATTGTTACATGTACACTTTAAAAAGATGTCCTTCTTTCTAAAGGAAAAAAAACACCCAATAACTAACAGCAAGAGAAACTTCTCTATTCAGATGTCCGAACCTCAGACCCAAAACTCCCCTTTTTTTTTTTGAATACATGGAACAACTCACCTGTTTCACTTAGCTCACAGAAAAAACTCAAGATCAACAAAAATACACTCTCCCCACTTGCAGTTTAAGTGGTTCCAAAGTACAAAGTAGCACTCAGCATCTTATAGCACATCTTCATAGTCCACTGAAGTACTTCAACTTACCACAAGAGATTGCTCTATTGTAGCATGCCTTTCCTCCTTTTCGACTGTTCGCCTACAGTCTGGACACACCCACAGTGGAAGATGCAGCATATTGTTTGCTTTTGGAGATGTGGAAAGTGCTGTTTTGCTAGAATTTTTTATTCCGCTCTCTGAAAGCGAACTATCTTTTCGTTCACTTCTACAAAGAAGACAATGCTCGCCAGTCGTATATGGTGCCCTTTGGCCCAAGCCAAAGGTAAATGGTGTCTACAAATAAATGGTAGGAGAGAGAACTGGTTATTCATAGAACACATACCCCCCCAAAAATATTCTGAGATTCTCAAAGTAAAACTTGTCATCATTCAATGGTGAATGTTTGGATTGTCTTAAGATCAAATACCAAATATCAGCCTGGTAAACAATTGCAATTATGAATAAATTCAATCTAAGAAGCAATTCTTTCAGCGATGCAGCTTTCCTTTCTAAAATAATCCTGCTTGAGAGCAAAAAAACCTATTAAGTAAAAATAAGAAAGGATTTCTTTTACTGTTGTCATTCTCAGAATTGAAAAGGAAAATAAGTCTGAAGTTCAGCGTCACATCCCTTTTGAAATACTTATTGACACAAAGACACTTTAAGCTAAGCTTGTTGCAAAAGAAAAGCTTAGCTTCACTTTAACAAAAATAATCAATGAAGCCTTAAAATCCACTATCAACTATTGATTAAAATACACTTATGAGGACAGAGGCAACCAAAAATTTACTTTTCTCTTCCATGATGCTACTGTGCATGAAATTGTGGTTCAGCCCTGAAATTATGATTATTCATCAAGACTGATGCTCTAAAACACGTCAAACAGAGCAAGCCAAACAATTTCAGAGTTTAGCAAAGTTATAACTGATAGAACAAAACATGGACTAGATGGTCTGGGAGGTCTTTTCCAACCTTGGTAATTCAATGATCTTATAAAGGCACAGTCTCAGATTTGTCCCATGTGACAGCTACTAGCTGTACCTTAATTACTAACATCCTCCATGCATGCCTCAAAATCATAAAATCCTGGAAACATTTGAGTTAGAAGAGATCTTAAAGACCATCTAGTTCCAACCCCCTGCCGTGGGCAGGGACATTTCCCCCTAGATAAGGCTGCTCAAAGCCACACAGAACCTGGTCTTGAACACCTCCAGGGATGGCACCATCCACAGCTTGTCTGGGCAGCCTGTTCCCATGCCTTACCACCCTCACATTGAAGAATTTCTTCCCAGTATTTAATCCAAACATATCCTCTTGAAGTCATTATCCCTTGTCCTATCACTACACTCCCCGATAAAAGAGCTCCTCTCCAGCTTTCTTGTAGGCTCCTTTTAGATACTGGAAAACAGTTGCATTCTCTCTCAAAAGAAAGGCACAATTTAAACAAGGCATTCAAGGATCTATCTACATACTACTCTAAATTCAACACCATGATCCTGTAGGCCTGTACTGCACAAGCACGGGTGAAACAAGCTCTCTAGAGCAAAGAACAAAGTCAAGCTATAACACAATTGACTGCCCTTGTCTTCACAGTAAGTCAAATTCATTCTGTTGCTGACATATGAAGAGAAACAGCACAGCATTATCGAGCCTAATTTTTATGTTGTTTGCACTTATAAAATCAACTCAGCAAAATGGAAAGAAAGCCTAAATTCTAGACCTAAAAAAACCCACATTTAAATAATCTTCCCTAAAACCTCTCCATTCAGAACTTGAAGAAAAACTTAATTTAACAGATGTAACGAGAACAGGTGAACTCCTCCCTCAGCGATGCCATTTCAAGAACTCACGCTTAAGTGCTAAGTCAAGTACATAACTTCTCCAGGTGTTATTGCAGGTTTTCAGATTTAAAGAGGAAAGATTTGCTCTTCCTTCTGGAGGTCTGGGGCCATCCCCTTACTGCCTCTACAAGCGTGAACGGATTTCTGAAGTTAAACATTCCTCCTGAGTGAGCTGCAGATCTTATATTGATGCCTAAACCCTGTACAGAAAGCACAGCAGGCTGCTGAGGCTGCCCTGAAAGTTTCCTTCTTAAAACACATTTCCGAAGCCAGACTAAGTCTCTGTGGATATGACAAAGACACGTTTATAGCTTCTGAAGGCAAAACCTTACAAACATCAGCTGCAGAACATCTTCCAACAAGGAGGAAAAGTAGAGGACAACAATGTAAACATCCAGAAGCAAAGGCAACCTGACACTTTCACTAAGGTAAGGTTCAGGGTAAACAGACCCCAGACACACTACAAGGACTTCTAGAAGCTGCAAATTAAATTATGCAAGTTTTATCAATATCATTAAACAAACAAAAACACACAATAGCAAACAGAGCAGGAACAGCCATCTTAATGGTTGCTAACTCACTGACTCAGTAAAATGCTAGTAGAATCTCCCAGCTGGGCTGATATTCACAGCCAAGAACATCAAAGAAAGATTTCAAGATCCATACAGAGAGCTAGTTCCTAAAGGAAGATATAGTCAGCTGCTAAGAATGAAAAATGGGATGGTTGCACGTCTAAGTGCTGTCACTAAGGAGTTTACTTCTAACAAAACCGATAGCTAGAACCTTGACAAAAATCTAGACCATACAGATCACCAATTCCTGTAATTGCTTTGTCACACTAAAAGCAAGCTACAAATTGCCATTTTCTATTTAACAGATTATGAATGCAGTGAACAATTGTGAACACTTCAACAACAGCAATCAACTTTCTGATTAGCCTGGATTTCGGTCATACATACATTTTGCATTTCTCCTTAGCATAATCAGTGTCAAGGATACATTTTAAGCAAAGCAAAACATTTTCACCAGTCAAGCTTAAGAAAAAGAAAAAGAGATCAAGCTCTGCAAGAAAACATCCAGTCTCACTTTCTCTCTCTGAAACATGTTCAGATATAACATTCATAAAGGAAAGTTGGAAGTAGGACAAGCTGGAACAGAAATAACTGCCTCTGCTATGTATTTAGATTTATTTCCAAGAATAGCTTTATTACCATAAAACTGTATAGCTTTTTTCACACCCATGTCCAATTTCAAGCTTATTATAATAATAAAACTTTACTTTCACTGCTTTTTAAAGCTTGAACTGTGAAGTGATCAGAAACTGACTTCAGTTAGCAAAGCTGTTGATGCAAACAGAACTGCAGATCATTTTCAAGGTTTTTCCTCTGTATGTCACTGTAATTGTCTCTCCCATTAATATGATTCTGTTACCATACAAACCCACAAAATCTGGCTGTACTTACCTGAGAAACACCTGTGAACTCTGATCCAACAGAACTGTCTGTAAACTGTGTACCATTTAGCGAAACCTGGAAAGAAATAATAGCAAGAAGGTTACAATAATCAAGTTTTACGCTAAAAAAAGCATTAAAAATAATTTAAAAAATTAAATAAACTCGCCCCTGAAGGCTGATAAAACAGCTTCTGAAATGTCAGCAATTGACTGTAGACACGGATAACTTATTTTTTGTAATAAAATTCTACAGATGCAGAAGTTAACAAGTTATGTATTGCTAGCTTTTGCAGTACAGCTATTTTAATAGCACTGAAACTCTGATCAGAAAGAACCGATACAGGAAAAAGTAAGTCACAAGTAAAACAACTTTTTTCCCCCTCTGTATTTGGTTGTTTGCTTTCTGCTTTTAAGCTTCTATTGTGAATCGAGACAATTACCAAAGATTCCTTCCTTTAGAAAGTTGAATACAATACTGCTCAGAAAAACACGCTATGTTAACCAGGAAGACTCTTCCACAGGAAGCTACTGAATTGCATCCAGCTATTGCACTGCAGTAGCTTTCCTCCTACGCCAGTTATAATTCATACAGAAATCTCTCAGATCTCTTCTGCACTGAGTGTTACAGAAGCTACGCCAGATAGCGATGAAGTGCCGCTCACGAGCCGCAAGTGTTTTCATAGAGTAATATCTGAGGACACTAGAACAAGCGCAGAGTTAAGACAGCATACAAACTGAAGTCGATGATGGCAAAGAGCCCTAGACCACAGTGATGTGAAGAGAAATGTAAAGGCATTTGATTGAAAAAAGAGAAGGAGGGGGAGAGGCAGTCAATTTTCTTTTCTTTTTTTTTCCTCCCATCGTCCCTTTTTATGAGCACTGGTTCATCTCTCAGATTTCAGACATAATTTAAATCATGCCTCCATTCCACCTCTTCCAGTTTTGGTAATCTCTTTTTGCTCTCCATTTTTCTACCTACTACTGTCTGATACTATTTTTAAGACTACTTCCAAGACAGCAACAGCAACTCCCCTGTTTAACTTGGGAACCTCCGCATCTCTGGTAACACATGGATACCTCAGACAATATTGTTACCCTGCTAACAAAGCCAAAACTTAAAATGAAGCCTCCCACAGTACAAAGTAGCATCCTTCAGTTTCACTCATCCACAGGATCAGTGACTAGTTACTACACAGAGCCAGTTAGATTTCTGGAAAGCCACCCTCATCAGCCAGGCTTTTCAAAAGCAAAGCAGAGGATAAAACACAATCTTCAAATAATTGCTAGAAAAGATACAAATAGGAAACAACGCAACTAACGTATTATATGCAAACTTTGAAGAGTGGGTATTTTAAGAAACACCTGCATCCCACTCAACTGAAGCAGCTGAGGTTTGGAATGATGGTAACAAAAAATGTAGCAAGTTTACTATGTTATTATTTACTACATTATTATTATTATTTTAATCAATTCACTTTTCAGAAAGTGGAAAAAAGTCTTCCAAATGAAGAAATGTTTCTTCAAGGAAAGAGAACTTCCAAGTACAGTAGGGTGAGTGGTCAGTGGGACATACATGCCTTCAAAGAAACCAGTTTAAAATGTAGAATTAAATTGGTATCTGCAGCTCTAAAAACATTTTCCTGAGAAAAATCCTAGTAGACAAATTTGTCCCAACCCCCCACTTTTTCATTAAGGAAACACATTTACATTCTCTACACTCAAGACTGCAATCACAAAAAGCAGCATCAGCCATAGTATTTAAACATGTTGGTGCTCAGTGACCATAAGAGCACCCAGAAACATCAGGAAAAGACAAGAGAAGTATTGGGATGTTTCCAACATCCGGTGAATGGCAAGACAATACTGGATGTCAGGAGTGCCTGCTTCATGGAACAAGTTGCCTTTTCTTTTGTTAGTAGCATTATGTCTCTTGATCTTAGGCACTGTGCATTATTTTATACTAATATTTTGAATCAAACTCCTCAAATTTAGTAGTGATCATAATATCTGGAAGAGGAACAAGCATGAAGGAATCTAAAATAAGGGTGTTTTGTGTTCTTTTTAAATTACACAAGATGAAACAAACGGAATCATCAAGAGTAAAATGTCTGTAGGCAATGAAGAGATTTATGACATTATGTGAAACAGACAAAATACAAAAAAACATAGCAAAGACTTAGGAATGGGGAGGAAAGGAACAATGACATGACAGGGAAGGCAAGGAGATGGCTGAATAGCATATTAGAGGAAATATTAGAAGAATCTTGTAGTCCAAATGAGGCTGAAACAATAGCAAGCTCAAAACAGACAAAAAAATACAATGAGATACTCTCACCCAAAATTTAAAGAAATGAGGAAAAAAAGTGTAAAAACTACAACCATCACCTTTTTTAAGGCACATGAGTAATAATGTGGAGTGGGGAGCCTTCAGGACCTAGAAGGTTAAAGTAAACGAACAACAGATGCATAAAGAAATGCTTAAACAAGCTAAGGTTTTGGCAGAAACACCAAACATGTTCTTCATGATCACTATGCAAGAGCTGAAAGATATTCTCCCAGGGAAAGCCTTGATGAAGAATGCATTGCAGGATCTGCTTCCAAGCAAGGCACTGCTGGAAGGCGTGGGGGCAATAGGACAAACATGAACTAGCCATCAGGAGAGAAGCCTAGTGATCTAACAGTTGCACTAATAATTACTATACAAAAACACATGCTTCCTACTTCACTACTACCAGAGGAGCAAAAGATAAATATATATATTTAATATTTATCAAGTTCCCAAAGTAAACCATGGAAACTGCCCTTGTCCTAAGTCTGTAGCAAGAAAGTACCTGATGTGACCAAGTTAACCAATAACAACAAATTCTTCGCATTACTCAAGATGCTGCAGGATGGCAGAAGGACCTTACAAGATCTAGTTACTGAGCCATATGTTGGCAGACACAATTCAGTATGCATAAATTTAAAGAGACAAACTAGACAATCGTCATGTCTGGACAACCAAAAGCTCTTCTTTAAAAAAAAGAATGAAAAGATGTGTATGTGTGTGTCTGTGTATGTATATATTTATATCAGTTCTGAATATCCACTTTAGTGGTTGTAAAACTTCATGTTTCAAAAAGCTATTCTGTACAGGTAAGTGCCAGAAGGAAAGCTGACATGGATCAGGAAAACAGGAACTGTGCACATTCTCTTCACTCTTTGTTAACTTGAAAAACAATTATCCTTCTGTCCTTTCTATAGACATTATTTACAATGGCAAAAAAACAAACACTTTCTTGCAAGCTGCTGCCACAATAACTCAACTCTTTAAAACCTGAATTTCCTGGAGAACAGGCAGACTATTTGACACAGGAATAATTTGCACCAGGGAGTACGAAGAAAGTGAGAATCCCAGTCATGACCAACACTCTGAGCTCACCTGAGTGACCTCGACGAACCAGTTGAGCAATTAGAGCTCACACACTCAAACAAGGTCTGTCATAATCTGCTGTAATAGCATGTCGCAATCAAAGCCAGAGCTGAGCGGTGAATTACTGCATTGGAAACACACTCCCAGCTTTCCTGGAGTGGAAGCCTGGTTATGTCACACCCCATGAAAAAAGAGATGCAAAGTCTCATGAAAACTCAGGAAAAGAAGAAAAGCAGGGGAGATAATAATTTAAATTCAACTCAGCAATGAGCCCTCAGCAGTTCAACAGCAACGTGATGCTGAAAAAAAACACAGAAACACATAACCATTAAGGTTGGAAAATACCAGTAAGATCATCTAGCCCAATCATCAACCCATCACCACGTCCACTAAACCAACATCCCTCAGTGCCACATCTGTATGTTTCCTGAACACCTCCAGGGACAGCAACTCCATCACATGTCTGGGAAGCCTGTTCCAAATGCAGCATTTAATCAGATTTCTCCTACAGGAAAAAGATAGCAAACACTGCATTGACTTTGTCAAGTGCATTAGGAATGACACACACTGGAGACAGCAACGTCACTGAGCACAGATTAAGGTTACAATAAATTCTGCATGTCCTATTGTAACAAAGGTACTCTGTACCACTTCAGTATATTCCTGCATTTTCTTTTATAGGGAGCTGAACAACTGCATTTGTTGAAACATCTGAACCTATGCTTTCTACGAGTGTCACAGCAATACCAAAGAAACCTATTGCTCTTAACCCTGACCACCATTCCACTCCCCAGAAAAGCCTCCAGAAAGCCATCAGAATGTCTAATCCATTCTACTTCCTCTCCTGCCCGTGCTTGTACCAAAAACATTTCCCACGGCTGCTCCACACCAATCTCTCTTGGGAGCAGCCATCCCAGCAGCACAGCTCCCCATAGCAGCACTGCCCGCCCCCAGCAGACCCTCTGCAGACCGCAGCCTTGGTGCCTCCAGGGTGCACACCTCCCTTAGGCAGCGCAGTGGAGCTCCGCCTTGGGTGCTGTCCAGGCACAGGCTGAGCTGTTCCCCTCCTCTTCAAGCCACAGCTCAATCTGTCACTGAGCTACTGCTGGCAGATGAATGGAGCTGACAAAATCCCACATGATTTTTGGATATGCAGAAAGTTTTCTTTGTGCTTTGGGTTCAAGAGATAAGAAGATATCCTAAATTTTCACTTTCTGAAATCAGATGTTTGCCCCACGCCCACAACGGATTTAAAGATAGGGCATCGTGGAAGTCAAGAGCACAGATAATCTCGAAGAACAATTGTTAGAAGTGCATGAGATATAGGTTCAACGTGAGATTAAATCAAACATGACGCAGGATATCTCTGGGCTGCATGACTTGGAAAGGTAACACACAAGGGCGATTCTACACGTGCACCACCGTTCCTCTCTCCCTTCCTCCAGTACCCAGCACTGTCAGACAGGACAGCGTGCTGGCCAGACCTCTAGCACAGCAAGGTTTGTGGATTTTGCTTGGCGATCCATTTCAAACACTGCTCCTTAGTGTCATCAGTAGTGACTAGAACCTCTGCAGCTAACCAATATTACATTATAATATATATTTTTTACAACATTGAAGGTATCTATATACAGTGAACCATCAATACATCTCCCTGGAGGTGACCACCACTCCCTGCCCACGGTCATGGAAATCCCACCCCAGAGAGGTCCTTGACTGCAAAGTTTTTGCAACAGACGGCAGATACCTACACTTTTTTTTTTTTTGCTTTTTGCTTTCCTTCGTTAAATAACTAGAGATTTTGCAGAGGGAGGTCAAGCCCTCTTAAGAAACCATACTAAAATCATATTTAAAGAGGATTATATTTTCTTCCTAGCGCTAGAGTATGGTGAATGCAAAATTAACAAGCAGGAAGGTAATCAGCAATGCGTAACACACTTCCAGGTTTATTAGCACAGCAATGCTCGTGAAACTCAGGAAGCTATCAGAGTTAATTATTATTCTTTTAGACAAAAAGAAATCCTCTTGGATTTAACTCCAAAGAGCTTTTAGGGAGTAGCTTGTAAATTGGTATAAGCATGTGACTGGCAATAGTGAAGAGCTTGGAGGTTCCTACCTACAAGCAGAACCACGGTTTAAGGTGGCACAGTAGTGAAACTGTACTGAGCTTCGTTTTTAGGCAGATGAGTTGTATACGAATAAACACCTGCAAATAGTTTTGGTCATTATAGGCATAAAGGAACAAAATATCATGGTATCCAACACTGATTTAGAAGTAGCAGTGTTTTGCTTTGGAAACTGATACTATAACACCTGATGTGAAAGTGATAATTACGCATTTTAGTGACACTGAGCAGAATGCACTTGTACTTGTTCACACGTGCTGGCTTGCCAGGGAGCCTCAGCATTGCAGGGGGCAGAGGAAGTGATTACTGAGGAGCTGCAGGAGTCACCAGCTGAAAGGCACCAAGAGGGAATGCTGGGAAGGTTTCCTACAAAAAACAATCTTTGTTATTACTAAGGATTTCAGAGTTACAAATAAAAACCTGAGAAAGCACAGATAAGATGGTAATAATCAAAATTCTAGTATCCATGTCAACTCAGCCAACTGATTAACTATGCAGACCACTAATCCATTCTACCAAGCATGGTACTCAGAGCACAAACTCGTGCCCTTCTATGCGATCCTTTATGAGCTTTATTCTAGCACAGTCCAAACTCTTGAGATGGGAAATCTTTCCAGTTAAGGAAAATGTAAACCATAAATCAGTCAGTGTGACACAATGTCAGCCCTTCCACATTCCTTCAACAGCTATTGGACTACTTGCAATTTTACAAAGAATCCACCTCAATTAATGAAGCCTGGGGAGAAGTAAGCATTCCAAGGAACACTATAAGGCGTTGGTGACTCCTGTTATACCCCAAAAATTTGAAACACCAAATTTCAATGTTATTCTCAAATGTAGATAAGCAACCTCTTAGCTCTGAAATAATTAAGTAGCAGTAGAAACAGAAATTGCCAGAAGTTGAACAGCTGCCAAGCCGCATTAGTGAGAAATTTGGCACCAGTTCCAGATGGCAGAAAGCCCTCCACATCAATACAGCTAATGTGTCCAGTTAATCCATATCTATGCTGGAGCCCAACATACAGCACATTTACATTTAACAGCTATAGCACTTAACAGAAATCATTAACATCACAGCGTGTCAGAGAGCTCAAACCATACTGATCTCAAGTAGAAATCGCCAAATCTCCACTTGGCAGCCAAGGAGTAGCACAAGGGAGCTGCACAAACCCCTCGAGGTCACAGAGGACGTTCGGGGAACAAAAGGAATCACAACGAGATTTGTGGCAGAAGACCACACATTAGCTGCGAGATGCATCATGGCCATGACAACCAGCAGTACGGCACTAACGCTGATTTAAGATGTTGTGTACAGACAGGTGGCTGCAGCAGGCTGGACATCTTGTGACTGTAAAGCACACCAGCCAGCTGCAGTACAATCCCTGCATCGTGCCTAGCCACTGGGAATTATGTACCCAAGTGCTAAGCACGGGAAATCAGCTGTAATGAGGAAGAAGAAAGAGAGACAATGTTGGCATCACAAAAAGATGATTCATTTAACTTGAGAGAATTTGCACTTGTTTTGTCTGTAAAGACAAGCAGAAGATAGAAAAACGCTGAGCAGATAGCTCAAGTATTGCTCTCAATTACAAAACCAAACACTCAGTTCCAGGAGCTAACAAGGCTGTTGCCAAGTAGGTCACTCATTTCACTCTCTGAAAGGTAAAGCGTGGTATCATTTCAACGTGTTAGGAACAAGATATTAAAGTAAATCTACTAAATGTCTGAGATACACCTGGCAACACATAATCATCACGTTAACCCAAAATCATGTGCTCACTACCCAAGCACCTCCATGAAAAATATCTATAAGCAAAGTGACTTCTATTCAGTTTAAATTATGCAACCTCCAAAACAAAGTATGTGTGATCTCAGGTAAACTTCTTTTTAGCCAATATAATAGTTTTTCGTTTATAATTTCCTCACAAATGCTCATTATTCATACACTATCAACTCTACAAGACTTCATTGGTCAGGCTTCTACTGTGATTTTTATTTAGCTGATGTAGTAACATGGACTTGCAGTGCTACGTCTATCCATTAAAATTACAGAATTGGACTAACTTGCATGACAGGTTCTTTGAAGGCTTCCCTTTGACAAGTCATATTACTAAAAACTTGTCACTTGGATTTATGTAAACGACACTAACTCCACGGCTTGGTAAAAAATATACCTAAAATAAATTTGTGTCAATGACAAATGAGGTCAAACAAGCTGACAAGCTGAGGCAGCTTTATCTAGAAAACTTGATCTACCTTGCATATAGATCATGAAACGAGCTTACTATGAATGACTCAAAGCCCCTGCAGAATGGTCCTTCTCCCACCGTCCCAGGTCCCAAATACAATTTGTGCTTCTTCTCCAATCGTGGTTCCTTAGGACGTTTGATATTAGGTCAAAGATTTCAAGAGAGTTTTCAACAAGCTGAAATTATTACAAAGGAAACATTTATGGTTGCAAAGGTTCAGCTTAGAAAGAGAAATTATTCTTAAAAATTTAATTATTAGGTATACACTGGATCTGTTCAGAGAGACCAATACTTTCTGGTTTAGCAGAAAAGTTAATGCAGAGGTTGGAGTTCGGCGGGGAGGCTGTCCCTGTCTCACCCTTGCTAGGGCTACCCAAAACCAAAATGACAAGGCTCTCCTACCCCCAGCTAAAATCCAACCCTTGGTTACCTGGACAACTTGGGCTGGAGTTGAGTGGCAAGTCAACCTGTACACAGGCACATTGTTCAACATATGGCATAAAGATTCATAGTCTGAGAATGTTAAAGGCATTTGTTTTTCCTTGTTTGCAAAAGTGATAGCCATGCACCGATAGCAACTGACAGACCAAATACACAGGTTAAAAAAAAAAATCACAGTAAAAAGTATAATCAAAGTTTTGTTTTGCTTCTAAGATGACTAGAGATACACAAAACAACCAACCTCAGAAATACAGCAGGAAGGAAATACAGCACTGAACAAAGCAGCATAGTTTTAAAAAAACAAACTTCCAACTTTAAGTTCTTTAAGAATGCAGCTCCTCAGAAAAACACTTCCTGTGAACGTACACAGAATTGTTTATTAACCAGATGTATTTTTTCTTTTCCTTCGGGTCATCAGAGTCAAGATGCAACATTTCTTCTCTAACACAGTAATCAGAACAGACTGAACTCTTAGCAGCCTCTTAAACTCACAAACCACAAATCCATCAAACCTTGACAAAACAGTATGTTTAGAAACATAATCATCTTCAACAACATGAGTTACACTGCAAGAATACTGGAAGTATTCGAGGAGAGGTTTGATGGTTGGTTTTTTTTTTTCCCCCCTCTTCAACAGTATCTACAAAAGGCAACTTTGAAGCTGTACTTTCAAAAGAATGCTGATATCCTTATCCTGTAATGAGCTTTAAAGGAGCCATGTCTATACTACAGAGTTCCTCCTCCTGCACTCTCAATTTCTCTTTTAGTTGAATCAATCTGAATTACATCCTTCAGGAAATGAGCACTTGTGAGGAAATACTGAGTTCACGAGTTATAATGCCAACAATAAGAAAATGTTTGCATGTACAGAAAAGAAGTTATGATATCTAAAATAAAAAGCATTCATAAAGAAGAATTTTAAAGGTAATTAGATATAAATCAGACTTTCATAAGACCATGATCAGCAATCATTTAACTTTTCAGCTGGAAATTATAGAAACATTATACTGAAGAGGAGTTATACATTTGTTTACATTTAGTAAACAAGGAGAAATGCCTTCCTTAGAAATTAATTTGAATGATGCAGACTTGAACTATTAACTCTCTGAAACTTATCGATGGGCATATTTATTCTCATGTCAAGCACAGCAATAACCTTCCCCTTTTCTTAAGTCTGATGTGACAACTAATCACTATCAAATACTATCCCAAGGAAAAAAAAAAACCCACAAAAAAATGCAGTTGCATTGTAGAATCAAGTGTCCCGATCCTACTTGAAGTGCTGCCTAAATCTGTAAACAATCTAAGTTGAATTCCACCAATACAAGCAAGACTACAGAAGTTGCACTTAAAAATGTTCAAGTACTGCCTGCCACGTGAAATCTGTCTTACAAAGGCCAAGGATCTTCCTGAATTAATTCCTGCTTGAATGCTTTCTCAAAAGACATGATCTAGCATGAACCCTATTTCAAGATTGCAGGAAGCAAATGATCTAAACCAGAATTCATGCGGGCTCAAAAGAAATTAGCTAATTTCATTATATTTGTTTACTTTCCATCACCTCTTTTCTTCCATTATGTATTCAGACACTTCCATCTGATGAACAGTTTATTCCTCCCGAGAAGCTGCGAAGTTATTAAGCAGGCCCCTGGAAGTCAGGAGCACCCTCATCAGGATCCTTCCCACCAAGCAGTCCAAAGAGCTGGTAATCAGGAAGAATTCAGTGCCAGATACAAAATAACAACCCTACTCCTCCATTGGATACTATCACAAGTAGAGTCAAGGCCCAGGCCCCTAGGCGGGTTTTTTTGTAATAAAATGAATACTGTGCATCTGTGTGTACCTAGCTGCCATCAGCACTGCAAACGCAAAGGTCTATCTGTCTATGTAGGTTACACGATACATGGCCACACTTGCATCAAAACGGTTTGTTCATCCTATATCATCTGAGAGCTTTTTTTTTTTTTTTCCTAAATCCAAGTCACTATGCCCTTTAGAAATTTCACTGATAAAGTGTCATGTTTTCTCCCAAGGCAACAGAAACACAAGTTCACAGCATTACCACAGTTCCCTGAACCCACCAGGCACATACCCATTTACAGCTGCAGAGGCAATTAATAACCAACAGCTTTCCAGGACAAGAAGATAAAAGCTATAGAGAAGACAAAGCCTTGCTGTCCCTGCAGCCCGGCTCACGTCCTTCCAGAGGAGGATGCGGGCTTCCAAGCAACAGCTATCAACGGCAGCAGTGCTGCCTGAAGCCTCCCATGGTTAATGGTTAATTGCCTTCCAGTGGGGAAGGATCGCTACAGGAGAAAGCAACAGGTCCTGGATGCCAAGAGAAATGCCTCACGCTTGCAAGTCTGATCTTGTCTTCCCTTCCTTTGGGCCCAAAGCCATCCGCCTCAGCTCACAGGAAAGCTTAAAGTCTCCAAATGATAATTGGCACCACGTTTAAAACCATAAACATGTACTAGAGAAATATGCATCATCTACCACAGTGAAATTTATACTGTACTGCAACAGATGAAAGGTATTGCCCTTGGGGGACCGCAGTAAAGTAGTTTTATCCAACTGTCAAGTTTCCCTTTTTAAACAACAGCGTCACTCCATGCAATTGGACAGCCTCAGCCCATGAGCCGTTTTCCCACACAAGCAGAAGAAAAACTCACTTTCAGAACAAAACCAAAACATGAATCTTGGACATAAAATCTATGCTGAACTTTAATGAAAAAGAACAAGTGAAAATGGAATTTAGTGTAGAAATACTGCAGCTCACTTCAACAAAATAATGAGATGTCTTCACATTCACCACTCCTTCGCAGTGACAGGAAGAATCAAAACCCTCTGTTTTGAAGTAGAAGTGCCATACAAACCAGAAGGCCGCAAACCATGACATAAGCTTGTGCTCATCCAGTTTGTGATCGTATCTTAGTTCTTTTCCTCATTGAAAAAAACATTAAAAAAAAGCCTTTTTCAACAAAACCCAACAAATGGCAGCATGAGGCTCTCAGCTCTTAAGCCGTGCAGCCAAGAAACTACAGTATGCCTGTCTGTGTGCAATCAATTACTTGGCTGAATAAGAACATTCATTCAATTAAAGACAACAGCAATTGATATCATTATCTTCTTCAAATTTTGTATTGCATCCATCTGAGATACTGCATGGAAACAGAAAAACAAGTATTAGATTTTTTTTTTTTTTTTAAGTATTATGACTGCACACATCCATACCTTAGAATTCGTACTGATAACTCTGTCTGTCTTTCATCTTCGGTTGTTCCATCATCTTTTGTACTTCACACTTCCAATTGTCAGAGCTTTTCAGTCACTAGCTCCCTCCAAATCAAAACATTTCTCATCTTAAAGAAACATTAAACAATTCAGAAGAGTCCGGGGCTCCACAAAAGTGTCTCCTGCTGTATTTGCAACCAAACACTCTCTCCAAGATGAATTCTCTACCAAGACTTGGAAGTGAATGGACAAAAGGATTTGACTATACTAATGGTTTGAGCTCATCCCAAAGGCTGCTAAAAGAAAACACCATTCCAAGATGCACTACGGCGTATTTTTGAGACACTGGAAAGTATCAGTGCTACTTCACAGCCATCAAAAATGCTCACTCACTATCTTAAGTTTTGTTAAAGTATTGACAGTTGGAAAGATAAAGTATGAAATAAAATCCAATTAATATTAAGCAGTGACAGGAGGAGGAGGAGAAGAATCATGTCTTTTACTCATTAAAATATATTAAGTAGTTGTATTTTAAGAGTTCCCTGCAAGCATTAAATGCAGTTCCCTAGTTCACAAGTCAAATGGCAGCAGGAATACAGAATAACAGAACTAACTTAACAGCAGAGAAGCTTAGACTTGAGTGAAGGAGATTTGGGTCTGTACCACCTAGCTGTGCAGCGACCAAAACCCGTTTCCCCAGGTAAAAAGGGAGAGAAGGAGATTTTATTTTAATTGCACATGTCCAAAGTTCATTAGAAGCACGCACTCCACATATAATCCTTCCCTTCTTTGTAGCCAAATATGACACATCCCAACAGAGTCAATCCACCTGCTGTCAGGTTCTGCCTCCACTCTGCTAGAAAGATGTTCAACAGTTCTCCAGTGAATATGCAGCTGCATATACTAAAGAAATACCAAAAGCTGACAATGAAGATGATTCAAGCACTTGTTCACTTGTTCCCCACCCCTACACCAGTATAACGGCCAGAAGCGTTCTGAGCAGGTAGTTAAAAACACTGCAGAATTCACTCAACTAGAGCTGGCAAGAACTGACCATGCATATGCCTTTTTTTTTTTTTTGCTAGTACAGAGCTGTCAGATTTTAATCTGCTGTTCATACTTCAATCCCAAACAAAAATACATAAAACTAAGAGGACTGATGCAAAACAAAAACCCCTGAGAACACGTCAGTCTTTCCCTCTGAAAAAGAAGTCGCATTTGTTCAAAGGCAAGTTTAAGATACCTAAGACAAACATTTAGGAATTAATTACTTGACCAGATAGCTTCAGAGATACAACTGCAGATGTTCTAGTACAGGAACTGCGTTATAAGAGACTGGCCTTATCTGATTAATCAGGCACACTGGCAAAGGGTTAACCACGCTCACTCTTGACAGCAAGATCTCCTGAGACATGAAGGAAAGCTACATGTAAGAAACAGCATTTTCAGAAGGTCCAACTAAATACAATATTTGAAAGCAGTTGTTTCTTTTCTCCCACAGCAGAGAAATGAAGCTGTCAGGTAAAACTGCATATGCTGTATTTGGACAGGAACTGACAATTAAGGCAGAGAAAGTTCTCTGGTTCCAGGCACCTTCAATTCTGCAAGATGAGCATCAGTAAGATACAGAGCCCTAGTGTAATAGCCAGACTTAAGAACAGTCATCAGAATTACAGACACAGCAAGTAAGTGTTAACATGGGAATTGTAACAACCAGTTAGAGGCCTTACTTGGAACACAGAGCTAATGAACTGCAAGTTGAGCTAGCATCCATATCAGACTGTCTTTGCACCTCATTATCCCAAAATCGCCCAGCTCAAGCTGTCCACTGCACATTCATACATCATACCATTTATTAATTTTCTCATAGCCAAATGAAATACACTTCTGAAACATAACATCTGGTGTGCTTCACCTTCCACTCTTCCAGTCATTCTCTGCCCTCAGTCAGCCCCAAATAACTCACTGCAGCAGCTCCTAAGAGAAGCAGAAATTACATATATCAAGTCTAACCTACAGGCAGATACGTACATTCTTCAAGGTGTCTGTTCAGTGCTCTCTCAACACGTCAGCTACTGCTCCTGGTTGCTCATTCACGCAGGTACTGGTCATACTGCTAACACAGACCAGGAACAGGGCAAGAAGCAGTTACACATCCCTGCAGAAAGCAGAGGCTGAAGTTAGAAGTTCCTGACTGGCCCTCCACAAAGCAACTCGGACATGAACTAATTAATCATACAGACAAATCCAACCCCACGTTTGTAAAAGAAACTGCTTTCTCTGATCCTACGATGAGGCTCCACAGGCTGAAAAGCAAGAATGAGGAAGATTTCAAGGAATTAAGACATAAAAGAAGCCCGTCCTGCTGGCTAACTTCAGTAAAGAAGTTACTTCTTTACATAAGCAAAACACAAGTGTTTCAAGATAAGCAATGGGAACCCAATAAAAGTCCAAAGAAGTTAGAGAATGTTATTTTTCACATCAAGTTGATGTGAAACAAGCAACCAACCCAGTGATACCAATGTGCACACTACTGTGTGACGAGAAAAAGAGACAGAATTCTTCATACATGATCAGGACTATTATCTACTGCCTCAAGGTCTATTCCCAGATGGAAGGCTAACAGAAAGAAAATACAATCAGTTCACAGAATAAACAAATACTAAACAAACTAATTCCAAAAGCCACGTATGTTATGCCTTACAGCTAAAGGATAAGAAGCACATGAGCACTACCTAGCTGCAAGCTTACTATGCACCATCAGAAACAGTGCATGAGTGAATACCTCTTCTGAGCACAAGGCAGAGTGAAGAAAAGCACAGGACTTCTTCCCACAAAGAAGCAAGAACTTAAGCACCTGCTGGAAACAGAACACAGAACTCCACCAGGAGTTGAAGAACTTGCTGACTTTTTGTTTTAAAACATATAAAGCAATCAGAGAGCCTCCCTTTAGCTGTATACAGCAAGAAAGAAGTGGTTGACAGTAAACACTGAGAGACAGTTTCATTAGAAGCAACAATAAAGTCAATGATTATTGAAGAGGGAAAGGAAAAAAGAACAGCAAGAGACAAACTGAGACAGATTTAACACCATTAAATAAGAACTCAAAGAAGCTAAGTCTAAGGCAGGGAAGAGCTAGTTCTCAAATAGTGCAAACGATACAAACAAAGTCAAGACAACCAAGCACAACAAGAGAACAGAAAACAGAGCAAGAGAATGACTCAGAAAAAGCATAAAGAAAATGAATAACATGCATAACAAGAGCAAGAGAATGGAGGGGACAAATCAAAAAGGCTAAAGGCATAAAAAGAAATAATTCTCAGTTTGAGGCTGCTATGTTGAGTATGTTAGTAATAACGAGAAAGAATCTGTCCACTACTAAAGAGGGAAAACATACAGGTCCTCACTACAGAGACGAGCTACAGGCACATGACTTGCACAATCAGCACCAACAAATGAGGAAAAATACCCACCCAGAGTCAGACTACTGTTGGGAACAGCCATATCGCATGGTGTTTTGGTTTTGGTTTTTTTCCTCCTCAAGTTGGCTTTATCTGATAACATTCAACCAAGTTGCTCAGGAAGCCCTCCGAGCCATCCTGAAATTAATAATGCCAGCTTCAAAAACTCAGAGGATTCCCAAGATACCAGAAGCTTAGATTAAGGTGAACATAGACCCTTTCTTTAAAAGGAATAAACAACAACAACAAAAATTTAAAAAAAAAAAAAAAGGAAGATGAAGGACAAACACCTGGGGAACAATTCTGCCTTGCTTCAGTTCCCAGAAAGGTCAAGTAAATATATTTGACCTATTATTTTTAAACATTTGATGATATGGAGAAGAGGAGCACCACCCTGGTTTTGTCAGAAGCAAGCACTGTCAAATCAGTACATCTTCTTTCCGTGACAGACTTACACAAGGGGGGAAAAAAAAAAAGTGTAATGATTTACTTGATTAATCAAGTTTTTGACAGCCTTATTCAGGAAACTGTTTAACAGACAAAAATCGAGATTCGGATAGAACTGCTGTGAATTTCCAAATAGATACAGGCAACTGTACGCATGAGAATCAGCAAGGTCAGACTTGGAAAAAGGCTAATGCTACAATGGCACATATAGCTTATGTGACACATGACATAATCCTTCCACCTAATACCGCTCCAGAAGGTCTTAGATGGAGAACTGCAACTCATCCTGAGCGCAGTTCTTCAAGGCAGACATGAACAGCACGGAGAAACACTACAAGAGAACAGGTATGACATCCATGCAATATTACCTGTCAGGGCCGGTGGTTAAAGGAAGCAGGGACACCCAGCTTACTTCAGGGAGGAACAGTCAGTTCTCAAACAGAACAAGCAATGAAGTACTTGAATTGCAGCAAGGGAGAGTCAGACCGTACAGTAGAAAACTAACAGCAAAGTACTTCAGGACAAAAATAAGCTCCTTGGTGAGATTGTGGCACCTCCATCAATAAGGTCATTATGAGAGCAGATAGGCAAACAGCTGACAGAACTGTAACCAATGCTGTCTCAATTGGCCAGGACAGGGAGAAATGAATGAGATAAGAGGGAATGAAAGTCGAAATTAAGATTTTATAGCACAGATAGATTCTGGAACATTACATTCAGCTCTGGTATGAAATGGGAAGACAGTTTTAAAAGTGCAAAAGGAACTCCAGACTACCCAGCAGCCAGAGCTCCCACTGAGAGCTACTGAGAGTCTAATGAGAAAGAAACTTGAAGGGAATTCTGTTGCAATATACAAATACCTTGCAAGAACAAAACATCAAATTCTAAAGGGCTCCTTAACAAGAAAGCCTCCAGAACCCACATCGAAGAACCACTGCTCCTCCCAACTATTTAGCAACAGTATCTTCATTACAGAGTGATACTGAAGACAAGTATTTTGGTAAGACTGTAGCAAAGTGTTCCCAGAGTAAGCCCCTCTTACAGACTAGCAGCAAGCTTGGCTAATAACCTAGCGTGAAGTTTAAAAGGTAAAGCATGGATGTGGAACAGTTGTAAGCAATATTGTAAAGTGAAAAATAAATGAAATAAATGAAAATACAGGACCAGAATAACTTTAAACAACTACAGAAGACTATTCCTCTTCGTTTTCATTATAAAATGTATGTAAGTCAAGTTTTAAAGATAAGCAGCAGACATAATATTCAAAATATGCATCATTAAGGTCACGACTGTTAACTTGAAAAGTCCGTATGCTGGGTGGCCAGCGACAGCCTTCCCTAAAACATTAGACAGTAATTAATATTTAACTTCATTACAATGCCATGTTCCTCAGTACAAAGTTCCTGCCTCTCCTACTTAAGGTTTCAAAATTCAAGATAGAGGAGAAAAGCGTAGAAGTACGATAGTCTGCTTCCCAGACAGAAAAATCACTACCTTTTTTCCATTAAAAATGTAAGCGATTGGAGTTTTCTTGCTTGTTTCTTTTAAGTAATATATATCTATAAATCGTGGAAGTTTGTCTACTCCTCCTCCTGTGATTCAGCCCCTCAGCCAGCACAGCACTAAGAGAAACCCCCGCCAGCCCCAGCCCGCTGCTCCAAGCTGCCTCAAATCACAGCACACACCGGTACAATTCCCCACAGAGCCCGTGACAAGGAGCACAGAATCACTGACAGTGGAGACGAGGCATGGGAATAGCCAGGAAAAAGAAGCAAGGATGAAATACAGATGATCACACGGATAAAACCATGAAGTTTCTTCTGACAGTACAAAAGCATTCTATCTCTTGCTGAGTGACAAAGTAAAACTGAAATTCATCTGATACCTATTCCAATGACGATTCTGTTTTCAACTACGTACTTTCTATAGTCACATACATAAGTTATGGCCAATAAAGTGGTGAAAAACTTCCAGTCAGCCTCAGCTAAACCACTAACCTGCCATCTGTTGTGGTAGCAGCTTATTGAAGATAAGCAGCCTGGAAGCATTACTGCAATTAAGAAATCTTTTGGTCATTAACTCCACACCAATTAAACACTAAAGGCTGGCAAAATAGTACTGCAGCTCAGATCTGCTTTTTCAGGCAAACTTGTGCTCCCAAATGACTGGCTTCACTATACAACTCAGGGTTAAAAGAAAATATCTTCAAACATTTACTTAGGATTACTTAACACTCACACACATACAAGTTCTCCTAAACCAGAAATATTTACACGCACACAAAACATGGTTCACACCTATACTTTGAGAGCAACATCATTAATCTATTCCAAGAATGCCACGTTTAAAAGAGCTGAGATACTTGCACACACGTGTGTAAGCATGCACACACGCATTCTAACTCACACGTCGGTCCACGAACGTCTCTGGGCTCACATCAGCATTAGGATTATCCAAGCACAGAGTCTCACATTCTCCTCGGTGGAATACTCCTAGTCTGAAGCAGCCAACTAATGGGTGCTTCTGTGACAGGTTACAGAATTTGAAAGGAGGTTCCCTAACTTTTTCTATGTTTTCGGTCACATCTGAACCAAAGTTTGCTACAGTAACTCTGTTAATTCCAACTATTTCTAACATCACCCAGTTACTGTTAGTTCACTGCACTTAGGCCAAAGGGAGAAAAATTTAAAAAGAAAAGGAAAATAAACAGCTACCACATAAAATTAAGAAATAGCTGAACAACATTTGTGTACAACTCAGCCATAGCACCACCTCCATAGCCTTGAAAGAGTTCTGCTCTGAGAGCTACTGCTACTATTTCTGTACGCAGGAAGAAAAATCTCAGCTGAAAAGCAGAACTACTTTAGTCCCAAAATACAGAAGAAAGCAAAAAGTTCGCAGTGACCACAGTTAGCACACCGACTCCAACAGCACCAACACGCAGCTGTGCGCGCTGCTTCTCTTTGAAAGAAGCATCAAAGACAAGAAGCGGGAGGCAGAGCGCATTCAAGTCTGGCACCTCTGCCTAAAGCCGCCTCTTTTGTTTGTGAGGAGCTGCCACTGACGCAGCCCGGCGGTACAAAGCTTCACGCAGAACAGGAGTCAAGGTAAAGCCTCACAGCGCTTTGCAAAACATTACACGGACATTACTTTTAATGCACTTTCCAACAAATTCCAGTGCTACAGACAAGGCATGTTTTAATTAAAAAAGAAAAGCGTATTTTAAAGACTCACGGCTTGCATTAATAGACTTCTTCCATAACTGAGATTCAATGGACTGCCTTCCCTTCTTTCTGTCACTTTACAATGCCGATATAATTAAGTTTTGGCCACGTCCTTCGTAGGTTTTTAGCGTTTGTCATTAGTGATACATCTAAAAAAACCTTATTAGTCGAGTTCAATAGAAGCAGGTTACATAAAGTCATGCTCAGCTGATGCCTGGGAGTCCTTCCTTCCTCCACTCATTCATGTATCTCAAAAGGCTAAGCTTCTTTTCATGTAACATCAATAATGTTTGCTCTTTTACAGTTCTTTCTCCTCATCCAAATGAACTCTTCTCCCATGGCACACAGGAGGAAAAGAAATACCATTTTAGTCTTATTCTTTCCTTCCTAATTCGCTAACCACAAAACAGACTTGCACTTCCCTTACCAGATCCGTAATTGCCACCCATTTCTTCTGACAGATGGGGATAAGTAGCATGCTGACAAAACCCAACACCAATCCCTGAGAGAGGAATATTTTGCTATATCCAAATTGTATCAAGATGCTATTTCTGGGTCTTGTTCAGAACTTGGTTTCTGATACGTACCGAGGCTCACCGCTCCTGAACAGTTGTTAGTGGTGGTAATGGCAGTACAAGAAGATCATTCAGGGTTATTCCACACCAACAAGACAGCCATGCTACTGCAAACCTGTGCCAAGTCCACCTGAGAGGCAGACTACTACCACAAATCCAAATCACTTCTTACCTTAGATGGCCAATTTTATACAAAAGCTATCTCATGAGATGGATGGCCCTAACACAATACGCCACATCTGCTTTTCTCCCCAGAAGCTGAGTATTATTAACTAAATGGGATTCCCACCACTGTCAGCCTCCTAAGGCTTCTGTAGAGGAACAGACCTACTAATCTAACCTTCAATCTGCGATACTCTGTTTGAGGAATAATTTCAATGGTTACATCTGCTGTGCCTGCAGAGTTCCTAAAGAAGGTGAGCGAGCGGACCTTAAGGCATAGAGAAAAGAAGAAAAATAAACAAAAACATCTCTCAATTATTTCACTGCTGTCCACAGAAATCTAAGTGTTAAAAGCCCTAGTGTAGACTTAAGCTGCTAGTGTTTACATTCCTAATTAAGCAGCTACACATCGCAATGGGTCCATGGAGCCCTTTACAGACTCAAGATGACTACTGGATTTATTTACTATGGGGAACATATCAACCACACAGTGTTTAGTAAACCCATATCAATCAGTAAAGTTACATATGCTAGTGATGCACAATATTTAGAAAACTTACCTTTTCAGCATATGCACAGATTTGGGAACTGAACCAACCACTGTCTCCACATTGTTTGATTTTGCTTTAATTTTTAAGCAGAGAAGCTCTAATTTCCAAAATGAACAACAACTGACTTACGGGTGAACGCTAACATAGCTGACACTGTGCTCCAAGGCATCATTTAACCAACACTTTTGATAGCATAGGCATAATTAGCATCTAGAAGAATAAAGATTGGTATCTCAAGATTTAGATCTAGAACAGCAAAGTCCCCTGGGCTGCCAACCGGACACACCTACCCAGCCTGGTACCTTTTCCCTGGAGAAGACAAGCAAGAGCTATTTAGAGCAGCAAACACTGTCCCAACAGCTGATCACATCCTCCATCTGTTCGCAGCTCACAGACCACTGAACTGCTGCCAAATCAGTTAAAAAATATCCAGCCGCTTTTTCTAAAAGCTCCTGCCATCCACGCGCACTCCCAGCAACCGGTGCTGGCTCCCCTTGCGGCGCAGGCTCCCAGCCCTCCTGCAGCTGCAGCAATCCACCTCCCCAGCCACAGTCCTGAAGCCCAGATGCCACTGCTGATGAACCTGCTCTCGACCAGCAAAGGCCAAACCTCTGGATTCCAAAATGAAGATTTCTGTAACCCTGTAAAGACTTAATTCTTTACCTGAATGACTGGGGTCTCATGTTTCTGAAGCCCCTTCAGAAGCACACACTTGACAAAGCTACTACAAAGCAGTTCAACAGATGGATGTGTTCAAGGATGATTGCTGTCAAGATCCATTGTGCAAGAGGGTCTACTTCATGACATGCCAATGTAATAACACTATAGATCTATGGAATCATCCACAGCCTACATGATTTTCTTTCTCTAGGTTTTAGAAGAGAATACACATAGTATGATTCATAGATACCGAGAGCTTTTCCTCCAAGAAATGTGAAAATCAATCCCTTCTTACTTCCTAAAAGTGAGCGAAGTTGCTTTTGTTGTTTTTTTTTTTTTTCCATTTTAAGAAACAACCAAGGTTAAGGTGAGAGCGAGCTACCTCAACCCTTCTGAGCTCCAATTCTATTTTATTTTTAATGAGGAAACCATAACTGAAGAGGCAAAGGATAAACACAGCCTCCTACAGAGATTTTCACACCATCCAACTCTGGGCACCCAGCTTCCCCTAGGGCTTTCTATAACAGTGGAGAGAGAGATGGTTCTTCCACAGCATGATTGAGGAGTGCCTCCCTCTACGGTACTCAAGTGTTCCCTATTACTATTAGAATGGAGAGAACTACACTTTCCCGAAGTTACGCAGCTTGTACAACAGAAGTTGATTATATAAGAACACAGCTAAAGCTCGCACTCCAAGGAAGTCTCTTTCCAGCACTATCACCAAACACAAACAGCTTCAGTTCCACAGCCTCAAACAGCTCACAGGCAACCCCAGTGATTTGCTTCCCTGAAATCCACTTTCTAAGGTGGTGCTCAGACTAAGCTCTGTGCCGCTAGAGCAGCTGTATATTCTATACCAAATTATTTGCCCTAAGAAAATATACTTCAGAAGAATTACTATGCTACTCAGACATGGCTTTCATACTATTTCTGGTTTATTTGCTCACACGGCTATGAGGTGAAGGTCAATAATGTCATAGGCTTTCCCTTGAATCTTAACAATATAAAATTAAATAACTCTCATGTCAAAAAAATAATGGTGTATTTACTTTATTGCATTCCCTGACAAGCCTCAATTTTGGCAGTTCCCATAATAACATTAAGGGCAGCATTATAAATGTCGTCTCCCAGACGAACTCTTCATTTGCAGCACAAGAAACTTGTAGATTACGTTATTAACAGAGAGGGAATTGGACTGCAGCATTCACCTATCTATTTAACTCAAATATTTCCTTATTTTAATTATCCTATGAAGTTTTCACATATAGAATGCTCTTCCTCAAAACAGAGCAGTTCAAAGCCACTTTCGTCACTATTAAAATAAGAAATTACCACAAGAAAGGGAAGTGTAGGAATCCTTTTCATAACTCAAATAAAAGATGACAGATGGTCTCTTTTCCCAACATTGAAGAAGCCCCAACAAATACTACATCTTCTTTGATTACCAGGATCCATAGAAGTCCTAGAACTTTGCCTAGCACACACATGAAGCCCTATATATCCTAAGCAATGCAAGGCGATTTCCAGTTATTTCTCCTAATAACTTACTAACAACACAACCATGGCAAATCTGTATTTCTTAAGGACCACCCTTGCTGAAAATACATCAGGGACTAAACATTACCCATTTAGCATCAAGTGCCACCAAACTGCAATTCCACATGCACTCAGCAATGCCAGGGAAGAAAAATAAGTTTGGATCCCTTCCTTTACATGAACTGGAAAAGGGACCTGAGGACTCCCCTCATGGTGGAACACCACTAGGAAAGGATAAATGCAGTAACAAAGAAAATACGATATTAAATACATAAAATGAAAGTTCAGGTACTATTTTAGATCAATTAAAAAAAAAGGCAAGACTGGACAGAACCCTGAACATTGTCAGCAACATGTACCCATTTCAAGAGGAACATTTCATGTTAATTTAAGTCTGACCTAAATCAACAAGGTTTCATTTACAGTCAGGAAGCAAAAGTTGAGAGGGGAATGGAGTTACTTTTTTTTTTTTAAACAGTCAAAAATATCTTTTCAATCTCTCAACCACTTTGTAACCTATGCAGCAAGGAAAAACAAATCCACTGCCTTCATAACAAAGCTATAGTAGGACACTTCACTAGTACAGATTAGGCACCACTGCCCAGATGCAATTTTTTTGGACACACTTTCCCCACGTTTCATTTCACAACTCACAACCAATTATTCTCGTTATCAATTGACCATGATACAGCAGGTGCAGGAGGTGGGGGAGAAATGGAGCCATCGGGGAATGGAAATACGTCAAGGTCATGAGTACACGCAGGCACACGCTTCCCAGGAGCGGCATTACACGACCTGAACGAACAGCTAATAGGCGTGCTTGTGGCCTCACATCTATTAGCAGAAAAACGCCTTAACTGATCGTGAGAAGATGCTAAGAAAGAGCTATTAATGTGAATGTTATGCAACCATTAAGCTTGTTTTAAATGAATTTAACTAGAACACTTCAAACTTCTAATCACGATAGATTCCCCTTCTAAATTAGCAAGTTAACTCAACCATATCACCTAAAACCAATCCTAATAGTTTCATCTGCTCTCTCGTATCTCCTTCTATTAAGGAGCAAGCAGAGCATAAGCTCTTCAAGGCAGAGATCGCACTTCCATTTAAAAAAAAATAAAAGACTGAACTGAATTTAGAGGAAAAAATGTGCTCCTGGACTGTCAAAAGATTCCTTTTTCATAAAATAAGTACTTTGAGTTTACAAAAATACCTGCTTCCTCAACCTGAAGTTACAACAGTACTTATTAGAATTACCTAGTTTACCCGAACCTTAATAAAAATTGATCAAAATACATGTGCCTTTTTTGGGCTATACAGAAGTACAAAAGCTGGCTATTCCACCAACTTCTGAGCTCCTGACAAAGCTCACTTTTATATCTTTTTTCTTTTGAATGTTTGAATCACCGAGAGGGAAAGAGAGAAAAGGGAAAACCTCCAACAACAAATCAAGCATAGATAGCTGTAAAATGCAATCAACTGGAGCACTGAACTACAAAGCTGATGAGCAAACCTGCTCTACAGAGTGGCAACGTACAGTCTGCTATGAATAGAATATCTATTTAAGAAACAATATCTTGTAAGAAAAGAAAGGTCCAGCAAAATATTTTATGAAAATTATGACAGCTCTCAAATGCAAGATTTAATCATTGCTACACTTGATAGATATAAACAATATTTTGAGAAAACGAAGCAAGAAAAATGGTAAAATGGCTTCTGAATTATTCAGCTGAATACAAGATAGCCAGGGCTGCAGCAGACCCCACTGCAGCTGGGCAGCCATGGACACCAGCCCTTCACCCCCACGTGCCCCAACGTATCAAGTACAGCCCACCTTCCTCCAGCATTACTTGGGGTTGTGCAGTTGTTGGTTAAGACAGCCCAATGCTCCTTGCAGCATCAGTAATCCCACCAACATCCAAAAATGCAAAGGATGAAATTAAGGAAGCCTAAGGCAACATATTATTGAATTAAAAACAATTCAAAACAGACAGTGCAGCCTGTTTCTTTAAATATATATATGAAATTTCAAAGTATTTAATTTTCTGATTACAAATGACCATTATTGGTAGGATACTCGACTCTTCCTAACACCACTGTAATCAGTTCTGTAAGAAGAAACACAACTCTTAGCAAAGTCTTGCAGTAGCACCACACCAGAATAAGTAACTTGGTTTCCAATTCCAGTTTCATTAGACACAGCTACAGGATTCCAATACTAAGCCACTCCCTTGCACCAAAACACTGCCATAGCATCTTTCATTTCACTATCATTCTAAAACGTTTGCTAGTGCTGTAAAGGTCGAATTCTGATGCTCTAAAGCACGTGCATGGGGCAAGACAGCTTCCAGGAAGGTTCCATTAGGTGTCACCCACCTGAAGTTCAGAACAAGACTGAGCTCGTACTCTAACACACAATTCAGCCTCCAGTCTTAAAACTACTACTCCAAAGGTGATGTATAACAGGCTCAATTAAAATATATTACTTAGCTACAACAATCTCAGCTAGAATGTCAATTCTGGAACACACACTTTTAGTTTCAACCATAAATAAAGCCATTTTATAGAAAATACTGAATGTACACTTTATTCTAAACAATTGTGGATATAGAGGAACACAGAACACGTACAGGATAATTTCTTAAACCTATTCTTTCGTTCCATATTTTAGATAACTTTTGGGAGAAGCATTTAATGCAAAGATTGTGCCTACAGCATCCAGAATGACTGCCCTAACCTCAGGGAAATGATGAAAGACAGAACAGAAAGCACGCAAACTAGAAAACGCTGCAGAAAATATGAAAATTCCCTTTTCTTTTTCCTCTTTCAATGTTTTATACATATTTATTTGCTTATATTTTCAAAGATGTAGGTCCAGCAGAGAACTGGCTGCTGGTTTTCTTGCCCACTAACAGGAATGTTACAATGTGCTGCGTAAGATGCAAGTAAAGCAAGTCTGGTTACTACTTTACAGCTATTAGTGCGTTGCTTACTTTCTATCCAGCCAAAACAAACATTGCACCTAATTTAGAAGTGATCAGTCATCTAAAATACACAGTTTTCTTTCTCAACTCCATCCAGAAGCAACATATGCTAGTCCTTCGTTCACAGAACGCACTCTTGTTTTGACCATGTACCCGTAATTAGCAAATTATTAACCATTAAGGATAGCACATTTTCAGGTAAGTAACCAGTTAATGGTGCTTTAAGATTTCATGTCTGAAACAAAAATTGTCATTCAACTGTTAAGTACTGGCAACTTCTGTGCCTCAGCACCATTGGAAAGGTATTGGAAACATTAAGGAAAAAGTCACTGTAACAAGTATGGAGGAAGAAACGCCAACTTTAAAGGTGCATCTGAAAGCACAGGCATTTACCCTTTGGAAATGGAGCACTGGGATTTACCCACCCTTACTATAAGCCAATTCTAATGTTTACTGCTTGATTAAATAAGATCTTTGCCGCAAGTTTATTCTAGCTTAACTAAATGGTTTATTTGACAAATTTCTTAACTCTCCATCTGTCCACCAGTCTTCAGGATCACTCCTGAAGAGTGATCCTGAACAAGTATAACTAAGTATATAGTATAACTAAGAACAACTAACAAGTAAAACACAGAAACATTTGATGAAATTATATGCACATCTGAGAGTACAAGCAAAAACAATTCTTAAAAAAAAAAAACTAGGACAAAGTTACAAATGTTTTCAAAATAATGTTGTGCATACTTGGAAGAGTACAAATAACGTATTAGTGTAAGTAACAGACAAAAGCATTTTTCCACAAATTTAGTGCTGAAATACTGCATTTCATTTGGGAGGTACAACTTACACTCTTCGATCAAAGACCTCAGAAGACTAAGAAATCTTACTAAGAACTACCTAGCTCAAAACGAAGGAGAACCATGAAGTAGAAAATCTAGAAGTGCTGCCGCCTTTTAAGGCAAATTTCAGCAGAAGATCTGATAGAGTACAATTAGTTGACAGCCAAAGTCCTGGACTGCATCTAACCACAACACACAAAGAGATCAAAATATCAGGGACAGTGGAGCCTTCGCTATTTGAATCACACCCGTGTGCCGTTCTGCACATCACTCCATTGCTTGTTTACTTTGGCATTATCATGTTTATTCCAATGATACCTAGGAACCCATGCCAGGAAGAACTTGTATTCTAAGACGTCAAACAAAAAGATGCATCTTCCAGCAAGAGGTTTTACCAAACTAGAGTTCGGTGACAATTTGTAAAGTTACAAATAACTTCCACATCTCTTCACCATTATGCACAATGTTCTTCTGAATAACTCATATAAGTGGTACTGTCCCAAACAGAAATGACACTTGAAATAAGCATCAGATCAGAACACACAGATGGTTCCTCTGAACCACTGTGAGCCTCAGCTAACTAAAATAATGGTGCAAAAAGACAAGCTTAAAGAAAAAAAAAAAAGTTCACCTATAATTACCAAATTGCTTATTGACCTAGCAAAATAGATGGGCACAAAATTACACAGAAAACAAAAAAAAAAAACAAAAACATTTGTTACACGATGGCATTTCAACCACCCCGCAGCACAAAAACCATTTCTTCTATTTCCCCCTCATGCGTATGAGTTCACGAGGGTGAGAGAGGAAGCGGAGCAAGCTGCATGACACACATGGCCGGCTGAAGATGCTGTCAGCAGGAAATCCTTTTGTCAATATAATACCTCAACGCAACCTTTGTGTGGACAACAAAAAAAAACGGAGGTAACCTTTACAAGGGAAAGGCACATAAACTTATTTACTCTTTCATCACTTGAGCCACCAGACACCTTTCTAAAGGTTTAATCTTCAAGCAATTTCTTGGGGGGGAAAAAAAAAGAATAAATTACACCCCACACTCTGCTCCCAATAATTGTCACCATCTTATGGAATAACGGACCAGATCTACACGATTTTGAGGCTCCAGTCCAACCTCCAAGGTAGCCCAATGCCTAACCAAGCTGCCCACCGCCAAGAGGGCTCCGCTCTGCGCTCCCGGCCCTCTCCTCCACGATTTTCACTCCCCCGAGGTCCGTCCCCGCAGCTCCTCCGTGAAGGTGGGGCCTGAGGCGCAGACCCCGCAGCCGGGGGCTCTCGGCAGGGAGCCGCGCCGCCCTTCCCCCACAAAGGCCGAGAAGCCGGGGCCTCTCCCATCCCCACAGCCCCCGGGGGCCTCTCCCCGGCTCCCCCCACCCCCGAGCCGGCGAAGGGCAGCGGGGAGAGGGCGGATGGCACGGCGGGACCCCATCCCTCTCTCCCTCCCCCTCCCCCCAGCCCTCAGCGCACCCGCCCGGGGGGCGTGCGGATGTCCCGGCGGCCCCCGCCTCACCTCGCCGTGTCCCGCCGCCGCCCCGCCGCCACCGCCCAGGGCTCCGCTGCCGGCGGCCGGGGCTGTCAGCAGGCCGCCCACCGCGCTCGGCGAGCCGGCCGCCGCCTGGCTCGCAGCCCGCAGAGGGACCGCTCCCGCCGCGGCCCCGGCCTTGCCCAGGCCTCCGGCGCCGCCTCCGCCGCTGGGTCCCGGCCCGCCGCTGCTGCCGAGGCCGCCGCCCCGCTTGTTCTTCCGGCGCTTGGCTCCGCGCTTGGCGTCGGCCGGACTCATCGCGCCTGACACCCGGGCGGGGAGGAGGGAGCGGGGGGGAGGAGGAGAAGGAGGAGGGGAACGGGCGCGGGGCCGCGGCGGGCGCCCGGGTGCGGGAGGGGCGGGCAGGGCCGGGGCACGGAGCACCCCGGGCGCCGAAGAGCGGAGCGCGCCGACTGTCACGGCAACGGGGACTCCCTCGGCCCCAGCGCCGCTGACCAGAGTTACCGTCCAATATGGCGGACACAAGGGGAAAGTGATCCCCCCCTTACGTCGGGGGGCTCCCCCTCGCGCTGACGGGAACCCGCCCCGCGGGGCGCGCCGGGAATCGTAGTTCTCTCGCGCCCCGCTGCCTCTCTGCGCGTGAGGCGGGGGACTACAGCTCCCGGCGTGCGTCGCGGGACCCCGCTGGGCGCGGCCGTTAACGTCACCCGCCGCCGCGAAGCCGCCTGGGAGCGGTAGTCCCGCCCGCCGCCGTTAGCCTCGCCGGCCGACGTTGCCACCCCGGTCAAGGGACTACACCGCCGCCCAGCAGCCGGCGAGCACCACGTGACGCGCGCCCCCGCGTCTTAAAGGGGCCGCAGCGGCCGGGCGCTCCCGCGGAGGCTGAGGCGCGAGGGGCCGCCTTCCCCTGAGGCGAGCCGGGCGGAGGCCTTGGGCTAATGCAGGGAATGGCGGCCGCCTCCTGTTCCCCACGTTCACATAAGCACCGCAAAGCCAGGTTTAAGCAGCACCGCCGACCAAGACCCCTCAATAAAGAGCTGTGCGGGAGCCGCCTTTTGTCCCCCTGGGTGCGGGCTGTGGGAGCAGGGCCTGAGGAGTGTTGGAAATATCCAAACAATTTATCAGGACGGTATCTGATAAAAGCAGATTTTATTCACAATTGCAATGGCGGGCGTCCTGCAGGCAGGAGCGCACCTATGGACACAGCATGACAGCCTTTGTACCTTGTTTCCCCCATGCCTACCCCCTCCCCTGTTTCCCCATTGGCTGGGTACTCCAGGTTCACAATCTTACCAAAGGTTTACATTTGTTAATTACATTCTGACACTTGTTAATTCACGTGCTGTCTTGTGCCAGTCAGTCTCCATCCTGCTGTTTCCAAGATGTCTCAGTACTCTTCTTATCGTGCTGACATGGTGATTTTCTCCAAAACTTCTTCCATTCTGTCCAAAGGACGCTTCCTTTGTTAAACAAAGAGCACCAAGGGGGGGATGCCAGGCCTTCCCAATGCCTCTTTAGGCACTTCCTTGGGCATGTCATGATTTGTTCTCTGGTTTGATCAGTCTCGTGCAGGATATTCTTACAATGTGTATGACAAAGTATAACATATATTTTCATGCTGGCTATACATAAATTGTTGCTAGCTAGTTTTTAATAAAGGACACAAATGGCAGCAGAGGCCATGAAATCAAGAGAATACTTATCTTGTTTGAATGCAGAAACGACATTCGATTCCCACAGGAGGCACCAAGCCCCTGCCAGGAAGGCTTAAAATGGAGGTTACACACAGTGAACTGGAGGCACAGGGTCCTTCTCCTCTACACTGCTGCCCTGGCCAGGTGGGGAGGCAAGCCTGCTGCCAGCAGAGCTTGGCCAACCCAACCCAACCCATCGCAGGGACCCACATGGATCATCAAGTCCAACTCCCGGCTCCACACAGGACCACCCAAATAGGATCAGATCCTATGTCTGAGAGCGTTGTCCAAACACTTTTTTGACACCACCTTCAAGCCCCACAAACTGCATGCACAACCACCCAGATTTGCCACAGCCATCTTTCTGTGGATTGCAAACCTCCATCCGGAGTGGCGATCAGCATCATTTCCTGAGGTTGTTTTCCCTTTGTGGCACAACAAACTGCTGCGTGGACAGACAGACCCAGAAAAGATCAAATGCTCCAGCACTCTGCTTTGATGCGATTTGGTGGTGTGACATAACATTATAGACAAGTTCATAGACCCGGTGATAATTTACTGCGTTATAAAATCTCACTGCAGTGTTAAAATTTTGATGGCCTAAGGAGTCATGGTGGTGGATCAGTCTCATTCAGACACCAGAGTGTTGTCCTTCCCTTCACTGCAAGCACACAGCTCAGCTGGGCAACCAAAAGACACAGAAACAGTAAAACATCTAAAAGGTCACATAGAAGACATCTCAGGACTTTGGGAAGAAAATCAGAAGAAAGCTCTGATTCCAACATGTTCTGCTGAGGCCCTGGCAGCTCTGGAGATAGACTCCATCTGCGCTGAAGGCATTCCGGGCTCAGTTTGCCCTAATACACATGAAGAAGCCTTGCAGATACATGCAGACAGCTGTGAAACCAGGAGAACATGTTTATTCCTGGTGTGGTCTGGTAAATGGTGAGTTTTGGAGGAGCAGGGCTCTTCATAAATGCACTCAGTGCACACAGTGCTGTATGAGCAGTAAATTGCAGGGATGACCAACTGTAGGGTCACACAAAACTCACACAGTTGTATGCAGCCTTTTGCCATGAACAAATAAATTCTTGGCCCTGTAGTATTAACTCAATTTTGACTTCTTAACATCTCAATACACAGCATTATTCTCAGGGTGCGTATCTTTGGCTTGAAAGGTTGACATGTCTTATTTCAGCCCTATATACAGCCAGCTTTATCTTCCCTTCAGAATTATATTTTCACATGGTCCCAGCTGTCAGTGTCTCTATCCCCTATGTTACAGATAAAAAGCATTATTATGAGAAACTATTATAGCTAAATCACTCAACTGCACAGCAGCTAAGTCAGCTTAGTCTGTCACCACAATATTTAATTCCAGTACTCTCACCTTAGAAACATAAACATTTTCCTTTCACTCTTCAGAAAATGAGGGTCATTCGTATAATTTTTTAAATTCAGTTTTCAACACTGAAGACAACTGGCAGTGTAGGACAGAAAGATTTTATAAAACTGTTGAAGTCACAGTCTTTTTTTAAATCTGCAAATAAATACAGGAAAATGAAGTACTTTTATGGTTTTGAACAGCACTCAGCTACCACACCTTATTTTTAACTTGCAATTAGCTGCTGAGCCAGTAGGTTGTTTTAGATATGAAATTGCCAGCTTGGTGGTGGATTTGAACATTTGTATGAACTGGAGCAAAAGAGAGAGGAAATTAATTTGAATGCTGTGAGGACCTACAACCAAATTTCTTGCCTTTACATGAATCAAATTATTTAAAATGCTCAACCTCATCCCTAAGAAAATAAAGCTAGTCATTTGAGCAAACTAACGTTAATTTACCTCACTGTTAATTTAAAGCATGGCATCACACTTCAATGTCCTTTAGGAGGAAAAAACATTTATACTACTAAAGTTTATCAAATTTCCCAGGAAAAACATTTATGAAAACTCACTACATAAACAGCACAGAGTGCTGCAGTGCACTCACACGGACATCCTTTGAACCAGCCTGGTTTCAGTAGTTTTGCAGTTTTATCTGTGAAGCGTAAAGTCAATAAAAATCTGTGAGGACAGTCCTACCTGTTACTTCTACCTTTAAGTTCTGCCTTCACAACATTTGGGAAAACTCAGTATGGTTTTATCCTCTCACTGGAATATTTGTGCTGCTCTTCTCTTGCATACACAGTGATCTAAGGAATATATATATATATATATACATATATATGAATGTATGTAACAAGTGATGCACAAGCAATTGCTCTCCACCCCCCAACCAATGCCCAGCTAGGCCCCCAAGCACCGGAAGAGAGCGAGATGAAGTCCCATCCTCTGTTCAGCACTCCTTCCACATGGTGCCATATGGTATGGAATATCCTTTTGGCCAATAAATTGTCGTCCCCCATTCACTGAACTGCTGTTTTGTTTATATTTCCAAAAATTACTTTTGGGTCCTTGTTTTCTGTTTCCCCCACATGGTTACAGTTGTACAGAAGACCTGGGGCTTTGCACTGAAATCAACATTATACAACTCAAGGAATTTGTCAACGTAATTATTCTGCAGCTAGCACTAATTTGTCTTTGCTGTCCAACAATCTGTCATTTTAATAGCAATTTCATTTCTTCAAAAGCCTTCTTGACAAGAGAGTGAACATGCACGCGTACAGGCATATGGAACTATGTACTTACAGAGAAGTATAGAACAACTGGATGATACGGCATGCAGACACCGTCTGATCACAAAGATCCCCGTGATGGTGAGAGCCCCCCTCAATGGTCAACACGTTGAACTCACATCCCAGTGCTGTCTGAGAAAACATCTGGGAGCCACTGAGAACTCACAGAAGAGCTCTGCCTGTGGTCTCACAGCATAGCACCATGATTACAAACCAGCACGCAGACCACTGAAGCAACACCACAGCAAACTGAGTGCCATCTCATCAGCATGTGTTCTCACGTACAGTAACATCTGAGCTCCTTCTGCACGCAGGGGGCATTGAAATCAAATTCCTGGATGGCCTTCATGGGGTCCTAGGCACCGCTTCCTTTCCAAAGCGTTCTTGGGATAAGGTTGTTGATTTATCATTGAGGGATTTTTTTGGTTGCATGGGGACTGAACTGAAGAATGATGCGAGCAAAGCATTGTGCTAGCAGGGCTTCCTGTAAAGCAAAGGACTGTGGGCTGTTCTTCAGATGGCCAAATTCAGTTCCACCTCACCTCCTCTGGAATTTATTTCACAGCCAGACATTTCAGCTGAAAAAAACTTTATCTAATGCAGGGGAAGTTAGAGCAGAATAAAAGGAGTCTCACCTGCTGTGTAATAAAACTCTATTTCATTAGCTTTATGACCTTTACAGCTTTATGGCTATTGGCTTTTTTTCTGCACAGTTTTCACTGGTCCTTAAACAATGTGTTTGGTAAAGCTGTAAGCACAGAGGTCTTGCAGAGGGACTTGTTTCAGAGGATCCGCCATGGAAAACAATATCCCAGGGAAACCTGGATTTCGTATCCAATGTAGCCATGAAGATGTGTGATTTCTGGGTGCTTGTTCACAGTGCCAGAACACTTCTGTCCTATGCTGAGCTAATCAACAATGAATATAGTAACACAAATCAAGAAAATTATCTTTTCCTCTGGAGTACCTCAGGAAATAAACTGAACAAAAGTCTGGTTCTTACCACAGGAATCACAGAATCACAGAACTGTAGAGGTTGGAAGGGACCTCTAGAGATCACTGAGCCCAAACCCTCCGCAAAGCAGGCTCCCTACAGCAGGCTGCACATGTAAATACTACAAGTATGCCTAATGCATTCAGCAGCTTTTCCCCAATATTCCTTTGATTCCCAACTTTTTTTTCTTCCTCAGAATAAGCTCCTTCAGCCTGTTCTGAAGGATGGCTTTTGAAGCATCTCCTGCATTTTGAGGCGTTGACTGATTCTGGCTATTGAAATACATCAAGTAATGCTGTGCTGTGCAAGCTGTGTTACATTTTTGCATTGAAATATATTGTTGCCTCTTAGAAGAGTTACAAAGAAACATTTTGCACATTGGTACTAAGTAAGCAGATAAGACTCTCTACAGTTTGCTTTATCCTAACAGGAGCATGGGATACACGTACACAAAGGAGCAACGCACCTGCACATAGCTGGCAGGCAGCTGGGGAAGAGCCCCCCGGCAGAACACGCAGCAGCTCAGGATGAAGTGGAACAGCTTTGACAAGCCAGCTTCTAAACCTTTAATAACAGAATCATAGAATCATAGAATCATAGAATCATAGAATCATAGAATCATAGAATGGTTTGGGTTGAAAGGGACCTTTAAGACCATCTATTTCCCACCCCCCTGCTATAGGCAGGGACACCTCCCTTTAGGCCAGGTTGCTCACAGCCCCATCCAGCCTGGCCTTGAATGCCTCCAGGGAGGGGGCATCCACAGCCTCTCTGGGCAACTTGTTCCAGTGTTTCACCACTCTCATAATAAAAAATTTCTTCCTAGTATCTGGTCTAAATCTACCCTCTTCCAGTTTAAAACCATTTCCCCTCATCCTGTTGCTGTGTGCCCTTATAAAATGTCCCTCCCCAGCTTTCCTACAGGCCCCCTTCAGGTACTGGAAGGCCGCTATACTCTCCCCCAGGAGCCTTCTCTTCTCCAGGCTGAATAGTCCCAGCTCTCTCTGCCTGTCCTTGTAGGGGAGGTGCTCCAGCCCTCTGAGCATCTTTTGGCCCTCCTCTGGATTCTCTCCTACAGCTCCAATCATTGAGCACCTCAGCTTTCTCCATATCCCTCGTGACTAGGTCTCTACTTCCCTTCTGGAGAGGGCCCACATCTTCCCCGACCTTCCTTTTGTCACTGATAACGATGTGTATGAGGGATGAAGTTTACTATCCCAGCTGGAGTTTTGGAAGAAAATCCAATTTCCACCTTTCAGCACAGGTGTTAAGCTATGCACTCAGAGCTTCGCTGGTGAACTGATGGAGTGAAAATAATACCTCCGGTGTGTGATTTCTTTTATCCACAGAGCCCTAGTGTGGTGGAAAAAACACAAGAAGCAGTTTTCTTGCTCACAGTTTCCAGCCCTGCCTGTCCTGGCAGCTTTGTGCCCTGTGCCCAGGCTCTCTGTGCTGCTGAAAGCTAAGATCTTTGAGGCTGCCCACCTCTGCAGCCTTCTGCCTCTGTCATTTGCAGATTGCCAATAATCCTTAAAATGAAGCACTGGCAGCCAGTGTCTGAGAGCAGTGCCAGCCTTTGGGGTTGGTTTGGGCCAGAGTTGTTCAGTGCTGTCACACCTGGTGCCAGCTCCTCTTCCTGTAAAAAAGGCATTGGTGCTCTTTTTACCCTTTCTTTTTGCCTTTTAGAAGATGCTGAATCCATCTATCAGTTTAAAGCAAGAATATGACAGCTGGAAGATCAGAGCCTGCTTCCTGGCAGCCATTACCACGTAAAGCAGACATCTAATTTCTCTGCAAGTTTTGCCGATAGAATCACATTCTGCTTTTGCACTCATTGATCCTGAGCTTTTTAACGTTATCTGAATGAACAGTGCAGCTTGTGAACCCTTCTAACAGCTTATCTTTCTGCTTCTTTGGCTTTTAAATTTATCACCACAGGAGAAAAAACAATATCTCGTCGCTCTTCTATCATCTGTTTCCTCAAAATGTCCCAAAGAATTTACTTCTCCTTATCACTGCTAGGTGATACAGTGAAGCTGTGGTTGTTACAGTAGATCTCTTCGTAATATGAGGATGCTCTACAGAGTGCACAGATCACCCAGATTTCCACTCTGTGCCAGAGAAATCCAGCAGAGAAGAGAGATGGAATTTTCTTGTCTCTCTTCTCGTCTTCTCTGCACTGTTGCCATCTCTGAGCAATCAAATTCATGAATTTTAATTGTCATTCATAGAGCAGTGGGACCCAGAGTAACTGAATGAGGGGTTTCCTGTGCTCTCCCCACCTTTCTCTGATGGTGGAAGAGAGGGAGCACTGGATGGGACTGTGTCCCCCCAGCATGACGGCAGGGAATGAGCAGCAGTCCCAGAGAGCTCCTTTGTCCATCCTTGGACAAAAGGAGGTGGAGAACTTAGGCCTTAGGATGCTATGGCCATAGGATTTATTCCTAGAAAAGCCCAGTTTTTCCCATCTTCTTAAAATTTAATTTGTTATCAGAATATCCCCAGATTAGTTCCAGAAGATCTTTGGATAGCCTTAAAAATACTGGGTAACAGAGAACATATGGCTCTGTATGGGGCCCTGGGCAACCCGGTCTCTCTCTGGAGTTTGGTGGCCCTGCCTGTGGCAGGGCGATTGGAACTTGATGATCCTTTGGGTCCCTTCCAACCCAAGCCATTCTATGATTCTCTGGAAAAGATTAACTGGGCAGCAAATTACCCTCCTTGTTAAGGTGTCAGCAACTCCTGCAGCTTGGACTTTGTTGGACATGGCATTGTCTGGCTGACAGGAATGGCATTGTGAGTGGTGTGAGGCCAGGCAGACTGGGACAGCCATGCCAGGAGCGATACCTGCTGCTGCCTTCCAAAAGCCCATGACCCTACACGCACCCAGAATATGTTCCAATGTCAGACTGGCAGAAGCCAAAAATCGTGGGTTGTTTCAGGTTTTTGTTTTCTTCCTCTCTCTTTCCCAGCTCTTCTGCAGTTTGCCAGCCCTTATTTCCAACCCGTCTGAGTGGAACCATGGAGAAGAACTCCAGCAAAAGGCCATGAGTCTGTATTCTTTGCACCCCAGGTTGTCTGCAGACATCTAGCACCGAACAGTGATGCTTGGCTACATGACAGCATAGGACAAAGCTCCCAAAGTTTTGCTGCTTTTGCTTCTATCAGAGGAGTAATGTGAACAACCCAACACTATTTAGTAGTCACATCCTGCATACAGAGTGAAGGCCATGGATGCAGAACATACCTGATAAAACACTAAAAAAGAGGAAAGCTGGTCCAGCTGATTGGAATAACATAGTAGCATTCCAAGGAAGCCAACACCTGTGCAGTCACCTTGTCTCAGTGACCTGCTGAGAACATTTTTACCCTAATGATTGCTTTCAATTCCACTTGACAGACACAGAGGTCCCCTAGATGTGTCATCCTACAGGTTTCCGCAGCTATTAACTTCCATGTCCCCAGGGCAGCCTCACAAAGGGGAATACTGCTTTCAGTTTCTTATCTGAAACAAGAGGCAAAAACTGCTGGCCAACCAGCCCAGGTGTAACTTCAGTGCAGCACAGAAGATGCTGCTGCTCTCCTGGCCAGGCAGGGAGGAATGGGAGAGCTGGGAGTGGAATGTGGAGACGCAGAGTCCGATCCCATGGGAAACTTCCACTACTCATACAGTGGCATATGCATATTTCAGTGAAGACTGAGACTGGGAACAGCTTCTCTGAGGTTCCCCAAAGCCTGGAGCACTGGGGGCTTGTGTGTGGTGCAAGATCAAAGATACCAAAACCAGCTGTGAAATTCCAGTCCAAACTGAGATCCTTACTGCAACGTGTGTCTGTACTTCAACTTAAATATTTTGTTGTCTTGATAAGATTATTAGCTCATCCCTGGATTGTTGGCTTATTTCTACATTTTGTCCTAATGTCCAAACTGTGTCTTTTAATCCTCAGAACACTTGAGCAGCTAATACAATCACAGAATCATAGTTATTTGAGTTGGAACAGACCCTCAGAGGCCATTTAGTCCTGCAGTGAACAGGGACACCTACAGCTCCACCACGTGCTCAGAGCCCCGTCCAGCCTGACCTTGAGTGTCTTCAGGGACAGCGCATCCACCACCTCTCTGGTCAACCTGTGCCAGTTGACACGATGCAAAAAGATGCTGAGCACCAGAAGCCAATGGCTGCAGGCCCTCTCAGAGCTGCTGCTATTCCAACCACTTCCCACCCACTGTGCACTTAGGCTTTTTCCTGGATTGGTGCACAGTTCACTGTTAACAATAGTATGATATTTATATGAATACAGAGTGTCATCATTCTGAGCCTTCCCATTCCTGTGAGAGAAAATATTCAAGGAAATTTCCCAAGGGACAAGCCACATTTGGATAAGGTTGGTGCCAATCCAAGGGCATGCAATTGCCAGAGAAAGGGAATTTACTTGATGAAGAATGAGAATATAGTCTGATTTACAGGCTAACAGCTGACCCTGCAGGGGGTGGAACATCATCTTCCTTGCTGTCGGAGTAGGCTGAGGCTGCTGCGCATCTCAGGCCCCAAGTTAATAAACACTGACGTGTTTGCACAGTGTGTGCTTGCAGGAGGCATTTCTGTAAGTGCAAGGATGCAGTTTGCGCATTAGCGAGCCCGGCAGAGACATTTCCTGCACCATTTCAGTGTCTGAGTTGTCAAGTGCAACAGCAGTATCAAAAGCTTCTGCAGGGCCAGGCTTCTCAACACGCAGTGTTTCTGGGCACAGACCGTTAGCACAGGGCTGTGGCCACTGGGTTTTGATGGTCTCGATTTTACTGAGAACACGGAGAGAGACCCTATAAATGCAGCCTCAAAGTCAGGTGCTCAGGTGCATCACTCCATTGATTTCTGCCCTTTTGGCTGGTAAATAGCAGCAAGCTCGGCCACAAAAGCAGCACCTTTCTGCCTTTTGTGCCAGCCTTCCTCTGACTTACGCCCAGTTCTCTCCAGAATGGTGCCCAAAGAATTTTGAACAGAGCTGAGACAGTGCCACAACATTAAATACTTAGAAAGTTTTCAAGGCTCATTTTTCCCCATAGAATCACAGGGGTTGGAAGAGACTTCTGGAGATCCTGCAGTCCAAGCCTCTGCCAAAGCAGGTTCCCTACCGTAGGTTACACAGGAAAGCAGCCAGGTGGGTTTTGAATATCTCCAGAGAAGGAGACTACACGTTCTCTCTGAGCAGCCCGTTCTGGGGTGGCTCATTGGTACCTGAGCCCAAGGCAAACTGAAAAATGAGAATTGTTTTCTTTCCACTTTAAAAACATCCCCATTATTGCAGCCAGTTCTTTCCAGCTGAATTTGAAGGAAGCAGACAGGAGCTGTGTTTGGTTATGATAGATTTATAAATGCTTATTTCCCACTGTAAGAATAGTCCACCCCATCTCAGCTTCTCCAGGCCATGTAACAGCTCTCCCTTTTGGCTAATGAAGCACTTTTAGTCATCTCATCCAAAATTACAAATACGACCTTGCTGTTGTGCCAGATAAGAGATGGGTGTATTATCAGAATTCTTCTATTTCTTGGTGACAAAATTGGAACCAGGCAGGGACAAAGAAGGGATATTTCATTACACATATTTCATTACATGCCTGCAAGTTAATGGTATATAAAAACACTCCACAGCACATCGTGTGCCTCAGCAAAACTGCGTGCTGCTGTGAGAAGTACTCTGTGCTGAAGATTTACCTGGAAATCCTGCACTTCTCAAAGGAGGGGCACCCTTCTGCGTGTCTACACTTATTTCCAGCAATTCTATTTGCCTCAAAGCGCAAAGAGAAGAAGTGGAAAGTGGCTTTATTTAAGAACATACGGTGGTTGGATGCATCAGAGATAAAAATAATGGTTGATAACTGAAATCCAGAAGGGAAAGCAGATTCAGCCTGAATGGATTTGAAAGCTTTGTCAAAGAGAGCAATTCCTTTCTGGCAGTGTGAAAGCTTAGGAAGCTAGCAGGGGGAGATATTTGCTTCCTGATCTAAGACTTCTGTTGAAAATACCCTTTTGAAATCAGTCTCAACCAGGTTATACATCCCACAGCACTTGCTGCTGCTGCTCTAGTTTGGGGCGTACAGGGCCTGGGTTTCCTTTTTGCCCAGTGCTCCACTGACTCTGAGCATTTATTTAACCTCCTCAGGTTCCCTGGTATAACATGGAAATACAAACACTCTGCAAGTCTTCCTTCTGAGCCTCTCCAGCACGTTGTCCAGCATTTTGCTTTCAGAATAAATCATGGACAAATGGTAAGGCTCATTGTCTACAGAGTAGGTTGGCCAGTCAAAAAGCTGCTTTGGCTGAACCGAACGATGGTTCTCTCCTGCAAAACATACTGGTAGCATTATGTAAGAAGTCAGAGGAATTATATGGTGGAAAATAAATGAGGCACAAATCAAATCTCTGTAAAACAAGAAGTGGTCTCTAATACTGACAATGCTTTAAAAGCTACACTCATTGTTTTGTTATCATGAGTGAAGATGGCTCAGCATTCAGCAGCAAACAGATATACATCCACTGCCTTGTGCCAGCATCTATGATGGTTTGCTGAAGCATCATCTCTCAAGCATTTATTAAATCAGTTGAAGAGCTTTTTGTTTTAAATGGCAGTAAAATACAAAAAACAGTACCTTATAGCAGTTTAATAAATGCTTGAGTTGTACCAGCTACAAACCCACAGTGATTTTACTGCAAAAGCCTTACAAAAAGGTACAGTACCTGGTATAGTACAGCTTCTTGTTGTGGGGTGAGATGCTGCAATTCAAAGGCTGTCACAGTGAGCCAATGGAGCTGCAGTGCTTCCCACTCAATAGAATCACAGAATTTGGTGGGTTGGACCTGCTGAATCACAGGTTTGGGTTGGAAGGGACCTTACAGCCCACCCAGTCCCAACCCCTGCTGTGGGCTGGGTGCCCCCCACCACATCAGGCCTCCCAGGGCCCATCTGACCCGGCCTTGAGCACCTCCAGGCATGGGGCATCAGTAGGACACTGCCTGCCTATAACTCAGGGAAACACCGCTGTTCGACTTCACCCTAGGCATGTTCTTAAATGCTGAAGTCAAATCTTCTTCCCCACCCAGGTTTTGAAGTGACCATTTTCCTAAGAATCTCAACCATTTTTTAACTCTGCAAAACTGGCAAAATCTCTCACTGTCACTGCTAAACTGCAGAAATAAGTCTCCGTTCCCCTGTTCCCCAGCATTTCCCTCGTATTGTCCTTGGAGGGTTGGGACAATGACGGCTTTGTCTCACCCTCAGCCATAATTACTGGTAAGAGCAGAAGGAAGAGGGAAAGCGGAGGAGATATGAGATGGGCAATTCCTGCGGGCACTGTGCAGTCTGTGACGCTGGGGGCCCGGTGTCGGATAGCTGCCTGCTGTGGAGATCATGGGGTTTTGTGGGGAAATGCGAATGTATTTGGGTTCAGCCATGGGCAGGGACCGGTTGCGTTTGCTTGTTGTATCCTATGAAGAAGTTCAGTGATCTGAGGAAGGAAGAAAGGGCAGAAGCTGGGAGGACATGAGCAGAAAGCACAAGTTTGGTTAGGAAAGTAGTGACAAAAGGCAAAGGGAACGAGAAATATGTCAGCTTTTTGACCGACTCCTTCTTTTACATCACAAGGATCATGTGCAAGGGCAGTGCACCTTTGTGCGTCCTCTGTCCTACAGTTCAGCACAGAGGTGGTCTCCAAGTGCCCCACAAAACGCACGTGAGGTCATCCATGCCTCTCTGCACAAGTGAAGGAATCTTTTTTTTAAAAAAATACTATTAACTGAAGTGTTTTCTTAAAAATGGACACTTTGGATGCACCCAGATTCCTGTAACCTTTTCCCTCTCCACAAGTCCAGCCTCGGAGTCACCATGGCAATGCCTATGCCCATTTTCAATTATTTCCCCATTGACATCGCAGTGGGGGAAGTTGGCCCTGGCCCCACAGCACCAGGGATGTTCCCCAGTGCCCAGTGTCGGTGTCTGATCCTATAAATAAAAAACAAAACAATACAAACAGGGTTATCTTCCCAATGAACTTAGCTTGTTCTGACAAAAGAGTGCTGCTCTGAGTGAGAAGCTGGAACTCTGCCCAATAATAACGCTAATTAACGCTTTCACTTCATTCTGGTTATCGCATGCAATCTCTTCCCACCACTTCTCAAGGCCACATCAACAGCACGGCTCTTGAAAAATTCCCCAGTGATCAGACAAAACATGGGACATCCCTTTGGTTCTTAGCAAGACAAATGCTATGGCTGTGGCTGAGTAGCAGCCTTCCATTATCTAAAGGGGAGCTAAAAGATAGAAGGGGACAGACTCCTTAGCAGTGTCTGTTGGGACAGGACAAGGGAAAACGGTTTCAAACTAAAAGAGGGGAGATTTAGGTTGAATATATGGAAATTCTTTACAATAAGGGTGGTGAAGCACTGGCATAGGTTGCCCAGAGAGGTGGTGAATGCCCTGGAGACACACAAGGCAAGGATGGATGGGGCTCTGAGCACCTGACTGAGCTGTGGCTTTCCCGGTTCACTGCAGAGGAGTTAGACCAGCTGGCCTTTAAAGGATTCTTCAACTCAAACAATTCTATGATTCCATTCTGCTGCATCATTAATACCTGAGCCCTCTCCACAAGAGGCAGAATACATACATTGCCATTTTGTTCATCACTCGCCCCAGGCTGGTGAGGCTATTCCTTCTCACACCGGCATCGGGCAGCGGAGGCTGTGATCGATTGTGAGGGTGGATAGCGATAGGACAAGGGGGAATGGTTTTAAGCTGAGACAGGGGAGATTTAGGTTACATATTAGGAGGAAATTTTTCACACAGAGGGTGGTGACGCACTGGAACAGGTTGCCCAGGGAGGTTGTGGATGCCCCGTCCCCAGAGGCATTCAAAGGCCAGACTGGATGTGGCTCTGGGCAGCCTGGCCTAGTGGTTGGCGATCCTGCACTTGGCAGGGGGGTTGAGACTTGATGATCTTTGAGGTCCTTTTCAACCCAAGCCATTCTATGATTCTATGATTCTATGATTCTATGATTCTATGATTCTATGATTCTATGTGCCCCAGCACCACGCAGTTCTGGCTGCCCTGTCAGCGCAGCTTCCTGGCTGCAATAGCAGCGAGCTCTCTCCGTGACACAGCGCCAAAACTCCTTGCGATAACAAATGAAAAGCCGAGGGCTGCAGTGCAGACAGCTTGGAAACCTCCATCTCGTTATCAATACAAGAGTTGAACCCACTTCCCAGCCCCAGAACGTGCAGGGAATACTCACCCCACCATACCCACGGCTGAGGAGTCAAGGCTGGATGTGGGCTATCAGCCAGAGCCAGGATGCCTCCACCTGGGTGCTGTGGCTGAGCAGACAGAGAGCACCCTGGAGCAGTGCCCTTCCCGTTGCCCTGCACAACACCCAGCTCTCCTCTGGACACCGCAGGAAGCTGCTCCGCCGTTTCCAAGGTGATCCTGGGGTGAAGGCTGCTACATATTCCCTTGCAGGTAGCAGCAGCTGTAGCTGAGAGATGCCCTTGGACGGGCCATTGTTTGCAAGGAGATAGGGAAAAGGCAGAAAGAAAAGATCTGTCTGTAATTATTTCTTAAAGATCGGCAAGAAGAAAAGACAAATTAGGGCATTTCTTTTGTGAGATGGTGAGTGTTTTCTAATGCAGCTCGAGCCTTTGCACCTGGGAATAAGCATTTCAACTCCATTGTAAACAACAAAATTAATCATTTAATCCTCATTGAGCACTGTCCTCTAATGCAATGGATACAAATGCAGTTGGTGCCTCACACTGAGGTTGAGGTGACGGGTGGAAGGCGCTGCTTCTAAGGCGCCTCGCTGCGTGGATCGAGGTGTGCGTTCCCTTCCATGCAGCACGCAGCCCCTCCCCACCCCCTGACCTCCCCAGACCCCACAGAAATTCTTCCGGCATAACATCTTCCTGCCATTTCTTCTCCAGAGGTTTGCCGCAAACCAAAACCACATTTATTTTGATTCAGCCGCACTGGAGTCCTCCTACTGACCTCCTCGAGCTCAGAATTTCACAACACCCTGTGGTTTTGCAGGCAACGCAAGCTTGCTCAGTCAGTTCCCTAAGAAAACAAACAGAAGCTCACCCCAGATGTTCGTCTCCTTTCAGATTTCGTTCTGATCAATCTGTGGGGAAACCACAAGTGTATCCTGCACACACTTGGATGTAGCCCTCATTTCTTGCTAGCATCACGTTAGCATCCAGTCTCACAGTGTGGACGGTGATTTCCAGTCAGAGACCACCTGTGCTGCCTGTCTCCAGCAACCGATGCCAGATGTTGTACAGGAAAATTAATAACAGCAGCCCCACGCTCAGTTTGTAGGTCACCCCTTCCCAGGGAAGTTTTGCCCAGTCTCCTAGAGGTCACAGTAAAATTAAACACTGTGAGATAATGAGCTGCAATGCAGCACGGGCATCAGGAGGGCGGCCATTAGCCCATTGGCACGTGTTGTCTTTGTTGTGTGGGCTGGAGTTTTCAGTAGCACCTCGGTACATCCAGAGGGCACAGTACACATCTGCACTGGGGAACAGCATCAGCTCAGCAGCACGCTATGTATAGCGGCAGGTTATGCACTTATCCAGCAGCTCCAACAGGAGCACCAGGGAACACCAACGCTGTTTCAGACTAAATCTCTCTTAATCTCTCTTACGTCTGCTCATGGAACATTACAGCCTTGTAGTCTGCCTCCAACACACTGAAATTCTGCAGCACGCTCACTTGTATTGACTTACAGTTCTTCAAAGCGCACACCAGGCTTGGAACAGGCGTGGGGCTGGAAGGAAGTTTAGGAGGAAGTTTTTCACACAGAGGGTGGTGACGCACTGGAACAGGTTGCCCAGGGAGGTTGTGGATGCCCCCATCCCTGGAGGCATTCAAGACCAGACTGGACGTGGCTCTGGGCAGCCTGGTCTAGTCGCTGGTGACCCTGCACTCAGCAGGGGGGTTGAAACTCGATAATCTTTGAGGTCCTTTTCAACCCAGGCCATTCTATGATTCTATGAGGCAGACGAGGGCACATACTTGATGCAGCTTTCAGGAGCCACTTTTTTTTTTTTAATTAATCATACCCAGACCTGAAATACTTCAGTCTGCTGTACAGCGATGTAAAACTGATTGGATTTCCATGTAAAACTAACGAAGCGGGGGCATCGCGGGAGTCTTTCTATCCAAATGTGCAATCCATCCACCGCCTCCGTCCCACTAAGCTCAGCCTTCAGCTCCCAGTCCTCATCCTACCCCATCCTCTCCGCAGCAATTCCGCAGTGATCTGAACTCCGCCAGCTCCAAAACCTCCAGGACTCGTGGCCGTCGCCACCCGGCACACAGCTGCAGTACAGATGCTCACCCGCGCACAAGGCTGGGCCTCCGGATGCCACCACACCACGGCCAAAGGAAAACCCCGCTGCAATCAGTGCAGGATGCCGACGCTGTGTCCCTGGTCTTTAAGGCTCCTAAATGCCTCGGGGTCAGTCTGCAGTCCCCAATAAAGAGAGGGGCAGGGAGCGCTCCGGAGCCGCTTCTCATTTCAGACACAAACGCTGGCAGGCGGCACCTACCCGACCTGGCATCCCTCCAGGGCTGTGGGATTAACAACCACGTTCTTATAACAAATGTCAAGAAAGCCATTACCTCCCCATTACCTCAACGGCATTTTCCAAAGTTAATTTATTTCCCTCTCCACTTCTCTCTCTTTCTGCAATTTGCATTATCGGTTGCTAAACAGATGATGGCACGCTTCACCCCACCTCACAGCCTCACAGCCCTCCCCTGCAGCGACGCTTTAAGTAATTTGCTGCTTTATCTTATCACTCCAGCGTGTTGTCAAGCACAGGAATTTTATTTCCGACCAAATCACCACCCTTACCCAAATTAATGTCCATTATTTTCCTCTAACAGAGTTTCAGCTCCTTTATGGTGGCAGAAAGAAAAGATTTCTGCCTACCTGGAGCCATTAGGGGGAGATCTGTGTGACAGCGCCGTCTCAGCACTGCCCGTTAATCTCTCTGTTGGCACTGAGATCATTTGGAATAAAACCCAGCTCCCTTCCCCACGCCCCACCAGGATGCCCAGTCATCCCCATCATTCTTCTATTGGCATCTCTAACGCTGTGAAGGGTTGGACAGGAACCACAGCACACACGTGAGGGATGCACCGCCTTGCGCTTACTGCGAAGGAAGAGTAAGGAAGAGCTGAGCCTAGATCCTAAGCTTTGGACCTAAGCCAAAGCAGACACTGTTTTCTCTGCTTGTGCCCCGCGCTGCATCCTGTTTTGGTGAAGTGCAGTCCTCAGCATCAACACGAGGTGAATCGGGGCACACACAGCAGCGCACACTCCCAGGGTGGCACCTCCTGTCCCAGAAGCGCAGCACAAGGCCCCAGGGCTCTCTCAGAGATGGGGGTGTGCAGAAGGATGCTGGGGATGGTTGTGGCTGCAGATGTGGAAGCACAGAGGCACGGCAAAGGTTACGTGGCAGTCTGATGTGGAGCCAGGGGGCAGATGATGATGTTTGATGTAAAATCAGTTTATTGGAGAGCATAGATGCAGAGATATGAAACATTTGCTTTCAAAATCATTTTGAAACGAGCTGTCCCAGGCATCCTAACAGAGCTGAACAGCAAGAGCCACTGAGGCCCCACTGGGCAGCAAGGCAGCAGCACCCAATGTGGGCAGCAGGAGAAGGCAAACATGAAAAGATAGCAAAGCTGATGAGCTGCACCATCGGCACAGAGCCCTCACCCTTACAAAAGCCCCCCAAATGTACTCCAGCCAGAAGGGGTGGGAAGCCAGCCCTTGGCAAGCACTTCCCTAATCCGTCTCTGCAGCCCCCTCCTTACAGATGCCCCTTCCCAGCAGTCCCAAGCCATCACACCGCAGCACGCAGAAGGCATTTTCCTCAACGCTGCAAGACTTGCATTATACCCATCCTTTAATTTGGCAAGTTAGTAAGGAAGCTTTTAAAGAGCCTCCTTCAATCAATGACTTAACCTTCACCTTGGGCTGTTTTAAAACGCATCTGCCTGCATGACAGCAAGAAGCTGGAGGGAGGCACCTACGTAAGCATGATCCATGTCTGAAGTGTTGATAGCTGAATTAGAAGCTGTGATCCTTTTTCCCATTCATAAACAGTTTAAGGAAATTACGCTGGAACATCAGTCACAGCAACTAAGGTCCGTAGAGAACATACACACTTAAGGAGTTTCATGAGCAGTACCATAAATCAGAATAACACATCAGGTCCATCCTAACACGCTGGCTTCCAGCCCAACAGAATAAACAAGATTACAAGCAGACCTCTGATGCGGTGCTTTTGTATACGGACGTGATACAAGCTACCATGGCTTACACAGACACGACCGGCCAGCCTGAACAGAAACGTTGTTCCCCCTCTCCTTAGAGCATGGAAGCTTCATTTAAAAAGAGTAAGGAAGGCAAACCAGAGGCAAAAGGAAAGAACTACTTGGCAATGGCATCTTTCTGGCTTCTTTGGAGTACAAATGAAATGACGCAGCGACCGCCACACGCCGAGCCCTCTCCTTGGCGATCCCTGCCGCCCTCCCCACGTGTGTCTCACACAACACATGCCCGTGGCACTCACAAGCAGCACCAGGAGCTCTGCCAACACTCAGCAGCAGCAGCCTCAGCACCCAGCGTCCTTTGGAACCCTTGGAAGCATCACAGGCGATCAAAAGGAAGAATACTTAATTGAGCAAATTATTTTTTATTTCCACCTGTTGAAAGAGCTGTTTGCTTACCAGCCGAGTCCAACACAGATGTGACATACAGACATGAATACAATTAAATACAGGAAAAATTGAACTATATACAACGAGACAAACATTTACAGAATGGAAAAAGTCTTTATATTATCTATCAGCTCTCGCCAATGTGAAACATCACTGGAACGCAAATATAGCGGGGTTTCCTTTTTAACAAAAAAAGGAAAATGCAAGTTTGCATTTTTCCACACACTGAGAACTTAAACTTTAAGATGCACAGATTTGTGGCACTTCACATGGTACACAACAGCTAAAAAAACCCTTTTTCTGTTAAATATTTTATAGTTTGGGTATCTAGATTCCAATTAGGGCTACTGAAGCACAAACTAAAGTGGTATTTACACGGAGGGAGTTGTGCAAAGTCATTTCAGGCTATAGCTAGTAACTACAGAAGCTGCATGGATGTGACACAGCCCATCCGGAGGTAATCCATTAAATCCTCTCATCACCATCCTTCTGATGCAGCAGCCACCCAGGTAAAACTGGCCTGAAGTTCTTCCCTCTTCACGGCCTTTAAATATTTTCACAGCTTGATGTCGGGCTGCTTCTTCCCTTCATCCGTATTTTAAGTCACCTTTAGGACTGTTTCATCATTTCATCTTTTTTGGATGAAAACTTCCAGCCCTCACTGTCGCTGCACTACGCTAAGACCGCTGCATTCCTTCACTTACGAGCTCACATTGCCAGCAGAGCACAGAGGAACCGGAGACGTGTAACTCCTTGGCAGTTACAGTATTGCCTCAGCGCAGAACCTGCGCTTTCCTGGTAAGAGCGCCGAAGCCGAGCTCTCCCAAACCACGCTGGGGAAGGTAGCGCTGTTCTGCAGCCGGCCTTTACACAACACAATTTGGGATGCATTATTACACCCAGTAACGCCCCTCAACATCCTAATAAGAAACTTTGCTCTTGGGATGCAATCTTCAATCGAGAACTTGAGATGGCTAATTCAAAGAGCGGCTTTAATTAAAGGCTTCCTGCTGCTCCCTAGGACAAGTTGCAAAGAAGCATCAGATACCACTGCTAACTGAATGCATCCTACAGTTGTGTTGTGCCAGAGCCCACAATGCTACTTCTAAGGTTTTTCATAATCAGCAGTTTTCCAAAGGGTATCTGGCTGTTTCATTCTGGATTTTTTTTTTTACATACCAAATTTCAGCCTTCACAGATGCAGCTCCTGTATATGTGGACCATAAAACACCAGTTTTAATTATCTCAGTTATTATCCTACTTGCATCAACTCGTCTGGGATTTCACATCAGCCTGCAGATTTTAGCTCGTTTAAAGTACACATTTTAAACTCTCAGTTCTGGAAAAAAAAAGTAACCAGACAACAGTGCCTAAACCTGTGCATTCCTGCCTTTGTTAAACAGAAGAGCTCTCTCCCAGGACAGGTACCTGACAACTCTTGATGTCATGCGCACAAAGAAAGATGCACGGCCTTTAGGGCAAAGAGATTAAATAAAGTTCCTTGTCCCTCTCAATTTATAGCATTACAGTTACTTAAATTTTAATCCTATGCACCAGGCCAAAACCAGTCAGGAGTGTCAGTACAGCAACTGAAGAGAGCAATGAAGTGAACGCACTGAACTTGAAGCATTGCATTGGGTACACTTGATACAGTAAGAAGATCTGCCTGGGTAGTTTGGTATTCAGCTGACAAGAGCAAAGCACACAATTTGCTTCTTATTCCTCACTAGCAAGCCTAGAGAATACTACCTTCTCCTCAGCCACAAGGAGACAGAGCTCTATAGAACAGCAGTAAACCCAAGAGACCATCTCATCACGTTGGAAAATAGAAAATAAATTCAGTGTTGTGATTCAAATTCTCGGCAGTATTTTCACACTGTACATGCTGCAGATTGGGCTATGCGTTCTAGATCTCATGGAGTCCATAAAGACATCTACACGTTCAAGCCACCTGCTGAAAAAACATCTGATTGCTGGTTAACAGCAGGTTAATTTATTGCGTTGCCCTGGACGTCAATTTAGTTAATGATGAAACGATCCATCGTTACAGAACTTATTCTACTTGGGCAAAAATGATTTAGCAGAAAGCAATACGTAATGAGCACGTTTTAGGATAAAAATAAAAGCGTAATGAAACAGCAAATTGTTCATCTGTATTTTGAAAGGTAACTACTTCATATCTGTACGCAATGGTGGGAATCATTTCAAGAATAAGAAATAACAAAATATTCAGACCCCTCTTATTCACGCATTAAAAAAGTAGAAGGAAAGTTATTTCCTCGAGTTATTCTCCAAAAAATCAGTTTTATTTGGATGTGTGCACAACCTGCTGCTCCTCAAGTCTTCAGAGCATTGAAAACATGACATTTTTCCCCCAAATCCAGGTGAATCTGTCCTGAGAAATGCAAATACTCATATATAGATCGGGTGGTATTGTCTGTGAGTGAGTTTTTTCCTACAAGTTGGGCAGGAGTTGGCGTTCCTAAGAGAATCGCGGAGGCACTGACTACAGAAGACATGGCCGCATTTGGTTGACACAATAAGTCGTCCACTTTGCACAATCTGCAAGAAAAGAAACCACAACAGGTGTTTCATAGAACTGCAGGGGTTGGAAGAGACCTCGGGAGATCACTGAGTCCAACCCCCTGCTAAAGCAGGATCCCTACAGCAGGTGAACAAGGAATTCAGCGCTGCTGGTCTACTGGCACCAGTCAACTTGCACTTTGGTACCCACAATCAGTACATTACTACTGTAAGAACAAACCTCACTCTCAGTTTCTCCCTCAGCGTATGCTACTACCTAGTTTTTCCTTAGAACCCAAGCCCACACTTCAAGCTAGCTGTCTGTACCATCCCACATGCCCTAATGGAGTTGTGTAGTTCACCCTCTTCCCATTCTCCCTCCCGCTAAAAACAACAAGAGAAACAAATGACAACAGGTGGATCCTTACCTCCGAGTAGCCGTCCATGCAAATTGGACAGCTAACAGTACCAGAAGGCCTTGTGGTAAAGGGAATAAAAAAGGAAAGAACACACATCCATCAATTTCACGGTACACTGAGAGTTACTGAAACATAAAATGTCACATAATCATCTGACTGCACTGACAAGCCATGACACATTTCATCTGAAGATCCCTGCATATCTTTAACTACGTCAGTTTGCTGCACCAAGCAAGCAGTCCGGGTCTCCGTCACCTAAGGGAAACAGCTTCTTGGTTTTCATTCACCCTACTGCTTCATTGGAACTAACAATAGCCTACAAACCGTGCACTGCATGGACAACAATATTGAACTTCAAGACATGGTATCAGTTTTGTTACAAAAACATGTAGCTGTCCTTTATTAATTAATCATTCTAGAAATGAAAGAGGCTGACAAATTAACACATCCCATATTCTAATTCAGCAACGTCCCAGCCCAGTAACATATGCACCATGAACTCCTTCCTTATAAAATGAATGATTATATAGGGGGTATTTTCACACTGGCTCTCTTTTATATACTGCAACTATTCCCAAGTCTCTTAATTCATTGTGCAAGATACACTAGTTAATGATTTCAAGAACAAAGACTTAGAGTGCTTGGTTGTTGATTTTGTTGCATGGTTTTTTTTGTACGTGTGGGTGTTCATTTTCTTAGTTTTTTTAGAATGAGATGTCTTCTAGAAAAGCAGTTATACTTGAGGTGTAAGCAGCGTATTTTAGGCCTATACTCTTAGCACAGTAATCAGTCATAGTCTTGCAGAAATCAGTTTCTGCTGTGACCAGAAAATAAACTTAACAGTAAGAACTTTGGCAGTGTTTTGTCTTCACTGATTTACCCTCACCTAACAAGGAGTTTTTTTTTTTATATAATCCACACACTATATTTAGAATAAAATTTTAAAGGTATACATTTTAGATGTGAAATTTAGAGGCTACTCTACAAGTAAATGACTTCAATATCACAACTGCTGACTGCAAGTTTTATCAATTCACAGCCAAAACTGGACAAAGAGCTCTACAGGGTCACAGCAGCTCCACCATTACAAACAACTTCTCATTATCCTTGAGGCTCTTGGGCAAGGGGAAGCCCTCATGATGCTACTACCTTGGGAAACATTATTCATTTCTTGCAGTGTATAGGTCTGGGTAGGAACATGAACAGAAGGAAATATTCCCCCAAAACTCTTAGTTCAGAAGACCAGCTTGGCAGCCATTTCAAAGCTGAGGTCCCAGATGTATCTCCTTCTGCCTCTGCTTGCTAGGACAGCTGTACTGCAAGAACTGCACGCCAAACAATCCTGCATAAGGGAACGTGTCATACTCTATGTGCTGATTAATGTTTTCTATTAGAAAGAGTAAGAGCTTCCTGCCACTTCTATTGACAGAGTAATCTTCATTTTAAGTGATCACAGTAAGCTGCTTTAGTGACTCTTTACCATAAACTCTTGGCTTTGATGCACATGCAGAAAAACTTCCTTCACAGTGAGGGTGACAGAGCACTGGAACAGGCTGCCCAGAGAGGTTGTAGAGTCTCCTCTGGAGATATTCAAGACCCTTCTGGACACTGATGAGTGCTACTGTAGGGAACCTGCTTTAGCAGCAGGTTGGGCTAGATGATCTCTAGAGGCCCCTTCCAACCCCTGCAATTCTGCAATTCTGTCATCTCCATGCTAAGCAACAGTTTATATAATTAATTAATGACAACAAGGATAGAAAGCCTGAGACATCCTTCATCTCATAATCTTAAATTGAAGCAAGTAATACCGATGTCTACCCCTAGTTTCACATACATAATTAAATTCTATTAATTCCTCCATTTTTTACTACTCAAATTCTTTAAGCAAAGGCTGTAATACCAACTCAATAATTAATTACAACTGATGATAACCTTCACATGAGCAAATCTAACTGAACTCTGTAGTCTGCCACAGAGCCATTTACAGTGTGAAACTATAACCTCACCTTCTTGTCAATGATAAAAAGTTGCAGCATTGAGTTGTCTTAGCCTTGCCAAGACAGAGCAGGAAGGCCCACTTCTAACAGAAAAGTATGAGCTTGAAGCATCAAAACATTACATGTTTACATCAACCAAAAATAGGCCAAGAATAACAAGTTTGCAAATTCAGTGACAAAGAGCACTATGTTTTCATATGCTACAAGCAACTTTACATTTAATAACCTGAAAGCCAAAGTTTCTGTACCCAAGTTCTCTCCCATCTTGTCTTCTAGTAAACTAAAAGGCTCAAAGCACACCAGCAAGGTAAGATCAGTGCAACGAGCTGCTTCCCAAAATGTGCTCAAATAGGCTGTTACAGAGTACACCTTAAAAAGCCTCTCTGAGTCTTAGAGGATAGAAGTTATTGCTAGCATCAATACATTCAGGAGTTTGGTTTTTTGTTGGCTTGTTTTTAAATCACAATGCAAGTCTTAACTCGTAGCACTGCTGGGCCACACAGCTGGATCTGAGATCCTCAAAAGAAAGGATTAACAAAATCTGAGTGTTAAGGCCACATATAAACCCTGCAGACACTGGGATGAAAAGAGGGTAAGTTAGCAAACCCTCACCATTACACTGAGTTGTCCTTGTCAACCTGACAGACCACTTAAAATTCAAAACAAAATTCCCCACCACTGTTCTTCAGCTTGAAGATTTTCAGCACACCTTTTGCTAACTTCTTATCCTTTACTCCCTGATAACTAGAGCAGGCAGATCAGCTGCACTGTAAATGCCATTCACTTGGCTCAGATCCAGTACCTTATGCCATAAGGTCAGATGGGGATACTCTGTTCAAAGTTATAAAATTGTCAGAGAGATAAGAACAGCTGTCCCTCCTCAGTAACCGCTCTAAGTCAGTTGCTAAGTTTGACTATATATTAAGTATGTGCTTAGGAAACATATATAATGCAAATAAAAACAGATTTTTTCTTTAGTTTATTATCCACTGCACTTCAGTTGCGGTTTGGTTTAATCTATTTCCCTGTCAGAGGCAATCACTTAATGATAACACAGCCTGGACAGCACAGCCTAAGCACACAGCACTACTGTCAGTGTGCTAAACAAAAGCCTACATTACAATCCCTATTAGAATCTACATTTCTTTTTCCAAAAACACATTTTCAAATATAAATATATCACGGTTCTGTCATGACCATGTGACAAGGGGAGACAAGGAAACTGATTTCATTCATAGTTAGTCTGATAGACTGTGAGACCAAATCATCTACACCAACAGAAAAGATTTCCACATCTTAACAGCACTACAAGAGCTCTGAACATAAGTAAACGGGATATGTTATGAGCTACAGATTGTCACTAATCCTCCTTCCTTGCCACATCTCTTTAAGTTGTATGCAAAGTTGTACATCCACCTTGGGTTGGGTTTTTAGTCAAGAAGTGCAAACAATACCATTTTGTCACTATGTGAAATGTTATGCTGTACTAATTTAAGTGGAAACTAAGTTATGATTTCAAAGGTAAGCCAGCCCATAACAACCTGAATTAGACCCTCACGTACAGAACAGCGAAACTCAATGTGTGTTAGGTCGTAAGGCATACATACTTGGAACTCGCAGTTTCATCCTCCAGTGGTCCCAGTTCTCGAGACACTTTATCTGTTACATACACATCATTATCTCTTGTTTCATCTTCATCATCACTACTTAGCACACAGCTGTCTGGCTGCCGCTGGCCTCTTAGTCTGAGATTTCTCCTCCGCTGTTGATTCTCTGTAATTTATTTATTAAGTTAGATATACCATGAAATACATACAGAAAATCCTACAACACTACTTCACTATCTTGAGGAAGTCAAACAATTTCTATTTGACTCTTAAAAAAAGGCAGAGAAGACTTAAGTTTCTAAGTAGCACAGTGATGTTGCAGAGCAAAAAGGGTTGGCACTTAGTTCAGAACGGTATAATGCTTGAGATTAGAAGGGAGCACCATCCCCCACAGTTACCTAAACTGCTTAGAGCAGTGATATCATTGCCAGCAGCCAGTTGCTGCTTCAGGGGATTACTGACCATATGTGCAAACACACACGTGCCTCAGAACATTCTTCTGGTAACAAAGTTAAAAGAAATCATTTTTCAGAAGTGACAGAAGAAATGCTTAAGTCACAAATGTAAATTATGTAGTTGCTTTGGTTTCTCACTTGTTCAAGAACAAAAAAATTACTGAGCCTGTAAAACCCAAAAGTTATAGAACTGCTGTTTGCTTTTCCACCATTAGAAGCCGCATATCAGAATTATTTCTTTGCAACTCTGACATTAACATCAATCATGGAGCCCTAATTAAGATTATATAAATAACCACAAAATTGAAGTTAGTTCTTGCATAATTATTGAGCTACAACTTCTACTGCATGTGGGGTTTTTGTTTTGTCGCTGTTTTACTTGCTTGCTTTAGAGCCCCAAATGGATTACATTTTAAGTAAGCAACTTATTAACACACCTCAGGTACTGTAATCAGAACAAGGCCTGAAAGGTATAAAGGGTTAATTTTTTTTTTTAATACCCTGCCTACAATTACAGTGACATCCTAAGTAGAGAATATCCAACTTGTTAGCACTAATTAGTACTATATTTGAGGAGCATCAGACTACATAATGAAAGTATTATGACCCTTGATATCTTCCTACTTCATTTCCTTCAATGCAATACAGGCTAATAAGGTCTTTGAACCTTCATCAAAGCAGATACTCCATTGCTACAAATGCTAACTCAAGTGACTACTGACTTCACACTTACAGAATTTCTGCATTGGGGAAGAAAAACGTATTCTGAGCACATGCGATGGATTTTATTTCAGATACCTTATATCAGCTTTCATAGAGACTATGAAACACAGATTGAATCCATTATTTAAGATAGAGGCCAGATACTACAGCATTGTTCTTTGTCTTTTCCTGAAAGCAAATTCAATTCATGCTGCTCAAGTCTGTTGGAAGAAGTTCAGGACAATTGCTTTATCACTTGTAAAATGGAAACTCACCTTCAACAATCTTGAGTCAATACACATGGCACGGGAGGGAAAAGAAAAATAAAATTAGATTTTGGTATGCACCAAAGTTTTACATAGAAATACTAGAAAAGCTAAGCAATTAACAACAAAACAAGCTAAGAATTTTAGGATATCACTATGGTATTTTGATTAAGAAAGTGTTAAAATAATAAATTAGCCATTGCTCTGGAACTAAGCGATTACTTGTGATTTTGCCTTCACTGTTGCAAAGGGACAGAAATGGAGGCAGCTTAGGAACCATCTTAACAATCTCCTCTGTCCCCCAGTTTCAGTACTCCAACTTGATTGAGGCAGCTTTATCTCTTTCTCCCCCACACACAAAAAAATTCAGGTGTGATATCCATGAATGCTTCATATTACACCCACAACTGCTAGAAAATAAACAGAAAACCAACCCGCTATTACACTTGGTGGAACCAAAGCCAGGGCAATGCAAATTATGCTATAAAGATTGGGGCATTCCCCTTGTACAGGCTCACAAACAAACCCTGGTATTCCTGCTGCTTGTTTTTGGTTCTACAAGGCAGTAGTTGCATCCCAAAACTGACGTTATTAACTACACTGTGGACTGGATCAAATATTGCTCAAGCTTTAATAACGTCAGTAACAAAAAAGTGAATTTTTTTAAGACTTCCTAGGATGAGAAGTTTAACTAGTTCCCAACACGGTCAGGCAAGTTGTAGATGCCTGAACATTTTCTATTTGTCAAGTTGAAGACTTATTGCTGCCTCTTTGACTTTGTTTAAATCATTGGCCATCTTCTTTAAAATATTTATCACAGCTTCAACTTTAAATGGCATTTACTTACACAATCCATGTAAGTATGTATATAACCATGTATATAACCCCAAGATCAGGGGCAACAACCTATTTTAGACTGTGCTTATTAACTGCAGGTAACACTGATAGACACATTAATAGATCTATCTGGGATTGGATGTGAACTCTGAAATGCTAAATAAGAGCCATGCTTTAACCCCTTAAGGTAGGCTACTTAGATGCCAGAAGACAAACTCAGAAGCTCATCATCTGAAAAACTAAGGCCTTGGTAAGCTATGACCCAAGCAACAGTCTTGTAAAGACGAAGTTTACTTCTGCAACGAGTATATCCATTTACTTGCACCGTACAGATCTCCTTATGTAGGTCAATACACATTTCACAAATTGAAAAGTCAACTTTGAACTTAGAATACAACCTTAGACTATCAGCAGCAAGCACAACACAAAACTCATTTGACTACAGCATTTAGGTAAGTGTACCACTACTTACCACGATAGAATCATTGTGAGTTAGATCAACCACTACAGGATCAGAAGATTCACATGTGAGATCTACTACTTCTTCACCAGCTTCAAAACATAATGTTAGAATACAAATCAGAGATCACAGGTGTAAAGTTACCCATCAGTGTATAACAGGCTGAGGTATCATTCGACATTGCCCCATCCCTCTTCTCTTTGGTAACATTCTCAACTTTTCACTCAAGCTTTGCTCTCAACAGTCCATATACAGTATTAACACCTGCTGCAAGTTGCAGTGCATGAGTATCTGACATCACATACATTCTTATATATTAATAGCTTGTGAGAGGTACATAGCAATAGATTATTCATCTAATATAGGAGAATGTTTATCACACTGTAAAACATCAAACAGGATATAAGAGTATTTTCCAGTGCTATGCTGTAAGTGTTCCCATCTCATGTCTCACCTGACTTTCAAAAGCCAAATACACAGCAAAACCAGAAGAAGCCATTTATCTACCTGGAGACCAACACTTACTTCTAATTCTTTCTTAAAATTCCAGAAGGTGGTTTAAGTATCTATTTAGAAGGTTAAAGAGGCTTTTCAAATTCTGATCCTTTTGTGAAATATGCTGGCTCAGGGCCCCTCCCCTCAAGGGACTGATGACAGAATTTTAAATATCTTTTACAAACTTGCATGCTCCCAAATTTAGCTTGCTGTTATCTGAAGTGGCAGCTGCAGTAACTCTGAGTGCATCAGTCTAGATAACTGGCTGTCCGCACAGCATGTGTGCACCTTTCACTTCCAGAGATCGATGAATTAGGTAAGAAAGCATTGCACCTCAGTAACAACCTTAAACAGTTGTCAGCAGGCTTGTTGTTTACTGCTTCCATACTACGTTTTCTTAAATAAGTAGCTTTCCCCACTCCTTCAAAGGGCCTTGAAACTGGCAAAAAACACGTTAAGAGGAATCCCAGCCTTCCAGGAGCACTCTGTTTTCTCACACAGGAAAAAAGAAAGCTTACCACTTTCTTCCAGTTCTATTGGCTCTCCTTCTGAAGCCATTTCTGTGGTGGAAGCTATGAGCCTGCTTCGTTTCTGAGCTTGCCTTGAATTAGCTGATCCTCCACGGCGCTTTCTTGGAGTCTAAGAGAGAAGAAAGCCTTAGCATGCTCTTTAGGAGTAATACTAACGCGGACCTCATTTTTGCAGCATCAAGGTCAGCATATCAAGGTAGACAAAACACACCGCTACAAGTCTGCAGCATAAATATAACAGTGGTATGGGTGACTCCTATGTGAACTGATCACATCAAGGAGCAGACATCACGCCAGGTCTCTTAACCAGTTGAGTCACAAAGAAAAAAGCCACACCACATTCTGACAGTCTACATGAGAAGATGAGGTCACAATTACATCAGGTGTTAGCTTCCAGCCAACCATTCGAATCAGTCTGACCTAAAGTTTTCACTCATGCTCCAAGTATTTCTGAAACACTGCTAGCACCTAGAGATGAGAAATTTTTAAGTATCACAGAACATGAAGTTAAATGGAAAATTAGTGTTACAGCAGTATTTACAATAAACTGTTAAAAAGATTTATACAAGTACGATAAACATTTTAAGAATCACTTTTGCATTGATCAGTAAAATACTTACTGTACTCATGGTGTTTCTTGATCTAGAGTTACAGAAAAAATAAGAGGTACAAATACCATAAAATTAAATGCAAGGAAGCTACAACTTTCAATTCCTTATATTTCTTTAGGTAGTACAGTGTTAAAAAGTCCAGATTTTTCAGTATCTTAGAATGACGTTCTTCCAAACCTATAAGAAAAGAAGAGAAAAGATTACCTATCTGTAATTCTTGTTCTCTCAAACACACCCGAACTTAAGGATGCCGTTTCTGAGCCACGAGCTTCTGACCAGAGCTGGAATGGAAGTCCCAGAAGTTTAGTATCAGAGCCACAGACCCCCAGAGCAGGGCATGAAGCCTCACTTAGGCTCACTCATTTCCTAGCTAAACAGCAGAACAAGTCAGCTTAACAGCAAACCAGAAACACACTAAGGAGTCCCAATTAAGGTTTATCTGAAAAAACAACAGATTATCTGAAGGCAATGTTTGCGTGGGGGAAGAAATAACTGGGAATCGTGTCATAAGAAGCCATCCTTAGAGAACAAAAATTACAGATAAGCAGCTCTCTTTTCTCCAAACCATGGCCAGATTAAAACATGTGGGAGCTAAGCTGCTCAAAAAGAACCTGAAGCAAGTGAAGAACAGAAATTGCTGCCTAGAAGTGCTCTGAGAAAAACTACTCTGTCACAATGGCAGGGGTCATGCCCCGCTCAGCAGGCAGCTAGCTGCTGGATGACCCAGCCCCGCTGTCCCTGCAGGGCTGAGCTCACTGCTCTGGTCACAGCTCTGGCTCAGGGCTGCAGTTTGAAAGGTGCCAAGTGAGGCTCGCTGTACGCGCCCATGTCTCTGTGCAAACTGCACCCGAGCAAGTTCCTACTTCTTCTGAACACAAAGGGTGCCCGTCTGAGCACTGCTGAACCAACTCTGGCTCTCACACACTTCACCACCTGTACCCAAAGCACAAATGAAGGACTTGAAAGAGGTGGAGAAGACTCCCATGGAGGTCAGATTTCAGCCAGCTGCATATCCCAGGCAGCTACAAAGTAAGCCCAAAAGGTGCTCCCTGCACACAGAACTCACACACATAACCCTTCTCAGTTCCACACCATCCTCTATCAAGGTAGAGCACATACACCTCACCCTAATGCTGACAGTTTGAGATTTCTTTTCACCTCCCGATGAACAAAGCTTTTCCGCCACCTCTCAGCCTTACCAAGACTAGGGAAGATCCTGGTTTACTGAAGCAGATGCCTCGTTCTATGATCACAATCTTTAGGTGCTGTACAACTTCCCTGCTCTGTACGATCATTACTTACAGGTTTTATTCTGGAGCTTTCAGACAAGGGGAAGAGGGGGGTGAAGCAAGGAAGGCAAGCAGCGCGAGGGATGAGGGACGTGAGAAAAGAGCGTGCCCCCTAAACCCAGCCCTGGCACACTTGTGTTCCTTCAAACTGCAGTCACCCGAAGACAAGGCAGCACCTTCATCTGACAGCTACTGCCAAAACCAAAAAGAACGTTGGCAAAGCATGCCCCACGCAGCAGGAAGGTAATGGGGTTGAGCAACAGATGAGGCATATTAATTCGCTGTGCCACTGCGCTCAGTATGCCGGCTTCACCTGAAAAGCCGAGTGACATCTTCCTCAGCTCTCCTATGACACAGAGCTAGAAAAACACTTTGAGAATAAAAAGCCAGGGAATATCAACATATACATCTGAGGATTGTAAGGAATTAAACTTCATACAAGCTTACTTTAAAATTACCAACAGCTGGAGCTGTTTTTGTTGGGATCTCTTAAAGCAATCTGATACACTGACGTATCTATACTCAATACAGAGCCTACACAAAGCCCCAGTGCTCCTGCCCTGTTCTAGTTGCTAAGGGCCCAAATCTTAACTTCTCTGGGAGCTTCTTTAAAGAAGAAAGTTGAGGATGAATATCCACAGGATAACAGGTCACTGCTGAAAAACCACCTTACAACAACCCATCGGGGGAAGATCCACCAGCATTCACAAGAGTCAGTAATCGGGAAATCCAGACTGCTGGAACTTGTTACAACTGTGGAAGACATCTGATCCAGCAATATTTTTTCCTTGTAAGAGCAAACGTCTTCTGTGCAGCTGCAGATTTCCACAGTAGGCTCTTGGCTTACCCAGGAAGCTTCTCCCAGCAGTAACTATCCAAACCACAAGAACCAGGAGGAAAAAAGAAGCCAAGCTTACTTTCTTTGATACAACACAGATCAAGTTACTATTACATAAGAACAGAAGAAACTAAACAGCTGCAAATCCTGCTCATTTAGGCACCTGCTCACTAATTAGCACTTCTTAAATGCTTTCAAAGCCCCAGGACTACTCAGCAGCACTGTTGCACAGGCCCAGATAGCCATATCAACCTGCAGGGTCTGCAAGCTCCTCCTCCACCACACACTGCTCAACCCAACAGCACAAACAGGCACTGGGGGGTGCAACCCCAAACTAGAAGCATCAAATAACTCCAGCTGCAGCTATTAACAAAGTCACCTATTATGGCTGTGGCAAGATGCACTCAGAAATCAGTTCCAGATTCTAAAATAAGGATATTTTTAAAAAATAAAGTTCAAGATTCTATTCTTCTTAAATGAAGAAAGTTCGCAGATCAACTTATCAAGCCCAGAAATACTTCCAACTGGCAGAGAACTTGTATTGCATCACTGCAGGATGATGCGTTCCTGGAACGAACTGCTCGCCCTTCCTCGCCTACAGAGCTCTCCACATGCAGTTACTGTTCTGTCATTCACCTCTCCCAAATCTTAAGTGTTGTTACCCTCAGAGTGAAGCTCAAGGCTTATTCTAGCCAGCCTACAGATGTTTTTGGTACTACAGCCACCAGCCCCTCTGGACAGGCAGATACTGGAGAAAAACAAAGGAAAAGCCATCTAAATAAAGGATGTTAATAGTAGGAGTGCAGTAACACCGCATCCCATAATACTATGGCTTAAGTCCCCCTTTAATATTTTTTTCTAAAATAAGTTAATATTTCCACTGAATTCAAGCTGACCTCATTTAACAGTTCAATTACATTCCTAAAAACTGCATTCTATACAGCATGAACCAAAAGCTTTTCTTGCACGACTCTGAGAACTAAGTTTTGACCACTCACATGCTCAGAATGATTTGAAGCAAATCAGCTTCAGCAAGCAGCAGATCCTTCCACCATGTCTCACTAACACAAACAAGACTTGACCTCATAAACATCCTAAACACTACCAATGCACTGAAGGCAGCGTTTGAAGACAGCAACAATGTCAGACTTGGTAAGTGCAAGCCACGAGCAACACAATTGTAGAATCACAGAAAATCTCATGTTGGAAGGGACCCATAAGGATCATCAAGTCCAACTCCTGGCTCCACACAGAATCACCCGAACAAAACAGCACAGGTAGGATTTGTCAAAGTAGGACAGATCGTGCCTTTAAATTTTGCTTCTCACTTCGTTTCTTAAGACCTCCCAATGCACTTTTTAACAGCATGAAACAGTAACAAAGATGCAAACCTATCGAAAAACACAAGTTCTCTGGTTCACTTGGCAGTAGTGCCCAGGGCTAGGCCCAGAGGCACAATCTGGAGCCCAGGAGCTCCTCTAACCACCAGGCAGCACTGCTGTGCTGGGCAGTACCGGAGCACAGGTACAGAGACCAGGGAGGTGTGGGGTCTTCTCCTTGGCGAGAAGAGAATTACAGAATTGTATGAGTTGGAAGGGACCTTTTCAAGGCTGTTCAGTTCAACTCCCCTGCAATGAACAGGGATACCTACAGCTTGTTCAGGTGCTCAGAGCCCCATCCAGCCTGATCAGCAACCTGTACCAGTGCCTCACCAACCTCATTGTAAAAATCTTCTTCCTTATATCCAATCTAAATCACCACTCTTCTTATTTGAAACCATTTCCCCTTCTTCTACCACCACAGACCCTGTCTCCTTCTTTCCTGCAGCTCCCCTTTAGATACTGAAAGGCCACTATCAGGTCACCTTGCAGCCTTCTCTTCTCCAGGCTGAGCAGCCCCAGCTCTCTCAGCCTGTCCTCACAGGAGAGGTGTTCCATCTCTTGGATCATTTTTGTGGCCCTTCCTCTAGATGTGCTCCAACAGGTCTATGTCTCTCCTGTACTGAGGACTCCACATCTGTTTGCAGTACTCCAGGTGAGGCTTCACCAGTGCAGAGCAGAGGGGCAAGATCACCTCCCTCGGCCTGCTGGCCACAATGCAGCCCAGGATACAGTTGGCTTTCTGGGCAGTGAGGGCACATTGCTGGCTCATGTTCAGCTTCCCATCCACCACTACCCCCAAGTCCTTTCTTTAGCAGAGTGATGCTCCAAAAGCTGCCTGGATGTGGGTCCGGGCACCCAGCTCAGGCAGGGCTGGGCCAGAGGTCCCTGCAAGCCTCAGCCATGTATTGCAGGTGTCTTTAGAGACAACCCTGTTTTTTTTTTGTTGTTGTTTGTTTCCAGATGCAGTATGCCATCTTCACAGAAAGCAGCCAGTGAACGTGCTCTGCTTTCCCCCCACTCGGCCGTGCAGTGCCGTGCCCCAGGAGCTCGGCACGAGGTGCTGCAGAGCCGGAGCAGGCACAGCCCCCCGCGCCATCTGCACCCCGGGCACCACACACACATTCACCAACAGGCGATAAAGGCACAGCCACGGAAACGCAGCCAGAACTGCCATTTGGCCGCCTGACCTATTCTGTAAACACCAACGAAAAGCGACGAGGACTGCTCAAAAGACAAGCTCTCCGCGGCTCTCAGGGGCCGGATTTTCTCAGCGGAAGGCCGCAGTTCGGTTTCAGGAAAACCCAGAGGCACCGCAGGACGCGGAGGCCGGCAGGAGCTGCCCCGCCGCGCTGTGTCACGCCGCAGAACGCAGGCCGGCCCGCAGCCCCGCTCCCACCCTCGGGCCGCAGCGGCGCCCGGCGGCACGCGGGAGGCCGGGCCCGAGGCCCCGCGCTCGGCTCGGAGGGAGCGGGGTACGCAGGCGCCAAGAGAAGCCTCCGAGCCGCGGGCAGGGCCGTGCCGCTCCCCGCCCGAGGAAGGGGCCGCGGCCGCCTCCAGACCCCCAGAGAACGACAACGCCCGCCCGGCCGCGGCTCCGCGCCCCGGGCACGGGGGCCCGGTCCTCCCCCCAACCCGGCCCCGGCCGCCCTGCCCCCACCGCGGCCGGGAGCCGCCCCGGGGAAGCGCGGCCCCCTCCCGCCTCTCACCTGCCGCCCCGCGCGCCGTAGCCGGACGCCGCTCCCGGCCCAGCGGCACAAACCCGACCCGCCGCGCTCACCTTCCGCCGCCGGCCCGGCAACGGCGTAGAGCAGCGTTCGCCCCCGCCCTTCCGCCATTGGCTGCAGCGCCGCTCCGCGGCGCGAGGAATGGCCGCCGCGGACGTCAGCAGGGGGGCGGGGATCCGCACGGCCACGCCCCGCTTCCGGCCCCGGGTGCTGCTGGGAGTTGTAGTTCGGTTGGGGTTCCCGCGGCCCGCTCGGTGCTGCGGCTGCCCCACGGGAAGCTCTCCTCGGCCCTAGGTGTGCGGATCCGTGCCGAGCTGGGTTCTTTCTGTTCCTTCCCTACAGCCACTGTCTGGAAATGTTCCCCCGTGCACAGGGCGAAATTCATCAGAGCCACCAACCTCAGGGACTGTTCCGCGTGGCCTCTGCTGTGATCAGTCCCAGTCCTCAGTCTGTCTCGCTGTAGAAGCTCACAGGGGTATTTCCACGACCTTACTTTGCTGTCATTAGGTTTGCTCTGAGCGCTGTCCCTCAGCAGCTCAACGCTCACGGGCCTTCCACCCCCACCTGCCTTTCTGGCATTCTGCACATACAGCCATAGCTTTTCCTGGAGCCTTCTCCCACCTTTCCTCCACTGGGTGACCAGTTCTCACAAGTTTGCATGAGGTTTTTGCCTGCCACGCCAACACAGCACTCTCTGTCTCTGATTCCGTACAGAGAATGAAATACTTACTGTTTAGGGCAGATGCGAATGCTTGGCCGGGCACTCAGGCTTTGCCTCCCTACCAGGCTGCAGGTCTGAAACCCCCTGCTCTTCCACAGCTATTCTGAGCCTCATTATACCCTCAGTCTTTGATAAGGTTTTGTGATCTGGTCATTTACACTGAAACAAGCGACCTCATTTTTATCCAGGTGGTTCTAGAACGTGAAATTTACAGCATTAAAAGACCTTTCTTTATGAGTCTGTTACTAAGCCCAGACAGGAGAAATCTCTGATTTTGTGTCTGTTTTCATAGACTATTTAAGAACCAGTCTTGTCCACTTCCCTGCTTTTCTTAGACACAAATATTTAAATAAATGAATCATGAATTATTCACGCACCTGTGTTTGCAAGCTGACTCCCAATTATCTGTGCGCAGATCAGCCTGGCTGTGGGTTATCTGTGCCACAGGTACCAGCTGAGGCAGCACAGTGAATGCAGATGTATCGCTTCAAAGCTCACTGAGCTCTGATGGCATTACAGCTGCTTTTGTAATTTAAAGCTAACAAGTCCTACCAAGCCTTTGCCAGCTTTCTGTTGGATTGCTTTAGGTCTCAGTGTAGCATACTCTTGGAATGAGCAATACTGTACAAAGTGCTCTGGTGGCCATGGGCAGAGTGGCTTCAGACAGGGTCTGCTGCCTCCAACATCAAGTCATCCATGTTTTTTTAATGAGGAACTGTGGTATTTTTAGTGTTATCTTGCAAGATCTGTCATCATCATAAAATCAATGGGCAATGGGAAAAAAAGACTATATCGGTATGTTTCCGCAAAGACTTAAAATTTTCTACATTCCTCAGAACATCAATTCTGAAAATGAATTAGAGTATCAGGTCCTCCAGTAACAAGAACGGGGCTCTTTGCAACTTCCAATGGTAAAGATTCCACAGATAGATTACTGAGATTCCTCAGCCCTTTCATTTAGAAGCTGAGAAAACATAGAGAAGAAAATAGTTACGAGTCAGCTTGAGTACAATTCAGTAAGAATTCTGAAAGGGAGAAGGAGCATGAGGTATACTAGATTTTTAAAATTTCTGTATCACATACTTCAGTATGCCTCTTTTATTTTCCTTAACATTCTCAAAACCCAAGGGGCATCAAAAAGTTGCCTCAGCTATGCAATATCCCAAACCATGAGTGTCTGCCCCGTTAACTGCTAGTTTCTGAAAAACTGAGATGTTACAGTCAACAGCTGGTGGTGTTTTGGAATACAATACAAAATACTGAACATCCACAAAGGCAGACGAACTCCCTGCCACCTAGTGTTTGTCACTTTAAGCTTTTGCACTCCTCTGCCAGATCTAATGTCATAGTTGCCTCTTGCCTGCAGTTCTGCTGCTATCATTCCTTCTTTTCACCCTCTTAGGTTAGGAGATAAGTTCCCTATCTCTTCCTACATAGAATAAGTCCTACATTGCTTTTGTGCACCACCATAGCGTTTACAATGAAGGAAAAGCACAGCACATTTTATCAGCTGGCACGTTGTGGAAGTGATCTTCACAGCTAGATGGCAACAAAAGAATTCCACTAGACTTCCTTCAGTTAAAAATTGAGAAATGGAATGTTGTGAGAGCATTAAAAGCAGCTGCCTGACTCTAATGTCAGTGACATTCTCCTTCAATTTAAATATTTGCAATAGCCTTAATTAAACACTTAGTAACTGGCATCACGTTAAAATAGAAATGCATTATGTAGACTTACTGCTGTGCAGATTTTAATTCAGATTTATATCCTCCTTGGCTTTGTGCCTAGAATAAGTCTGGTGATTTAAGGGCTATTTTACACAGTATAGAAATTGTCATAGAGGGCAAATTATCTTCTAGGTGAGTAACAGAATTCTGACTTTTCTGGAAGCAGCTTGCTAGAGAGATCCAACAATGCTATGTCCTCCTTCCACTGTTTAAAGTCTGAAAAGATTAACCTCTGCAAATAGAGGGATGGTCTCTTGGGTCGCTGAGTGCAGTCTGTGGCAGCTGTAGGCTATCAGGTCATCTCAACCTTCTGAACAGTTTTTCTTTCACCCTCTAAAACCAGAGTTGAAACTGGTGATCTTGTTACACACAGTTACTGTCATGCGAGAAGATGACGTGTTAGGAACTTGGGTTGAGCATGCCTTCTGAAAAAATGCTGATGTAAACGAGTATTGCTTTTTTTTCCCCCTCATTTTTATTCTTTAGGAAAATGAACACAGCAACTCATGGCACAGTGTACAATGATAACAGTAATATAGTCCTCAGCATTCTTACCCAGACACTGGCCATTTTGGCTTCTTACAACTTTTCATTCTAAAAGGAAAAAAATATACCATTGCAGCTTAAAAATAAAATTCCATTGTAAAAAATTAACACGTTTTAATTCTATCGTGTCTGAATGACCCAAATTTTGCTATTAAAATGTTAAAGATCAAATAAAGATTAAAATTCAGCCTTGTAGTAAATAGTCGCACTGGGGGATTTCCAGCGGGCCTGGACTTGTTCCAAGTGTACTTTATTTTACTTCGGAGCGCAGTATACAAGCTGTGGCTCCGCTTCGTGCTGCCTCATAGGCAGCCATTTTCTGGGCTGTTTCTCTGGCCATGAAGCCATACTGAAGAGTCTTGAACCGCCTTTCCCGACTCTCTTCCAGTTCTTTCCAATGATTCCACTGCAAAGAGTCCTGTAGAGATGACACACAGAGAATCAGACTGCTGAGAATATAATGGTTTTATTTAGAAGATACACTGAACTTTTATTTGACAATCTGGCTGGCTGGTAACACGGCTAACATGACTGGGAAACATCATCAGCTTGGGCATGATGAATAGAAGGGAACTCAATTGGTTGCTCAGTTTGTGATGAAGTACACAGCTGCAACATTCCACAGAATGTGAAGTCGATAGAAAACTAACAGGATGGCTAGCTCCCATGCCACTACCTCATGTTCTTTCTTTGCAATCAAGTTATCCTTGAAGCCACAAATGAACCCTATCAGACTCTGCTGTTAGTTGATTTACAAGTTAGCTCACAAGGGAGTGTTCCCAAAAAAGCTCAGAAGCAACAGAAAACAGCTACTTTCTAATCTGATTCTTCACTTAAAATGGTAGGAAATTTTTTTTTTTAAAATTAACGGCAGTTTTTCATATCTTAGTTTTCCCAGTTGCAATATAAATTCTGTTCTATTAAGAACTTCAATAGAGATATATGAACAAATGTTACCTTCACTTAAACCAGCACAAACCCATTGGGCCTCAAGGGCTATCCCAAATGTAACTGAAGCCACAGTCTAGGCTTGGGTCTTTTGTACACAGGGTTAGTCTCACTATTTTTCTACATATTGAGGAACCCAAAAGGTAGCAGTACAAACTGAATGCCAGATAACTGTTGCACTGTAATTAAATAATTTTTTCCTATAGCTTTACTAACACCATTTACAGCAATATGCAGTTCAGCTGGAATAAAGATGCTGCTGGGCATATCTGACAAGCATTGAGCTACTTCCCTGTAATAACATTTGGACAGGGTCATGCAGGGCTGAACAGCACTGACAGAATATACACCAAAACATCTAAATAATTTAGAGTAACCTTAAGATTCTCCTGTTGTTTTCATTTTTTTTCTTTTTTACAGATTTCTTAACATCTGAGCAGGCCATAAACAAAAACACTGAGACATGTTAGGAGGCTAACTTTGTAAAGCTTTGCTAAAAAAATAATAAATAAAATACAAAATCTAACTTCAAAACAAACAAGCCTTGTTTTTTTTTTTTTTTTCCCACTTTTATGCAACACAGGAACACTCATACAGACCCACATCAGTAGTAAAAAGTCCGAGCTCTAAATTAATAATTTGTTTATTTTATAAATGTCTCACATTTGTAATTATATAGCTGCTTGCCTTTGAAGTCTGCATTTATTGCCTCTACTTTATACTGGACCCTATTCAGCAAAGTGATTAAGCATAAGTTCAAAGCCTCAGTTCAGAAAGCCATCCCAATTTAGGAAATGGTTTCTTCAAATAGGTCTTCAGTATTTCCTCTGCTAAAAGGAACAGACCTAGTGCTCTATGTAAGCCTGCTACATGTGCTGTGGCTTGAAATGGGGATACTGAGGACTGCAAACATTGGTACTCTGAAAGATTGCACTATTTCAGTTTTTAAACTAGGTGCGTTTGAAAAATACAGTTTTTCTCTTCACTGATTTCGGCTTCATCTTTTCCACAGAACAAGTAAAGATTTATTATTTTAGTGGATTGGGAGACGTAGTTCTAATTTCTTATTGGGCTGGTACAGCTTTTAAAACGTGACTCCACCATGACTGTTCACTGCAGTGGCAGGGGTGGCAGTAGCAGCAGTTCTCACCACTTCCCAAGGGAACACAACCACTGTTACCAGCATGAAGCCTACAGCCTATCAATGCTTTCATTTGATGTTGTCGGACCAGGTGGAGGAAAGACCAGGTTAAAATCAAGGGAATGATAAGCTGAAATGTGCCTTGGGCATGGGAAGGGGCGAACATCCCAGTTTGATGTAGTGGGGTTTTCCTGTTAGGAGAGTGAGACAGAATTAGGGGCGGGGTCAGATGCTGTTTCAGCGTGTGGTGACATGGGCGGGAAGGTAGATATTGTGGATGGACTCTGGTTTGTGGTAGCCAAATGTAAAGCAAGGAGGTGAGGTCAAGGCCATGGTTTGAGGAGCTTGTGCCTATGCAGGAAGCAGGGACTTGCTACTGTCCTTCCAGTATGGCTTCTGCCACCCTTGCCAGTGCTGGCAGTACAGCAAAACTCTGAACAGCAGGTTTATTGCAGAGCCCTTTTCCTTACGTAACTCCCAGACCTTTCTTGATGCAGTGCTGGCTTTCTTGGGGGTAATCTTTAAGAGTCCTGCTTGCTTTTTACGCTCCATTGCTTTCTCTACAATTTTTCTCTGCAGATCTAAAATGCGTTCATCTTTCATTTGCCTTTCACCAGACTGGGACTTCCTTTTCTTTTCTTCTTGCCTGCAAAATGAAAAAGAAGCCATGAGAATGTAAAGTAATATCAACCTACAGAATAAATCCACCTGATTATATATTACTTGGATGATAATGAATTTGCTTTTGCTTCTGGGGACCAGGTTGGCTGAAAACAGGTTTAAATCACATAGCTCAATGGATGTGGTATTCACAGCTTGTTTTCTTCTTTACAGAACAGCATTACTAAATAGTATAGAATGATTTCATCCCATAGGATTCCATGATTACAGTATCTGACGATATTTCAAGCCTGATATAACATTCTTCAGAAAAAAAAAAAAAACATGCAAAACTTGTGTTAACACTGCAGCTTTTTGCTTGTGGAGTTTTCTTAACGTGATCTTTAGTATTCATCTCAGTTGCTGTATTCCCTGACAAATGCAAGATATTTGTTTCTGTGTAATCTCAGTGCTCAGATTCAGAATCTGTGGGGTGGTGATGAATTAAAATTAGAGGTTTTAGGAGAGCATAAATTGATAGTAGCATGTGTAGCACATGTGTAAGGCATAAGAGAGTGGTTATTGGATTGTCTTATTTATTTATATTTTTTTTTCCTTCTGTTATAGGTATTTTGTCCTTTGGAGTTTACGTTTTTGTCTGGTTTTGCTTGCTTTCACCCAGCTGATGCAATGTACTCACTTTTTTTTTTTTCCATGTAATTTGCACTACCTTACACTGTGACTTACTTACATCCAATTTTCTCGTTCACTCAACAGTGCCCTTGAACTTGGCTGGGTACCATCATGCTGCAGTACTATGTCATGAGCAGTTGTGATTCTCTGTCCAAATCCAGTGCTAAAGTGAGTGTCAGATCTACCAAGGAATATATATCATTATCTAATATATCACCAGGTTAGATCTGATGTCTTCTCTCAGCTGGCAAGGATAATTTTCTGCAGAGTCCTTTTATATTGTAGTAGTACAACATTACAACTGCTATTATTGGAAACCAGAATAGGACTTGGAATAACCAAGAGCAGAGTGCACTGGGGCCTTGTTAGCCAGTGTTAAACTGTTAGTCTGTGAGTGCCAGGTCTAATTTCAGAGACAGGTTGTCCTTTGGAAATGTTTTAGAAAAGAATTCCTCCCTCATCTCTTGGGTCTTATTTCACAGTGTTTTCACCATAAGTCGTGCTCTTCTCATGACCTCCAGAGGTCCCTGCCAACCTTAACCCTTCTGTGATGCTGTGATTCTCAAGGAGTTGGGAGAAAGAGAAGAACGTATTTTCCTTCAGATGCTAAAACCACCAGTTTGCCTTCAGAAGTATCTGTGTCGAGATTCCAGTGATCCAAACACTATCTTCATCTTGGGAGAGATGTTTTTGTCTGTCTTGTTAACTTCAGCTTTGTTAATAGGAAATTCCTCATAATAGCAGGTGTTCTTCAAAGCAGCCATTCTGGACTACATTTCCCAAAATCCTCAGAAATTGGATGCACAGGAGATTTGACCCATGCTACATTCCTAAATGTGACTGTGAACTCTAAAAGAAGGGCAAACTTTAGCTTGGTTTCTCATTTTGGGTTGATTTTCTGAGATGCTTCCTGAGCTTCTCAGTTTGTGTCACGTTGTCCAGTTGGGATAACTCTTTGTCCCCTCCCTAGTACAATCACACACTGCGACACTGAGCTTAATTTTTAACACAATTTGGTAAGTCTAAAAATTATGTGCTATCATATAATCTAATTGAGAACATGGGTTATTTCTATTTGCATTGCAATAAGGCAATGCATTCCAGGGGATCTAAGAGAATACAACAGTAAGGTTTTATGTAAATACTCAATGATTAAATGTTGTCAGTGGGAATAAGCAACAAAACCTTTCATTACATGCAAATCCAGATTCTTGCAAATACCATTACAAGAGAAACAACAAGAGGTTTAACATCATGAAGCAGCAGTAGCTGCTTCTGAATTAACATTGTAAATAGTTGGTTATTATCAGACGAATATTCAGCCCTCCTCAACCTGAAGTCATGTACCAGCCATCTATGCTCTTCCAAAAAGCAGCTAGTCCCATAAATTTTCAGATGCCACACCACATTCTAGTGGAAACTCAGAGAGGGAAGAAAAAAAGGATTTTTCAAGTTCTATTTTTCTGTAATGGTCAGTGAAGAACTTGTAGGATTTGCGACATAAAATCCTCATACAGCTTCTCTCTATATATATCACATATTTCCTAAGGAAGCAAGTTAACAGTCACTCAGAATGGGATAGTCCATGGCCAGAAGAACCCTCTCTAGTTACAAAAAAAAAGTGATAATTTTTGGAAAGCATATACATAATTCTTAGTTTACTTAGAATCACAGAATCCTTAGAGTTGGAAGGGACTTTTAAAGGCCATCTAGTCCAGCTCCCCTGCAATGAACAGGGATATGCATAACTAGATCAGGTTGCCCAGGACCATATCTTGCCTCACCTTGAAAGTCTCCAGGGATGGGGCATCAACCACACCTCTGGGCAACATATCCCACTGCCTCACCACCCTCACTGTAAAAGACTTTTTCCTTTTAGCTAACCTAAATCTCCCCTCTTTAAGCTTGAAACCATTTCCCCTTCTTCTACCACCACAAACCCCGCTAAAGAGCCTGTCCCCTTCTTTCCTGTAGTTCCCCTTTAGATATTGAAAGGCCACTACTAGGTCACCTCACCTGGAGAAGAGGCTCTCTTCTCCAGGCTGAACAGCCTCAGCTCTCTCAGCCTGTCCTCACAGGAGAGGTGTTCCATCCCTTGGATCACTTTTGTATCCCTCCTTTTGTGCTCCAACAGGTCTATATCTCTCCTGTACTGAGGACTCCACATCTGGACACAGTACTCCAGGTGAGGCCTCACCAGTGCAGAGAAGAGGGGCAGGATCACTTCTCTCACCCTGCTGGCCACGCTTCTTTTGATGCAGCCCAGGATACGGTTGGCCTTCTGGGCTGTGAGGGTGCATTGCTGGCTCATGTCCAACTTGCCATCCACCACTACCCCCAGGTCTTTTTTGGCAGGGATGCACTCAATCCTTTCATCCCCCAGCTTGTATTTGTAGTGGTACATCAGGTGAGTGGTGAGAACATGCAGTCCCAAGACCAGGCTAGGTCTAATCCAGAGTAACCCCACCAAACCAAGGATTTGGAGCCTCAGCACAAACTGGTTTTATCTGTTGCTTGATTTTTATTGCATTAAATTACTTGCAATATAGACATTGCCTCACTGGAGTGAAAGAGAATTGTAACTGAAGTCTATGGGCACATACCTATAGTACATTAGCACATGTATACCAACAGTCAAAAATCTTTTAGAGTTCATGTTTGAAAGCTGAGAACTCAAATGTTTGTCCACTTCATATGCCAGGGCTAATTTTCAAACTGTGAAATTCTAGCAATTAAAGAGACATCCTGCATATATGCTGAATTGATTCTTAAATGTTCTGCAAACAGTCACAAAGCTACTGCTGTGATGGATGTAGTGGCTTTCAATCTATTAAAGGCTGATGTTTCTGTGATTTTTCATGTTCCATTTCCCATTTTGTTTAATATAGTTCATTATATGCTTGCCCAACAGGCCTCTTTTGTGTTGATGTATGTCTGTTTGTAAGTGATACTGAAAGGAATTTGCTTGGTAGGGACCCAATTAAACTCCAGCTGACACTAACTAAAGCATATTTGTTTAGCAAAGCTTAGCCATCACACTTCTGCTGATTAGCAAGAGCCTTCAACATAACACACTTGCAGGTATAACATGTAATTTTGTGTTGATGCACAGTGGTATCTTATGAGCACCATTAGTAAGATTTGCTATTCTATGTCTGTAATTATGAATTAATTCTGTAAGCATAATTTGATCTTTATATCTCCTGTGCAGTATATTGATACAGTTCAAGCAAACAGTCACACTGACTTGATAGATATTTCAGGAGTCTAGACCTGTAAATAGGTTTAACACACAAAGCCTATAGTTTGTTTGTTTTCATCTTTCTCTTTGGAGAAAGATGAAAGCTGCAGCAAAAAGTCTAGCACTCGTAAATATGCCAGCGTGCTGTGTATTAACAAGAATACCACCACAGATTTACATTCTAGATGATCAAGCATTAAATACATTCCTGAAGAACAACATTTCTAGTATACTTTGATGATGCCTCTTTATAATTGATGTTCCCAAGTTGTGACATAGAGTGCCTGGGAGATGTGAAAAGAAATGTCTTGTAGAATCTATACTGCAAATTTATATTTCCTTCATTTGGAGAACAAACGGAACGCCATTAAAATAAAGTACATTTCTGTATTCCTTACCATGAGTCTGAATAGAAGCTTGCAAATTCAGTGTTTAAATTTATTTGTATTCTACCATCATTGGCATGGTCATCTGTTCTAAATAGCATCTCAAATATGTCAGGACAAAAAGTAAATTCATGTTAACTTCACATTCCAGCATAGCTAATTTCAGGATTAGAACAGTTTTAGATCTGAATTAAAACAGAGAGCCTATTTTAAAGAAACCCAGCTCTATACAGTATGTACACACTGCATATCTACCATAACAAATAATTTTCTAGAGAAGTAGATTTTATGTAGCATACAAGTTCCTAATGCCTAGTTTGAATCTCCTGTGGTAAGCGGTGACTTGAATTGCTCCTACAGGATTTTACATAACACTGAATGCTTAGAGATGGGAATTTGCTTCCAGCCCAAAGTCTATTTCAGGTCCTTTAGTCTTCTCTCCATAGATGACACAGAAGAGAAGGTCACTGATCTATGCAGTCAATCCACTGGAGCTGCAGTTATTGATTCACTAACCTCATTAAAATAAGTTCTTAAGTACTAACACAGTAAAACCTCACTCTTTGGAGCTTAACTATCAGCTACAAACCAAATCAGAGCTGGGACCCGTGAAAACTAGTTAAATGAATACATCAGTACTGCCTTCTGTAATTGAGATTTAGAACTGGAAGATAAATCAATAACATGAATTGAACTCCTAAGAAGCCACCTTTGGTATCTAAGTGATAAACACAAATCTAAAACATGTCTAAAGATGCATGGCTTTAGCCTGATAGAGTATGTCTTCAGAATGTCAGCCTGAACATCTATTTGCAAAATAAATAGGGCAAGACAAGAACTAAACTATCAAAGTCACAAAAGAAGAAAGGTGAATGAAAACTTGCAAAAAAAAAAAAGGCAGAGTCAAGATGCAGTAAAAATGGCATAAGAGCAAGAGGTGATCCATATTTTACACACTTACACAGGCTTTCTTCTTGCTCAGATTTATTTGTAAATAATTTAAACTTAGATTTTACATTCCTTGTGGATGGGATCTGTCTTCTGCATATGCAGCCATCTATGATGGTTATGGATCCTTTATGACAATGAATAATAAATATGATAATGAATAATAAATATGCATAATGAATACAAAATTTGATCAGAGAGCCTGTAAGCAAAGATTCTTCTCTTTGATCTACAGCTATAGTATATTTAATTTATAATTTATTATTATTATCAGAAAATCTCCTTCTTAAAGTATCTTTAACTTCTAAAATAATGCCTGCCCTTTCACATAACAAATTAAGTTCAAAGAAGAAAACTAAAGCCCTAATGTATTGGTTTAGATGAAAATGAGAAACCACTTTAAATAGCAAGTAAGAATGATTGTAATAAAATCAAATTAGTTCTGATTAACTGAAAAGGAGCAGAAGAAAGAGCTTCTTACTCAGTACAGAGTTTTGGCTCTGAATCCTGGCACAGTACTCTCAACACTAGCCTGTACAGTGTCTTCAACCGTAAATTCAAATTGATGAAAAAGATTTGTTAAATTTGATGCAAATTATTTTCAGGAGTAAAAAGAAATCTTGGGCCCAGTCTAATCTTTGACGAGAGCTGCACCGCTTTATAAGAGGGCAGTATTTTGCGCTCCACTTGTTTTTCTTCTCACGAAACTAGCAAAATATTAACAAAGTTTCAATGTGTTAAATGTCATATACTGTTTTATACTGACTTTAATGCAGCCGCTCGTCCAAGTTCTGCTCTGAAAAGGGAAATCTGGTCCAGTTTATCTAGAAGAAGTTGTTCCTTAGCTTGTTTATCATGAATTATCTGGTCTCTCTTCTCTTCCTCTGCTGCCTTCTGTGCTTCTCTGAGTAGAGCGAGGCGTTCACGTAGTTCCACTATTGACATTTCACAAATTAAACCATGGCCACCAGTCTAGGAAATAAGAAGTATAGATTTAAATAACACTGTAAATGGCAAGGGGAGAGAAAATGAGTACAACCCGAGTATTTTGATTGTGTTCCAAATCATGCTGAATATTTTTTGACTTCAAAAAAGACAGGGATGACTCTAACCTAACTGCTATTTACAAGCTGGTTTTAAAGTGTGGAGATCATCTTTTGTATGCGTAAAAACACAAGCCTTGCAAAACATTTCATGAAAAAATATTGAAATAAACACAATAATCACAAACACATTCGCTGTCCAATAAAAAATCTATTTGACTCTTAGTTTTAATAAGCCTTTTAAAGTTCTGAAATCTGTAAAACTGCATCTTTCCTATTTTGGTAAAAACAGAACTGACTTTACACTCAAAAATATGCATTTTTTGCATTTATCTATATCCAAATTACGCATCTGAACTATGATGACATCTATCATTTTTATCTGAACAGACTAGGAATAAACAACACTTTATACCCAGGAAATTGAAAACTTAATGCCCAGATTTAAAATATTCAATGTTTAATGAAGGCTTTTTAAAATCCACTTTGTAATAAGAGTGACAATAAGCCTGATTATGAGATGTAATGAGACTTCCGCACCTTAGCTTCCATATGAAGACAGATAATTTCTAAACAGATTTGTGTACACTTGAAGTTTTCAGCCCTTATACATACACTCCCTTTCCCTGTATCTACTCATAAATACATCTGCATATAGGAAAAACTTGCACAAATACACACGAATACTGAGCTTCTCTGTATAAATCTTTGCAAAATTTCATCCCTTTCATGGCAGTTAATATTCTTTCGTTTACCAACATAGTTTTGGTACACATCTTTCATGAGGATCTGGTACCATGGCATGTTAGAATGGAAGACATGGGTGTAGGAAGTCAAGATGCTTACCAGACTTCTTCTATACAGTTGTATAACATTAAGAGTGAAACACTGGTTAAGATTTTAATCACAAAGACCTTGGTCTACTTAGTTCCACAGAAAATGAATGACAGTTTGGAAAGGCTGAATTTGAGGAAGGCAAAACAAAAGAACAATCACTCCTCTGAATGTTATTTCTAAGGCTGAAATTAAGTGGTAATGATAAATATATTTAGGTAAAACTCATTACAGTCATTTTAATGGAGAGAAATTATTCAGTTCATGAGCTGATGTGTTTTCAAGCAATCCTTTCTAGCAGAAAAAAAATCCCTTGTATTGCATACTGAGTTGCTTGTTGACAGAATACTACTTGCCTTTCACAAAATAGAACATGAATGGGAAGGGAAAAAACAACAACCAGGAAGAGAGAAGGATGTTCTGTTACAGAGACATGCTCAGATTGTCAGTTTTGCTGCAAGACACCAAGTATGACACAGAAACAGACTTAACTATCTGCTGTTACGGTGGTGTTTAAGAGGGCTTATTATTGAGTTAGTTTGGAGAGCCTAATGATACAAGCTCATCAGTGAAGGAGAATGAGTCTTGGGGAGTAAACTGCGGAGTACTTCAACATTTCCAGAAGTCTCTCCTGTGTTTTGGTCCCCACAACTTCTCTTTCTAAAGTTTCAAAAGTTGAGTCAGTAGGAAGAAATCATCACCTCACTGTTTTTTACCTCAAGTTTGACTCTTCAATTTTGGCTCAGTGGTTTCTGCTTCCACACTCCTCATGTTTACCAAACATGACCGAAACATTGGTTACCAGTAGCATCAGAAGAAGAGTGATAGAAGAATTCAATATTAAACAATCTTCTCTTTGCATTTTCTTAATAAATATGTACCATCATAGCTAAATGAAAAACTAAATGATCATTTCTCTCCTTCTGAGATTTCAGTTTCAAGTGAAATTTCAAATGGCAAGTACTATAATACCTTGCCTCTATTTTAAGCTACTCAGTGACTGCTGAACTGTATTCACAGAAGGTGAAAGTAAACTGTTTTGCAACATGGCATATGTACCAGTGGTTGTTTGTGAGCATGGTAAGCAGACACCAAAAAGATCTAGGAAAGAGAAGCATGGAATGGTAGGGATGAATACTCTGAGCATGTGAATTTCAAAAATATTCAGTGAAGACAGTGAAATGATTCCTAGAATAAGGAAAGTTCTATACTTGTGCAGTAGGTAATGCTGCTACTAGAGAAACTGAAGTGCCAGCAAGGGAAGACCTGGGTACTTCAACAATTTTGAGAAGTAGTATGAATTTTATGCACACATACTTAATTTCACTGAGCCCACAAAAGTCTTTTGTAGGAAGAAAAAATAGGCCAAGCCATCACCAAAAGAATGCTAAATTACTCTGAGAACCATTGCAAGATTGGGTATAAGGAAACTGTGAAATAAGCTAAGATATCATTCAGGTTGACTCTCTTGCACTTGTAATATGACTTGTACAGCTATCCCACTTCCAGCAACCTTATACTTCAGTTACCTTAGGTATAGCATAAGCTTGATTTCAGTTGAGTTTTTTATATATGCCTTGAAACCTACTGTGATTTTCTACTTTGTCTTTTGAGAAGAGCTAGATGGGAAATTTACTTTAAAGCCATATTCTGTACTTAGTAACAGACAGGATTCCAGTGGAAGCTCTGTGCCGGGTTGACAGCCGCTGTACATGGCAGTGAAATGAAGTACATTCAAAAGTAAGAAAGTACTGACATTCCAGTCACCTTCATTTTCCTCACTGAGAGCCTGCACCATTTTATAGAAGTTGCTGTGATTAAAAAAGTAATGACATTTCCACATCCGACTACTTTAAACTGTTGTGTCTTTGCAGACTATGTCTTACGACTTTGCATCACCAAAACGATCACATTTAAAATTGGTGAGGTCATTTTGTATTACTCTATGTTATTCTTCTTTTCAGTTTGGAGAAGAAAAATGGAGGAGTATATTTTTGCTACTCTGCTTCTGGTTCAGAGGTAAGACAACAGATTTCTGGATGCTGTGTAAATGTGGAAATTCTGCCAAGCCCAGTGTCAGGTGTATCAGTTGGTGTGAATCAATAGTAAGTTCAGGAAGTTTGGGATACATTTACATGGACTTAGCCACATACACACTCACAAGTCATTTGCACAGTACCTGCATAACAAAAAAACAGATTTTGGGTTCTCCAGACAATCTCTCGTATACCTGAATGTTGAAAGTTTTGAAAGCACAGGAAATTAATTTTGTCAATTAGCGTGGCAATCACCACTGCAAAATGAACAACTATACATAATTTTGCACTTTGTGTCGGTCTTCACTAAAGACTGATAAATCTGTGACTTTATGAAGGTGGATGGCACATATTGTAATCAGTTGGCAGTCTCTTTTTGAAAGATGTCTGGAATCATAGATACTGCCAGCAAAATTCAAAGCAAGTTCAAGGGCCTATAATTTCACTTACAATCAGAAGTAGTAAGTTCTCACTTATCATCAGTATATTCTCCATGATAAAATTTTCATTTTATAAATTTTGTGAAAGTTTCAGATTGAATCTTCATCTCACGGGGTCACTTTGTACTTAGCACTACACATCTGCACACAGTATACACTTCCTCTGAACGTGTGAAACAAATACAATACATATTAATGTAAAAACTATAGTTTTTTTCTTTTTAGCTTACCTCAGTTAAGTCAACAAACTTGTGTTTAAGGATTGGTAAAGATTCAATGGCTCGTATTTGTTGAATTAATTCATATTTTTTCTTAAACTTTTCTTCCTCTTCTTCTAAAGCTTGCCGAAGTAGTTCTCGGTTTTCTTCACAAACTTCCTGAACTGAAAGAAAAGAACTAATCTCTGTTAGCCGGTTGCATATTTTAACTAGTAGTCCATCTGGAGGAAAACTCATATGCATTTGTGAATAATGATAATAATACATATCTGAAGGTACTTGAAGGAACAATCTGTCATTGGTGGGAGGTACAATTAAAGAAACAAATGAGTACTTCCCACCTCCACTATCTATCATTCTGTTCAACAAAGAAGCATATTGAATACACACATAAAATAGGCAATTTGAATTATTTCTTCTTATTTTCTGTTCTAATTAATGTCTGTTGTTTCATTACTTAATGAAAGGATATTATACAACATCAAACATTTGTAGTTTATCAAGCTGTGCATATCCTAGAAATCAGCGACCCACAAAGGTTGGTAGGCTTTGCTATGTCATTTCAGATCGGCTAACACTTTCTGCCACCCTCAGTACAATTATGGAGATAGATAAGCAGTGAAAAGTATTCTGCTCACCAAAATATGCACAATTTAAGGGAGTCCAGGCTTTGTCACTGATGCATTAACTATTTATTTAAGAATTATGGAGAACGTGTAACCCAATTTCTCTTCATTCTAATGACTGGTCTGTCTTGTGCTAATCCTTCTCCTTTGTGGTACTGTTCTTTTGGCAGATGTCTTTTCTTTCCTTAGCTACAATCATCTCCTCCAGACTGTCTTCTCTAAAGAAGACAGTAATCTTGAGCTATGATTCTTTCAGAGAGGTTGCTAGGCAAATCCTCTCTTAATGGCATGAATCACAAGAATCTGAGCTTCCTAAATTGATTTGACAAAAAGTACAGCCATTCAAGTATGGTATGCTGCTTTTAGATGGAAGTTGCAGAATATTAGCATTGTATTCTTCCCTTTTTAACAAAATTTAATCCCCATAAGCAGTAGGTTAGAATTTTTGATCTACCTACTACCAACTTGGTCCTAAAATTCATATTCTTACATTTATGGGAATTTATATCCTGGATATTTCCCACAATTTCCTCTTTCTTTCAAAAAAATTGTAATTGCCTCTCTAAAATAAAGTATTCTGGGGTCACTTGGCATCATATCTATTTTTTCTGGCAATATATAAATACCTATCTGCTGTTTGTATTTCTGAAGCTTTAGTTTTGCTTCCTTTGCATTCTTGTGTCCTTCCACGACCTTCTCCATCAGCTCTCTCATTTCTTTCTGTTCCTGTAGACATCTCTCTGCATACTCGTGCATCAGCTCTGCTTTCTAAACCCCAAATAAACAAGTTAATAAAGTTCCTGATAACCAATGACATGAGTGCTTCAAATAATTGAAATAGTACAAAGAAAACTGGATTCAGTGGACTATATCATCCTTGAAATTGAGGTGAATATAATAGCTTCAACCATTTTTGAATGGGTGAAAGCAACCACACTATGCTCAGTTGTATGTGTTAGGGTTCACTTCAAATTGTTGCTTGACAGTCTGTCTAGACAGACATAATGCCAAAATAGCTGAAAGGTATTTTTTTAAGGACAGAAAAGGACCCCATTAAGCACATTTCTCTTTTGTATTATGCCCTTTTTGAAAATCTTTGTGGGTCTATCCCAAATTGCTGAGTCACTACCGACATCTGTGAGAGGTGACCAAGAAGAAAGTAATGGTCAGCCTACAGGACATAGCAACAAACTATTTAATAGAAAAGAAAAACAGTGGACACAGCCTGTGATAGTCACTTTTGAAACGATTAATTCTATAATACTTGATTATTTCTTGAGCATTTGCTTAGTTTATAAGAAAAGCGCCAGAAAAAATGTGAGTTTGGAAAAAAAAATGAAAAGATTTATCAGTGTTTTAGGGAAAATGTGATTTGCCATGTTGGAAAATATGTGAAAAGGTACTTTTTGGCAAAAGTATTCCATTTTCCATATCTGTAGATCTAAAGAGGGTTCCTGTCTGAATTTTCCCCTAGGAGACATACAGCCATGCCAGATAATATGAAATAAATTGAATTATATCTGTTTAAGGAAACAAATTTGTTTATATTCACAGCTCTCATTTTAACAAGATAATGAAATTAGTCACATATTGGTGATTTCATTGCAAACAGTGCTTAGTATCTCAGTATCTGAACAAAAAGAATATTAATAACGACATGAATATTGGGAAGGATGCTTTACTTTCTATTTTTATTCAGTTGAATTCAGAAGTGCTATCAATCAAATCAAACCCTTGTAAAAACTACTTGAATGTATAAACATTGCAGTGTCTGGAAGTTACAGCATTATTTATCCATTGTTTACAGACTCCAGTGAGTGAAGACATTGTATAGAACTTTTGTAACTACTTGTAATAGGCATCGTCTATGGTAAGTTTTGCAGTAATTGAATGCAGACAAAATTTGAACAAAGCTGTATTACCTCTTCTCTCATTAGATCAGCTTTCTTCTTATTTTCTTGAATTACATTCTGATGGGCTAGAACTGCCTCTTCATGACTCAGTTTCCCTCGAAGCCTTCTACACTCTATTTCAGCCAGCTGCTGTTCCAAATCTTTTCCGCGCATCTGTTTCTGCCATTCCAAGAATTCAGATGGATCTCCAGTCCCTCGTAGCAAATTTTCAATTCTGCAAGAGTGAAGGAAGAATATATCATACTCTGGCTCTCCAGCCCTGCTTTGGTTTGTAAAACATTTCTAGAAGTTTTTTGTGACATAAAATGCTTGATCTCTGCAGAGAAAAAAGGTAGTCACTGAGAAGTCATCTGAAAGATGTACTTTAATTCCAGACTAAGAGGTGTTCCTACTAGGTAGAAAGTCTGGGAAAATAGGGCAGTAAGAAAATGTACGAAGGCATGGATGTGATAGTTGTCAGCACAGTAAAGCCCAAAGAGAGGGCTAACTTTATTTACCTGAACATTCTTATAAGGAGCAAGGAGAATTGGGCCAAAGTTACATAAATGCTCCCAGAGGATTATTTTGCTTAGAGGTAGAAAACACAAATAAGTTTTCTCTTTGGCAGTTTTCTTGCCAACTTTATCACAGAGAAATAAAAGCTTTTCTCCTTATTTCTGTTCCTGTTTTGTATTTTGTCAATTAAATAATCCTACAATATTGTTGTAATGAGGCAAAGAAGAATTCAGCTATTAAGTAAAATCACATTCTTATTCTTTATGGTTGGTCAGGAGAGAAAAGCAACGCAAAGCCCTGCAGCAGGCCTCTCAAAGTCCAGCAGCAAAGGACTGAATGTGCCAAGAGTCTGGGCACAGACACAAAAATGCAGTGAGTTGTGCCTTACTGTTGCTCCCCAATGCATATACATGTATTTGTTGTGTGTTAAATGCAGCTGAAGATTACGTCTCATGAATAAAAAACAGTGTTAAGGGGAACATTATTCCTTCGCTGAGTGCAATAAAATTCTGCCAGATAAAGTGAACAGTATCATGTATAGTTGTATGAAAAAATTCAGTATACATACACAGCTGTTAACGATAGGTGATAGCGCAAACTGAGTGACGTGTAAAATCTTACTGCTGAAATTCTGATCCATCTATCAAAATTTTGTATGAAAACCAAATTCATCTTTAGACAGTCATTCCAGGACTTAGAATAATAACAGTATTTAGTCCTTAGCTTGCTAAGTAAGGTGGATTAGTAATAACACTAAATCAAGATGACAATGATACAGGTTTTATCTGTTAAAATTATTAGTGAAAATGGTCTGTATTTCTAGTTATAGAATACAGTCAGCAGTGGACACTCAGAAGCCTAATTAATATCAGCTGAAAATCTGTGCTGCATAGTCAGGCTTCCTTATGTCAGAGTTCTGTGTGCATGAAATGGACCTGCAAGATCTTCTTCCCCACCCCTAGCGTTTAGTTGCCTGTATTCAAAGGCAGCTGTGTTATGGTGCAGCTGTGCACCACTGGATCTGACTGCAGTGAGAAGAGCTGTGTGAAAAACTGCTGAAAAAATTGTGTCTGTGGAGCTTCTTCCTGGAAGATGCGTTTAATCTCATAGTAGAAGCCTTTGTCCTTGGCTACGTTGCAGGTATGCCTGTGCCCAGTCATAATTATACCTGCTAACCCCATCTTGTTGACATGTCTCTGGGCTTGGCCTTGGCCTGACTCGTCCCTATGGTCTCACCTAGCAATCGCTGGATTGCTGGCTGACCCTGCTTCCTCTCATTGGACACGCTCTGCTGCACTGCCAGGGTACTACAGGACTGAGTGGCTTGTCAGTGAGGACACTGTCCTTGCATGCCTTGCTGTCACCTGCACTCCTACTCATTCAGCGTGTGGAGCAGCACGGTCTTAGTCCTGCCATACACCTTAATGTGATAGAAAGGGATAGGTATTTCTATATACAGATAAACAAGTTCAACTATCAACTTTGCATGTAGCTTTCCCCAAACCATAAAAAAAAAAAAGGTATATGAAATGTTTAATCTATATGCTTAATATATACGTTCCTTTTATAACGGACACAGAGGTAGATGTGCATTTGGGTCATTGTTTATTCTGGAGACTTGGAACAAATATAACAATCAATCTTTATTGGACTTTACAAGTGGACACTACCCAGAGTGCAAAATCAGAACACAGTCACACTGCACATCATCTATAGTAAATAATGACTTCAGTGTAGACTTTCGTTTTAGTCCACTTTTCTGTTTGTCAGCAATGCTTACTGAATAGCTTACTTAATGCAGTTTACTTAATTATTGTAATGTTGTCAATTATTCTTTATCAAGAGGTGTGAAAAATAATCTGAGGAAGATGGGTGAGCATACCTCTGGAGCTCCTGTTCCATTTTTCGCTGATAGAGGGCACCCTCTCTTAAAATAGCTGCTGCATTTAATTTAATAGGTATATTGTCGATCTGTCAGGAGAGGGAATGTATATGCTATCGTTAGTAATGTAAACCATAAAACAGAGTATAAAAACATTTCAATGGGTTAAATAAATTGACCCAAGACAGCATAAATTTTGTTTAAAGCATTCATCTAGCATTAATCTGACATTCACAATGAAATTGCATGCTGTTCATAAACCACTCAAGCTGCTTAAGAAATCAGCAAAGTCCCCCAAGTGGATTATAAATTTGTAATCACTCTTGGACCATGTCAAATCCCTTAGAATGTGTTCACTTCCTTTCATTTGTTCAGTGCTCATGTTCATAGTGTGCATGGATTCCATCTGGTTTGGACAAAGGAAATAAACAGTTTCCAGGATAAAATATTTTGAGTGCCTGTCTCTGAGGGAAGGTAAATTAGCCAACAACATTAAAATAAAAACACAAGCAGTACCTCTCACATGAAGGTCTCAAAAGGTTTTTTTTTTGCAAATAATCACTATTTTAACTTCAAAATTTTTCTAAGACAACTGGCAGTACCAATTGCCATATCCATTTTCTAGATACTGGAAGCAAAGTTCTCAGCGACTCAGTCTTGACTTTACAACTTGGATCAGATCCTGTGGCTGCTTTGTAGTTCTTCAGAGTACTGCCTTAGGACTAACTCCCAGACAATCTCTAAATACTGCATGAGGAAGGGAACAATCTCTTTGCCAGTTAAAAATGCTCCTTGCATATGTAGATTGTTCAGATGACAAAATATATTACTTTTGCAAAAGCATATAATTAGATCTGATCAAGTCCAAGGCAAAGCAAGGCAGACAGGATAAGAACTGGATCATTTCTACAGAAAACAAAGCTTAGTCATGACACATTTGACCTAACTCCAGAAAAAATACTTTCCTTAATATTCAAACATATACTTAAACTCCAAATTAACACCGTAATGAGAAGCTGACAAACAGATGCACAGAATCACTCAAGCTATATAGTGCAAATATTGTACGTGCTGCAGTCTCCTGAAATGTGTAAGTTAACTGGAAAATGGATATTTTATAATTGATATTAATTAGGCAGGTTGAGGATAATAAGTGTATGGTATCACCTGGAAATTCACTAAGTAGAATTATTGAGTTTTCCTCACAGATGGCACATTTTAACGGCCAAAAATTAACTACTTAGTTACTTATGGGCAAAATAATGATAACTCAAAGAATTTAGGACAAGAATCCAATTTCGTTTGATTCACCATACGTACTCTGAGTGCCTAATGATATTCTTTTGGTCCATTTATCAGACCTTTTCAATGCATTACACTGACAGTTCTTCTTGACATTCCCCCTCCAGCCTGTATTATACCCTATGCTGGCTTAGAGTAGACATTTTCTTTGACATAAGTAGAAATTTCCATATATTTGGCAATTATTTGCACATACAGATTTCAAGTTCTGTATTTACTATGTAAAATGTGGCTGGAGAACTGAGTTAAGACTGATTATGAAAATAATTTTAACTTCAGTTTCTCGTGTTGTTAAGCAGAAGTATGAATGAAGCCTATATAGTCAAAGTTACTAGAACTTCCAAGATACATAAAGACAGGCATAAGTAAAATAACTGGAAAGATTCTTCTGTTTCATGTGGTATCAAAAATTTTTTGAATTTTTCTCATTCCCCTTCTGTTGTGAGATACTTTCCCTTTTTTAAGATGAGAAAATAGAAAAAAACTGGCAAAATGTAGACCACTGTAAGTCTAGTGGAAAAAGATTGCATTCACTATGACCAACTAATAAACACACAGTAGCTCACCAAAACCAATACATATGGAAAGAACAAGATATGAGCAAGAAGTAGACTGAGGCAGAGTGATGATGCATTTGTACTGTCTCACTCTTGCACTGAAAAAGATGAATAGGGATTTTGTAATGGCAATCAGAAATAATTGTTGGTGCACATAATAAGTGTGCTTGATAGAACTGAAAAAATGTATTTTACATACGGTGGGTGTTCTAAGAAGAGGAAAAGAACATAATAGTCGGTTAAAACATTATGTGATGTCATTCATTTGAGGATAGAGTATACTCTTTATAACACATAATGGATAAACCTTTACGATTCTCACAGAGTTGCACAGATAGGAAGGCAAATGGAATGGAAAGTATTTTGAAAGTCCATAACAATATGCCTGTCTCAACTTAAAACTTATAGCAGCTTCTTGAATATCGTCTAACTAACTTTAATGGCAAATGTGTTTAGATGAGATAAAACTGATTGTGCTTCTAGAGAAGACACTAGAAGCTGTTAGAAATATCCCTGATCAATAGAGTAAGATGCCAGATCCACATTTTTCTTTATGCAATTTAGGCAGATGGCTTGACTCTCCTGACTCTGCACTTAGGTTTCAATATTTTAAATTATGAGAAAAGAAGGTGGAATATACATAGTCCCAAACCAAGATCACATCATTACAGGTCCTGTGTTTGCGTTAACTTTGTGTAGGTGTTTCCGGATTTTTTTTCCTTGTAATTTATATGGTCTTAGATTGCTAGTAAGCAGATTGAGTAGCTGATACTGTTATTAAAGATAACATCAGTATGTAGTAGGTGCCAGATATTCCTTAGAAATTTTTACCAGAAGCCCAGTTCTGCAAGCAGGGAACCAGACTTCCCAAAGAGTGTAAGAACTGTATCTAAAAACAGTTTTAAAAAGTAGGTAGATCTGCTCACAAGGTTTTTGAGGTGACAATACAAGCACAACTTCTACATTAAACTATTCTGGTTATGAATTTAAATGAAAGGTGACAGATTGAATGATGTAAGACTGAAGATTTTCTGTAGCATAATTATTGCAGAGATAGCAATGAGTTTTCATGTATTATACAACCAAGAGTGGAACAAATTTTCCTTATTTACAATTCTCCTGCCTGTGCTTTTATCACCCTTGGCTTCTAGTTTGACTTCCATCCTGGAGTAGACACTCATTTCCTTGTGAATTGTTAAAGGTCCACAGGCCTGAATTTATAAACCATAAATCTAATCCATCCCATTCTCCTGGCCACAGTATATGTTGTAAAACCAAAGATTCCATTAGCATTTGCATCACCAAAAGATCTGTGTTTTCCACTCAAAAAATTTCAAACATGTCTAGCAATGGATCTGAAACGTTACTCACACGGCTTTGGATCTTCTGAGCCTGGAATGCTGGCCTGCTCTTCATACTGTCCTGTGTGTTCTGCAGTTCAAACTAAAATCATTTTTTTCATTTCAGAGAAATATTTTCAAATACTCAGCAAACAGTGTTAGCTCTGTACTGAAAATCATTCCTGAGTATTCATCTAGAGTAACAAATACGATCATAGGATATACATTTTTTGTTATATACTCAAAACTTGTTATGTACACCCAGTACAGTGGGAATATTTCATATCAAATGACTATACAAATGCAGGTCCAAATAAAAACTTATTACAAAGACAATTATATTATTTCTATAACCCTTATTGACTAAAATAATGCCAAAGAAGTAACAGTGATGTTTCATTTGGCTATTGAATTCTACCTGTCAACCATTAACGTATTCAGCTCTTAACTGAAATAGATACTGCGAAGACAAAAGGTAGTGTCAGAGGATATTTAATGGAATCATTAAAGTAGTCAAATTCTACTGAAGGTCATTAATTTCATTTTAGGGTGATACTGATGTAAAAGTGTCTGGACACTTTTTTAAAGATGAACACAGTGAATAGAATATGCAGATGTGATGTATATATTACATAAATAGTTTGTGATATAGGCGTAAATTAAGAATCAACCAAAACAAGAATTTGATATGAAAAATAAGTGTTAATGCCTCAGCTTGACTGATCTGTGGCCTTAAAAGTTAATGCAAAAATAATATGTATGTTTAGAAGGATATTGCTGGTTTGGAGACTTGCTGGAATAGTATCATGGGAAGTCTCATTGTCTCAGAATCAGGAGAATAAAACAGCAGGAACAGAAGAAAATAGGGTTGTACATTATAAATGCAGAGAGGCAAATGTCAGTATGTTTGTTGTATAATCTGAAAACAATAATATGGATGTGAACTGACAACACACCCGTAAGTGACAACACATAATTCCCAGCCCCAAATAAACAAGAATTTTCAAATATTTTGAGATATCTTTACACAACTCAGTTATTTTCATCTTCATACTCGGAGATATTTAAGCAATAAAGTATTTTGTAGCATACCTCTGCTTTTTCGGGTTTCATAGCTGCACACCTGAACTGGTTAGTGTTTGCTTTCAGAAGCAGATCCTAGAATAAAAGTAATTAGCTTCAGGAGTACGGTACATTCATAGTCTCTATTAATTTTCGGTCTGAAAAAACTCTGCAGCACAGACCAGTATACTAATTTGTTTCCAATGAATGGGGGGTTGTGGCAAGGTGAGAGTCGGCCCCATCTCCTATGTAACTAGCGATAGGACCACAGGAATGGCCTCAAGTTGCACCGAGGAGGTTCAGGTTGGATATTAGGAAAAATTTCTTCTCCGAGAGAGTGGTCAGGTGCTGGAACGGGCTGCCCAGGGAGGAGGTTGAGTCACCGTCCCTGGAGGTGTTCAAGAAATGTGTAGATGTGGTACTAAGAGACATGGTTTAGTGTGAAAATATTGGCGGTAGGTGGACCTACCTCATAATCATCTATGGCACATCAGTCCCATAGATAGAAACTGTTTCCATGTAAGAAAAATGGCTTTGTTTTTCTGTTAAATGAGATTATGTTCAGGAGGAGATCTGAGCACCAAGGACTGCTCCAATAGGCATATCGATAACATTAATTCCAGCTGTCATTTCAAATGGGGGGGAAGTACAGGCATTCACATTTCCTGCTTTTAGATATTTCTTTTCATTGTAATCTCTAATCAAATATGGGAAACACAGACTAGATTTTCCAATGGCTTTCTTGTGGTCAGCTGTCCATAGTATCAGCACTTTTATAACCATCTAGCATATGGTTACCAGAGTTCTCACCCCATTTTTCACAGCTGGTCAGACTTTGTACTTACAGCCATAGCTATTACAAAAATGCTACAAAACAGACGGCGTTTTCTTTTAGAACCCAACATTTCAGCTTGTTTAGCAAAGAGTTTAGGGAAGTGACCTTTATGAATGTTTTGGATTCCTTTTATAATGTTCCAGAGGCAACAAAAACTGCTGTTATTGCAGCTATAATTTTTGTGGTCGTTTTCTTTTGTTCCTTGTATTCACGCATTTTCTCCACCGAAGAATGTGGCTGGTATTTAAGTGATTTTATAGTTGTCATAGAGTTTTGACAATATAGGCACTGTGATATCTTGATTTTCCTCCACAGTTTTTCCAGGAAGTTTGTATGTACAAATATGAACACAGACAAATAGATGTGTGCTTTCTCCATAGTGTGGAAATAATAAGAGGATAAAGAAAAATGCAGTACTGTTTGGTAATGAAATACCAAGCATTGGTAATGTGATGAGTCAGCAAAAGGAACACAAAGTTTATCCCCCTAGAATTTATCACACGCTATAGCTTTTACTGTAGTTTAGGAACAAAATCCAATGCCCCTTTCATCACATGGACGTAAGGAGAGCCCAGTACAGTGATAAATGGTTTTGTATGAGTACTAGCTACTAAAAGTTAGAGCAAGGCATTTTCAGAATGGAGGTGGGAGAACGGAGATAAAAACAAGTCAAATAGCACATGTTTTATCATGCTTATACTGTGATTGGATTGGATATGGTGATTGCAGTGTGTGAAGGAAGAAAGAAGTGGGAACTGACATTTAATTAATTCCCTTCCAAAAAGAAGACGACAGTAATCTGCTTTAACCATGATAGGAGCTAACCTAATGAACAGGTTTCATAACAAAGATTGGATCAATTCAAATAGCTAGATCTGTCTCTTTCTGGGAGGGCACTTATCAGACCCTCCCTTCTCCGGCTCTTTTAACACACAGACCATGTACTATGCTTATTTACAAATCGTGATGACTTCCCACTCTCTCAGTCCACTGAAGGAAAGAGCACGAAGTCTGTGTGAAAAAGAAGTTAGAATCTGTTGATATTTTAAAACTCTGAGTAATGATGTGGTCATTATTTATCACTTACTACAGAAGGCAAATAAAAGTACTGAACATATTTCATGTTTCAAGTCTGAACATATTTCATATTTTAAGTCTTGATTATTAAGTGAATGTGTTAAGTACCCACATACCCTGTAGAAGAGACAATTTCTAGCCTGTGAAGAGAAGGAAATAATTGTGTTTCTACTGCCTTTCATAGTTATTTGCATAATTTCTCATGTAATTCCTATTCTGTGAATAAAAGGTGGACCTACACCCAGACAATTAATATTAAAATCAAGATGAACAAAGGGTGATAGAACAGATTAGAGAATGCAAATTTCAGGACTCTAGAGAAAGAGCCAGAACTTATTACCTGCAAAAGCAAAAATGTTTCAGACAGAGTTCTATGACTTGTGAAAACCGGTACAAATTGCAGAACAAATTGTTAGAAGAAAGAGAAGAGCATAACAGGTACATAATAGACTTACTTCTGCTTTCTGGCGGTTTTTTGTTTTGATTTTCTCTAGTTGCTTTTTTTCCTTTGGAGGCTTGTAGGTGCTTGGAGGAACCTTAAAAAAAAGCAATAATATACACAATATGGGACATAAAACATTCCAAGTGATATAGTCTTGCAGTGAAAATGGCACATTCACCTTCACTATAAAACAGCTGCAGTTATTTTTAAAATATTGTTTATTTTCTATTAGTGCCAGCACAGAAGCCACGGACAGATTCTGATTAGCTGGGACCATGCAGGCTTTTTAGATCTGTCCAGTATAATACAAGACCTCGACAAAGAACCAGAAAAAAAGAAAAATCTGAAATGAGCACAAGAAAGGCTAAAGAAATAATAAACACCATAGGCCCTATGAAGGGGGAAAAGTAGTTGCTAGAAATAGAAAAGTTCTATTTGGCATCTCGTAAACTTGTGTTTTGTAGCACTGACAGTCGGATAGGGCAGCTTCATGAAGCTAAATGGTGAGGCTCTTTGACACAGAGTATGGTCAAAGTTTAGGGAAGATAAATACTTCACAGGTTATTAAACAGCCAGGAACTGCAGGAACTCTTTGAGCTGAAATGTCTGGAATCTGAGAAGGCTGTTGGTAAAGCAGCAACTTGTCTCATCCCTGTGCTCTTCCTACACATCTATGTTTGGGTACTGCTGAAGAAAACACACTGGGCAAAACGGGCCTTTGCCCTGGCCTACTCTGGCTGCCCTGATGAACTTTTGTACAACGATATAATTGGAGATGTAGCTAAAATGTTTGGAGGTAGAGGACTGACCATTAATCAGAAATTTGGGAAAGAATTCACATGTCAGGAAGTGCAACAGATGAAATGAAAAATGTATTGCCTGGCCATCCTATGGCTGAGCAGGAGACTAGGCAGAAGGGGGAAACAGGAGCTGTGTGGTTTTCATCCAGGCTGAAGCTTCTGGAGGATTTCAGTATTTGCTTAAGCAGAATCTGGAAAAAGACTGGATGTCTCTTTCCTGTGTGGGTGAGATCGTCTACCAGCTTACAGGACATCTGCTTAAATATTTATCTTGCTAAAAATGTTCTACCTCCAATAGAAGTTTCAGAATTAATTCAAGAATTAATGGGAAAAAAACTGTAATGGGAATGGGGGCATCCCATCTGGTTTTTACTGGACTATATAAAGAGCTATGCTTTGAAAAACTCATGGCACTGATGTACTTTCCGTTGCCTTTGCTACCTGACATCATTATCTACAGGCAAAACAAATGCACAGATAGAAAAGGCCAGCAATTAAATGCATGGTAAGACTGCTCAATATTTTTGTGAGCTTTTTAAGTGAAGTAGAACTGAAAGTATTTCCCAGCAATATCTACAGTTTTTTATTATGCTTTTATGGATGGAGAAATTAAAGCCCAGAGGATTTGCAAAGGGTTGCACAGGCAGTGAGTATCAGTTTATTTCACTCTTCCCAGTCATGTGCTTTACCTGCAAAACTGCAATCATCTGCCAGCATAAGCTGAAGATCTCACCACAGAAAATGCTGTGCTTGTTCCAAGTAATTTAAGGAGGAGACTTTTCAATCTGCTGTTTCAGAAATGTTCCTAGTCTTGTAATTTAGCCCTCAGATATCACGGTTATGATTACCAATCAGGCAGATGGATAGACAACACAGCAATCACCCTTTCTAATAATAAACAACTTGCAGTTGTCAGAAGAGGATGAATAAATCACTATAAGCAAATTGTAAATTCCAGCAATAGAGAGATTGGAAAGGCCAAACTGCACCTACTCAATTCTAAAGTATAAGAAAAAGGGGGCCTGGAGTGGCACACACCAAGCTTGCTTTTCCCCTCCAGCCTGTAGTCAGGTTCACCTACGCTTTCTAGATATGCTTCTACCGGAGGTTTATTTCAGGAGTAGGCATCACGAGAATTTTAAGGAAGAACAAAATGGCATGACATCCTCACTGAGCTGACACCGTGCATAAAGAAGCAGAACTACAGGTTTTTCTAAGGGGCCCTGAGACAGCAGCTCTGGATAAACTCCAGACCCAACACGGGCTATTCAGCGCCTTAAAGGTGCAGACAAGCAAATATCTGGAGAATGACAAATGATTTCTATGAAACAGTTCAGTTTTGTTTAATCACTCCCAAAATACACACCCAAGTAGAAATACCTTATAGTAGATAAGATGAGGCAGTGTCACAATGCCTGGAGAATATAAGCTTCAGGAAGAAGCGTGAGAGGAAATTATTATACAGAATGATAAATTAGCACATTGAACTTTGGTAGTGACCAGAATTCTATTTTTTTAAAGTTACTGTTGTAAGACAGACAAGGGCAGGCTAATGCAATACTTATTCTACTAAGAGCTTCTCTTTTTATACATAACAAGATCATGAAGGCAAGTATATTTGATCTATGTATTAGCATTCCTCTTATTAACATACAACTCTTCACCGCACAGCATCCAAATCTATGTACTGCTCTCACTATGTACTACATCTTTCTTGCCATCTGGACTGCCTTTTCAGTCTCTGCTGAAAGTTCAGGATCTAAAATGGTGATGCTGGCAATAATGTGGCAAATTAAAGTGAAGCTTTATTTGCTGAGATAGGTGTAGGGATGGGCACATCATATGTTACTACTGCACTAATGGTTTTAGATTCACACAAGCTATTGCATTTGCAGAGTTGGCCAGAATGCAATCCAAATTTTGTATAACCTGAACAACACAGATGAACTACAGTCAATTAATCTGCATTAAAGCAAACTTATTCTAAGAGGGGCTGCACAGCATAAAGGTACTAAAATGACAGCAATATGACTCACTCCTATACCAATTAAGTAGTTATTAAATGCGGTTTTTCAGAGCCCAGTATTAAGCTGTTTCAATGTAAAATTCCATTAACTGTATAACACAATACCACTAAGTTGCTCTGCTGTCCTGAGATGTAAATGGAATCTAAGAGCATTCAACATATGCATTATTTAAAATCTGAAGTGCAGATAATACTCAAAACAATGACTTCCAAGCTCACTTCCCACTGCATTTAAATATAGATGATTTTGGAGTCTTTATTAAGTTAGTGAGAGCAACTTGATCCCAAATCCTGTTTGCCTTACCCCAGTGAGCTAACTTAAAACCAACTGTGTGTCTCTAATTTGTACCAGCGTGACTGAACCAGAATCTTAGACATTTAGTAAAATAAAAGCTTACCATTTCAAAGAAAAAAGTCAACTCTCATTTGTATGTGAGCAATAAATTTAAACAGAAAAAAGAAAATTTAGAGATTCAACATTAATAGAAATAGCAAGAAATAAAATTCCACCCTCAAGGAGGAGTTGCAAAATTAGAGTTCATCTCATCTCCACTGAAATTGCTTTGCTATTTGTTTTAATGAGTTAATCTAAAAAAATCCATTTAATTTTTTTCATTTGAATATTCTTTTCTTACCTGTTTCATTGTATTATCCAAACCAAGCATTTTACAAATCCAAGGACTACCATAAACTTTCGTATCATGCTTTCATCAATTTATATCCACTGTGTAGTTCTACCTCCAAAAGATGCAAAACAACAGAAATCAACCGTTTCCCTCTCCTTTATTTGGCCTACAGTTTGCTTACACAAGATTCACTGAAATGAAAACAGCCAGTTTTTTTTAGAAATTTGACCTTCAGTAACACTGAAAATGGAATACATTCTTGTTGGTCTGTCAAGCGTTTTAGATTTTCTACAATTATTTTGAAATAGACTATTAAATCACTTACCGTGATTTTGTGCACAAGAACACACAAATCATAGTATCTCACAAAGCACAAAAAAACTCACAGGGGAACTTTTTTCCAGCACTGGTATTGGCAGAGGTACAGGAACAGCACGTGGCTTGGGAACAGTCAAATTAAATTCCTTCGGCTGAGTGACCGTTGATATCTTGACATCGGCAGTACGATTACTTAACTTATCCGCAAGTTGTTCTACCAATTGCTGTACTTTAGGCTGCCATCTTCAAATAAAAATAGATTTTTAAATTTTATTACATTTTTTTCTATTGTACAAACTTACAATACGGTATTTGAAGTTGGCGCTTGTGTGAATTCTGTAACACTTCACACCATTGTTAATTTCCTTTAAATAAAATAAACCTGTTAACTTCTACTTAGGATTTAGTTGGATTGTGTTATTTCACCTCTTGGTGGATGCTAGTCCAGAAGTAAAATAGCCAAAGTTTCTTCTGAATAAGCAACTATGTTGCTAGCTTGTTTTGCAGAGGACCATGAAACAGCAAACTGGCTTTCAGAAGCCGAGTACATGCAGATGAAGAGACTATGGACAGACAGTGGTCTAAGTATTACCACTGCCATCATCTGACAGAGTATGCACAGATCAATCTCATAGCACATGCAAGTCTAATTAAAAAAAAATAAAAATAGAAAGATGTAAGGAATTTGGTGGGATTAGCAAATTAACCCTCAAAACAAGTTGGTGCCTGTAGGGCAGTTGAGATGATTTTGATTTCTCTGCATTTGGATTTTTGACTGTATGATGGTTCAAACTTCCCAGGAATGACAGGAAGGTACAGAATTCAAGGTGCCATACAAACAAGCTATCACAGGGCTGACAGCTAAATGTCAGCTACTGATTCTCCATATCATTCAACCTGTAAGTATTACATATGCAATGGAGTTTTCTCAGAATGTACAAATCAGATGACTGCAAATTTATCATGACTTCTTCATGCAACTATTAGCTTAGCCACTACTGTGACTGTAGGATGAAGCTTACAAGTAACCTCTGAAAGTAACGGGACTTTGATATCAACCTAGTATTTCAATGAATTTAGGCTACTGAAGTAATTAAACTGACCAGTGCACCCTCAGGCCCTTGAAAGAAGTTTCAAATCTAGTATTGAAATCAGGTCTTCAGCATTGTTGTACAACTTACATTTGCTTGTAGGCAAAATGTGTGCTTGCTACTCTGAATGCAACTGTGTGCAAATGACAGTTCTCACAAGCCTACTATTAATGAAACATAAGCAACAGATCATATTGCTGTTCTGTACCTCTGTATCTTTATATTGTTGTTGTAAGAATACTTTAGAATTAGAATTACTACACAAGAATATATTGAACCAAACTCTGACTTCAAATATGTCTCTGTAATTACTGTAGTATGCAGTGGAATTGTATTTCAAGCCAGATCTATAGTACTGCATTTACTAATTTCACATAGTCTATAGGGTACTATAGGGTTAATTCTACTGACTGATACAACAGAACAAGACACAAATTCTTTTTCAGCTGGCATTGTTTATAACAGTTCTGTCTAACAGTGTTCGCCGTCATTTGTGGTAATCTACATTGCATTGAGGAGGATATGTGATTGCAGCCACCAAGGTATACCCATGTTAGTGTTAATTTATCTGTCCTGGGAGAAAAAAAGAGTTAAAAAGTGACACAACAAGCTGCTGAGTAACTGAGATGCAGCTACTCTTTCTCAATGTGAAAATGTTCCAGCCTAGCAAAGGTACTCATGCTGGTGTATCACCACCAAAGCAATGTGTGGACATATCTGGCCCCTTCAAGCATTTAAACCATTAAGTGATGCTGCAACTACGTAAATAAATAATAATTTAAAAATACTTGTTTACACGCTTATCTGATTTGCTCAGAAGGGATTTTACGACTGTCTGCTTAAACAAATCTGAGCACAATGCCAAGCTCAGGGAAGTCAAACATCTCTTTTTCATGTTCTTAATGTCATACAGATGTTGAAGTGACTTATGAGGCTGGACTCACTCCCTGAGAGAACACGAACCAGCTAGTGTGATGTTTCACCTATTCATGGGCACTGAGAAACAAATTTAGAACAGCTGTGAAAGGACTTCTCTATGAGAGAACCCTGCCTCTGGGTAACTAAAACGGATTACTATTGTCTCATGAAGACAAGAAGGGTTCTCAGTGACTTCAGTGGGAAAAATATTTTAAAAGCAAATTGAATTTTCAGCAGAAGGTTTCTGCAATGTATTGCATTTAAGCTCTTGAGGTGACCACAGGCTACTAAAGTACTGACTGCTTACCTTAGCAGTGGATCAATCCAGTTCTCCTTTACATACAGTGAATCGTACAACTGACTCCATTCATCTTTTATCCACGTGTTCAAATACAAGGCATTGAAGAAGAATCTAAGAAACTAGTAACAAGTGATTTATTTTCAACATGGTTATTAAAGGTATGAGGTACATAAAACTACAAAAAAAAAAAAACCCAAACAAACAAACATGATTTGTTTACAGATACTGCTGAAGAACTTGGTTTTATTTTACCCTGTATTATAACCACATCTGCTTGATATTTGTATGTCCTTAGCTCTGCTAGGAAAGCCTCATGTTCTTCAGCTCTATTTTATGAAACAGTAATAGATACTAAAATACTTTAATGGCCTAAAAAAAATCTAGTGGCTACAATATGGAGGTGTTTTGATGCATCTTTAAGTTGATTCAAACATCATGTAACAAAAGTTTTCACTAAAAAATAAAGTAATTGCTACCTCCATACACTGATTTTAGTTTAATTACACATTAGAGTTTTGAATTCTAATATACCTATAGCCAGCTCCTGATTATTTGTGGCTGGATGAGCCATGGTGCTCCAAAGTATCTCAGGCCTGGCAATGCACCAGAATTACTTTGGATCCTTTCAACTCCCTGGGAACTTTGCAGGGAGAACTGGTGAGAACTACAGTAGCTGCTATACAATACGGTTTCATTTTTTATTGAAATACAATTAATTGACATGCTCCCATTAAACTAGGAAGCTTCAATTTGGCACATACACATTATACGGCGCTACATGCTTGACAAATAACAACTAACGTTCAAACTTCTGTTTTCCACTGGAGTTCACCAGAAGGTCAAGAGCCTTTCTTTAAAACCTGAACTGTTCAAACAGCCTTTTGAAACACTCTTGAAAAATGGTACTCAGATTCAGCACGTGTCACGGACAACATAAATTTCAAATTTGAACCTGAACTTTTTCATTAACATTCCCGGAAATGTAAGAATTCCTGGCAATCACAGAATCATAGAACACGCTGAAGAGGAAGGGACCCAACTATCACACAGAAATAATCCCAGTCATAGCAAAAAAGCCCTAAATAATACAGACATTATGGGACATACTGTTTGCAGCCACTTGAATAGTTTCCAGCAGAGACTGCAGGTCTTATTATTTCAGACTTGGCTTCGGTCCTGTCTTATTTGGGTTGGTTTCTACAGAGCCATATAGGTTCTTGTATAGAGTTTTTGCTCCAGAGGACTAGCAGGCAGCTTCTTAATTCACAGGTGGTGCCCAGCTCAAGATGGGTTAGAGCCTCATGAATTACTCAGCTATAAACAATATAGGTTTGACTCTAGGTGTTTGCTGTAGAAGTTATAGAGGCATAGACTACTTTAAATCCGTAGTATTCTGATAATTTCCAAGGAATCAACCGGTAAATTTGGTCTTATTTTCATCTGTTTGGCTTTTGGTAGAATCAAATGTTTGATCAACAACTGAATGACTAAGTGATTATTACTACCTTGGATTCCCATTCATGTCTAGAAACTACTGCTCTTCCCCCAAACTGAAGATGCTGATGTATCAGCACACTACCTAGAAGAATATATTTAATCTCTAAAAGCAGGACTATAAACTAAATGTTGAATTGTGAAGGCTTTTTTTTTTTTTCTGTTTCCAGGTTCAGTGGAGCATGCCAAGCATATGATAAGTGAATGTATTTCATCCTATTGTTTTAGAAACACATTCATTCTCCTTCTGGAGGATCTTTCTCTGTAATACACACACGTTCAGTTTCATTTTTCACTAACATAATCATTTGTGCTTATGCAATATATAAATAAAATGCTAAAAGTCTAGACAGTTCTCATAGTCTCCAAGAGTACCAATGCATTGCATATACACTACTTCTAGCAGTTATAACAACAAATTTTGCATTCAGGTATCCCAGGTGTAGATATGATTATTGACCCAGAGAATCGTGTCCATTGCCCAAGTACTCTTCTTACCCTATGCAAGGCCCTGACAACAGCCAGAGTTTATAAAAAAAATGCATTTTTATATCCCATGAACACAAGTATGAGTACAGGGATGTATTGAACGTGAGCTGATATACTTAAAAATAGGCAGACCCTGAGGTGAGGAGTTAGTTTCACATTTTGGAGTATTCAGAGTGTTTATAGAAGAAGCGGATGTGGAAATACTGCAGGTGGTGTTTTATAAATCCTCCAGTTTTCTTTCATTGGCTTTCATCAATTTGAGCTCCTGTCTGTGTCCTCAGTATTCTTCTTCTATAGCCTACTCCATCCTCAGAGCCTTCAATCAGTTTTCTATTACGTTGCTACATGAAACTAAGCCTCCGAATTATTGTTATCTGAGCTCCCTCTGACTGATCTTTTCTGTCTAGGTCTTCTAAATGTTTGCTTTAATAATCTTCTACAAAGTACTTGCAGCTACCTCTTCAAGGCAGATGAAACTAATAAAAACATGAATTTGGTGATTTCTAGTTGTTGTATTAAACAGCTGGCTATGATCAATTGAGGTCTCCCACTGCATCTCCAGTTATGCACTCATAATTAACATTTCACACTGTGTTAGGACAAACGGGTAATTCTGTGATGGATAGATGCTATGATGTATTCCTATGAGGCACAGACTGTGGTTAACTGTGTAATCAGATACAGATGCTGTGATGCACGTCTTAGTCTTCTGTGTTTTAGTCACAATCCCCAGAGAAATGCTATAAGGACATGCCCAAAATGCATCATGTGGGAAAAGACCTTGGATGCTGCCCTGGAACAGTTATTCAGGTAATGCAGGGAATGCCAGTGGCAATGCAGGGATTGCCAGACATTGGTTCTGACCCTAGGCTGCCTGGGCCCAGCTCCACAGTCTTGGCTTTGATAATTCACATCACAGACAGCAAATCTGGGCAGAATCAGACCCATGTATCCACAGAACATTTCGTTTCTTAATAATAGAAGCTTCTGTGTTTCGTGAACTGAATTACTAGGAAATATCCCTTACATTTCTGTTTTGTCTTTGGTCACATGTGAGCAAGTGGGAACCCCAATATTATCATTCTTTGCTTTTATAGAACAAAATACAGTCTAAAGTTCTCAGATTTCTGTTACCAGTATCTGTCTCCTTAGTGAAGACTCTGACAGTCTTTTGGATAACAGCATTCCTCTGCTTACTCCTCTGTCCTAAATGTTCATAGCCCTAGAGTTTAGCTACTCACTGAGCAAGATGAGCTAGATTCATTTCTTCTCTGAAATAGGTGGAATTACACCAGAAATTGTACCCATTTTTACTATTTTAACTTTCTCTGGCTGTAATAATGCATTTGTACAGGTGGGCTAAATTAAAGCTTGCTTATCAGAATTTGAACATGTCCTGCTAATATTCTCTTAATATATTTTTACCCAGAGGGATCATTTGTAAGAAGGAATTTAAAAAATGGGAAGTTTCCTCATTTGAGATCATCTTCACATTCACAGTCACTTACATTCACAAGATAAGCTTTTGATTCTTGAGTCAAGGAAGTAACTGCAAGAAACAGTAGATTCATTTTCTCCATACAGGTCATCCACTACCTGAGAAGGAGATTACTTCGGCTGCACACAACCACAGCTATTTGCTGTACTAGCAAAGGCAATCAAGGACGTTCCTGTCCACTCTTCTCTTTTCCTGTTGATTCTTTCCCTCTTATTTTTCACTTGAACCATGTATAAGCTGTCCTACCAGGAAGTGGGCAACTCCATTTTGAGAATCCTGAGTTAAACGTATGCAGAAAAGTGTCCTAGCATGGACTCAGGTCCTTCTGCCCCTGTTTGACCCCACTTGGACTTCTCTCCTTATATCCTCTAGGAGGATGATCTTGCCCTACTTCCTACTGATCTTTTCCTACTATTCCTATCTCATCATAGCAGCAATAATAATATGCAGTTCTTATTCAGTAATTTTACTTGCAGATCTCAGAAGTTCTTTATAAATGACTTCAGTGCTGTTGGTAACAATCAGAACAAAATAGAATGAAACATTCTTAAATGCTATAGGGAATGCATTTTTTTACAAGGCAAGTATAAAATTATAGATGTTTACTTCAACGTTTTATTTCAACAGAGTCTTTCCTCTATCATACAAACCCTAAAATTTTATCACAAAAATAAAATAATAAAATGTATGAATAATTGAGCATGAAAATAGGCTTGAGTTAGCAATGCATAACTAAGTTATTAGAAAAACAATCCTGCTAAGGTTACAAAACTGGGTTTTATCTTATGATTCTGTAAGTATACAACCACAAAGAATTCTTGCATGTATCCTTAATAGTACAGAATGAGATCTTACAATTTTCTGTTCAAGCAGAGGAATGTGTGTGAACAAAGTAGTTGTATAATTTTGCCTGGAAAATACTTGAACAGGAACCAGTCGTAGGGAAACACTGAATTTCATTCAAATGGATTCTGTCACACAGTGCTGTAAGAGGAAGGTTTACTCACACCAGTAGATCTCATTCATAAACATAGTGCCTTTAATTTCATGAAAGCTACTCAAGTGCGTATGGTTTATCTGCATGATTAAGAAAATTCCAGTCAACCTGCGATATGCAGGAACATTTCTCTTTTAACTGGAACGAATCTTTTCTAAGTAAATAAATGTGAATAATTATTTTCTACCTCAGCTGAACTCAGGCACAATCAGTCATCAGGCAATATGTACAGGTCAGCATCCTGATGGAGAATCCCAAATTGCTGACAACTTCAGGCTGTTGCTAAGGCTGTAAATCTGCCTCTAGCTGTTTTTTTGTCTCGGTTGCTGGGGGACCAAATGCTGCTTCTAAATCCTCTGCTGCAGGTGCATTAATATAATCTAGTTTCACTTTGCAGACAAAGAACCTCTTCTAATGCAAGGAAGGAAAACCTAGGTACCATGGTGATGAGGATCTGATAAAATACTTAAGCAAACAAAGTTACATCTACAGGAGAAAAAAAAGTAGTAGGTGCAGATCACCACACATGCAGCACTTCCCTATCAGACAAAAACTATTCCAGACAAGAAAGGAGAAACTGTCTGAAATAAAACATTACGGTACTGACACATAAAACATATACATCTAGGTGAACAGAATCAACAAGAGATAACTGGCATGAAGTGGGAAGACTCTGTTGCTAGCTGAATGAGCTCAAGATGCATCCAATCCAGAGGCTTGTTCCTAAGATGTTTACTAAAGAAGAGGCTGGGAGAGCATTTTAGACAGAGTGATTTGTCTGTCTATCAGATTAAGGTAATTCTTCTAACCACTTCTTTTTTTTTTTTTCCTAACAGTTGATAAAATATATCATTTTGTTCTCTGAATGGAATTAATAAAAACAATCCATGGTGAACCCATGAAAGCAAAGTGACCAGAGTATTCCTAAAAGCATTATGCAGACAACCTAACCTTCTTTCTCCCTACATAATACAAAGCAACTGTGCTCATGAAAAAGACACAGCCATTCACATGAACATTCAATGTTCAGAAAAAAGATAAACATCACCTTCTGAGTACTAATGATTAAAATTTGGCTATCCCCAAATCTCACACTTATATAGAAGACTATATTATTTGCTATTCAAACATTCTATTTGTATGTGTTTTGCAACACCCAGATTATCACAGTTAACACAAGTAAAGTCACTAGTAATCTAATTTTTAGCTTATTTTCCCAAGAAAACAGGGCTTATGAGAAAGGATTGCCAGTCAGTTGATCCTTCTCCCTAGCTTTAAGTCGTAGCTTTTAAGACAGTCAGCACTTTCAACCATTTTTAAAGAGAAGCAAAAGACATTTACGTTTTTATAACTGTCATGAAAACTAGCAAACAAGTAGAGGAGAGAAATCCAAACTGATGAGTAGGGAGGAAAAGGCAGGCAGAATTTTATTGTCATACTTTCTGTTTGGCAGCAATGGAATTGTCAATTGTATATATTTTGTAATGATGCAATTGGTACGTGCCTAACCCCAAACTAGAAACTCTGCTTTTTCTGGAAAAGGGAAAAAGAATTGGAGGGGCAATAGGATTAATAATCAAAGTGGCAGTGGGCTGCTTAGGGAAAAAAGAACACAAATTGGCATGAAGTGCAAGTTTCAACAGATTCATTGTGTATGACAAAAACTTGTTCTACTGCCTGAAGTCAAAGATGGAATGCAAGCAGAGCCGAGAGTAAGCTAGAAGGACAGCTGTAAATCATTGGATTATTCTACTTCCTTAGATGATAAAAAAATACAATTTAATCTTTGACTGAATATGAGGTAGTTGTTGCCTAAGTACAGAAACTCAAGATTTTTGTGATAACAGAATAATAATTTCTATTTAATTGCTGAATTTAAACTGAAAACTAATTTCTCAATTTAAATTATCCTGAAAGTTGAGAGAAATTATCTGATTAATCAAATACAATGAGGAAAACACAAATTAGTGAAAAAAAAAGTACTTCTATTACCTTATGCATTTTTGCAGTGTCTAGAGATTTCACAATTCTGCTGAAGTGCTGAAGACCAAGCTCTTCTAGTTGAAAAGTTGCCAAATAGCAAATAACTGGCAAAAGAGAAATATATTTAAAATGCAACAGGAAAGTGTGGTAAATGTATACACTCTGTTCAGCATGCTCTAGGGCTTTAATCTTAAATACTCTTCTATATTGCTTATCTAACTGGGCAATATAGTGCTTGTCAGTGAGAAATCGTAAAAGGAAAGTTATAATATTCACCTTATGCTTATTATTCACCTTGTGACTATGCTGTGGTTCATATAAGTCAGTTATCAGTTTCTTGAATTAGATCTAGGCTAGCATAAATTTACAGTTTTTTGAAGAATTTATATAGAATTCAATGCAAAAATTGTAACAGCTGTCCACTTACACAAAAAATGTAAAGCAGCAGTAGCTATCCAAAAAGCATCCAAGATAGAGGTCCTCCCAGCACCTGCAAATATCTGTTCGCAAAACTGGGATACCTACTAGTGCAGAATTTGGAATCCTCTAAGACTGTGCAGAGATTTCATTATGCCACCCTCATTGCTAAAATAAGCAGCTCCGTCAACCCCTAAACGCTTGTTCCCATTCTCTCCCTTTACTTCCTGGCATTTCTTCTCTAGGGCAAGTACCCACAGAGCCAAGGTGAATCAGATTGTGAATTTTAACCTGAAACAGTTTCATGATCAGTTTGCTGGATGGCAGCTAAAAAATTCTAACTCATGGGGGTGAGAATTGGTGGCCAGTGATGAGGATAAGGGCAGACCATTTCTTTGGGCAATTGTACCATCTAATACACCAAGTATATGCATATTCCATCTGTGAAATTCCACGTCAATGTGGCAATAAGGCAGGGAAAACAGGACTCAAATGGCTCCTGAGAGGCATGACTGAAAAGTTTCTGAAAGGATTAAATTGTTATAAACAGCTCTTTTATGATGTAATGAACATTTCCAGTGTAAGCAAAGTCATTCTAAAAAAATCTAACGTGAAGGAAAAAAAACTAAAAAAAAGTTTTGATAGTGGATTTTTCAACATATTCTGTTTTTAATATTCTTAAGAGAGGATACCTTTCCAAAATCATAGTTTATTGTACAAAACAAAAGTTTTAAACATAAAATTTCTAGTATTTCATTTCCCTTTTATTTTCAAGTGATCACTTTGCATAGATATTGCAATTTATGCTTTTATTCTAAATTATAATTAAAACAAATTTTCAAATTGTGGAATTCTCTGAGAAATCCAGATCTGATTCTCTCATTCCCTTCTGGCACATACGCAGTTTGATACAGAAGGAATCAGTTCTTTGAGATTTCAATGGGCCTGCAAAGTTCACGAGCTTCCGTATCAGCTTTTATTTGACCATATTGACTTGCATCAGTCAGACTTCACTCACACTGCAGTATTTTAGCTGCCACCAAACCAATAAGTCCTGACCAATATGCTGCAACCAACCCAGTGAATCGTTAGGCTTCAATCTTGTGCTTTAGCATAGCAACATATTTAAGCAGTCTTAGTAGAATATACATTTATCTCCTACAAGCTTTATTAAATTCAAATCTGCTCACACATAGCAACAGCCCTTTTAAGCAGCTTTGATCATTTAAGTGTCAATGCAGCTTGGCAAAGGGAATCACAAGCAGCTTAAAAAAATATAAGCCAATGACCTTAGACTCTCAACTTGTTGATAAAGGAAAATCTTCTGGGGTCTCCCCTTTGTCTGTGATTAATGGAGGCTTTTGAGTGGACCAGTCCTAACAATCCAATTATTGCAACACTCAGCTTAAAGGTATAATTTATGTGATCCAGACACCGAAAAACAAGGCTTTGGAGAAATGGAGACAATGAAGCATTATCATTTAAAATAAACTCAATCTTATATGAATTTTGTCCTTGATATTCCCCTCAGTTTGCTACTTGATTTTGACTTCTGCGTCTTTCCTGGGATTGTGACAGAAGCAACCAGAATTACAGTAAAAATGTAATAGCTTTTAAAACATAAAATGTAGCTGTAATTATGTTAGCTATGTTTTAATATTTTCAAACATTTTGAATGAAATAGTCTTGACATTACAAAGTACCCCAAAAGACCCAGAGAACCAATGCCAGCGCAATTCATGATTCCAATTCATTTAGGAACTTTATAACTCAACCTAAGTGTATCTGTCTTAAATGCATTGCGTAAAAGTATTTAAAAGATGACTTTTTAATACTTCTCAATGCCTGAAAAAACATTGGTGATAGTATCTCCTCTAACTAGCTAGCTCATTCCATCAGACACAGTTGTATTATAACTGATTTTAACCTAGTAACTAATGTAAGGCAGACTATTGACCTAACACATGGAGACAAGACGTAAGTCTATTTACATCATTGTGATGACTAGTAATGAAGAAGCTCATGTATGGATAGAAGCAATGGTTTCTCATGTTGTGAGACATGCTTTGTTCCTCGACAGACAGCGCTCTGTTATACCGTTTCATCTCAGAATGGCAGAGGTATTGAATCTCATAGAAGACAATGAAGGAAAACAATGAGCTTTCAAGATACTTCTAGTCAGTGATGTTATTTCCAGCCTGTATGTTATAATTAATCTAATCTTCAGGCATATTCTACAGAATTTTCTCAGGTAAATATCCAGCTAATACCTGTGAGAACCCAAACTAAATAACAATTTCAGGATTTAGACGTTACAACATCAGGCTATTGGAGAAGGCCCTGTATTTCATAATGCACTGAGCACGACGACCGTGCTTTAAATGTAACAATAGGACCTGCACTAATAAAATAATGTTTTTTAAAGATCTGTGTTAAACTTATTTGCTGTTTTAAATAAAGCTTACCTATATAGAGATTACGCTCAGAAATCAGACAGTATCTCCCATCACGAGCAAAAAAGGCACTGACTACTACGTCCAGCAAGGATTTATATTCTATGCATCCAGCTAGTGTTTCCAATACAAATTTTTCTTCTGCCACATTAAGAGTCTATCGAGACACAAAATTAATAATGATTAATGTTTTCTGGAAAGAAAATGTTAGTTGTGTATAAAAAGAAGTACAATCATTTTGAGGTAACTGAACAACACAAATAGCGAACAGCTCAGAGGGCTGTCACATCACAGATATCAATCACATTTTTTAAGGAGATTCCTTTCCAGGTAATATTTGCAAATGTAGGAACTGCAGTACAGATTTGGTAAGAGATTTACCCCAGATAACACAAAGTCATCGGCGGCAACAGGAAAAAAAATCATAAATGCTAAAATTTGTGAGTCTTTTACTGTCCATCAGGCCATGTTCTTATCTTCTTAATTACCCTTCAACTGCTTTTCCTTGAACTGCTTTCCCTTCAACTGCTTTCCCTTCAACTACCAGTTGGTCAGCTTGGCAAGCATCTTGTGTGAGTACTTCAGCATGAGAAAGGCCAGATAATTTACAGGTGAAAGTAACATGCAGCTATAATCTTTTATTGCACTGATTATTGAAATTTATCAAAGACAATAAATCTTGAATAATATGGCTCTAGAAACAATCTATCTCAAATATTACAGCTTATTATTATCTGTTTTGTTGTGTAAAGCATAGTAAGCTTATAGTAGATGAATACTGGATGGTTCTATTTTTTTAATATTTGGAAGCCAATATATTACAGCGTTGAGCAATGGCTGCACTGGATGTAAGTAAAGCATTGTAATATGTGTTCACAATGTCATTCTCATAAAACATATCTGAATACATTCTCTTTATGACACTGAATTTCAGTTTTCCTGATTCCAAAGTGTTTAAGTTGTAAAAGAAGGATCCTGTCTGTGCATGAGATTGTCTGGCTGTAGTATGAATACGTGCTGACTGGCATCTCTGCCTTTTGAGAGATTCCTGATGCCCTTAGTCTGCTTCTGGGGGCATATCTTCCCTGCTCCTTGACACTTAGCTGTGGCTGGGAATGGGTCAAGTTGCTTCAAGAATAGAAGAGAATGTGTAAGAAAGCTTAAGCATACGATTTGTGAACACAAACAACTTCTAAAATTTGTTAGTACAAGAAATTCCATGAATTAAATGGAGAAATATCTGCAAAAAGCAAGCCTCGCCAGTGTGGGTGCATGATTATAAGTATGACAATGGGAGCTGTTTAGGGGAGGTCAGAAAAGGATGGGTAAGGAAAGAAAGAAAAGTTCTTGTTTCTGGAGGGAAGGAAGAGAAGGAGCACCAGCCATGCCCTGCTTGAGTCTCCTCAGGATAAGGATTTAGTTTGAGGTGAAACAAACATTTAAGGAAGAAGATAATATTTGATGAAAAGATAAAACAGCTTTCACCTCCTGAGAGAACTAGGTAATAGCATGTACTGATCTTGCCTACTTCTAGGCAGAATATGCACATTTTGCAGATGCTATCTGATTAATTTATAGCACTTCAGATATCAGTGCTAGTCCTCTCCAGGGGTCTAATCAAAATGCCATGCAAAGGAAAGAAAATATCCCTACTGAATTCACTGGGGTTTGGATCAGTCACCAGAACTGAGCACTCTTTCGCCCTTAAAGTCAGTGAAAATGCTACTAGCCATTTCAATAGGGAAAAAAGCCCTAGCATGTTAGGATATAAATAGGAGAATGCACTGCTTCTACTATTTACAGTCCATGTTGCAGTCACCAGCTAGTATTTTCATGTAACAGTGCTGAGCATCTTGAAGAGGTACAGTTAAGGCTATTTTCCCTTGTACTTATTAAATTATATGAGCAGAATGTTGCAGAAAAATCAGATTCCACCCTTTTCATAGAAAGATCATAGCATGCATCTATATCAGTAACCAATAATACAGATTAGACTTGTGCAATTTAGTAGGACATTTCTCCACTGTATATATCAAAATAATCTCCCATTAAATTATTTTCATATCAAAAAATAAACGAATGACATTTGACATTTGGCGACTTTACTCACAGTTGAGTGGGCATGTGTGAGACATACAGCTAAACCAATACAAATGAGAACGATAAAGAGTTATGCCAAATTACACCATGTTCTTGCAAACGGAAAGCTCATAAGCACGTTCCTCTTGCTATCAATATCAGAGGAATAAAGGAGTAAAACAGTGAATATGGAGTGGCTATTCCAGTTTTACAGAAGTAAGCTTTTCAGTAGGTGGGGTTTATAAAAGTCAATATGATGGGTCTGATCTTGCAATTCTAATTGAAGCAAATAATTCCACTGAAATCAAAGTGAGTTATTTACATAGAGAAAGGCACAAATATTGCACGACAGTTTCTGTATTAGAATATGTCTCTTGTTAGCAGTCAGTTGGACAAAAAACAGCCTGGGATGCTTCAGTTTGATGCAAACCTTTTTTTTCCTTCAAAATGAACAGAAGCAGTCCATTTTTATAAAAGGTCTGATAAAATCATGTCCTTATGTAAAATACACTAGATGAAGGATCTCTATGGATGTGGATCATTTTTAGATTTAATTGAAGATACTGAATAAAAAGAAGGGGCTTTAATAAACAAGAATGAAGATATTTTCTGGAGGGCATCAATCTGATGGGAAGAGTATTAAAAAGCATTTAGGAAGATAAACAAAGAGAAGCAGTGTTTGCATTCAAACAAAGAATAATAGAAATAAACATGTAGTTTAGAATGTGAATATCCATAATTTAAAGAACGAAGATAGGTTTAAATAATTAAGTTAATGTATTTTCAGGACAATTCAAATTGAACTCTGTTTTAATACCAATGAGGTCACAACACTGGAACAAGAACATTTATATGCATTTACTATTTGCTTTTACGAGCTCTGAAGGCCATAGCAGACTATGTGAGATCAAAGGTGAAGGCTGGCTTGTTGCACCTAAGAATCACACACCATATAACGAATGAACCCATGTTCTTGAAAACATTCCCAGTGAAAAGCAAGTCCAGCACTATCTTCCAAATGTTATAACATATAATGCAATAAACACAAAGATTGTAAATAGCTGAATTACAAGTCAAAGTGTAATTTCTTTCCTGGAAGAAAATCACGTATGAGAACATATTGGGAACAATCAACATAAATTCTTTTCATGACATAAAATTAACATGATGCAGAAATAAAATATATGGAGATTAACACAGACTTTCCTCTAGATTAATTTTTATCATAACATTCTAATTAGAAGAAACAAAATGCTTATGATATTTCATTTGTTTAAAAACAGAAGGCGAATAATCAGTGAGATTCCCTAACTCCACTTGTATACAGAAACACGAATTAGGACTTGGAAGATGGGAACTGAGACTGGAACAAGCCTTTCTCTCATGCTTCCTGAGTGGCTTTGGAGAGATTATGTTCTCTCTTGAAACCTGGGTTTATAGGTTTTTCTAACCTATAAAATGAGATTTACTTAGAACATACTCACATATGAATGAAAAGTGCATAATGATAGAACACGGGGGAATGGTTCTAAACTAAAAAAAGGGAGAGTTAGATTAGATGTTAGGAGGAAATTTTTTATTCAGAGAGTGGTGAGGCATTGGAACAGGCTGCCCAGAGAAGCTGTGGTTGACCCATCCCTGGAGGTGCTCAAGGCCAGGCTGGATGACACCTGTGCAGCCTGATCTAGAAGGTCACAACCCTGCTCATGGCAGGGGACGTTGGATCTAGATGATCTTCAGCTACTACGAGCATTTACATTGCTTCTCAAAACATACTTCATTCTGAAAAAAGAGAGGTTTTGGTCTGTGAAATGTCCTTTGCTATCTTCTCCTTGCAGTTCAGATATCAGCACGTGCCTGCCAGCTGCAATAACCTCGAGGACCTGGCACTTGACAATACTGGCATCCGTAGTGGCTCCCACAGGCTGGTAGAGAGCCTGGTGAAGGTGCTAAATCTCAGAACGTATTCTGGAGTGACCTGTGCATGCTGTCTTTTTATTTTGAGAGATATAACCTAGCTCAAATTTGTTCGTTTCACCAGGATCAACATCAAATACCTGGACAATAAGCTAACAAGCATATTTTCTGTAGGTTGTCAACAGGTTATCAAAAAGCTAGACAAGATACATCAGGTATCACATTAGAAGGACATAAAGATTAGAAATATACAAATACAATATTTAAAGATACATAATATTAATAAAACACAGTTGAATCTGATTATTCTCCCAGGAGATAGAAAACAATTTAATCAAATAGAAAACCAATAGAATAGAATATATTAACTTGTTGAGAAGTCAAGTCTGATACACTGGATACCTACTTAACTGAATAAAGAGCTGTGTCTTGCAATCATATGGATTTGTACTTTCAAAATCTGAGTCTGTTGATTTTTGTCTGGCCAGCAGTTCACAATGTTAGTTTTGCAGTTTATCATGCTGCTACCATGAGACATACAGGCTTAAATTGAGTGTGGTTTAAAGTGGTAGCCTTAATCAGGATTCTAACCAGAGGAAGTTTCTGCTGAAAGCAGTTAATACTGACTAATTGGTAAGTGGCCAAGCCTGGAGATCATGTGTACAAAAACACTACAATATTTTGGGGAACACAAACCTATTATGAAATAGAAAAGAAAGAAGTGAAATGAATTTTCCCTGATAAATTATAATCATCTATTTGGTACTGAAACATTTCCTGAAGCTGAATTCTGTAGAAAAATAGATCTTACTTTGTTGGATGAATTCCCAGCAAAAATATTATGTAGTAAGTGAGCTGAAAGAGTGTTTCAAACTATCCCAGAGAAAGATTTTTGTCTTATCTATGACATCAGCTATCCTCTGTTTTCTTTTCCATTTGAAATAGTTTATTAAGAATCCTAACATTCATGATTTTCTAACGGAGTTACTGCTTCTTTTGTCTTTATGTCACCTTTCCTGGGCTGAGAAGAGTAATGCTCTGAATATTAATTTTTACAAGTATTTATTTTGGCAGCAGTGAATTTAGCTGAATTTACCCAGTCTCTGCTCAGTGAAAAATGATTATTTTGAAACTGGATCAGTTCCCTGATGTAATTCAACACATGAATGCATAAAGAGTTATGCCAGTACAGTGCAAGAGACAGAAAATAGGGGCCGAAGTGGAAACTGTTTAAGAAAGCAAACAGTCAAGAAATGTGTATGGATTTAACCTGTAGTCTCCATACCAGAACTCTGAAGTTTTGTATTCCTGCAGTCATTTATGTTTATGCAAAATGAATACAAAAGAAACTAATTAAATGGAATAGCGGCATTTTATTCTTTACTGTCAGAAGTGGAAATGAGTACTTGAGCTACATGGCAGTATGGAATCAGAGTTTTGACAAAGTAGTTAGTACACAGCATGTACAGACAACAGTAGGTTAATAATACTGATGTCTTAATGATTTTTTAAAGCTGATTCAATACACTGGCTGCATCAGCAGAAGTTAGGGTGGCAGTAAGGACAAAGAGATGTGAAAAGATGACAGAGCTTGGTCAGGAGAGGATAGGAACTGCTTCAGCCAGCGTAGCTACAGATTGGCAAACCTTAGTCAGGTTACTTGCAGTATTAGATTAAAATCAGGTAGTCAATTTACTGCCAGTTGCCTTCTATCCTGTTGTGACAATCACTTATGTCCTCAGAGCAAGAATACTAGATCCTGCGAGTCAGCTTCTGAACTGCTTTTGTACATATAAATAGGTGGTGCTGACAGGAACTTTCATTTGGAAGGAGAAAAGGAGAAAGGAAATGACAAAACAGTTTAGAAGTGGAAGAGAAACTTCCCCTGTGACTGTCAGATCCATTTTAGGAAGTTGTTGCGTCCCCCATCTTTAGTGGCTACCCAAGCAGTTATTCAACTCTTCTGATCTTTTTACTTCTCTCTTTTCTGGTGATAACCTCAAGAAATTTGGTCTTAAAATCATGAATGAAAAACGTCGGTACTGTAAGAAAAATCTATGAAAGCTACAAGAGTATGTTAGAAAATCGATAACTTCATAATTCATAATTCACTAAAAAGTTGTAAACGATGTAAAATGAACTGAAACAATGTACCTGCAACATCTTAGCTGATTCATTCAAGAAATCCTCCATGCTCTGATTTTCTGGGTTAAATTTGTTAAGCTGTTGGATTATTATTGTAATATGTTTTCCATGGCTGACCATCTTCACCATGGAGAATCCTATAAATACAGTAAATCATTAATTTTTCATGCCTTCTTCGGTTGTAGCATAATATATGTTGATAGGCTCATAGAGAAAATACACTGCAGTAATGTACAAGAGAACATTTAGGTCAAGCTTTCAAAATCACAGTTATTCAGAACCACTAACAGGAGAAATGAGAAAACTGTAGAAACATCAATAAAATACAAGACATAATTACATATCTCTTATTTTGCAAATATCTCAAGAGATCATTAGGATGATACTTTAAATGGTTTCTGTATCAGGTTATTTGATAAAATATAATTAAATATAATCTAGAGAAAAGCATTAATTTTTGCATGTGTGCTATACAGGTCCTACTTAATACATTGATCTTCCCAGTGAGATGTAAATGAAAACAGAACTTTTAGTCTTAAACCCTGTTACATGTAGTTGTTAACAGCCTATTTTTCAAAAAGAAAAAAAAAAGGAATGGGAGATGAGACATGAGACATAGAAGGAAGTCAGCAGGCTGGGCAGTGATAGCAACACATCGGTAGCCTCAGCCACTGCCAAGGTTTCTGAAGGCACAGCAGTTGGTTACTTTTTATGCTTGACGTTTTGTTTCTGAAGTGAAGGGATTACATCTCTCTCAAATGATGTCTTACTCATAGGTGTGAGAGTTCACAGTGCTGGCTACCTGGATCTTAATGTCTGCGTGACAAGAACTATTCATTAGTTCATACATGTGTGCATATTGCTATGTTAAAGACCAATAACAACAACGATCAGGGCTGAAAGTCATTAATCTGGCTTAGCAATTAGAAAAAATGAACACAGAAGTAATTATGTATGGTGAAAAAATATGTTTTTGAAAATTGTTCTTCCATTTTGTTTATTGTCATATTCTGCTGTTGGGAAAGAAAGCTTGATCAAGATGATTCATTCTTGCTGTGGTAAAGATAATTCATTTCTTGTTGTAGAAGGATGTAGTAACATTTCCTGATACTGTGTTCTTATACTCTGCCTTTCAGCATTATCAAACTCAATTATAATTGCCTAAGCAGTATTTTTAATTACTAAATTACTGCTGAAAAGGAAGTGTTTGTCTGTGATTACGTGCAATATAGGCATTTAGTTACCTTGTGTGATGAAGACAAAACGTCCAAATTAAAAAAAATGACCAGCAAGACAAGATTGGATCAGGACAAGCGATGACAAATAAAGAAGAGATGCTACAGTGTCTGTGTCATAGGGGCAATCATCATTTCTCCCCTCCTCTGCAGAACATTATATGACTCTCTGTACCTGCCAAGGTTCTTACACTCACAGGGAATTTTTGATAAGGGGGAGAGAAATACCTCTGCACTCATTCAGATTGAATCATAATTCAGGCTCCAACAGCTCTCCCAGTGACAAATATTTTTTCTCCTGGCATAGGAGAAATCATAGTTGAGCTCTCATCCTTTGTACATGCTGATATTCCTCCCCCTACCTCCCTCCCAAAAAACAGTCATAAAAAAAAAAAAGGAATATGAAACTAACAGCTTGAGTGCTTTGGACATAGAGGGGCTCTTCCCCTGTGAATGTATTTAAACAAACTGCTGTTATTATCATAGTTTTAAAACATATACACAAAATCCCAAACTTAATGCATTGTGTTATAGAGTGCATCCATACATTTAGGAGAAAATACTAATTCTGGTGTATGATACAAATTTGATATGAAGAAAATGTTGTTTTCCATTATCTGATACAGAATTTCTGTTAAAGGAGGTAAGAACCCGATGTGGCCTTATTTTGCAGCAGGGCCTGGAGATACTTTGAAAGCAACTGCATATACTAAGACTGACCACAGACTGTAGGCACTGGTTTCAACGATCAGAGAGATTCCTTCAGTTATTACATCTGCTCCTCCATTCCTTGCCTACAAAGACGGAGATTACATTTCCCCTGCCAAAAGCAGCCCTTATTAACAGAGGGCTGAAGCAAATCTCCCTGCAAAACGCCATCACATCACGTAGCTGCCGCTCTAAGTAGGAGAGATGTTTTCCTCAGCTGCATGCCACAAGAGCCCCTGAACACAGGGTGTGTTTGTCCCAGGGTCACATCCCGTCCTTCTCATTTACTCTGGAATTTTCTGGAGCCCTCTGAGCAGCCCTGGGCCCTCTCAGCCGTCCTCCCCTGAGGGAGCAGGGCCTCAGCGGGGGGCACCTACATCCCGCACCTCACTGTTGTATTTTATTTCACTATCTGGTATGCCTACCACAAATATTTCGTTGGCAGTGCATTTTTTTTTTTTTTTAAATCTAGCTTTAAATACCCACTGTACAAAACCTCCTGTACCTCACTCACCCACCAGGCAGACACGCCGAAGGACACCACTACTGCTTGACCGAAATCACCACAGCGAAAGCAATCTCTGCCTTGCCCAGGGCACTTCACCTCACACATTCACCATTCCACCCGTTGTTCAGCTCAAAGCCGTCGCATCGCCGCGGTTGCTATGCGGCGCGGGAGCTGACGGGAGCTGTAGTTCTTCCGCGCGCTTGCCTTCCTGTGGCACAGCGGCGCCAGCGTTGGCGAAGAACTACCCGGGCAGGAGAAAAGATGGCGGCGATTGTTTGCCTCCGTTGCCGAGCAACGCACTCATCCGCTCCTCGGTTTTTGCACTAACGAGAGACTTAGAAATTAATCAGCCGATTGCTACACGCTCGGTTAAGGATAGCTGTGACAAGCAGAAGTTTGGCGTCCGGAATGCGACACGCTCAGCATCACTCATGGGGAGAAGACTACAAATCCCGGCACGCGCTGTACCGCCTCACTCAGCATCGCGCCTCCGGCTGCGTTGCGTGGCATGCTGGGAAATGTAGTCCCCCGCCCCCTCCTCGTGTTACGCAAATGAGCAGCTTGGTGGGCGGGGCGAGCCCCCCGGAGGCCACTCCCAGCCGCCTTCCGATTGGTCGCGGGGCCTGTGGGCGTTGCTGAGGGAGCGCGTGGGACTGCCCCCGCGCATGCGCCGATCGGCGAAGGGGCGCCGCTGTCGGGCGGGTGGCCGCGCAATGTTTTGGGGGCAGACGCTGAGGCGCGGAGCAGTCGGTGCTGCCCGTGCCGGCGGCCGGTCCTTGCGCTGAGGCGGCGGCGCGCAGCCTTCGCTCGGGCGGCGCTGAGACTCTCCGCCCCGCGGAGCCTCCCGGCGAGCGGCAGGGCTCGCCCCGTTCCCCGAGCAGCCCGCGCTGCGGGCGGGCAGCCGGCAGCCCCTGTGGCCGCAGCCGGCGGGCGGCGCGCTCCGGGCGGCGGCGGCGGGGCAGCGGCCGCGGGGATGATGAACAGGTTCCGAAAGTGGCTCTACAAACCCAAGGTGAGCGGCGGGGCACGGCCGCGGGGGTCCGGATGCCGCCGCGTCAGCGCTGCCCGCTCGGCTCCGGGGGTTGCTTGGGGGCTGAGGGCTCTGCGGAGCGCTCGCAGCCGCTGCGTGGCGAAGCGGTGCCCTGTGGCACGAGCGCGCACCTTGCGCCGTGCTCAGGGCGCTGCAAGGAGCGTCGCTGGCTTTCAGCATCCGCCGCATCCCTTCCCCTCGGCTATTGCAGCAGCGTGATTCACCTTACGGAGCACTTGTTTTAATTTTGTCCTGTCACCGCCACCCGTCCTTCTTCCAGCGTTCGGCGGCCGCGCCGAAGCTCGTTCCTGTCACTCTTTTCCCGCACGCAGCTCGTTCACCCGCGTGACAGCGCTGTGCTGCTGGGTTAGAAAAAAAATAACAGGAAAAGTTGAGATGAGACTGCAGAACTGGAGCGCGGGTGGCGGCGGTGTGTGCAGGCAGCGCTGCTCGGTGCGCGGGGGACGCATTGCTCTGGTGCTGCTCCGAGCGACTGCGGTGGAAATCAACGAGAGACGGAGTAACTGGAAGCGCAGCAACTAATTACCGATAGTTCTTAAAAGACTTCTTGTTTTATATCAGTAAACTTTTAGTGGACAGAAAGAAAATATTCATAGAATTAAACGTACAGGAAATTGCACTTGTAGCTTTTGTCACGATTTCTTAATCAAAGTGAATCGGATTTCACATTAATAATGAAAACTGATCTTACGTTTATCTTCATTCTAATAGAAATTCTGTCTCTTTATGGTAAGACCTATCTACCACTATGCAGTACCGTGCTGTACACGGTGCTCTCGGTACCCAGTGTGTGCCCTTATTTCCATGGCGCTGAGCTGTGCTGGGGGACCTTCCCACCCCGCTGCGTCCTGCTTGCCCCACCTATCACTATCATCTCGTGCCATTGCACTGCGGGCAGCACCTCTGGGTTTCCTGCTCCAGGGAACTGCCTGAGGTAGGCAGAGCTGTGGCCCATTGAGACTTTGTTTGCAAATGGTTCTTGTTGGTTTTGGGAGCTTATTGCATTGCCTTTAAACTTCAAAATGGGTCAGTGTGATAGTGTCTTCTTCAGAAATAGCCTTTTTTTTTTTTTCTCATGTGCCTATTAAATTTTTATGGATAACATAGTTGAATTAATAATAATAAAATGTTTGAAACCTTGGAATGTTTTGGCGGCATTTAAGATGGAGGAGAGTTCTCATATAGGAACTTCCAGTATTTGAAGGGAGCTTATAAGCAGGAGGGGGACTCCCTTTTTGCACAAGCAAAAGGGAAATGGCTTTAAACTAACAGAGGGGAGACTTAGGTTAGTTGTTAGGAAGGAATTCTTTACTCAAGGATGTGGTGAGGATCTGGCACAGGCTGGCCAAAGGAGTATGGATGTCCCATCACTGGAGGTGCTCAAGGCCAGGTTGGATGGGCCCTGGGCAGCCTCAGCGGGGTGGGGGGGCACCCAGCCCACAGGTGGGGTTGGGCTGGGTGGGCTGTGAGATCCCTTCCAACCTCAGCCATTCTGTGATTGTATGATTCTATGACTGTAGCTTTCCTGGTTATACTGCTTACTGTCCTGTTTTGTCAAAGTATTGTTGAGATTCCTTCTGCTAAGGTTAATGGGTTCCAAGGTCTCTTTTGGAACTCTTTGGAAGATCGTGTATCCTGAAGATGGCTACTTTTGGGATATTCAGTCTGGTGGGGGCTATTCAGCGCTGATGTTGCTTAGTTATAATCTTCTGTTAGGTACTGCAGGTGCCAGGTACGTTTTATCAGTTAGATATTGCTATTGCTAGCGTAGGAGACTGCTTCTCTTGAGGCTTTCCAGATGCTAGTATCATGTAATAAACTTCTGCATGGCAGCATATGTTGCTGGTATGGGGCACTGTTGTTTGGTTACATCCAGAGGGAGCTTTGAAGGCAGTGGAAAAATGGGATCAGGAAGGAGCAGAAGGCGATGAGCTCGGGGCGCAGTGCATTCACTGTGCAGTCCATTCAGACACATCAATAAATGCTCTGGTTTGATCCCAGGGAAAAACTATTTGGTAGATCTATCCCCCAAAAGTATTTGTGTAAACTGTTTCAGCTAATATTTTTATGTAGGGGAGACTAAGAAATGAAACAGAGCAGGCATTGCTTAACAGGATGTAATTACAAAGTTATCAGTATAATTGTCAAGTTGCTGCAAGAGGCGGATACCTGCATCAGGACAGACCTCGACTTTGAAACTGCTGCATCTGTTTGAACATAGTAAGGATGCGAGAGAAAATGTGGGTGTAGGGAAGTGCAAAGTCCTGACTAATGCTGGGAGCATGTCACGACGACAGCGTGACTTTCCTGCATCCTTATGCTCTTGCTGTCTGGCCCTGTTCTGGCTCTCCAAGTAGGCTGGATACCCAGATATATAAACCGGGTCTAATGCTGATGGTTGAGGTAAATGAAGAGCTGAGGCTTGGTTTTTGAATTCTTGTGCTACATTGTTTGCAATCTGATTTTTGAGTGCTTTCTGCGAGATGAATCTACCATCCCCAAACAGGAAACAACGTGGTACGTTTTTGGAAAGGAGTTTGTGTTTACTTCAGAAGCTGGAGAAGGTGCAGAGGAGTGACTGGAAGCAGCTCTGGGCTGTAGCACGCAGCAACTGTGTGCAGTGACCACCTCAGGACAGCTGCTGCTCTGAGAAAAGGAGTGACTCCTAAATCCAAATGTTTGAATGCACGCACAGATATAATAGAAACATTTCCTGTCACTCCAGGGAACTTATCCTGTGCCTTTTGCTGTCAGAACATTCCACAGGTGCTAGGTCACTGCATGCTCCCAGGCAGATGTGAGCATCCCACAGAAGTATGGGAACAGACTGCTTTTGTAAGGTTACAAAATGCTTTTGATAACCAAAGTATTCACAATAACTTCTACGAATGTTGCTACTTGAGGTTTGAGAATAGCTTGAGCGGATAGCAAGTAACTTGCTCACCGGGGTCAGTGTTGAATGGAGCTCTGATTTATCGATATTTTGAAAGAACTGTTTCGTATTTGGCTGGAAAAAAAAAATCTGTATCCAACCACAACAAGGTGTTTTAATCTGCTTGGCATAAGACTGCAGCATCTTTGATGAATGTTCATTTTCTGTATTACTCTTTTTAGGGAATAAAAGCCAAGAAATATGTTTTTCTTGAGACTTCAATTTTTTATTTCAGGTGTTCATTTCCTACCCTTTTTTTTTTTTTTTGCTCTTGTGCATCTTGTGATAAATGTTGCAGAATTCCTTACGTTATTAGCTAACACAAAATTCATAGTTATTGGTAGCAAGTACCTTGTTTTATGCATGCTTTGTCCCAGTCAGGTGTTCACCAGGCTGGCATGAGCCTGGAGGCATGGTGCTGTTTTTTAGCACCCCTTTTGCCTAGGACTGACTGAACTACAGCTGAGCTGTTGGTGCTTGGTTTAACCAGAAGGCTGCAAGCAGCTGTGGGGATGCCAATGTGAGTTCACAGTACTGGTAGAAAGGTACAGTGTGCAAATGAGAAGAAGCTCTCTCTAACTTTTTAAAGGTCTTCCTACTAAGCTGTTTAATGAAAGTAAGCCATAGTTTATAATAATGCGTTTAATAATAGTTATTGAAGAACTTAAAGTAAAACATAGATAAACTAATTTAAAACAAGAGCTAGTAACTAGGCATCCTGGAATAAGATGCTGTGCAAGTAAGAACATTCCTAGGGGATAAAGAGTCATCACCTAATGTAGAAATGTGAGAGCCAATGGCAATTAAAAATAATCAAATAACCTCTAGGAGCTTCTGCATTACCTTATGCAAGGATAAGTGTGTTGCTGTTGTTTGTCTTGTTGGTCATTGTTTTACTTAAGGGTAGTTAAGAATTGAGCTTTAAAAGTTGCATATAAGAATGTTATCTTGCTTAGGTGCATCTGCAGGGTTACTTTATAAATGGAAATAGGAAATAAGTATAATGAAAAATAGCCAAAATTGAATTTTTTTTTAAAAGGAGGAGGAAGAGTGTTTGTGGGAATTTCTGTAGGGGAAAAGTTGTATATAGAAGATGAGTAGAAATATGAACTTCAGAGGAACAGAAGATAGTGAAAATTACTCAGTCATAAGTATGTGCTTAACACACTGTGAAGAACACTTTTAAAGTTGATTCAGTAGAATGAGATGTAGGGAGGGGGAGGATTATTTTAAGCCGTGTTTTCATCTCTCACCATTTCAGGCCATCAAAAAAAGATGAAACTGCTGGAGTAGCCAAGCAACTATTGAGACAAGTTTTGAGTGAGTGAATGGATAAGAGAGGACCAATTTACAAAGTAATAGTTAGGAAGGAGTATTTCATTTTAGATGTGATTTCTACATCTTAAAAGTGAAATATTTACTCCTCACAGGAGAGAACTAGAGTGACTTCAGTCTTGAGGAAAAATGTCTTAGGAGAACTCCTTGGAGGAAGAGTGAAGGAAGAGGTAAATGTTATTTGCACCAAAAAATTGGTGCTGTACGGTAATCCAAGTCGCTGCGCCATGCTGTTTGTGATCAAAACCTGGTACTTAATGCCACATTTATATTAACATCTAATGACTTCCAAAACCAGGAGAGTTAGGAATCTGTCTTATTTGGAGAGACAGCACTTAGAGGATTTCTGGAGATACTCACTGTTTTTCTCATCAGCTCTTTGATCTCGCTCAATTACCTGCTTAATTCTTCTTGTTACTGCTGTTTGATCAGAGCCTGCAGCTATTGAACTGCAGTAATCAGCAATATTGATAAAAATCCTGAGAAAGGCAACCTATAAATCAGCATATGTTATTCTAGCTTTAGAGTTCTGTATGCTGAACTGCTTCATTTTCAAAGCACCATCTAGTGGTTTGAACTCCAGTGTGGAAACTAATAATTCTTTGCTGTTTGTTCTGCAGCTCAGCAGCTGAATTAAAATAATTACCTCAAGTCATATAATTTCTTAGCCTTGGTTTACCTATATCTGAAAAAGTCAAGTAGGTAAACTGATGCAGTTGTCTGCTAAGAGATTTGTTTGTCTGTCCTTAATTACTTGGTGGTGAATGGAGTTAAATCCAGCTTTATTGATAACCTGGATGAGGGCATTGAGAGCACCCTCAGTAAGTTTGCAGACGACACCAAGCTGGCAGGAAGCGTCGATCTGCCTGGGGGTAGAGAGGCCCTACAGAGAGAACTGGACAGGATGGATCTCTGGGCTGAAGCCAATGGGATGAGGTTCAACAAGACCGAGTGCCAGGTCCTGCACTTTGGCCACAACAACCCCAGGCAACACTACAGGATTGGGACTGAATGGCTGGAAGATTGTGTGGAAGAAATGGACCTGGGGGTGTTGGTTGATGTTTGGTTGAATAGGAGCCAGCAGTGTGCCCAGGTGGCCAAGAAGGCCAATGGCATCCTGGCTTGTATCAGGAATAGTGGTGCCAGCAGGAACAGGGAGGTGGTCTTCATTCTGTATTCAGCACTGGTGAAGTCGCACTGGGAATACTGTGTTCAGTTTTGGGCCTCTTGCTACAAGAAGAACATTGAGGCCCTGGAGTGTGTCCAGAGAAGGGCAATGAAGCTGTGAGGGGTCTGGAGCACAGGCCAAGGGAACTGGGATTGTTCAGTCTGGAGAAGAGGAGGCTCAGAGGACACCTTATCACTCTCTACAGCTCCCTGAAAGGAGATTGTGGTGAGGTGGGAGTTGGCCTCTTCTCCCGCTTAACTAACAACAGGACTAGAGGGAATGGCCTCAAGTTGTGCTAGGGGAGGTTCAGGTTGGACGTCAGGAAAAATTTTGTCTCTGAAAGAGTGCTGGAACAAGCTGCCCATGAAAGCAGTGGGGTCACCATCCCTGGAGGTGTTCAAGAAACATTTAGATGTTGTACTGAGGGACGTGGTTTAGAGGGGGGGGGGGAATATTGGTGGTAGAACGGCTGGAGGTCTTTTCCAACCTTGGTGATTCTGTGATTACTCTAATGTGAGAGACATGCATACACCTTGCAGAATGACTCTTCTGATGTGGATTACTGCAAGCAGAGTCACAGTGTATCAAATTGAAGGTCCATCTAGCCTGGTGTCAGGTCTGGTGGCAGTGTCCTGTAACAGATGCCTAGGGGAAAAAGATGAGATGAATAGAAAGTGATATGTCCCCTGGGCTTTTTTTTTTCTTCAATTTACGGTAGTCTGCATCTTAGGCATGTGCTGAGCTACAGATTGTGCCCTTATAATTCAATAGCTTGGGAACATTTTTACTTATTGTCTAATCATTTTTCAGTCCATTTATATTTCTGGCTGCCATAATGACTACTGGCTAAAAGTGCTTAAAGTGAGGCTTGTTCTAGTGACATGTGTGTTTTCAAGTCTCCATCAGTGTCACCTGATGTGCCCTTTGTCTTGCAGATTCCCTTCTGTTCTTTGTCTTGGAAACTTGATTTGGGTCTTGAGATCCCCTGACTGTACTGCTGTGGTGGTAGTTAGCAGAATGTAGAAGGAAAAAAAAATTTCTAGTGCTTTTTGATATATATATATATTTTTAGAACACAATGTGTTCTTCTATGTTAATTAGAAGAATGACAATACAAAAAAAGAATCTGCATTGAGCCATGGTTTTTAAGCTCTAGTAGTTTAGGGTGCTAAATAATACTTTATTACTGAGCTAACTGAAAGAAGCTAGCAGTAAAAACACCTTTGACATGCTTCGTTTAGCTGTTTTAATAGTTACTGTCTCCTGTCCTGGTGGTTCTGCTAGCAACATTCATTTAAAAAAATGTACTCAGTAAAACTATTTTTAAATAATCACGTTAAAAATAAATTAATTGAAGGCTGAGTCGGTATGTTCAGCTCATGTCTGAAATCTGACTAGCTTTTGTAGTGCATCTGACAAAGCAAGTTTCTCAAGCTTGATTCTTTTAGTGGAAGGTGTTGCTGTGTTGGAGTCTGTCTTACCCATCCTCGTGAGTCTTTGTTTTCGTTTTCAAAGTACAAAATATTCAAATACCTTTTTGTAGCTAAAATTACCAGCTGGGGATCACTGGTTTAACGGCCTCATGCTTGCATTCTGGAATTGAACTGGTGCCCTTCAGGCAAGCTGAAGCTATTTAGTTTCCTCAGCCAGAGCTATCCCAAATCAACAAAGCAGAGCTCTCAGCCTGCGTATAGCAGGCGTTGCTGTGTAACAGAGCTCGGTTTTCCTTTGCTGAGGCAGCCTCAGCTGCCTGCTGTTAGGAAGCAGGTAAGTGACGCAAGTTCTAGTACGCTTTATAGAGCTGTAGGTTTAGGATACAGGAAAAGATGAGCTGTTGGGGAGATTGTATGTTTGGACAAAGAAGGGTACAGCCTTCCTGTCTCAGTGTGCCTTGCTGCTAACACTGGAGGGCCTAACTCTTATTTTGTTATCTATTTGATGAAGTGGATCAGGCTTGCTCCATTCTGTCTATATTTCTGTTCTCTGCAGTCTATGGGATTTTTCTTCTTGTCTCCCCAGTAGTCAGTAACAATTTTGTATTACCTCCATGGGCCTAGCCTGGGAATTCTTGACATTCTCAATCCTGTTGATGGTGGCTCTGCTTACTCATGTTCCTTTACGTTCACCATCTTTTCCTCCTTAGAGTATTAATGCTTTTGATATCGTTTAGGATCAGGATGCCCTGAAGGACTGATCCACAGGAACTGGGTTATAGAAGGAAATAGGATTCTGCAGTGGGGCTGTGAATAGGTATAGTGTTGCACAGCAAGTAAGACTGACCTCTGAGAATGTCATGTAAAGACTGCCCCTACTTTGTCCTGTCTTTATAGGCCACACGATCATCCTTCTTTTCTTTCACAGGACCTTATCCACACTTGATAGCTGTTCAGAATGAATAACGTAGCAGTGAGCATCGTGTCACTTCCATGTACTCCTCGCTGGGTAAATGAATGAAAGGAGGGCTGCTGGGCAAAGGACACTGAAGGGGAGAGATGAAGATGGGGTGGTGGAAGAAAGTGCTTGGAATAAAAATATCTGAAATGTAACTTCATGGTGGGAGAAAAGGAGGAGATGCTCTCTCTCAAATTGTGTACTTTATATTTTCATGTGTGGCGTAGGTGAAAATAAATTGGTGTGATGTTTATGCTGGAATGTGTTAATTCCTGCCATCAGTCAGCACTTTGATCTCTGAGAATTACAGGTGGTTGTAGCTAAACCAACCAGATGTTCAGGGTGTTCTGCATTTCTACATTGCATTCTTCTAATTTTCACCTTCCTTCATAAACCTTTTAACGTAGGAAAATTTTCCTGAAATCTTGAGGTTCATTAGACCTATCAGATTACTCAAGTTTCCTCTCAATACCAATGTTACAGAGCTGAGCATGAAAGGAATCTTGTATGTTTGTCTGAACTTGGCTTTTGGATGTTTGTTATCTTAGAATTCTTTTTAGGAGTGATGGGGGGCTCTCATATCAGTGCCTCATTGTCTGATTCTCTTTCTATAAGCACCAACCTGTTGGTATACATTTCACCTTCCTGTCTGGTTCCAGTTGCTGGAGTTTTAGTGCTCCTACTGTACAAATAAGAAGAACATTTCAGACTGCTTCCTTTAAAGCCTTCCAGATTCTCTTCAAGAACCGCCTGCTTTTATTTAATTTTCAAGATTCAGAAAGATAGAGTACCTGCACTTCTGAGTGCATTATTTAATGCTTTTGTAAAGTGTTTTTATAGAGTTAGACGAGTGTACCTAGTTTAGTTGACAGCCTTACAGAAGTGCCTTGATGCAATTGAAATGATGTCATTCTGTGGTGCAAGGTGCATTATGAGAATAAGATGGAGTTAAAAGAACATAAAAGTAGGAGAAATCATGAAGATCAAATCTTGTACCCGTGATTTCTTTTGCTTTGGATTTTAGAGGTGTTTTATGGGACATCACTGAGGCATAAGAGATGAAGTGGAAATGATAATCAGGTTTATTTCCATCCCTTGATGGTGACTGGTGTGTGTTCAAGCTGGATCACACTGGTTGTGGGGTTACACGTGTGTAGGTCCTGCAGGGATGTGTGGTGTCCTGGGTGAGATCCCTTATGGCCTTCTCTAGGCTCCACTAATCTGGTAGGTGGTGGTTGAGGTGGGTTAGAATGTTCTGTGTTGGCTGAAGTTTTTTCTGTCAAAGTTTGTGTTTGGTTCTGATAGTGAATTTGGCCACATTTGGAGGACTTTTTTTTTTTAAGAATAAAAACTAATGGGGTTGTTTCAAGATATGAGCTTCCTGTGTGTGCTTTGTAGCTGTATTGGAAAGTTTGTATGAAACTTAAAATGGGAATGTGATGTCGTGATGAGCAACAAACAACTGGAAGAAGGCTGGTCAATTTGTCTGCCTTATGTTAAGAAGTGTATGTTGTTTAACTATCAGTGCTCACTGATGTCATTGTTCATTTGATTAGTAATTTCTTCTAATTAAATGATTAGCAAGTATTTACTTCAGAAGTGATATGTTTGTTTTGGAGACTGGTTTTATATGTCATGTTATTTTTTGTGGAGGAGTGTTGATTATAGATTTACTGTATTTTGTTAATATATTTTTTAGTTATTGTTCTATTGAAGAAGTTGATGAGGCTAACTGTTTTTGAGGAAGATAAATTCTATCCCAAGCACGTGCTCTTCTGTTTCCCTAATAAAGGTGCTGCTTCTTGCTTTAAGTTTTTTCATAGTTTCTACAACCTTTTTTCCCCTCATGACTTTAGTCAGCATGTGTGACATGTAGTGTGCCTCACAGCAGTCATGGTAGGATGAAAGAAGGTGCAGAAACACTCTATTTCTATTCCTAGAAGAAGCGAAGAAGAGAGTTTTATTAGTGGGCATCAGTCTTTATTTCAGAGCATATATTCTGTTCATACATTATTTTGTGTAGTTGTTTTTGAAGGTGTATTATCTCAGTCACAAAATTTCTTTTGACAGTTGTTTTCTTTAAGAAAGCTTCAGACTGAGACTGTTATTTTTTCAGTTCACTACTTTTGTTACGTAGCTTTGAGAGCTGCTATCTGGGGCTGGCATGGTAGACACCGGTGTGTGTAGTTGATTAAAATAAACCGATGAGTTAATGTTAAAATAAGTCAGGTCTCTGAATTTTTAAGCATTTTCAGATGTGGAGCAGGGATGCAACTTGAAAAATGAATGCATCCTGGAAAAGCCACAACATAAATTTCAGTATAAACAGGATAACTTTTTACTGTAGAAATATTGTATTAATTTCTTCATACAGTGTGTGTATATCAATATATGTACATGTGCATATTCTGTTATTATGATGTTAACAAATAAAGATGAGTGAGCTGATGTCTAGTTGTGTGTTTCCCACCTGAAACAGAGCTAGACTTGATCAGTATTTAAAAAGCTTCTTAATGAGAGAAAACATCTACCCACTAAATATTAATGCATGCTTTTTCAAAAGATAAACCCTGTCAAATTACTGCAAATATTACTTCATGAGTATTCCTGAAGAGTTACTAGATGACCTTGCTCCTGGGAGCATTGGTTTTGATGTAAGAAAGCCAAGCACAGCTTTGGCTGAAGCCCAGAGCTCAGTGTTACTGGTCAGGCCAAGTGATGCAGTGCTGTCAGGGTGGTTCTGGCTCATTCTAGTTCTCACTTTCTCTGTGCCTGCGTGTTGTGAATGATCCACGTCTTGTGCGTCTTCTGTGCATTTTTAAAACACCAAACATGATTATTTTTTCTAGCTTTCAAAAGGGGAACTGAGGCATGAAGGCTTAATTTTCCCAAATGTAAGTTAATAGCCACAGTAGCCAGAAAAAGTTTAATCTGGGGTTTTAATATTTTATTCCTCATCCATCATTACTCTCTGTCCACTACTTTATATGATGTTATTTTTCCTTTTAAAGTTACAGTACTGTCATGGTTTACAGCTGAAACTGAAGACCAGATTGTATGTACTTTGTTATTCAAAGACTGGAGTGCAGCTTACTGTCGCCATATGCTAAGATTCACTGTCCAACTCCTGCTTACAAATGAGAACATATGGGAGATAGGTAATGGTGATTTTCAACTGTTAATTAGTCATGTTCAGACTGGCGCCTCACTACCCATGCATTCAGTCAGTTCTGTGCCTTCCTCATCTCCCCCTGGTGGTAAAGCCTTTGATGTGTGTCAGCCTGCAAAGCTGCTGGGCAAAAAGGTTTCCTTCTGCTGAAGCATTTTGGTTATTTGGGGTGGGGGAGATTGTATTCCTATTCAGTAGCTATCCAGCAGTTCTAAGAGCGAAGTACTTCTCATTGAGAAGGGGTACCTTACTGAAAGATGTTACATTTTTGTTTGGTTTGTGGAGGAAAAAAAAATTGAAAAGATGACGATGTGATCAACACTGTATAATAAAGTATGAATTAGAACTGCCTTTTAAATGCTGGCATCTGAGATGCAGAGGTTTTGCAAAATTGGATGAAAGCATTGTCAGTAATGATTAAACTCAAACTTTGAACCTCTTTGCTGCAAACTCTTGCCAGAATCTGAGTCAGTTTATAGCTACTCCATATCACGAGTCTGGTTACTTAACTCTGCTACTATATATTGTTTATGACTCCTTTCTTTTACTGCTTATTAGGCAACTTTTCTGTTATAAAGACAAATTTCTTGTAAAGTACTATCAGTGTGGTCAAATATATTTGTGCAGCAGTGATCCTCTAGAGCAACAGAAGTATTCACTCATCTATTCCAGTGTTCAAAATATATGAATGCAATATAATATATAATAATATATAACTATAAAAACTTTTGTGCTGTTCTTGTGAATTCTGGCTGTCTGAAGACAGTAGTGTGTCTACTGAGAGGGCAGGGTTGTGGGCGGCCCATTGCTTTGTAGGCTGCTGGCCCTGGGCTCCGCGTGAGCAATGAGGTGGCCATGTTCTGCCCTGGATCACTTCCTGACACAGCTGAAGCCAAATTCCATTTGTTTACAGTAATTTGCAGAGTTTGTTGTCAGCTTCATTGGTGGAGGAGCAGCAGGATCACCTCTTTTGTGCCAACGAGGTCTTCATATTGCCTCGTACAGACTGTGAATTTGTGTCTTTTGGACACCATTTCAGTCTTTTGGATTTGCATCTTATGTTATATTCACAACAAGGAATGATAGAATGAAATCTGCAATCTGAAGGAATATATACTGGTGTCACTAGCTCAAATAGCACCTATTCTATTGCTATTTCTTTTGCGTGAAAGATGGTGACTTGTGTATTGAGGGAGCAGTCTGAAACCAAGGTGAAGTCATGTGGAAATAAAAGAGTTGGACTTGTGATTAAATTCTTTATTGCAAAACACAGGCCCACCTCAAGTTATTTTTAGGTGACATTAGGGTACAGACCATGTTAATGTAGGTAATATTGCAGTGACAAAGGCGCAAAGCTACAGAAGCAGTGAGCTATGAAAGGATGGGGTTTTTGCGTAGTTGAACTGCTTGACTCTGAGCTGACTGTGCTTTTAGACAGGAATTGTGAAGGTACTGAAGTATCCAGTTAATGCTGTATTGTCTGTTTGGCATATCTGTTTTCTGTTTCAAGTCCATTATATGAATTGTCAAACTTAAAACTTGCAAATTTGGAGCTTGGAGCCAGTAAAGTGACGGATCAGTCACATTCAACATTTTTAATTAATTTCCAAGTCTTTAAAAGCCTCTCCTCTATTTAATTTTCATCAACTGGTTCACTATTAAATATATTAATGGCAGTATTGTCAGATAATGTAATGTTTTTCACTTTGCTCTTACTGGAATAAGGATTGATGGAACTGTAGGGATGGGGAGAAGTACAACAATTTTAGCTGAAATGAGTTTATCTTCATTTTACTTGCTTGAATGCTAGCAAGTAAAACTTTGCAGAGCTAAATACAAATGTAATATATGGAGTATGCAAACAGAGGCCATATTTTTATTTTGTGCTTACCAAGCCTCCCCCCCCCCATCAAGTGTGGAATACTGTCTTCACAGGTCGCTTCATTCTGCAATGTGTGTGCTTTATCCTGTTGTTTAGTGGCCATGAACAGTGAAGAGCTTTGCTATTTTTGAGAAGCTACTCTTAAAGCAGCAGGAGTTTCTTCTAAGGAGGGTGTTTTCTTAAGCAACTTGGGAGAATGTTTGCTTAAGCGAGTTGGGCGATGGTGATACTGCAACATGTGTTTCCATGTCTGGGTGTCCCCCTTTCCACACTCCCCAGTCTGTTAGATCCATGTGGAACAATTAAGTCCTTGATGTATCAGGTGCTAGAAAAAGGTGATGTTATGCTGTCCTTCTAGATGCTTTTCCCACACAGAATGCCTTTTATTGGGGATAAATTTGTGTTTGATTTGTGTCACTTTTCTCTGTGGGTTCTTGACAGGATGTTGGGGAAGTCTGATCTTAATCTACCTTCAAAATTATTTTTAGGGCGTTATTTCCAAATTCTAATTAGATCTGAAAAATTGAGAGATGCGCTGAGGAATATGGGGATTGAACAGAAATTGGCTATAAGCAGTGTTGGAGCACCCTCTGCAGCCTCCTAATATTTAAATGAGCTTTGTACATTTCTGATGATAGCTTAATGGTATGAATATTAAAAAAAAATCAAGTATCCAGGTGCTTTATGGGCCCTACTACTCTATGGGCCCGTCCAAGTACAATGGCAGATCTTAGGGAAAATAATTAATTAGCATGTTTTAGACCTTTTGTGTCTAGACCCCTAGTGTCCTAACAGATCTCTCTTGGAAAGAAAATCCCCAGCAGCTTTTGTAGGTTCACTGCAGTTCAGGCTGAAAAGTAAATACTGCATCCAGTAGAAACTGCATGAGAATTAGTTCTGTATAATGGACAAATTATAATGCCATTAAATAAACTGGGGAGAAAAGCTTAAGAATTTGCCTTTTTGAGAGCTAGTTTACTGCCTTCCAATCACAGTTGTCCCAGGATTTGGTAACCAATGAATCATATGAGCCAGACATTCAGCAACAGACTAATCTGATGTCATGCTGGGACATGGGTTCAGGTCAGGCTGGCAAAGAGCATGGCCAAGTACATTGCCACTGCTATGGCCTTCCTGGAAACATCTGGGTTTCTTCTAATCTGCTGGTGAATAGCCTGACCCTGTTTAATTTATGAGCCACCCTAGCTGTGCTGGAGAATAATGTGCAGTCTTTATCGCCTTACGAGACAACTGAGCCACAAACTGTGATTTGTTTTCATAGAGGAATGCTATTTTGAATGTACAACTGCATTTTACTTTTTTTCTTCAATATCTTATTAAATTGGTGACACTGTTGAAACCTTCTTTATGTTACTTCAGTGTCTTTAAATGATTGGTACAGAATAGTATAATGGTAACAAGTAATCAATTATGTGGAATTTTTTTCTTCTATGTCTGTGCAGAATTGCCTTGCTTCGATATTATATAAAAGCTTTTTGTACATTGTAATTATGAATAGATTTACAATTGGGCTCTGGGCAAACATCAGAGAATTGCAGAAGGGATGAGGCTGGAAGGGACCTATGCAGACTGTGTGGTATATTCCCTGTGCTCAAAGCAGGATTGCTTAGAGGAGGATTCTCAGGCCAATATCCAATGGGCTTGAGATGTGGAGTCTGCGTTTTTGGAAACAACTTCCTCTCTGGGCAACCTCTTCCACTAGATGGTCAACTGGCTCTGCTGGATGCCTCTTCAGGGCCTTGTCCTGTGGGATTCTTCTCAGCCAGTCCCTGAACAGGCTGAAGCTCATGACGTCTTAAGGCTGTGGTTCTTTTTTTCTTCTGCAAAAGCTCTGTTCTTAAATAGATGTAAAATCACACTAACATTTTATTGTATTAAATATACAGGTCTAATGTTGTTGTTTGTGGTGGTTTTTTTTTTTTAGTTTTTCACCTGTCCTTAATGAGCTATAAATGTTTTAATACATTTGTACCAGTGCTTTGACTAGGCTGGCAGAAGTGCCACAGGGATTGGAATGCTCTTCTACAGTGGTTATGTGTGATCTTGGTTTTATCAGTGTTATGACATTGCCTTCTATTCAGTTTATGATCTGTGGTAGTTAGTTGCTCCTCCTTTGAAATGCTCATTCATTAGAACCTATTTTTCAAGAGTTCTGCTTTCTTGGTTCATTTCTGTTAGACCTGAGCTTGTCAGCTGATGAGCGAGCTCTTCAGTGTTCCTATTGCTTCCCCAGCTTTGCGTATGGTGTTTGCTGGAACCCTTGCTGGGCTGACTCAGCATATAAGAAAATGGTTCAGGGTTTTTTGAGAACTGAACTGACCTCATTTCCACGCTCGTTCCTGCACCTTAGTATTTTTTTTAGCTAGATTTGTTGACTGAACAAGTTTGAGGTGCAAGAGCTGACTAGCAGCTAGCCGGGTATGCTGGAGTGGGGGAGGAAGATTCCAGAGAAATGGGATTTCTATTGACAACAGCAAGTCATTACAGTTCATCTGTAAAATGGAGTCAGTTTATTGTAATGTAAATTCTATTCCTGCTTGGGAAAGCATTTTTCATGCCTTAATGCAATTCGAGTGGACTATAACCACACTTAATTATTTTCTTAAATTGTGCAGAGCCAGACCTGTGACAGAACTTGAAACATACTCAGACTTTAATAGCACACAGTATATACTTTGTTACACAAGTACTTAAGCAGACTTTTATCTCAGGACACCTCTGTCTCGATTGTTTCTTTAGTTTGTTAATAGTGTCACAAGGGACAGCTTGAAGAGTTCTAGTGAGGCAGAAGAGGTTCCTCCGCTGTGTTCACTAGACCAGTCATGAAGTTGCAATTGAAATGATTTCATAATTTGTCCTTATTATAAGAAAATAATGTTAGTAGTACAATAATATATTGGCCTTTTAAAGCTTGCAAACTTAGGATTTCATTGTTCTCCCCACCTCTCCCACCTCATATCTTCCGAAGCATTGCCTTAGGCTGAGTTTTCCATAATTCTTTGAATCCTTCTCTCTTCTTCATCTGTTTTACCTTTGGCTTGGGACAAATGAAAATCTGGGAGATGCCCTAAGTACACATGAAGTAATCAAAGCTATTGAAGGGCTTGCAGCTCAGAATGCCGGCTGTATCCTGGGTTGCATCAAGAGAAGTGTGACCAGCAGGTTGAGGGAGGTGATCCTCCCCCTGCACTCTGCTCTCATGAGACCTTGCTTGGAGTACTGTGTCCGGTTCTGGTGCCACCAAGGCAAGAAGGACATTGAGCTGTTGGAGTGGGTCTAGAAGAGGGCCACAAAGATGCTCAGAGGGCTGGAGCACCTCCTCTATGAGGAGAGGCTGAGAGAGTCGGGCTCTTCAACCTGGAGAAGAGAAGGCTCTGAGGGGACCTTATAGTGGCCTTCCAGTACCTGAAGGAGCCTACAGGAAAGCTAGGGAGGGACTTTTATAACAGCTGACTATACTGCTGATTTAGTTTGTGGTCTCCTTTAACTACTGCAATATCTGTTTGTGGCATCCTGGAATGTTTCTTTTTGTGTGATGTTGAATAGGTGTTAGGTATTTTTTGAAGTCTCTTCAGGGAAATCTTTCTCTTCAGATTAAAGTATGGCTTTCCTTTTATAATGAATGTAGCCAAAAGTCCAGGGCGTAGCTCTTGATTTTTAAGTATTATGGTAGCTTACAGATCTTTAGGAGATGCTCATAAATGGATGAAGAAGGTGTATGAGATCTCAGCCACTTTCTAGGTAGCTCATCGAGCGTTTGCAGCAGAAGAGAGCCTGGGGCAGGGTGGCTGCTGCTGGTGTGTGTTGAATGTGTGCTGCTGCCTTAAACAGCCTTATTTTCAAAACCCATGGAGCCTGAGAACAAAACTACGCTGACTTAATTTTTTTTTGTCAAAGGCCAGCTTTAGCCTAGTGCAGCCAGCCTACTTCCTACATCAAGGATGGAAAAGATGCTCTTGCAGCTAAGAGGTTGTAGCCCCTGCAGGTAGCTTTTGGTGTTGTTTGCCACCTGGAAGAGCTGCCGTTCTCTCGTTCTTGCAGCTGCCTGTGAAGCTGGGCAGGTCTCACTCCTGCGCATCTGTGCCTGCTTCTGCTTGAGCTCCAGAGGTGAGCTGAGGAATTGACTGCTAGCACTTGAAGTGCTGTTATTTTCTCTGTGAGAGGCACTTCCAGTTCTTGTAAATAAAACAATTGTTGGTCAAATATCTTAGAGATTTTGGAGAAAAGAGATGAATCATAGCAATCAATAAGTATTTGTATACGCTATGTAAGATTCCTCCAGTTTCTGACCTTTCCTAATGTCATGTTCTTCCAGAAGAAAAATTCAAACAAGCCTGAAAGACAGTGAAGGACATCCACAATACTGATAGTGCTACTTTAGTCTGTTTCTCTCTTCTGACTTTGCTCTTTTATCTCTTGAATACAGCATCAGCCACCTTGAATCTTTGTTTTAAAGGCTACATGGTTTCCAAGAATAAAAGAAGTTGATAGAAAAGCTTCTTATTTTTAGTAATATTTGCCATAACTTGGTCTGTGTTCACTTGTTTTCATCTAGCTTTTGCAAATGGTGTTTTCATTGGTTCCAGAATGCTGCTAGTGGGAGCAACTGCCTGAAGGTGAAGTCCAATTACTGTCTTAGGAAATTCACACTGGTTATGGCATTTCTGTTTGAAGACTGAAAAATACTGGATCTATTTTAAGATAACTTACTGGCATAGTTAAATGGTTAGAAGAACTTAGGATGATTGGAAGCTTGTTTTTTAAACATAACACAGTATATTTTAGCATCTAAGTTTGCAGGTATTAGTAGGCATGATTTTGTTGGTAGTTTTATCCTGTTTGCGGAGGAACTTGAAGAAAAGATCATTGTCTTTTTCTCTCTGTATGCATTGCTCCTCATCCAAAATAAAAAGCTTTGTGAGTTTCTTAATGCTAGGAACAAGCCGAAATAACTTATTTGAGAAAGATAGTTGGGGTTGTCAGGCTGTATTTAGCATGATCTGTTGTCGTCTCTCAGAGCTGTCAGCAAGAGAGGGATCACTGTAACGTAGCATTATAGCAGGAATGTGGGGTCGATGTGGGTTCAAGTAGTCACTAGGATTTTGTTGGCCCTTTCTTGGCATTTCTAATCCTCGGTACCTTCAGTTTCATTGCCTGCGTCAGTTCAGCTAAAGCTCACAAAGGTTTGCTAATCTCTTACGAGATACCCTTTTGGTATCATCTGTGTAGATGAATGTCAAGTAGCAGGGATGTAGCCAGTTCCAAACTCTGACACAACTTAGGTCTTTTCCTGAAAGTGAAGTGGCTGGAGGTTTTCTTGATTATGAAGTACTGATTAAAATAAATAAAAATTCATACACTTAACTGGTGTAGCTTGCAGTAAAATAACTCCTCCTGGGGAACGAGCGTAATTATGCAGTTGCTGCTAGATTAGCCCCTGTTGTATCCCCATTGTCCCACTCTTCTGAACACCAGCAGTATTTGAGCTTTAACTGATATTTCCAGCAGCTTTCTCTGAAGAACTGGTGAACTTGAGCAGAAAGCCTTATAAGAATGGGACATGAAGCTTGATTTACAGCTTGAACCCTGAGGTCCCTGCTGATCCCAGCTGTCCTGTGATTCTGTAGTTGTGTGGTAAGGCAGAGTCCTCATTTTGTCACATGAAAAATGCAAGAGTTTGCCTTTTACATTGGAATTAATCTGATTATAGTGTATTAATCTCAACTTTGAATACCCGTAGGTATTGTTTCACTTCTGCTTTTCCCTTGCCCAAATTTTGGGCACAATATAGTCCTGTGGTTTATGTTGTTGGCTTTTTTTCTTCCTCTTTCAGAGTTGCTTTTTATCTACCTTATTCAGAAGCTGAATTTCTTGAACTGCTTAAAAAGGATCAAGTCAGCCTTTCTTAATAGAAGCATTTTGTTGAGGACTCATGTCCTTTTCCTTTTCCCCCAACAAGAACAGATCTGCCAGCATCAACAGAACGTTAGTTGCCACCAGTAGACTTACCTTGTTCACGCATACGGGGTCACTGAAAGAGCGGGGTGAAGGGATAGCTAATTTATTCTATGGATGTACATCTCCATCCTGGAAAGATTCTTTTTTAGATCACAAATGTTTATGAAAAAAGCCACGTAACTGGCACAATGTTAAGGGCTGGGGGTACTTCTCTAGGTGACTCAGTCTTCATTTTAAGAAGTTTATTCTCTTAGTGTTGTTGCTAACAGATGAAAAACTTCTGCTGGAGCAGCTTAGAGATTTGTGTCCTGTATAGCACTTGTTCTACCTCTTGGGCAAGCAATTTATTAACACTGGAGCAAGTGCTCTGTGAAAGAATCATGTCAGACACGTGCTGCTATTTTTTTAATCCATCTTGGCATGCTATACCAGAGCTATTTCGATAAACTGGAGACTATTTATCAAGAAATAACCAAAAAGTGAGGCTGGAGAGATTCTTTCAGGTCACCTGGTTATTTCTCTGCTCAGGGTAGGGCAGACTTCCAAGTTAAATCTGATTCCAAACTAGGTTGGCTTGCTCAGGGTTGCATCCATTGACTTACAATCTTAGTTTTTAGCTGGATGGAGTAATTACTGTGAATAAATCTGTATTACAACATATATAATTAAGATGTGAAGGCATGTCCTGAAGTTTGGTGTCTTGAACTTCTTGATTTTGACATCTACCTTTCTCTCTGACTTTTCATGTTTTGCATAGGGACAGATTGCTCAGTGTATAGGCATTAATTTGGGGGAGAGCAGAGCTGCAATAGAGCAGTTGGGGTCAGGAGAAGAGGCTTTTTTCTGTGGCTTAGGAAGCCTCTTCCTAGCTCCCTGCTTGCCTGTACATTGTCCATCTGCCTGCCTGAAGCAGCGACATGTGGGGCTGCAGTGTGGTGGTGGGACAGTAACTGGGCAAAAGCTCGTAGAGACGTGGTGGGGAAAATACATCTGCCATCTGATATTACTCCTGAGGTCCTGAATTACTATACTGAGAGCTGAGCTCAGATTCTGAGGCTGGGGACAAGTGGGCATAGGCTAGAAAAAACTTCCCTGTGGTGTGATGAATGATTTAGAATTACAGATATTGGAGTGACATCTAGGTCCTTTTCAAAGTCGATGGAAATTGTATTGCTTGCTTCGCAGGAGGCAGTACTTCCTACCCAGCTTTTGGAAGGTATTATCTGGATTAAGACTTGAGACAGAGTTGTTTGGTGTGGGTTTTTTTTTTCCTCTGGGAGAATTTTCTCCCAAGCAACTAGAAAAAGATGAGTAACTGAATATAGTGTCTGGAAGTATAGTCACATGTCACATTGGTTACTTATGTTTTCTTCTACTTGGACATAGAAATGTCAGTGTCCTAGTTAGCGTTTATTTTATTTAATTTAGACTTCACAGAAAGAGCAATTGGTGTGACCTACCTGCCCTGGGACAGAGCTATTCTCAGTAGCCTTTCTGTCGCATGTGATGTCCCTAGTGCAAGTCATAGGAGATTTGGTGCAGCCAATGCAAGTGTTGCATGATTTAGCAATTTCACAGCATCAGGCAGAGCTGCTGTGATGTGCAGAAACAGTTTCCAAACTGTGGCAGTGAGATTGGAAAAGGTTCAGTTATTCTCAGAAGCTTTTTGCAACAAATGACTGCCCAAATCCTACTAGATAATTAGCCTCCACTGTAGTAATTACTTTATAAAGTCACTCAGTACACAAACTGAATGCACATCTTAAGTGGATGTGACTGAGTGACGACTGGATATGAAGTACGTCAGAAATAGTTCTGTAAGTAACAGTGTTTCTAATCAAATATTTGGATTATTTCCTCAGCAGCTATAGTTTGTGTTCTCCGGCTGAAAAAAGTTGCCCATCACAGTCCAGTCTGTACAAAGAAACTTCCATAACTTTTGAAACTGTATAATTTTCAATGTCTAACATCAGTTTACTTAGGTTCCATGTTCTGTTTCTTCATGTATATATCATCTAAAAAAAGCCCCATGTTTTCTATTGTTTAACATGATTTCTCACTTCTTAGAGGAATTAATGAAAAAAGCACTATATATATAGTATATATATGGAGAGATATATATATAACACTTAAATGCAAGGGGATCAGGTAACCTTTGGAAACATAGCTGAAAATGTCCAGTCCTATGATTTAGTGCTCTTAAGTGCAGGTTTCAATAAGCTTTATGAATGTGTTTTAACACAGTATGTAGAAACTTGAATATAGCAGTGGTATTTTTGCCAAAATCTGTTATTGGAACCTAAGAATGAACACAGTTTTAAAACAACCTCATTGAAAATCAGTCAGTTGTGGTTGAGGGTGGGTGTTTTGTGTTGTTTTTATTTTGTTGTATTTGAAATACTACTAGCAGCTTGACAAGAGAATCTCTGCATGAAGTTGTTTGTGTGTGGAATAGTACAGGTAGCAGTGACTGCAGGAAGGAGGGTGCAGATTTCTGTTGCTGCATTGGAGACCTTACCAAGTTTGCATGTGTCTGCTTATTTGCTTTAACACTATCGATTCCCAGATGTAAAGGTGGCTCTGGGGAGTAATTGAATAAGCATCATAGCTTAGGTCGTCTTAGGTCATCATAGGTCATCTTCATACTGTGTTGCATAAGTTGTTGAGAACAGAGTTAGTTAAAAACTAAGGTTCATAAATGTCTAAGCTAAAGGTGTCACTGATTTCTACTGAGGTTATTCCTTAGAAAGGTTTAGCTGAGCAGCAGATGGAGGCAAAGAGTACTCATTATGACAAATGCTATCTTTACTGTTTTTTTTCCTTTTCCATTTTGTTTGAATAAACAGTGTATATTTTTATAGTTGTTAGGATCAAAGCACTGATACTTAACATATGTGCAGTGTTAAAGGCCAGCTGCTGACAGGGCAGTTTTTGTGTCGTATTTTCTTATTTCGTGTGACGTTTTTATGGCGAAGCTCAAGGAAACCAAAACATCAGTCCTTTCTCCCCTTAAATCCTTCACTTTAAGTCACATTCTTTTATCACTGTTTTGCTTTGGAGAAATGAATTCGAAGTGTGTTGGTAGCTCTTAGTTCTTCCAGCATTGCAGACTGGTGCTGCTGAGAAAGGTTTGTCTGAATATGGGCTTTGAAGTGTTCCAAGCTTGTATTTAGAACTACGCTATGTATTGTGAGCACTAGGTAAGTTGGGAGAACTAGTGAACTTAGTAATGTTGAAGATGTTTATCTGGTACATCTGAAAGAAAAAAATTTTGCTCTTTATTAGAAATTATTCTATCTCTTTGTTACAACTAAATCCAGAATAAGGCTCTCCATTCTGTTCTCACCTCCCTGAAATCTTGCAGCAGTCAAAACTCTACAGAGCTTGCATGTAGCCCAGACTGGGTTTTTAGAAACTACCTCCCCCCATTCTTCTTTATATTTGGCATCTGGTGTATGTTGACAGAGCTTCTGTCACTTGACCACATCATGCTTCATGAAGTTTGAGAACAATTTACACAATAGGTGCTTAGAGAAACTAACCAACCAACCAAAAACAAAAACAAAACACCACAAAACCAACCCCCCACCCCCCCCCCCAAAATGCTGCCACTACAGACAGGGATGCAAGATCACCTATTACTAAAGATCTTCCTCTCTAATGTCGGAAGGGTTGCAGTATGCCTGGCATTTTCATGCATGCACACCCTGTGGTTAGCCCCTACTACTGACATTGCTGTTTTATACAGATTATTGGATGGGGTTTTGTTGCTGTTGGTGTCTACAAGTGGACAGTAAACTAGAAAACTAACGAAAGTGCTGTAAGGGTGTATGGCATCAACAGCTGTTCTTTAGAATACATAAATAACTATCGAGTTGTCATGTAGTTAAAGCAATAGTGTCAGGGATTTGAAGGATTTGTTTCTTTCTAAAGGTAGCACATTCTTTATGTTTGTTCACTCACTCTAACAAAGAGGTAAAGCTAGTGCTGTGGAAGGGCTTTAAAATGCTTCTGAATTGGCACATTGGATCAGAAACCAGAAATTCTTGAATGGTGGTGCTGACTCTCATACCACATTGAAGTACCTGTAGGTGTGTTGCATGAAATCACCAACTCACGTATCGGGGTGGCAGCTGACTACTTTGGGGAAGGTGGCTTAATAAAAACCCAAACAAAATGGCCCCTGAAGAGAGGTCTCTGTTACCAAAATGTGTACTAATAAATAGGAGGGAATTATCCTTCTGAGTAAAGTTGATAACAATTTTTCATGGAATTGAGTAGGGGAAAAAAAAATTAGCATTGTTACAAAGTGGGCACTCTTTTCATTTTCTTTTTTCTGCTTTCTGATTTTCTTCTTTCAAGTATTCTCTGTTGATTATTAGGAATGAAATTTGTACCTGTCAGTGGTTGATACTGCTGAGGAAAGGCCTTGATATTATTAAACTAGAACCACTGAAAACTTTCACATCCTTATCAAAGCCATGCTTGTTTAGATGAGTTGGATTTCAATGTAAACATTTGTTTTGGGGGGCAAAACCACTTGCAACCTGTCTATTTTACTTCTAATAAAGTAAATTATTGTAATATTCACTGTTTCTTTTGCCCTGGATTTAAGGCCGGATGATGTTTCTGCTTTATGTGGAATGCATTCAGAAGATAATTAGTAACAATTTGGTTATGAGCTATATTTTTGGCGTAGTATACAGGAGCTGCATGTGTCACATGCAACAACTTGTGGAAATTCTGTATTTCAGAGCACCTCATGGAGCTCATGTCTGAGCCTGTGCTTAGCAGAACTGCATCACATGTGATGGACAGACTTCTAGTATAGTTTCAGATCTTTTTAAGCCTTAACAGACCTTTATTGGAAAACGTCCAATTTGAAACATGCATATTCTTAACTTTGATTTTATCTAGAAAGCTGTTATTTAACATAGAAAAGTTAGTAAGAAATAAGGTGGATAGACTTAGAGGTGATATTGGCAAAAGAATGAGAAATGTGAAGGTTCAAACGTATTTCTGCTTAAGTTACTCTGTGTTTTCAAAGGAGAGATTATACCAATCAATATGTGGTCAGGAAAGGGGAGTGAGAATGGGGAGGAATAAAGCATTCAAGCAAAATCAGAATGTTGTGGTAGTCTGGGAAGCTAAGCAAGTGGCCGTGAGAGATTTGACTCTTTTCACATCTTTAGAACGATTTCCATCTTAAGTCCTAAAGATTTTTTCTTCATCTGGTATCCTGAGGAATGCACGAACAAAATAGATTTTGACTGTATCTCCCATTGTGTTAATATTTTTTGAAGCATCAGATTTTTTTTAAGGTGAACTCCAGACATTTTTAATGTAGCTTAAATTCTTTGGTGTTCTAGTTAGTAACTGCTTGAAGAGTTCGTGGTTAAATGATTGGCGACAAGGTAAAAAGTTACAGTGGGAAGAGCAGGAACATCTGCAATTCCTTTTCCTCAGCGTATTTGGCCTGTTGTGCTATCTTTCTAACATTGAAGTCCTCCATGTTCTTTTTTAATTTTACATTTTACAAAACAAGCCATGGACCCTCACGCTTGTATGAACCACTTCAAATATTACATTAAATATAGGTTCTACCATTGTTTCACTATAGAATTTGGGATGTCTTGCATGACAACTATTTCAAGGGACTGGCATGTTTCCCTCATTCAGTTAGTTACACTGCATTGTCCGGCTTCATCTAACCATATTTGTTTTCAGAGAGTTTTTTCAATGTGTTAGAGGTGTGATACTTCAGTGAGAAGGAATTCAAGTTTGATTCCTGCAATTTCAAGTAACGATGTTGAATACAGTGTCTGAAACTAAAGGTATGAATTCAGAGTGAAGATTCTAGTTGAGGTTTTCTTGCTGATCTTAAGGTCTTCCGGAAACATCACAAAACCGTAATAATACTGTAATTGTTTTGCAGTGATGTATCCAGCATGAAAGTGATGCATTAAGAACAAATGCTGTCTTCTGATCAGGGGAAGTCCAAATCCTAGTGAGACCTAAGGGTTTAAATCTTAAATATGGCTCTTAAACTGTTTATGGAGGAGTAAAATGAAGCTTTTAAAATGAACTGAATAAGAAAATTGTCATGGTAATAGTTTCTTTTCATAGAATCAAACTGGAAGGAACTCAGAGTCCAACTCCTTCTGTGTACTTGATTGTAATATTACCATGTCAGTTTTGTTATTGTTTATGTATAGTTGCTAGTATTTGTAATATAGTAGTAACTTATAAAACAAGTGAAAAGGAAAAGAAGAAACAAAATAAGCAAAGAAACAAAACAACTTTGGGACTTCTGTAAGGAATTAGAACTTCTGTCTTGTTGGCTTTGGCGATCTGTTGCTGGTAACCATTTTAAGTGTGTTCACAGCTGCAAAGAAAGCTTCCATGTCAATTCTGTGTCTTACTTGGTGCTGAAGAATTTAATTATGAAATTAGGGGAACTACACTTCATTTGGTTTTGTCAGTAACAGTTGCACTGGGAAGGCGAGCTGACACTGCTCAACTTTGGGTGCGTTGTTGGTGCTCTGTGTGCATTGGTTTGCAGAAACTGAATTGCTGGCTCGTTCTTCAAATGAATGCTATCTGCAAAAGGTTGCAGTAACCAGAGACCCTGCGTTCTTTGTGGACAGTGCAGGTCCTACGTTTCTGCTCTCATCAGTGACTGCAAACCAGCCTATAATGTGACTTGCTTACTAAACTCGAGTCTCCTGGGAAGCGAGCAGCATTCATTTGCTATTTGCTGTTACTGTTGCCTACCACTTCTCACATTGAAGAAAATCGTATGTTTTGTTCAGTGTGAGTTTCAAGGCTTTAAATCTTTTTTTTTTTTTTTAGTTCTGGAGTCTTGATGTTATGTTAATGTTCTCTCGCAAAGGTTTTGAACCTTCCAAATTTTTCTGTTACTGCATGTTCTGTGCTTTCAGTGTCTGACAAATTTGACAGACTGCTTCTGCAGGAGAAGCATTGGAATCAGCAGAACAGAAATAGACCCATTATACGCTTGCTGGAAGGTAACGTATAGTGAGAGTTTGAAGGGTATCATAAAAAAAAAAATCCTTCTAGTCTGACTTCTGTGTACAGAGATCATGTCATGGAGCAAGGATTAGAGGTGTGTGTGTGTATATTTTCTTTATGGGTAGGCTAGGTAACTAATAAATAGTTCTTATCCTTAAAAATGTTACCACTGAATAAACTCTGGTAAATTTTTTCTTGTTTATTAAAGCAAGTGGGTAATGTTCTAATTGAGATTATGCAAAATTTACGTGAATTCTGAAGTATCCTGAAAAAAATAAAAACAAAATACGTGAAGTGTTACCTGCAACTTAATGAAATCTATCATTTAATGTTTTTAGATGTGTTAATTTATTCAACTCAGTACATTATATGTTGGGATAATGGGCACCTACCTGACTGAGGCCTTGATTTGCTTTCATTTTCAGTTAGAATTTCTCTTAAAGACGTAAGAGAGATTTCAGATCTGTGAAAGGAAGGATATGAGATTTTGCTGAATGTTATCTTTAAGAGTGTAGAACTGTTGGGGATAAATTGATTTTGAAACCAGTGTGAGCTGACTTATTAAGGCTGAGCGCACTGAGGAAGCCATGCTTTCATTAGGCAGGCCATAGTTTTGGTTTGTTGATGCTGAAGCTGATAGTTGGGAGGTGACGAGCCTTCTGTGCTAGTTAAAGGAGAAAATACTTTCATGATTCTGCTGCTGCAAGGGAAATAAATGAGTCCAGGTAAGTTTTATGGAGCTTAAACCTTTGAGTGCTTTTTGGGAATGCTCCAAGATGCCATGGTTAAACTTGTTCTTAAATCTGGTTTTGTTTAAAAAAAAAAAATAAATCTGTACCATGTGGTGCACTGGAGGCTTGTTTTGTCTCACTTGTTTATCTATCAGCATTTCTGCACTTCTGCAAAGGGCATGAGGTGAGGACTTCTGGGAGAAGGAATGTTACCTGCCTTGAACTGTTTGCCATAGAAGTGAAGAAAGAGCCCGTGTTGTGGTTCCCTGCAGCAGTGTGCTGCTTGCATGCTTCAGAGGAAGATGCTGCATTATCATTTCATTTTCTTTAAGCTGTACTTCTTGAAGCAAAATAAAAGTTCAGGAGCTTCTCTCTCTCAAGTATTTGATATTTTACATCTTTCGTAGTTTTTCCAATTATTAGGGTTTTTTTGATGTTAATGCTTGCTCTTTTGTTTTGACATTTACAAGGGTTTGCTTATCCAGTTGAGTTGAGGAGAGTTGATAGAATTAACTAAAGTTGGGAAATAAACACGTGTAAGTTAATATGCTTTATACACACTTGCAGAGGAGAATGTGGCCTTTGTTTGATCTTCCAGGTTGATCTTTCATGCAGGGAATGTCATTTATGCTATAAAATGATTTTTGATCTTTTTTTCTGCTCACTTACATACAAGTTGGTTTTCATGGCAAGAATTAATGCCGTGAGAAGCTTTTCTTCAAACCAGAAATCCACAGCTACAGTTCTGTCTGATATCAGAAGCTCCTTATGAGTATGACTACATGGTCCCAGGTGTTAGCTATGTTCTGTGAAGCCTCTTCCCTTGGTTGTATGTGCGGAGTAGATTCCTCCACAGGGTTCCCTCTCGTGGAGGCCAGGCTTCCCAGGGAGAGGCCCTGGCTGAAGAAAGACTCTGTGTGCTGACAGGGGAGCTTGAGAGGTGGTTTTCTTCTGCTCTGTGGCCAGGGGATGAGGTCCTTTGTCTCACTAGCCACCTGAAACCTCTGCTGCTGTGCTCTGACTCAGGAGTGTACCTCATCTTTTACCAGAAGCCTGTTGTGGAGCCAGAAATTTTGGGCAGGGTGTGTTTTATGGAAGCACTTGCTGACATGCTTTGCTAAACACTGTAAATATTTGAGTTTAGCTGTTGACAACATATTCATTGTTTCCAGAAAACAAACAAACAAAAAAACACCAAAGGGAAGACTTTCACTCAGACCTAGGGAGGTGAATGCTGAAGCTCTCACAGTGGGCGAGTGACAGCACTTGGAGAAGATGCAGTTAGCTCAGCTTCAAGCTCTGTGTCCCATTCAGCAGTTATCTTGTGTTAAGTAGGATGAGAAATGGCAGAGTATGTGTCCATAAATTATGTAAGCTGAAAACACTTTGCTCTTTTCATATTGTTTTCTTAAAATTTTAAAAGAGGGAAGAAAAGCTGTAGAAGAAATAAAAGCCAACTTATGGCAAAAAAAAAAGAAGCAAAGAAAGAAAGGGGGTGGGGAGGAAGAAGACAAAGCTGTAGTAAAGCGCTCTGGGTTCACAACGAACACTGTGCACTCAACTGCAGCCAGAAGGGAGAATGAAAGCAGAGTCATGTCACTTATGGCTCCTTGTGCTGATGTCTCATTGTCTGTTGGACAGTGTTTTGCAAGTGCCACCAGCACAGGGTTCATCTCAGGTCAGCAGTGAAGCACTGCTGGACTTGCTCTCCTCCTTTGCTGATACAAGCTTGAGATGATAACTTTAGAGAATGTGTTCCTAACAACCCCTTGTACCAATATGGGAGAGCAGAAAAGTAACTGGTATCTGTAGAGTGCTGGCTGTCTTCCATGTTACTGTCTAACAGTCTTAAAAGGGTTATAATATTACACTTTTAGTACAACATTATATGTATTTTTTTAAAATATGTCTTTCTAAGGAGATAGTTGTCATTATTTAATGAGTTAAATTAAAAAACCTGTTTTTCATCCTTCTTCAAAGGCAAAATAGAACGCTTTCATTTAGTATCTTAAGATAAAGCAGTGTGGTATGCTGCAATCATTCTTTTTCTCATTGCTATCTTATCCCTGTGAATAATTATGGGCTCGGTAGGGAAAGCAAGGAAAAAGTCACGTGAAGAAGTAATTATCTTTTTTTTAGATAGAGAGGAGTTAAGATTGAACCTGAAGAAGGCTAGTTGCCCAAGGTATGTAAACATTAATTATAATTGCAGATATTGTGTGAAATCAATTCTGTATCATTTAATTTTTAACGTATACCGATTTTTATTTCACTAAGGTTGCATTGACATGTTCTGAGTGATACTGCTCCTAAAACTAGAATAACTGAAAACGTAATAATTTTGGTTGAATATGCTAAAATTAGTGCTGATGTTAAACTGGGCACTTATCCTAGGGAGGAATCCATCCAGGAGCGAGTTGCTCGGGCTGTACGTAATGTTATGTAATATTCCTCTTAAACAGCAGTGAGTTAGCTTAGTGGTACTGTGTAGCGCTAGAGTAAGCTTTCTGATACAGGGTAACTTAAGAAAAAAAAAGTGTAATAACGGTAAATTTTGTAATTTGGAATTGTGAATCCATAATACTCTGGCTGTTTAAATATATGTATGGGTTTTTCAGTTCAGTCTGAAGTACCGAATCCCACTCACCTATGGACTACAGAGTAAGGTCTGCTGTTTCTAGAGCTTGTGCAGTTCGTGTTGTCCTCCTCTGTGTGGCCATTATTAAAGCAGGTACTTCAGCTAGCAGTCTCTCAGACTTCATCTTGTAGGAGCCTTGGCATACCTGTGCTATAGAGCTTGTTTTGAGCGCTTTGGGTGGCACAAGTCATGCTAGGTAAGCAACACTGATTGTATCAGACTGCTGTGCCAAAATGAGTACTGCCTATTTCACTGAATGTTGTCTAGAGCTAGGTAATCTTATCACAATTATTCCTTCATTGGATTAACACTGCTTCCTAGTGGAAGGAAGCTGAACTCTTGTATCAAGTTTGAGTTTGGGATGTTATATTGGCTAATGCTCATGAGCTTCTTCAGGAAAGGAGTCTTCCTTGTTCAGATCTTTGCATGTGGAAAAGTGTTGGAGAGTTACAGAGTGTCTTTAGTGTTGTTGCTCATTGTAGCTTATTTTCAGAATTATCTAGACTTCCTGTTCCCAAGGCGGTATCAAGGTTGTGTGTTAATTACGTTTATCTGAAGTGGTCAAATAGTTGGACTCAATCTTTGCAGATCTCTTCCAACCAAGGTGTTTTATTTAATCACCTTGTATTTTTTATCTCCTCCACATCTTTGTGGTGATGTTGCCATTGAACTCTGCTGTAGCTGAAATTTCAGTGGAAAATGAAGTGAAATGGAAATTGAAGAAACAAAGCAAGAAAATAACCCATTACTCATTTGGAAGTGATAAATTGATGTGAGAATACACAGAGGTGCATGTGAAGAATCTCAGCTAGCTTTCCACCTGTGTTCTGGTTACAGTGAAAGATGGTAAGGTCTGCTTAAGCTTCAGTTCAAAGAACAAAAATCGCTTTATGGCTAGAGCTGCTGGGATGTCTTCCTCAAGTCCAGTGCAGTCAACATCCTGAAGATGAGTACTTCAGTTCTGCTATTACCCCCCAGTGACACCACTTTGGTATATATTCAAAGTAGATTAATTTTGCTAAGGTAACTTCCCAATCACTGCTAGACTACTCTGTTCACAGGGTGCTAGTGCTGCTGTCAGAGCTCAGCTCCTATGCAAACCACTTCCTGTTGATTGTTATCCAAGGTGACTGGACATCTGCAGTGGTTTTAGCTCAGTTGTAAGACAAGCTTGGATGTGAAAACAATCTTGGCAGTAAAAGCCACCCTTCAGTTTTATAACTGTAAAATAAGAATTAAACTATTAATACTAGTTATTAATGTTGTATTTCCTCTCACAGTAGTGTTTTCATGAAGAAATAACGTTGCTTTTGCTTCGGTGATACACTTGTAAAGATGTGAATTACTGTCACTGAGCAAGTGTGCTTCTGTGTGGATGCCTGGCTTAGCTTGGGCCTACATCTGTGGACTCCATGGCTGGGCTTGAAGGAGATGTCTGGCTGATCAGCAGTCACTGTTGTGGGCATGTGGAAGTGCTCAATGAGAACGAGTATCCTGTTGATAGAGCAATCAGCTGGGAAATGATTGCTTCCTGAGCAGGAGTAACTGTTTCAATATTTTCCTCATTCAAATGTGAGTAGAAATTTTTCAGGGCCAAGTTACACCATCCAGTTACTACACATCATCAGAGGTCTCATAATTCTTTGTCTGTGGTGACAGTGAAGGTTTTACTTAGATTCACCCTTTCTTATGTGGTGAACTCTTGCCTCCAATTGCTTGACCTTGGCCATGGGTGAGGAGTACCAAGGCCATCACTGCAGCTGCTCGCGCCTCTCCTCAGATGGCACTGGGAGCCATGCTGCACCTTCACTGTGGACAGCCTGACAGAGCTGCAGAGGCACCCTGCTACCATTTCCCTGGTAACTTCAACTTTTTTTTAAGTCTGTTCTACAAAGCTTAAATACACACGGGAAACATTTTGCGCTTTGTGTTAAGGATGTCTATAAATATACATTGCCAAGAAATTTTGGTGATTTTTCTACTGACTGTGACAGAGTTATAGATTGCTGTTAAGAGTTGAGGATGTTTTGTTAGGAGCAGGATGGGAAAAATCACTTGAAGGTTTATTCACAACTTAAAAGGCTGTGGATTGTGTGGTGTGTTGGAGGCTTTGAAGTGGTGACTCATATTATGCATCATCAGTATCAGGAAAGAGTGCTTTATATAACATAGGTTTTAGATCTTGGTTAAAGTTTCAGACAAGTAGATCACATTCACAGTTTCTAAAAGTAAAGTTTAGAGAAATGTGAAGCTGGAAGCCAGAATGATGCACATCACAAATAACATTAATAAGCAGCTTCGTAAGAGGAATATGGACTTTATAAATTTATTCCACTTTTGTCTATTATGAGCAATTTGTACTTTCATGATTATAGTAATTCTGGAATGGCTTAAGTACAAAATGATGGTCTGTACAACTACATGTTATGTCAAATTCTATATTGAAGTTATCATGACTAGTCCAATGACCACCCTTTGCTTAGCTTTCTAATTAGCATGAATTGCTTAAAGCTTCATCAGCTCCAACTGTTCTGCGCAAAGTCTGCTCTGTAAGACTGAGGTATAGTCAAAAATGCTTAAATTTTGGAATTGCCTCCACTGAAATTTGAGCATAACCACTACACTGCCAATTTGGATCATCAGTATACCACATCAGAAGAGGCTTTTATCTCTTCTCACTTGAGCTCTTTGTTCTTCATATGAAGAAACAATACAGCTGAGTCAAAACAAATAAGGGGAAAAAGCTGTCTAATCCTACAAAATACGACACAATTTGAATATTTTTAGAATCCTTCACCCTACCTTGTTTTATGTGTCCAAGAGCTCCATGAAAAGACTTGCCCAGTCTCAAGCAGATACAGGAAGGTAGTCCAGGAGCTGCATGGCCTGAAAGGGAATCCATGGTCTGTTGTATAATGTTTTACAGCTGTATTTTTCCACATCATTCTTTCATCAGCTTGCAGTTAATGTAGCTGTTAATAAGAAATCCTTGGAATGTTTTCTTAAAAAAAAAAAAGTTACTTGCATTATAGCTGTACAAGTACTTAAACTTTAATCTGTTTAATCAAAAATCACATACTTGATGTGTGAATTTCCTGTGGTTTGTATGGGTATTTTTGTGACGATCCACCATTACTGTTATAAGCATTTGATGTTGTTCTTATACATTAAAAACAATCATGCAAGATATTATCTCATGCTTTTCTTGCATTTTAGATCTTGGAAGAAGTCAGGTATCTTTCAGTTCCAGTTACACTTCACTCTGCATCATGCTTTGCTTCCCTCTTACATGCCACCACTGCAACCTTGCGGTGCCTTTGTCGTAAGGATTCGAGAGGATTACAAAATTGCATTTCGTGATACAAACTCATCTTGGTTCTTTAAAAGAAAGGGTTTATTTTTGTAGCAAGATGAACATGTAAAGAATTCATTTTCAATGATAAATCTGCAGTAGAATCAAGGAACTACAGAATTACTAGTTTAAGTCCTTTCAGGACTGATGTTAGCTTTCAGATTAATGAAGAATTTAGTGCTCTTACCAATTTTTTGCTGAGTGGTCTGATTAGTAGGATCTCACAGGTAAAGAAGAAGTCAGCAGTCTTTTGAAAATTGTTTTGTGTATTGAGACATGAGTTTGGAGTATTATGAACTCATACAATTAGATTTGAAGAACTGAAGTCTTGTGCTTTCCTAACATTCTTCGGAGGAATTAAATTTTAAGTTTTATCTTTTTGATTAAAACTTATGCGGTGTGTTTCCTCTTGAGTGTTTCCCTATCTACAGGTGAAGATGTATCTCCTCTCCAGTGTAACACTGAAATGAAGGATAAAGAATTTGCCAAAAGCTGAGTTGAGGCTGTAAATTGCTTCACTTAATTCAGTCTTGCTCAGTAGTTACTCTTCTAAATTAAATAGCAAGGTAAATTCTTTCTCTGGGATGGCTGGTGTAAGAACTTTTTCTGGCTGAAACGTTACTGCCTGTGTGTTTGAGAAGAGCTCCTTGACTTGGAATTTCTATTTCGCATCTTATGCTGATTCTGTGAACAACATTTAAGTCTTTTTGTGGAACATACGTATTAAGAGTACTTATTTCAATCTTTTTACAGTAATGTTGCACCATGCGATCTTTTTCACTGCATTTGAGATGGGTTTTATAGTTAGCTTTTTTTAAATGATTGCGGTGTTTTGAATATTGCTGAAGAGTTAAGCAGAAAAAGACCACCATTATAGAAAGCTGGCAGGTGCAAATCAGTTCTTGAAGTTTCTAGTGTTACGAATGTAAATTCCACTGCAAATACTTAATGAAGTAGACTTTAGGATCATTCTAATACAATACAGTGAAAGGCTTGAATGTCTTTCCTCTCTTGTCTTTGTCTATCTGAAAACTGGCAGTTTTCATTTTCTTAATCAGGAAATGAGAAGATTTTTTGAATGTTGGCTTTTGTTTATAATTATGAGAGAGATGTGAGAGTCCAGGAAGGAAGCATTCAGTCTACTGAATAGGCAAGGAGATGAAACGTTTGTGAAAATTGTGGAAATGCAGGTATGTTAATATTACATATCTAACTTTCCCTGAAAAAGATTGTTTTCTCCAGGTGGGAATGTTCATTTTGATTTGAAACAGTTCTTTTAAATGTGAGAAGTTGAATACCCAAATCCAGAGGTTTCCCAAGTGACATCTGAAAACCTTCATGTACATCTACTTTTCTTCATTCCTTTATCAGTTAGGTTTAGTTTTTGAAACGTTCGTTTAATAATAAGCTCATTTGTGAGTTCATTCTTATTCTGATATGTCATAGAATGGTTTGGGTACACGGTTGGCATTCTGGGCTGCAAGCGCACATTGCTGGCTCATTTTGAGTCTTTCATCAGCCGACACCCCCAAATCCTTCTCAGGGCTGCTCTCAAGCCAGTCCACACTCAGTCTATATTTGTGCTTGGTTGATTTTTCTCTTGTTCCAATTTAACCTATGCTAATTATTGTTGAAGTGTTCAAATTTCATGGAAATGTCTGCAAGGGAATTGCAGTCTTTAACAGAAGTAAAACCTTAGAAGTGAACTACCAAATATATTGCTCCTGATCAAGACTCAATGCCAGTTAGGTTTCCAGCTGCAGATGCAATGTGACTCTGAATGTTGTGAAATACTGTAAATCTTACTGTAAAATAAAGCACAGCTTTGCAGTAGCTTCTGCTCTGTGTATGTTAAAAGCATAGTTACAATAAGTTATCATAAAATCATCAGGTAGCAATAAGTTAGAGATGTTTGTGGAGCAATTTCCTTGTCTGTTACCTTTCCCAGAGGTGGGTATTAACCTGTCAGGATTTATCTGAGTTCAGAGTTATTATTGCTAGAACTATTTGGAATTATTATACATTTCTAGCTAGGAGAAAAACTCTTGAAAAGCTTATTTGTTCTTTTTCACTTGTTTTTAACATAAAGTAACTTGCTAAACCTGTTTTTTTTATAATGGGGGAATTGCTTACAGAGAAGGATGCTGTCTGAAAAATATTGATTTGAAAGATTGCTCTGGAGAGTTGTGATAAATGGAAAACACTAGTATCATAATGGAAATATTCCTGAAACTCTCTTAACACTGTCAGATAGTGTATTATATAGTGTAAGGTAGTGTTGGCCTTCTTGAACCATCCAATTGCTCTACTAATAATCAAATATTGTTGTTAATATTTTTCATTTGTGGCTCTCAATACTGTGTTGCTTCTTGTGTGCACCTTTGAAGTGGCCTTCTCATCTGCAAAGCTCTATTTTTCTGTGCCTTAGCCCTGGAGGCATTTTAAAAGTAAACTTGGTACATCAGGTTTTTTATTCTTTCACTGTACCAAATATAATCTATCCCCCTTGCGTTTGGATTCATACAATCACTCAGAGTAATATCCTAGTTATTTTGGCTACGTAAGTCTATTCTGCACTGTTTTGCACTGCCTCCTGCTCATAGCAGGCACAGAAGCTATTTCTTTCATTGTCTTTGCTTTCCTCCCTAACACAGCCCACCTAACTCCAGTGCCTGTAGGAGGCTTCATTTAGTACAGAAATGTCAGCAGCTCCACACAGCCGGACATGAGTACCAGGTTGTTCTACTTGCTTTGCTCCCTGCTGCTCCTTGGCAGGGCCTGCTGCTTTTTTCTTTCCTTTTTTTTTCTTGCATAGTCATAAAAAAAAACAAAACTTGACTGTAGCCAACTTCCTCATGGGATTAATTGGCATGCTGGGTATATCTTGTTTAGGAGTGAAAATCCTAAAGCTTTTTCTCTCTCCAAGTAAATACTCAGACTTCAGTGCAATGTCCATCCCCAGGGCACGTGGGAGGTTGGAGAGAAAAGGCCTTCCTGGGGAAAGGGGAGATGAGAACAAGTCCTTCAAGCTGGGGGTGAGAATTTATTCCATGTTTTAACCATCTGAATTATAATAACTCACCTGAGGTACATGCAGAACAAAGAAGATACTGTGGTTGCTGGCTGATGCTGTGAGTAAAAGTGACTCTGTTTGTTTGGTGTACTTCCTTTTACAAATAAACACAAAACCCTTGTGAAACTCAGATGTCTGAGTATGTACTTCATCTTAGCCCTTCTCATCTCCCCCTGTCTAGCTAAAATATTGAAATTTTGTTGTTTTTTTGTCTGAACAGTCAGATTCTCTAGTATCTCGTAGCAGTAATGTTGGTATCAAGGTAAGCTACATCGTGTTACATCCTGGGATCCATGCAGGTTGTACAAGTCATTTTGTTTAATGCCATTTAACAACAAGCAAATAAACCAAACAAACAACTCCCAGAAAAACTGCTTTGCAGTGTTATCAGTACATATTGATTTTTAGTGAATTTTGGAGGCTAGGAGATGATAGTGATAGCTGTTCATCTTTTTCATGTACAGACAAGAATTTAGGTCCGTGTCAAAGGCTTTACTGAAATGCAGATAGATGACATCAGAGGCTCTTCCATATAAAAGATACTAAATCATACATTGTACCTTATTGACTATGTAGCCTTGTACCACATTGCATGTACTTGCGTTTCGAGGGAAATCATGGAATCATAGAATGGTTTGGGTTGGAAAGGCCCTTGAAGGCCATCTAGTTCCAACTGCCTGCTGCAGGTTGGTTTCCCCCCACCAGATCAGGTTGCCCAGGACCTTGTCCCACCTGGCCTTGAACACCTCCAGCATAGCACATCCACAGCTTCTCTGGGCAGCCTGTGCCTTTTAAACCCTGTTTTTCCAAAGAAGCTTGTGGTATAAATTCTGCTTTCTTTTCATTAGGTCTTTGGGACGATAGTAACTTTTGTGTTGGCTTGGAGCAGGACTGAACACTGCCCACTGTGACAAATTACATTTCTCAGTGTTGTTAGAGCCTGGTTCATCATTCAACGAAGGATACAGAATAGACTCAGTGCAAAACTATGAAGATCAATGGAAAAAATTAGTTTGTCAATATTTGCTATATTATGGAGAAAGATACAGAAGTTTTATTCACACTGTGGCACTTCGAGGCTGCAGTGTTTCACTTGGCATTCAAAGAAAGTAATTTTTCTGGAAGGAGAATGACATTCAGAAGGGTGTTCTTCGGAAGTTTGTTGCATGACAGCCTCAAGTTACCTTAGGTGATCCTTATTTTTAATGCAAAATCGCCTTATCGTTTACCTGCCAGCACCTTGGTGTGTCTCTGTGAAACTAGCAATTCTTCTTTCCTCATAATTGTCCATCAGCTTGTATGTCTATCCTTTTGTATTTTACATGAAAGTTGCTCGTGTTATTGGTAGCATTTACTCAAATGCAGAAATGAGGAGGTACACAAAGATGTTAGAACTGTTCCCTTCAAAACCAAAATAAAACAAAGAAGGCCATTCAGAATCATGTAGCAGCCTCTTAAATACCATCTGACCTTAAGAAAACAGCAGCAGTGAGCAAACCTTGGTGGGCTTGTACAGCTTGTGCAAGCTGAAGCTTGAGTTGTTTCAGGCTGATGAGGTGAAGGGCTGCGTGGGGGTTCCTGCTGTGCATGCTGATTGTTGGCTGGTGATGTGTCTCAGACCCTCGTGCTGCAGCATGTGTGACCACGCTGCATGGCACAGCTCTTAGCCATGGGGCAGGGCTTCAGCTTCCTGAGCACCAGGAAGTTAACTGGAAGTCAGGTGATGTATCTGATGAGTATCTTACCTGGTTCTTGTAATTAGTACTGCCAGACCTGCTCGTCTGCACTTGCCAACACTTTGACCTTGCAAGGGCATCAGTCCTCCAGCTGTGCCATCAGCTCTCCTTGTGGCATGAAGCTGCTTTCCAGGAGCTGGTTTGGGGGTATTTTGCAGACTTCCTGCACCACGTAGCTTTGACTACAGGGTTCTCACAGATAGAGCAGCCACGGCAGCACAGCGCAGAAGCTGTCTCAAGCCTCACACACCTTCAGCTAGCACGTATCACATGCAGGGGTGCCGTGCCCAGAAGTGGATTGCACCATGTCCCCTTGAGCTGCTGCAGCCCTCAGGTTACCCACAGGCATCATCTGAGTATCTCATGGATCAGCCCGTTTTTCATGCAGTTAACATTCCCTGTCACACATGGAAAGGGAGAGCTCCTCACAATGGTGTGTTCTTCCATCTGGTATGATTCAGCAACATGCTGCTAGAAGGCAGAAGAAATGTGGTCAAATCTTCTACATTGAGGACGAAATGTAATACATGAACCGTGTTTTGAACAAATGAAAACATGGGATTATGCATGTTCAGGTAAAATTTCCCTTGAAGGTTTATTTTGCAGCTTGACTTCATGTTCTGAGGTTATGTTTTTAAATGCAACGTGGTCAAAACATTTTCCTTGTTATCCCTAGAAATTGTTTTGAGTTGTATATTCTTGATACTGAGAGAGATGGTGCTTATATTGTATTTATCTTCTGAACTATTTAAGGCTTTGTTTTAAGTAATAAAACTGGGCCTTATTTTGTTTAGATACTTCTTTTCTTCTGCTTTTACCAGGAGTTAACAGCTTCTAGAATTCCTCTGTCAGAATTTCCTATGGCTTTCTTTCTTTCATATCACTTCCCCTCTGCTTATCTACATTTCTTTGCCTTTTTCACTATTTCTGTTCTTAAGTTTTCGTTGCTGTAATACCAGTTTCATTGTTTTTTCCTTAAGAGGAAAACAAGTCCCAAAACACCAAGATAATTTAAAGTCTCTGTGTGGGATCAAAACAAAAAGTATCTTAAAGCTGAACTTCTGTTGTCCTTTTTTCTTCTGAAGGTTTGCTCTACTTAATTTTTTCCATTGACATGGCAGAATGAGCTTCTCAATGGAGGATCAGTTTATTTTTGCAAAGCAAGGAAGCCCTCCCTGTATTTTGAGTCTGTGACAATTTAGAAGACACGAATGTATCTTCCCTGCTAAAATGTTTATAAACAATAATACATCAATATGGAGTGGCTAAGTTGTGCCCTGTCACTTTTTTGGGAAACTTTAAAGAGCACATGCTGTATTGAGTTGCTCATTGGAAGTTCTAATATTTCTTTGATTTAATGTTAAAGGCAGTTCTTGCTTTACTGTTTACAGCTGTTGAAATTTGTCTGATTTGCTGTCTGGAACTTGAGAGAGTGCTTGGCTTACAGCCTGCTTTTCAGCAGCTTGTCGCGGACAGATGTTGTGCTGTCTCCTTCTGAGTGTTTTAAAGCTGCTCAAGTGAATTCTTCAGACAGCAGTTATAAATCCACATACAGGCTTTTGAAGGCTAATAATTTAGACTGTAAGGCTAAAAATTGAAAGTCTTGAATGGCATATTTGACAGACTACTCAGTGAGTGCACAGAAAAATCAGCGTTGGCCTTTCTTAGTTTAAAAATACAGCCAGGGGAAAAAATAAATACAAATTCTAATAAATTCCAGTAATTATGTAAGAGATTATAAAACTGGAGAACATCTAAGTGCTCAGTGAGATGAGCTTGTTGCTCTACTTTGCAAAGTGTGTGTAAGATATAGCTTTGAATATTCACATTTTGACTATGCTAATGGTTATCAGCACTGTAGATTGCCTATGCCTGTTTCACATAATTACAGATTCATATATACGACTTAAAAGTAAAATGATTTGCATGGCCATAATTCCTAGGAGAAATTTGGAATATAAATCAAGTCTGACTGCTATGTCAGTCGCAAAAGGTGTCAGTGTTTCATGTGTTTCAACTCGGGAAATGCAAGTGGAGTGTGTGTTTAAGAATTGCCTGCTGTTCAGTAGCGCGCTGCTGTATTGGCACTTCCAGAACTGTAGTAAGATCCTTGGTTAGGGCTGGGTTAAAAGAAATTCCAGATAGGACCAAATACAGTTTGTTACGTTATATCCAATACTGTCTCAAGAAACTCAGTTAAACACCACTGTGCTTGATCTTCAGTGTGTTTTTAACCTGCTGTATTCTGTTCATCCAGAGAAATCATTGCGTGAAAGCAGGGATGAGATGGGCAGGGAGGAATTCAAAGAAGAGGCTTAAAGAATATACAATTTTGGAACCATCGTTAAGAAATACTTTGGTTTGCTTTCTCTCACCCTTCTATTATGAACTAGTAGCTTTAATGGCATTGAGCATCCCGATGCGTTTGTTTTATTCTGGGAGTGCTTTGCAGCCATGTGTCAGCCTGTAAAGCGAGGCTTCCCATCTTTGTGCATTGCCACACTGAAGACTGAAGAAATGAGGCAGTTTAAGCTACTGAGTGAGTACAGAGGCTCAACAAGAACAGAAACTACTTCCTAATGAAGTTGTACCTTGTTTAATTTTCTCCCTCAATATGGTACTTGAATACATCATAAATTTGTCTTTTTCTGTGATAGAAAGTACAGAGATTCTCTGTAAGTATACTGTATATTCTCTAGGGTCCTCTGAAGGCCACAGGTACAGGGGACATGTGATCCCAACCATCCTTTATTCAGCTTTTTGCATATGAATGGATGTGAAATATTGTCCTCAAGCTGGACTAAGTTGGGTAATACGAGTTCAGATTGTGCATGGTCCCATAAAGAGATTTTAACAGTTTTTATTAAATGCATTTATCCTCAGAGCAGCTTCCTTGTTGGTCTCTTACTGCTGTTGTTGCTCATGAGTTGATTTATAAAGTAGCACAACACTTTAGTTTGCCTCTAGCAAGTTTTTTCAGGCTGCATTGAATTGCAAGGTTAAGCTTAGTGAGGTTACCACATGGTGATCTGGAAGTTCTGTACCAGCTTCTGCAGAGACAACAATTTACAGTAGTCCCCACAAACTAAGCTGTTAATTGCACATTTGCACTGAATTATTGTCTTTTTTTCTCAGTAGTTGTGTTTTGTTTAATTTGTGTTCATTTCATTACATGATAGCTGTGCAGATAGAAGTGTCAAGTCTCGTTGGTTGTATTGGTGCAAAAATTCTCCTACGTCTTTGGACTTGACTTTCCTGCTGTACCTGGAACTTGGGTTTTAATTAAGATTAGGACTTGGTGTTCTTTCAAGTGAGTATTTGATGTTTTAGGAATGATGTGCAGATACTTCCATAACTGAAATTCTAGAACAAATCTGATATGAGGTGAAGAAAATCTGCATCCTGTTTCATAACTATAAAATAGATTAATTAAATTAACATGTTCCGTGTAGGTATTCACACAGGTCTGTGTACATGATGCTGACGAGAGACATGATTTTTTTTTTGTTTACTTCTCTGCCTCTACCCCACCCCTTCCTTTTTCTTTTCCCATTTCCCTAATGCATATGATGTATTTTTCATGGATCACAGGGTATGGCAGGGAATTTGGCAGCACTCCTACCCCAGGGCTGGGTGAGATGGGATGGAGGAGCTCATCCCACTAGTGGGGATGGTATGAAGAGAAGTTAAATAAAATCAACCTTGTTTTCATTTCTTAATATGCTTTGTTCTTGCTATAGTACTGTATGGAATTTACAGAGCTTTTACCTTGCAATGTACAAACTCAGATGTCTTTTCTATACAACGTTTAGCCTTTAGAGTACTCTTGGTGTTGGTAAGCAGGATGTGGATCTGTTGTGGACTAAAATATGTAACTTCATCTCTTCCAAAGTTTTAAGCACAACATCAAATTTGAATTGTCTGTTTTCATTTACACAAACAAGTGACAAATCTAAGGTCATCAGTTTGCCATCCTCTAATCACTTTGGTTTGTTTTTTTTCTCCTAAAAAATCCCTCTATACTTGTTTCTGACTCTTGACTTCTGCAGTCATAAACGGTGTTGACAAACAATGAGATGTATTAATGTGAGATTGCATCTTCCTTTCCACATGCAGTGCTTGGAGAATAATGAAAAGCACAGGCTGATGTCACTTGTGATATATGTGGCATTTGCAAGACATCATTTCTGCTGCTGTCCTTGATGAAAATTATGCTGTCAAAGTTGCTAGCTATCCATGTGTTAGCAGATGGTTTTCCTTTCCTTTAAAATGTCACCAAACTTTATTGTAGTAATGGCTCAAGGAAAAAATGGTGGAGAATAGATTGTCATTAGCTAAGCAGAATTTAACAGTGAAAAAGCATCCTGACAAAGTTCATTTAAAAAGATGTTCCGTTGTCTTTATAGTTTGTCAACTTTACTATTGGACAATTCTGTGGAAGGAAATGGAAGTACAAAAATGCATTAAAAAAAAAGTAAATTGTCCCCCAACTTGTGTTTTATCTTTGAATTTCATTACATTGTAATATTGTAATGAAACTTGCATCAAGTTGGTTGGTTTGTTTGTAGTGTATAATTGTGTGTTCTGAATAAAGAATTTTTTCCCAATCAAGTCTAATAAAAAATACTGGGAATTAACTATCTGCAAAGTCACTGTGCAAATAGTAATGTATTTGTTGCTGTAATTCAACTTGTATTTTCAATAATCAGTGCAGTTCAATTTCCATTTGAGCCTATCTCAGGTTAATATTAAAATACTAAAATACTCTTTAATTCTGATCTCAGATGGTGCTTAAAGCCTTCCAACTATTCTGTTGGATCTTTTGAACTTAGAAAAATAATCATTATAAGGTGACACTTGAAATACATGCGGGACTCTGAATGTACTGTGGGGAAGTTTTGTGTCTGCCTTGCTTCTATTGTGAAGCAAGCACATGGAGGGAGGGATGGAATGTAAGGCTGGATTACCTCTTACTGTACAGTCCTTTGAGACATAACTGTGTGCAGGGATAATTGAATCTGAGTAACAAAAAGCTCTGAGAGCAACCTGTAAGTAAGACCTGAATGTGTAGAACACAGACATCTTCCAACCCAAGTATGCCTGTGCAAGCTTTTTTCAACATTTTAAGCTTAGCACCAATGAGCACCTAATTTGGCAAGCAGATGAATGCACATCTGGGGCTGACAACCCCAGGCTGAAGAGAACTCTTTCAAGTTCAGAGTAGATTAACCAAGGCAACTCTTCTTTCTTTTCATAGCATCCAGGAGCGTGCCTGTCATCTGGATTTTATTGGAGTTGGAGCTGAAGTAGCTGCAGTTCTAAGAACTGAGTGTGTAGTGTGGATTGCATGACTAGAGATGTAGGAGTTTTGTAGTTCAAAGATTGCTTTTCTGCCTTGGTTTAGATGACTGCCAGCTGCATTGCAAGGGACCTCTGGAGAGCAACAGTACAAAAAAGTCTTCATCTTCATAACTGTAGAAAGCAAAGGACATTCAACAGCAATATAAAACACAAAGCATAACCTCAAAGTTGTCAGAACTGACCTGCACTAGAGGGGTAGGACTGGGAGGAATGAGTAATAAAAACTTTACAAAAGAGTATTTGTATTTCTCTTTAGGTTTCTGCCAAGAAATGCGTAAGTACTTCGTGCTGAGTTTGCTTTATAGTTTTTTTTGTTGTTGTTTGGTTTGGTTTTAAAAGTTAACAACCGTTCCCCGAAGAAGAAACAAAAACTCACTAAAGCAACCCAGTGTGGCCCTATGCTGCTGCTGGGAGCCTGCAGTTTCTAATTGAGAAGCTGGCCGCCTCTGCTTTTGGTCCTCCGGTCTGTGGAGGACATGAAGTTCCTGACTTTTAGCTAAAAGTAAGTTATGTGCATGGTTTAAAATGGTTAAAAATAAACAAGAAAACACCTCTGAAAATGCCTTTTTAAAGATGGAGACACCATTGGAAGGTCCTCCTCCTATTTTAAAGGCTAGCAATGGAATGTCCCAGACTCTGGGTCTGAAGAAACAAGTGTTACAGTTTTTGGTACTTCAGAGATATCTTGGAATAACAGTTCCCCTTGCTGTTACATTAATGCATGTTTCATCTTGCCTGCCTTCTGGTTTTCTCCCAGTCCTTTGGTGAAAGGCAGGGTTGGTTCTGAGCTGCTGGCCAGGGCTGGCTGCTATGGAATAGGTTCTGAAAGCCATTGCCTGTTGGGATGAATGAAACCAGACCTGTTTAATGTAGTTAGGACTTTGTCTGCTGCTCAAAGGGAGGAATTTACTAAGGCGGTTACAAGGTAAGGTGTGCTGAACATCAATGGGGTTGGTGTGTAAGCTGGTCAGGATGCTGGTGGCAGCAGTCAGCTGGGTGCCATGGCTTGTTCTCCAGCCCTAGTCCCACTTAGGCTGATGATGTTGAAAGCCCAGAGAGGGCTTTCAAACAGTTCAGAACGTCTTGGGGTAGGAGAAAAGAGTCTGTGTTTTTAGAGCAACATTGAAATTGCATTGTTCATGCTGGTCATCTGGACCATTCCCTTTCAGAAAGAGTTTGTGTAGTGAGCAGTCTGTGGCTGCCTGACTGTTTTTATGCTTGGCTGAGTGGATGAGCTGTTAGCGCTGGTGTCTGGTGATTTGGACATGGGTGTCTCTGGAATATTGTCTCTGCAAACTGTTTTTACACAGTGAGTTACAGAATGAAAGTATATTATTAATAAAATCCTCCACTGCCAAATTAGTGCAGAATTCTATTTCATAAGCAAATTGATATAATCTGACTGGAACTGTTCTCCTGTATTGACAAGCAGGGGCATTAAACTATAAACAGAGGGCTTCTACACTTTCAATTTTGCCTGTGTTCAAGTTGGTGAGCGGGCTTAGTGTAAAATTGAATTACTAGACCATGAGATAAATGCTGAAGGCAGACCACCTGTATCACTCAGCATCTCAACACCCATTGAGATAAATAAGGGGCTCAGTGCATTTAGTGCTCTGTTCAAGTTCTCTTTAAAGTGAAGCAGATGTAGCTGCATCAGTTGTTACTTGAGGCTGTGTAGGCTGATAACGAGCAGTGTCCTCCAGGGGCCTGTCTTTTTGACATCTTTATCAATGACATAGATGATGAGATTAAGTGCACCCTCAGCAATTTTGCTGATGACACCAAGCTGAGCAGTGTGGTTGAAGGAAGAGATGCCGTCCACAGGGACCCTGATGAACTCAAAAGATGGGCCCTTGTGAATCTAATGAGGTTCAGCGAAGTAAAGTGCAAGGTTTTGTGCTTGGATTGAGCTAATCCCAGATTGCAAGCTGGAAGCAGAACTCCTTGAGAGTAGCCCTGCTGGGGTGGTTGTTGATGGAAAAACTTAGCATGAGCCAGCAGTGTGCACTTGTAGCCCGGAAGGCCAATGGTATCCTGGGCTCCATCAGAAGAGCAGTGACCAGTAGGGCGAGGGAGGTGATTGTCCCCCTCTGCTCTGGCCTCGTGAGGCCCCATCTGCAGTTAGTACTGCGTCCGAGTCTGGGGCCCCCAACACAGGAAAGATGTGGAGCTTTTGGAGAGGGTCTAGAGAAGGACGATGAGGATGATCCAAAGGCTGGAGCACCTCTCCTATGAAGACAGGTTGAAGGAACTGGGATGGTTCAGCCTGGAAAAGAGAAGGCTGCAGCCTCATTGTGGCCTTCCAATATTTAAGGGGATTTCATAAACATGAAGGATTACAAGGCATATAATGATAGGATGAGGGGGAATGGTTTTAAACTAAAGGAGAGGAGATTGATATTAGATGTCAGGGGGAAGTTCTTTACTGAGCAAGTGGTGAGGTGCTGGAACAGGCTGCCTGGAGACGCTATAGATGCACCATCCCTGGAGATGTTTAAGGCCAGGTTGGGTGTGGCTCTGGGTGATCTCATCTAGTACTTGATCTAGTGGTTGACAACTCTATCTGTGGCAGGGGCTTGGAACCTGGTGATCCCCGAGGTCCCTTCTAACCCAAGCCATTCTATAATTCTATGATATTGGCACGATTAGAGATCTATAGTGAGGAAATAATAATTTAAAAAAAAATGCATATTTACAAGACCTGATAGCAATTCTGTAGTTCTGAAGTCCAGATACTCAATAGCTGAATTAATCTGGAAGAAGCAGTGTTGAGACAAGGTATTGAAAGCCCAAAAAGGAAGTCTACAGTACATTTGTTTTATTACTATACTTGAATAACTGGCCTGTTTGCCAAATAGGAGCAGATTAAAGGGGCTGTGATTAGCCATGGGAATGTCTGAGAGTTACAATGAGCAAATCTGTTTGTTAAATGAGTTCATAATAGCTAAATAATGTTGTATATTTTTTTCTTGTGTTTCCTCTGTTTGCTGTAAATGCATCATTTATGTGTGGTTGAAAAAGTTACTTTATATCTGATCTCTGGCAGATTTACTAATAGCGCAGGTTTTTTTGTAAAGGTATGTGATGAGAGCACTTCAGAAGACTTGGCAGAGCTGCACTTTCTCCTAACCATCCCTGTTTAACCCAGCTCTCTTTAGCTTCAAATGGGAGCTCAGTGTTCCTATTGCAGTGAGTAATTGTGCTGGTTAATGATGAGCAAGATGCTGAACTGTGATGTGCTGCTACTTGTCCAAATTCGATAGTTCTGCTGCTTCTTTAAACTGAGACCTGTTGGTACTGAGAGTGCAAAATAATATTTCTCAAGCTTTCATTGTGCAGCTGTTCTTCATTTTCAGGGGTTATTTCAGAATATGAAAGTCATTAACCATTTACAACGGAGCTCATTACAGCTTGGCTCATTTAGCGTGTTTCCAAGGAAAAAACCAATTGCTAGTCAACTGTAGCTGAGTGTGCATTAAACTCTACCTCACCCCATGTGCGCTGTGCTGACTACTGCATGCGGGCTGTGGGCTGAGTTGAGGTCTGCAAGGAAAGCCTTACATCCTGGTGCTGGTGGCTGGGACGGAGCCACGTCCTACCTTGCTGTGAGAGCAAACATCTGGCCATGGCTCTGCAAACAGAGCTGGCAGTGGGAGCTGATGTCAATCTGGGAATAGCAGTTTTTTCCTTACAGAAACACTACCACCCTCCCCCCCCCCCAAGCTATGCAGTGGTGTTTGGAGGTTTCTATGATGTTTAATATGAGGTTTTGATTTTCACAGCACTTTGCTAAATGTTGCTGGATGGGAGTTCATTTTATTGGCTGAGCATTTCTTCTGTGAGCTTTCAGAAAGGAAGCAAAGTGCTGCCAAAATACACTGTGCAAGTTACTGAGTTGGAAGATTTGGGTTTTACAGCCAAATGTGAAGCGTCATGAAATCAGGTATTTAGACAAGTATTTTGTAGTACCCAGAATGTCAGGCAGTGAGAATGTAGAATGTACGGGTAAAAGAAAAGAAGTGATGAATGTGATAGGAGGCAGAATTAGTTGAGTAAAATAAAATGAGTTAGTTGGTCTATGTGATGTATGTACTACAGTATGGTATTCTTGCAATTTGGGTGTTCTTCTGAAAAGTACAATGGGAAACTATATGATAATATTTGACAAATGTGTTTGGATGAAGGGTTAGCATTCAGTCATGCAGTATCACAGTGGATGCCGTATGGGGAAGGCAGCACAGTGGATGATGTGTGGTGCGCGATGCTGCGGTTGGATTGTTGAGAGTGTTGGTGTACCCGAGGGAGGGGTGCTGCAGGGCTGAGCACCCACACAACTTCCTTCCTTCAGCTGGGATCGCTCTGAGCAGGGATGCAGAAATGCAGGGACACCAGGGAACTCGCTGCTGGAATGATGCACAGCAAGGAGCCTTGAAGTCACTCCCTGCACCGAGGCATGTGAACCCGTCCCAGCTGGGGCAGTAGCACTGGTATGCTGAGTTTTCTTTCCCGCTGAGGACAGGTTTTAGGAGAACGCAGGACTGCAAGTCGCTGCCAGCAGCTTGACTCAGATCTAATTGTGTCATGTTTCCCACAAAAGCTTTGCTGTGCAGCCACATGACTGCGGCATCCATAAATAATCACATAATCTCTGCTAGAGGGCCTGTGCCAGGCTCGCAGCACAAGTCGCTGTTTGGAGCCTCCCTGATTTTTTCACAGTATATATACTTTTATCAGCTTAGGATGGTAAGAGCTTTCCAAAGACACCAGGTCCCTTTTATTACCTGACCTTTTTATCTGTCAGGTGTGGTAGAAAGTGAGTTGCAGTATTTTTACATGTAACTGAAATTGCACGAATGTGCAATAATTAAAAATATATGTAATTGGATTTTTGCATTTGATGGAGCATATGAATATGAAACAGAATTCTGAGGCATTGCTTGGTTATTGCTTGTGAATAATGTGTCTAGGATAAGGTGCTCATAATCAAATGTCTGCTTTTTTTTTCCTTTTGGCAGTATTTCTGAAAATCCGTAATTCCCTTATGCAACCGCTGGCAGCATCATGCTCTGAAAAAGGATGAGCTGCCCAGTCAAGGCCATGGCAGAAATTAAGGCTTTAAATAGGAAAATGTTAATGTTTGAACTTCTACCTATTTTAAAGCAACTGTTGTACCCTCGCTAATTGCTTTTCCTGTTTATGCAAAGGAGGGAGATGTTACCTATATGATTGTTGCACAACAAATTCTTGATGTCAGCATTGTCTTAAAGCCATTTTTCTTTCAGCATGGAGGCCCTGACAGTGTGTTTGTAGAGTTTCAGGTGTAGCGGGTTCTGAAATAGAGCTCTTCTGTTGCGTGAAATGATTGCTGTATACATGAGAAGTTATTTCAGCAAATCTTCCTGGGCCTCTTTCCCTTAACCCTCAAGTAATGAGAAAAGCTAGATGAAGGTGATAAAATCCAGTGAACAGATGTTTAAACTTTTTTTGGATTGTATGTTGCCATTAACCTTTCATACTGCTTAGTCATGGTTTTCTTTTTCCCCCTGTAAATATTAATTGGTTAAAATACAAGAAGGGTTATAGGAGCAATACCCACTGAAGGGTTACGGTATTGGTTCCTAGCTGAACTGAGCCTGAAAGTTTCAGACCAAGTGTCTCCCAGCCTTAGTTCGGTGAGGAAGATGGAGTTTCTCAGCTGCTGTACTTCCAGATCACAGAGCAGAACTGCTCTTGGGCCCCAGCTTGCATTGTGCCCACACGGCTCAGTGGGAGCAGGTGAGCTATATGAGGCATGGGCGCTGCTAGTATGGGGTCCCTTCCCTGGTGCAGTGCCTCCACTGGTTCAGAGTAAATGAGTTTTGCGTTACAACATCTTTTATCCAAGAATCTCGGCTTTATTAACACCGGTGGCTTCGTTCTCACAACATTTGTCTGTATTACAATGCTTTGCAACAAGGGAGTGCTGTGAGAATGAAATGTTACCTTCATTTTCCTTGTGTGAGATGGGTATCTTGCGGTTCCAGTGCAGAAAATGTTTGTGATGACTTTTCATGTGAGTCACAAGGTAGACCACAGTTTAGTAACACTTCATTGTACAGTTACAGGCTAAAATTAAGGACTGTAATCATACTGCTCAAACCCTAGAACTATTCCATGGCCACAGAGTGATCTGGAGTGATGTTCGTCCCAGGTAATCACACAGCAGTCAGCAGATTTGCCAGGACCCAAGCTGATGGTTTTCTCATCATTCACAAGACTACAAGTTCAAGAGAAACTAAGGTCAGAGAGGCCCTTTCCTTATTTAATCGTCTGTGAGTTTATTAAGCTTTTTGTTCTTGTTTTGTTATATTTAATACTATTTTTTCACAGCTTCTGAGTAATCAAAAACTTTTAAAAATGGCTTTTCTGATTCCAGGAATTGGAATCCTCTGAGTTCCATCCAACTCTGGATGTTCTGTGATTCTGTGCTGCAGAGTTTAATGACTTGAACAGAAATTAGAAAGCTGAAAGAAAACCAGGAAGAAAAAACGTAGCGTGAAGCAACAGATCTCATCTGCAAGAGTTAAGAGGATGCAAGTTCTGTTGTTTCCTTTGGGGCCTCCTGTTTTTTTGTTTTCTTCTTTTCCCCTTGTCTTATTTAATCAATATAGTTTTTCTTCATATCATGGTTCCTTTGCAAAATGTCACCAGCCTAGAAGTGCTTCAGGTTACAATCTGTATCACATCAGTAGCCTAAAAATAAAGCTGAAGTTGCTTGCTTTTGCTCATAGCTCCCTAATATTGTCATCATACAATGTGGTTGTGAATAGCAGAGCACTTGAGACAGAAGTATTTTCTATGTTTTTAATGATTTTTTTCCCCCCTCAAACTGTGCAAGGTTTGTTGCTCATAAAAGTCTGCACCAATGGAGGAGACCCACTGTCACTGTCGCCACTACTGAAACACACCACCCACTGCCTCACTATGCTCACATCCACAGTTTGGTCTCCATAAACATTTAGCAAGTGTTGACGAATGTCAATTTGTACAATTTTTTCTGCAAGGAGGAATTCAATTCTACATACCAAGTTTTCCATTGTTGACTGAGTGGTTCTGCTTTTGCTTTGATGTGCTTGAATGTTTCTGTAAAAACAGGAAAAGTGAATAAGAATGTGAAAACTTCTCATCTAAGTTATCTTATTTGTTATGCTGATACTCTTTTCTCTGGTCTTCATGGTGCATCAACAGCTGTGCATCCATGAGGATCTGTGAGGCGCTGACTAGGGAAGAATGAAAGAAAGGAGTAAGCAGCACCACAGGTCCTTCCCTGGGGATCTGATAGGAATTCCATATGGTGTTGGGTAGCCAGGATTGTTTTGTGCTTACAAAGAAGAAAAAGTTACCTGCAGAATTGGAGTTTATCCGTATTACCTGTATAGTTGGCGTACCAGGTTTTTGTTGACTTTTATGAGTGAATAATTGAAGAAATCTGTAGCATGTTGAAAAGATGAGTTTCCAGATTTGATTGGTACCACACTTCCACTTTGGCTGGATAGTGATGGATCTTGATGAGTATGAAAGTAGGACTTAGAAAGTGGTGAAAAGCTATTTAATAAGAAAAATTAGCAAAACCCAGCTGGGATTATGAGACTCTTCTAGAAGAACTCTTCCAGGTTGGTTTCTCTTCTGCCTTTAAACTTTATCTTCCAAATGTGTGTGCTGACTTCTTTTGCCCTTTCTGTGCAAAGTCCTTTCTTTTTTTTTTTAATTTCCTTTTTCAGTTACATTCTGCAGAACACATCCGGTGAGGAGAATGGGATTTGCTAGTGCTCTAGTTTGATAGCCATCCTTAGTCCCAGCAATTTCTGGGCTACAGCTGCAAGTTTCCTAGAATATTAGTTGCCTTGAAGGTTCATTCCAGATAAGATACGTGATCATGAAAGACATTAATTGTGCGTTAAATTACTGCACTCTAACTGTGCAAGTGCACTTCTTAGCCTCATCTTCCTCAGTCACATTTTGCATTTTGTACTTTGAAGAATTTACCAAATGTTACTGTGAAATACTTTGCATGATTACTCATAAATTGTGTAAGTGCTATTCAGCTCCAGATGTTTAAAAATAAAACTAAAAAGGTGTTAGATTCACAGTGGTGCATTCTGTTTGTTCATGTAGAACTTGCCCAGGTGGGCAACTTTTCAGTTATGATACAGCAGTACAGATCTTCTTGCTCTGAAGGTAAAGTTAGACTGGATGGAGTCAACATCTGTGCTAAGGCACTCATCTGACTTGTCCCTGCTTGAAGGTTTGTCTACTGTGTGCCTGACTTAACTCAAAGCTGACGTATGTGATGTTCCTTTGAGCCATGACATTTGTCTTATACATAGAGAAAAATGAATCTGAGTGGATTGTATATGTTGTTTTCCATAATCTGTTGTCTTGATTTTTTTGTTTTTCTCCAGTTTTTACTCCTTAAGTAAAGCCTTCCTAAGCATCAGTCCATATTTAAGAATATTTCTACTCGAATCTGCCTTTGAAGCAACGTGTAAGAGCATCCTTTCAATAAAGATTGGTTGCTAGTACAGATGCTCTCATTTTCTTCAGTATTCACAGAAAGAGTGGAAAACAACCCCTATTTCAGTATGTGTACGTTCCCAGAATACTTGAGACAAACTTCTGGAGGAAACTCAGAGGCTCAAGCATAGATCCTTGGTAGCTGCCTTGGCTATCATTAGTCACTGGAAGCTGCTTCAGCAAATGCTGATTTTTGAGACATTCCCTCTCTCCCCTCTGTTACTGTTTGTTTGAAGCGTCCCTTCCTGGGGAATCCTGTGTTACTAGCAGGGCAGACTTAATGGGAATGCTTAGAGGCTAATCTGTTTGGCTCATTACTACCTCGAAGACAAAAGAACCAAGTGACATGACAGATGCTTAAGTGAGAGCACTGTGAAGCGGTCAGCAAGGAAGAAAGTCCTGTGGCTTCTAATAGTAGAAAAAGTAAGCAGTGCTGAATGGAGCACGTTCAGGGCAAACAGATGGTTCGCTGTTGCTCTTCAGCACATGATTAACCTGTGGAACACCACCTAGCAATATGCAGATGCCCAGTATTAACAGCATTTTCAGAAAGCAACTGGACAAATGACATAAGTCCCGGATACCACACCAGCTCAAAGTTGCTTGGTTGCAGATATTGCCGGATTCCAGCTGTGCACAGAGCAGCTGGATGTCTGCTGTAACCACAGGTGGAAATGGGACTTTAGGCTCAGCAGACACTTCTGTACTGATGCCACTGTTGCTGTTGTATATGGGAGCTTAAGGCCCGTCTGCTGTATTTGGAATGGGAATGCATCTTGGCTCTCATTTTGTAGTGTTATAAAGCTTCTGTGAACATACAGGTTTGAGTGAAACTTAGGAGGACACTGGATTTGTAGCGTCTACCACTGTAAAGATTCTCAGCTCCTGAGAATTGATGCTATCGATCCTGGGTAGGTAGCAATAGTACGGAGAGATCCTGTTGGAAGGGAAAATTTTCTCCTTGCATCCTGAGCCAATTGCTTGGTTAATGGGCACATTTGTCCACTGTGCTTGGTCAGTCTATGGAAAGGTGTGGCTGGCTTGCTGGCACAGTTCATTCAAGGAAAGGAATGTTTAGATATTAAAAAAAATAACCTTCAGGTTCTCATTTGTAACACTTCAAGGGAAAGAATGATGGCACTACTTCTTAATTTAGAAAAATGTGAAACATTTTTTATTAAGAGAAAAAGGGAGCAACCTACAGAATTTATCTGTATATATATAACAGAGTAACTTGTTTATTGTCATGGAATCTATGAACCTGTTATCAAGCAAATGCTAAATACAGCAGGATTAGAATATTGTGGTTGATTTGGTGTTTTTGTTTACTTTTGGGAAAAAAGGAGAGGAAACACAGAGGTGATTTAGTCTTCGTTGTCTTTTGGCTTGTTGTGCTTTGCTGTTGAGCGTGGGAAGAACGACATGCCTGTAACCATTTGACATAAAAGTCAAATCCACATAATTACTTATTGCTCTGCACCAAGTTGTTGTGTAGAGTACACACAAGCAGAAGCCAGCTTCTGAAAACAAAACCTGTAGTTATATATCAAACTGTGCTCTAGCAAATTAAATGCATTTATACAGAGAAAATGGTATTACTGAGAAGGTGAGTTACTGCAGACCTCGATAGCAGAGCACATAGATGAGGGTTTCAGCAGTGTCACAGAAAGGCAAAGAAGGGAAAGCAGTGAGGAGCTGACAGCCATATGGACTCACTGAGCCGACCTGCTGTGTGCATTCTTCTTCGTGGGTTTCTTCCTTTTCATTTTAATTTGAACCTTGCTGTGGAGTTCAAGTGTTGAGGCTAAAGGGGGCTTCTCAGTGCATTTCAGGACCATTGCAGCATAAGCAGGTCATGATCGAGCCTTGTGAAAACTATGGCACCATAAATGCTGAGGCTGGTTATTAAACTGTAGAAAGGAACACAGCAGTTTTTGAAAACTGACAGTAACTTAAGTTACTTTCCAACTAAAATGAAGATAGCACTTTGCTAATAATCTAAAAATGGAAGATAGGAAATGTGATAGGTGGCACAGAACCCATTTTGGATTTGCTGACGTCCATTCCAATAAATGTGTTGTGAGGATTATTACTATTGCCAGTGCCTTGGTCACTTTTGTGGGATGTGACAGGGAAAAGTGGATGTTGCAGCGTTAATGTTTTGTGTATGGGAGGTAAATAGGGTAAGTGAAGAGCTAAGAATAAGTTTTATCTTAAGTGTGTAAGAAGATGCATGGTGTTACATCAGTTCAGTAGCAGCAACAAGTTCAGTCTGTCAGGTTGGTACTTTATGTGAACCTTTCCAATGGCAACCAGCAAAGATCTTTTTTTTTCCCATTCTCTATACATCTCTAAATCTGTCAAAATCTGCCTTTGGCCTGGTTGTTCATCCATATGCTGCAGAATGCTACAAGAATGGGGATACAGCTATTTCTTACAGACAGTATTTTGCTGTGCTCCAGTGTGCTGGTTGTGGAAAGTAATTAGCACTTTACAAAGAAATCCCTAAAGCTTTTTATTACTCGGTGCAAAATTTTACCTGAGTATTTGCAAATAAGTTCATAATTATTTGGTTGTTCTGAAAATAATACCTCCTATTTATTTCTTTGGAAGCTACAACAGATACGAAGAGCCCAGTACCACTTTGATAGAGCAAATTGTGAGCTACGCTGTCACCACCGTTAGCTGATTGAAATGCTCTTCATTTTGTGGTGTGATGGCTGTGCGTGGCTGCGTGGAACGTGGCTTGTCTTTCATGCCACTGTCGCACAGCAACAGGATGAAACAGAATATTGGTGGGAAGGTTCAACCTCTAAGGCCATGCCACCAATACTCGCCTCTGATGGCACAGACCAACATAATAAAATAGGAGGGGTTACTTTCAGAGCAGCCCTCGTCTCTTAGCAGGGTGATATCATGTTGAAATGCTGTTTGTTTTCTAGTATCTTACAAAACCATTTCTCAAAACAGTTCAACCTTTCCTGTGTAATGCAAACAGTCACACAGGGACTTTGTGTAATTCCACACTGAAGTATGTTCTTGCACATAAACCAACTTCAAAACATTTTTGTTTTTTCTTCCAGCTGTGCTGCAGTGGTTCAGCAGCTTGTTTTCACACTGAGTCAAAATAACCATAGATTTGTTGGATAGAAGCAGATGTCAGAATTCTTAGAACTGCCTGGGTGCAGTAACATTAGTCTGTGAACTTCTGACTAGGATGTGAGTAGTGCAAAATTAGTTTTTTGTACTCTAAAGACAAAATTCTGATACTGTACTAGACAATTCTATGCAGGATTTTTTCTACTTTTTTGTGGCTGTTCAGCTTCTGATGAGACTCTGGTAGCATTTTGGTTTTAAGGAAATGACTTGTGGACTACTGAAAGCATTAAGTCTGAGTTTATGCAAAAATAATTTTCTTTCCTGTTAAGCAGAGCTCATACACCTCTTTCCTTTTCAGGCTTCCCTTATGCTGCAGTCTAACTTTTTTCTAGTTTTTCCAGGAGAGTCGGTTGTTTCAAGGCAGTAGGAAAAACAAATTTGGTGTGTACGCTGACAATGCAGTGTTACCACCAAAATTCCCTGTGTTTGTACAACTGAGTAAATTCCACTGAGTAGATTACTCTTTTTTTTTCTTTTTTTTCCCCTCCAGAATAATAAAGAGTCTGCTTTTCTCTTTTCTCACTTTCTTGATGAATCCACAGAATTTTTTTTTGGCTCAATACGTGACCATACAACTAAAGATTGTTTTTTGGTTGTGGTTTTTTTAATCTTTGTTTTTGGCAGAAGTTGAGCTATGTTACAGATAGAATGTAGTCTTAATCTAAGTTTTCCTTTATCTGTGATATGGAAAAAAACACACCAGTTCTTACCTTACCCTGGCAGTAGATGCAGTTTCCAGGAGATTTCTTCTTCCCTCTCCCCCTCTCTCTGCCATTTTCTCTGTCATTGTACTTCAGTGATTTAGACTAGAATGCTTTGATCTCGGCTCATATTCATCCTGTTTATGTTTGGTGCAGGTCTACTTGGGCAAGCTTATGACTACAGCCAATCCAAGTAGCATGTCTGTCTCCCTGGAGAGTGAGTGCTACTTCTCTTTATAAATAGCCATGGTGCCCCACACCATACTTACTTTCCCATGTAAGCTTTTTGGAGGATAGGCCAAGACTGCTAGTCCATGCACAGTTTGAAGCTGTCAAGCATGATGGTCAAATTTTCCACTTTGTGATAACTTTTTGAAGAGAAAAGATGCGTCAACAGAGGCCTACCTCTGCAGAGTAAGCCTGGTGAGCACACGGGGAGATTGAGGAGGAAAGGCTTCTATGGATGAGCACATCTTCAGAAATAGAAATATTTGGGGATAGCTAAGCCACCCATAACATGGAAGTTTGGAAGTCAGCATTTGCATTTGTAGGTTCCTGACTGAACTTTCCCATGCAGAATGGGTCATTTTGTTGTCATGGTCTCATGTGGGGCTGGGCAGCCTTCATGCAGAGCTGTGACGTCTGGGTGAGAACAGCTCCTTAATGTTCAGTCCTCAGTAGAATGTGGAGTAATCTGACTGTACCAATCCTTGGTTTTCCTTTGGACTGCTCAACTTGATGATTTTCTCTTTCTGCCTGAGGAGCTGGGGCTGTTTGTGCTTCAACAAGATTTTCCTTGGCACAAACTGACCGTCAAACTTAAGAAATAGTCTGAGGAAAACACTTGTTTTGATTCTCTTCCCAACTATGGACAGCACTGGTTTTATGAATGGGGAGAAATCCTCAGAGCAGGTTGTCCCAGTCTAGAAGGAGTTTTTGGCCATGCTGGGCAAGGGTCTGTGAGCTTCTGTGTGGCATCGCTACGCTGGAGTGGGAAAATAAATCCTGTGCTTCCTTTCGCCCTAAAGGAAAGCAGCATTCCTTGTTTTTTTAAACATGGAAACAAGGGAGAGATACTGAATTGTAGCAGTACACATTGTCTGCTGTCCTCTGCATGTCACTGTTGCCCTACCAGGTTAGATTTGTCTCTTCCAGACAACAGCTAATTATCAGTTTCTGTGTAAGATGTGTATTTAGTAGAAGGCCATGCGTAACTCTCAGAACATAATTGATTTAATTTTCTGAGACTGCATAGGCTGCTATCTCCAGTTAAGGTTGTGACACCCCTGAGAATCAATTTGTATTTCATTTGTCTGTTTGCTGGTTTTGAGCCTTTCTAGCAGTTCTGAGCTAGCTGTGGAGAGAATAATCCAGTGTTTAATGAAAACACCCCTAGTGACATGCCAAGAAAAATGGAGACAGCCATACTGACTTTATTTTTAATTGTGAACTATTGTCTTTATTATCTATGTTGTCCTATGATGCTGGATTTGTTCTTGCTCTGTTGAATAGGATCGTGGTGTGACGTTTGAACCTTGCGTGCATGTTTACTCTGCCTTGCACCTCCACATCCTGCTGCACCCAGGATGACATGCTTCATGTCTGCAGCGCTGATTCACAGAGCAGGGAAGACCAGTCTGCCCGAGCAGGTTCACACATGCTGCAGCTGCTTTCCAGAAGCCCAAGAGAGACTTTCTGCTGTTCCAGGGAGTGGGCAAAAAGCTTACTTTATATGTTTGTTTTGCTGTGTTGTCACTTTTAAGCGCTGACCTCTTATGATAACTACTATCTGGCTCCAGTGTTTTTCTGGAAAATGACACAACTGAGTTTGTTGGGTGAGGGCAATGTCCTCTTCTAAATTTCAGTTTCCTGTGTCAGAGAATATCAGGGCTCCAAGTGTGCCATAACAGTACGATTTAAGACTGGGCAGATAGAAGCTTTTTTCAACTATATTCATAGCAAGAGATCATTGAGACAGCATCTCCCCTCTGCTCCTCTGTTCTCTGCCCAGTGATTGCAGAGACCTGTCTCTTTATCTGAAGAGGAAATGAAGAAAAAACAAATTAACAAAGCCAGATATCCCTCCTTGGGGCTCCAGACAATTATTTCTGGGTTAACAGGGCCAGGTGTCTACCCCTTGCAGGAGTGGGCTTGGATAGCTCGCTGTCTGACACAACTCTAAGAAGGAATCACATAGTGGATGTGTGAAAACATAGAGAGTTGGCTCTTGGTGGAAGGAGCTTGTCTCCATAGCACACTCAAAGTTGTCTTAGCTCAGAAGTGGGGACTGGAAACAATCAGGCTGCTTTTGGACAAAAGCACTGTTTTTTGTTTTTTTTTTTTAGTTAAGGTAAACTTTTTAACCAGACCTCTCAAGTCTTAAATATTAATTTTACCACCACACCTGAATATACTGATAGGTGCAGTGAGATGCACTAGGGAAAGCCTTTATTTTAGCATCTCCCATTGCAAGTCAGAATAAATTCCTCGGTATGCAGAACGTGTGACTGTCATGTCTTCTGCTACATGCATTTCATTGCTGAAGTGCCTGACAGCACTCTGCAGGAGAGCGTTCCCATCTGTTGCAAGGGGTGATGCCTGGGGAGCAGTGCTGAGTCACTGCTGGCCTGGACAGAATGGAGGAAAAAAACACTTCTCCATTTAAACTGTGGTTTTCCAAATTTTGTGTGCAGTGTATTTTAGTCTGATTGCTGTAAAACAAAGTTTTATGTAATATGTCCAGCGAGAAATTAAGTGTATTAAGTGAGAAAGTTCTCTCATTTCCCTTTGGGCTCTCTTCTAGAAACGTGGAGCATGGAAGGCAGGCTAATCTGCACTTCACAAGTGCAAACTGCTTTCTGGTAAGAAATACATGTAATCGTTAGGAACCCTAGCAGTCTCGTGGGTTTTTTTTTATGTTTTCTGTAATGAAATTATTTCCTGGGAAATGAATCTGTTTGTAATGGCTCTTCTGGTAATTTGGTGGGTATCGCTTTGCAGGTAATATAGTTTCTCCTTTATGGAATAAAATAAGTTGCATAGCTTTCTTGAAATTGTCTTTTGCAAAGACAAATTTTTTGCAAATTGTCTTTTGCAATATATAAAAGAGCTCTTAGTGTAACTTTTGTAATTGAAGTTGTCTCATTTACTCAAGGATTTTCTGTAAGGACTGGGTTGAACACAGGTTTAGAAGTTGGCTTTAACAGCTGATTGTCTGATGGACTGGATTTGGTCCTCAGATGTTACCAGGGGGCAAGAAGAGAGGGTAGGTTTGCTATGGAATTTAAACATTTGAAGAGGAACTATATTTTGTGCAGATTTTTTTAAATTTTTTTTAAATTCAGAGAGTGTCTGTCTCAAACCCATCTTTCTGAAACAATCCATATTCATTTACCTCCTGCAAATCACTTCTTTTGCCATACATTTTTTGACAAATTATTTTGCTTTACATGAGATCAGTTTCCTATATTTGGAAAAAATGTATAAACATGTATTCCAGAAATGTGTCATCATGTTGTAATCAGTCAGTATTTTTACAGTCTTACTGGTAATTTTTTTCCCTTCTAGTAGTTAATTCTCGTTCCCTTGTGTAGGACGCACAGGGAGCTGCCTAGTGTTGTAGGTGCTACCACCAACAATTGAGCAGTAGCTGCTTGGAGAGCAGAAGTATAATGCCTGCTTGATTTACATTGCTGTTTTTGGTCCATTTCAAAACCATAATTGTGTTTTGCTGACTATAAATCATCTTTGATATCCCTCCAAACGATGTGTATCCCCAGACATGATAAATTTCTGGCTATATTCTTCTGCCTGTCATCTCCAGTTGATTAATTCTGGACTTTCTTTTCCTCTCGAATAAATAAACAAAAAAGTAAATGAATAAAAATTGTTTCTGCACACATGCTGTAATTATGAGTGTTAGTCATGATTTTGAATAGTACTTGTGATCGCAGTGCAATTTTGGGTTACGATAACATCATTCTCTGAAGCTGGTGTCTTTCTCAGTAGAGACTTTAATTGCATATATTCTATTTTAATCTAACTGCAATGATTTTCAATGCATATGATTGATAACTTAAAGTAATGTAAGAAATTATATCAAGGAAAACAAATGACAAGAACCAACCCTGCCCCCTCGTCCCTACCCCCTCCCCCCGGTTTTCCTTTATTGACGTGTATATTGGTAGTTTAAAAAATCTGTCATCCCCCACAACTTTTTCTTTGATGGAGAACAACGTATTTCATTTAGATTTGATAGAGAAAAGCCATGTAGCTTTAGAACAGTGAAATATTCAGTGTATTGGGAAACTGTTGCCTAATTAGGGAAGGTGTCTGCTTGGAAAAATAACCTAAAGCCTTTTTGTTTAATTGATGAGAGAGTGCTTGCAGACATCTATACAAGTGCACAATATGGGTATCTTTTAAGTACTTCCCCACTCACACTTGGTCATATATCTAAAAAGCATTTTTCTTGTGTCTAATAATGCGTTGAGATTTTGTTTGAAGTCACCAGTAGTCCCTGAATTTCTGAATACAGTTGCATTCTGCACTCTTGCCCACTTTGAACCTGCTGGCTGCAGAAGATCACACCAGGGCTTCATGTCTGTCACTAGCAGCCACAGCTGGCAGGAGCGGAAGTGAAAGGGCCATGAAAGCTGGAGTTTAATGCCAAAGCAGGGCTGTTTGAGTTTTCTCTGAGACAGCAAGGAAGGCCATGTTAACTTTGACAGGTTCCAGCAGATGTATCTCACCTTCAGACAGAATCGCCATGCTCCTGGCTAATTTGTGCTAGTCCTTCTGCAGTTCCTTTCTCTGAACCCTTAGAACATCCAAGTGTCATAGGACTGAGGGCAAAGTGGTGTCTGGTTCAAGTGAAGACCACAGTGGAAAGTACATCCAAGTTGTGGCCTCTATTTCTGCATTTGTAACGCAAAGTGAAGGCTTGAGCAGGAAAAAAACGGAGGAGTGGGAGACAACTGTTATTTTTGTCTGTTCTGGAACAATTTTCCATGTTCTGGCCAAATAATGTAACTGCATGACTGTATGCAGAACACATGAATTCACCTAATATCATCTATTTGCAGAGTGGTCTTAAAGTTACTGAGAATAGTTAATAACTTTGATTTCAGAAATGTCAGAACTTTGACTTTTCATTTCGCAGAAATTTCACAGAATTGTAGGGGCTGGAAGGGACCTCTAGAGATCGAGTCCAACCCCTCTGCCAAAGCAGGCTCCCTAGACCTGGTCACACAGGTGGGGAGTCTTGAATGTCTCTAGAGAAGGAGACTCCACAACCTCTCTGGGCAGCCTGTTCCAGTGTTCCATCACCCTCACTATGAAGATGTTCTTACATCTGTGTGGAACCTCCTATGCTTTGTTTTGTGGCCATTTCCCCTTGTGCTATCGCCACACGCTGCTGAAAAGAGTCTGGCCTTGTCCCTTTGCCTCCTGCACCTTAGATATTTATAGACACTGATCAGATCCCCTCTGCGTCGTCTTTTCTCAAGACTGAACAGATCCAGTTCACTCATCCTTTCCTCATAAGAGAGATGCTCCAGCCCCTTTATCATCTTTGTGGCCCTCTGCCAGACTCCTTCCAGGAGTTCCCTGTCTTTTTTGTACCGGGGAGTGCAGAACCCCATTGATTTTTTACACTGATAGTTTTGTTCAGATAAAAATATTCCCTGTTTTTCAATTGAAGAGCAATGAATAACTTTGATCCAAGACCACATATGTGTGGAGCTTTATGTCAAATGCAATCTTTATAGTAAAACAGTTGAACTTTTTGACCTGTAGTGCTGTTGAAATGTAAGCTTTAGAAATTCCAGCAGGTGTTCTTCCCTGAGGCTTTGGAAGCACAGGAATTCTTCATCCCATTATGTGGGAGAAAAATCATGGTTCAGTCTCCAATTTTGGTACTGTGCTTGGCAAGGGTTCATTTTAGGAGTCTGCCTGTGGTGACAGAGAAGAAGGTTCAGCTTTGGAAGCTGAAGGTTACTGCTATCTACTGTAAAGACCAGCAGCAGGTGTCTACTTTGGAAATGGAAGGAGTTGTTCCTGTAGGAGCTGAGTTTTTTTGCATTAACTAAGCATGCTTCTCTTTTCAAAGATCAGTTTTCTCTTTTGTTGGTGTCTCCAGTGTAGTGGGTTGTTGTTCTTTTTCTTGATGCTATTATCAAATATAGCAAACTAAAACTAGTCTGAATCACATTCTTGCCAGAGCATTGTAAATGTTAAAATAAGCACTACTGGTAATGCATTTCCTTGCTTTCAGAAGCAGTTCTGCAATTAATGCCTCTGGCTCTTCTGTTATTTAGCATACCAAAGAAAATACTTGGCAGCCTGAATTTTGAGAAATGTTGCTGACGGGGAGCATGAAAGTATATAGCTGTGATGTGAAAATGATATTGCTGGTCAATAGAGAGTGATATGCAGTAGGTGGTGTGTATTACAGCTCTTCTGATGATTGTTTTCTGGAATGAGGAAAATCAATTACCTCTTGGTTAAATAAGTAGAGCTGTAATTGTGCTGGATTGCTGTATTTGCCTAAACAGGAAGCAGACAGGTCTCAAAATTGATCTTGCCAGAAGAGACAATATAAGGTTTTGAAATCCTAGCTTATGTGACAACTAGATATGTGATGACTAGAGAGTTTTCTCTTTAAGTCTTCTATTTCTCTTCATTTCAGGCTCTATGCAACCTGATTGAGCTGTCCCTGTTCATTGCAGGCAAGTTGGACTAGATGACCTTTAAAAGTTCCTTCCAACTGAAACACTCCTATGATTCTATGGTTTTCTTTTCAGTAGTGAATATAAAATTGCCCAGGAAAACATGTGTCAGGAAATCATTCATGTTGTACTGTTGCTTAGTTCTTGTGCATTCTGTGTCCTGCCTTAAAAGGAACCTGCTAAAATTGGGGGCAGGGGTGGGACAACAGCCAAAGCCTGATGTAGGTTACCCAGCATCTGCATGCTGATGAGGAGAAATAGTCAAACAAAAACTGTGTGCTGAGCTAGCATAGAAAACATAAAGCAAGAATAGCTGTACATACCCATTTCTCTCCCAGGAGAGACTTCTCTGTGCCCAGAGACCAAAGGCAGACCTTGAGTACATTGTCTGAGAGGACCAGAGAAAGCCTCATGGCGCAAAAAGGTTCAGTTCCACAGAGGTTGGGGCAGGGACATGGGTGACCACACTACCGTGCAGCATCATCCAGTTAGTGTACTGTTTGCCAGCAAATATATGCTTTTTGTGTGCCTGTGTATTGAGCATGGACAAACATCAACTGAAGCTTGCTATTATCTCACAAACAAACCCAGTATGACAGATGACGGCATTCAGAGTTACTTGTTTGTGTTCTTTAGCTGAAATAGTGGAAATAAGATCAAAAGTTTTACTTAAGCAGACATTCATTTGAAGCTATTGTCAGATAGAAGGCAGCAGCTGGGAGAGGGTTTTGTGATGAGAGCCTAGTTGCTTTCATTGCTGGGCTCGAACAGGTGCATTTAGGAATAAAGTTCTGATGAAATCTTTTTGTTGCAGTGATTGATTATGGTAGTGATATGATGTCAAGGCAGTTAAATTCTGCACATCTGGCAAGGTGTTCAACCTGGGTTTATTGAGAGCCTCCTACCAGGCAAACAAGGTTATGAATGAGCAACTTTATTCAGATTATTGTTCTTTTATTAAAATATGATACAGAACACCTCAGATTCATCATGAGCAAATCTGCTGAGGCAAAGAAAAATAAGGATTCACTTGCAATATGAAGAAACCTAAGGAATGTTCTATGCCTGTTCATACTCAAGAGGGACTATGCAGTAACTCTTATAATCAGCATGCTTGAGCTCACTGCTGGGTTATGTTTCCCTCTTGTTTGTATTTTGTCTATGCCCTGATTAACTAAGACATTTATTTCTTGATCCAGAACTAAAATACTGTATGTGGCAGGTTGTTCAAACTAGGTTGGTACTGAAGAGCAAGGCAAAGCTGGCATGCAACCAGGGCTGCTGAGCATGTGCAAAACACTGGGACTGCAGACCTTGCAGACCTGGGAGGAAAAAAATATCCTATTAGGATATAGTGCCATAGAACAAGATGGAGCTTTTTCATAGAGACTGCAAAACAATTTTTAAAACGTGCAGAGTATTTTTGGTTTAAGAATAGAAATTTTATTTTTAGGAAAGAAAAAATCTTGTAGAAAAAAGTAGGAAGATATGGATATTGAGGGCCTGCAGGAGGGGATCATCATTTATCTCAGTGTTGGGGATTTTTTTATAAATACCTGAAAAGATTCGTAGAACATTGAAACAACAGTACTGGATTATTAAGTCATTTAATGCAGGAAGTTGTGAGTAAATGGAGCTTAGCAAGGTGGAGGGTTTCATATTATCAGGGGGAAAAAGAGTTGGATGCTGCTTCCAAATGCCACCCCTATGTTATGGAGGGTCTTGTAGCTCTGGAAATCCAGGGAAATAAATGTGTGATTTTCCTCATGATATGTAACAGATGACTAAAAATGTGACAGAATCAATTTCATTTGAAAGGATGCTTAGTGTAATCTATGACTGCAAATACAGACAAACAGAGAAATCTGAAGCAAGCTGCATAAAAGAAATTTAAGAATGGACTGTCCATTTTGGTACTTTCCCCAGCAAGCTGAATTTGTTCTTTCTAAATACTTAGCTGTACTTTAAGCTTGATGTTCTTGCAGCAGTTCAGAAAGAAAGGTGATTATCCTAAGGTCAAACTGGAGGAGACTGGCAGTGAGAGGAGGAAGGGCTGTGAGGTCAGTGGAGTTGGTGGGTGCACCATGGTTGGCATAGCTTCCCACCTGGCCGCTCTCTCACTCCTCAGTTGCCTAAGGGGATGAAATAGGATGAAAAAACTCACAGTTGGAATAAAGACAGGGAAATCACTTCTTCCTCTCCCTAAGTCTCTTCATAGCTGCATTTGATTTTCACAGGAGGCAACTCTGGAGATGGAAATCCCTGGCAAGTGGGCTTAGAGAGGAGGCAGCACTGCAGGTTACCATGCTTCACATGGCTGCTCCATCACTGCCTGGCATCTTCATTTCCCCACAGTAAAACTATTTCCTCTTCCTCAAGTTATGTTTCTTTCCTAGAAATAGAGGCTATGGTTCAGCTGCAGTCCAATCCTATTCAGCAGAGTGCATGTCCAAAAGCTTAAGTAACACATGTTAGGCATATGCCTATGTACTTCCCCAAGAAAATATGAATTTGAGCACATGCTTCTCTACCTTAGTATTATAAGCACACAAAAATAGAAGCTGTATACAGTGACATAATCCATCATGAGTGAAATCTGACTGTGTGGCAGTCTCAAATATTTACTGTTCTAGTTCAGTGAAATATATCCGATTTTTTTTTTAGTTGCTATTACTCTGGTATTAACATTCTGTAGTGGGAACATAGCATTTAAATGGGATTTTTTGAGTGTGCTAGTATTCGAAAAACTGACTCACCTGATTTTTTTCTGTTGTCTAATAATAAATCGTTATCTCACTGAATTTTTCCTAATGCACTGCTATCATTTTTTTTTTGTGCTAGCAACCTGTTTACCTCTCTTTCTAGCTTGTGTAATGATATTCTGTAGATAAACACAGAGCAGCTGGTAAGGCCTTAACCAGTCTGCAACTTTTCCCACAGCGCTTGCTTTTTTTATGAGTCCTCACATCCAATTGGTAACTGTTGGGCTCATTGTGGAGTCCTTTTTATGCATGTGCAACATTGGAAAGCCAAGAAAATTCATTTAAAATTGCATTTTCATTATTTTTAAAGCTTCCTACATTCTACGTAACAAACCTTGAGGGAATAATTTCCCTTTTTTTTTAACAGGTAACTCTTGAGGTAAAGCTGGTAGGTTTAAAAACAGACAAACAAAAACAAAACAAAAACCTGCATGCTTTGAGTTGTCCAGATCCTTTTTCCTTTAATACAAAGATATATTGTTATTAAAAATCATAATATTTGAAATTAAGTATCGGGTATTGACTCATCCACCTTTTAGAGTGTAATTCTTTCATCTTGGTATTTATTACCACTTAAAAAGCATGAAAAAAATTCAAAGGATCTGTCTGAAGAGAGGATGCCTTGTATAGAAGGTGAAAATGAAGCTATGTAACAATGTACTGGCACTCCTCTTTTGAAGAAATGGCTTAAATGTTTGGAATAAGTCATCTGCCGGTCAAGCCTACTAGTGCATCAGTGACTTGTGTAGTTGTGCTTCAGCTGAATACGTGTTGGTCACTCTTAATTCCATTTAAGGCTCAATGTCTGGATGGAGATTGGTGATGAATGGTGTCCCCCAGGGGTTGATGCTGGGGCTGATAGTTTGTAATGTCTTCATCGCTGACACTGACAGTGGGATTGAGTGCACCGCTCCCTCAGCGAGCTTGCTGGCGACACCAAGCTGCTGGGTACAGTTGACACACCAGAGGAACAGGATGCCATCCAGAGGGACCTAGATGGGCTTGAGCAATGGGTCCAGGTGAACCTTATGATCAACAAATCCAAGCGGAAGGTCTTGCACCTGGATCAAGGCAACCCCCATTACCCATACAAACTAGGGGATGAAAGAATTGACTGCAGCCCTGCTGAAAAAGACCTGGGGGTGCTGGTGGATGAGAAGCTGGACATGAGCCAGCAATGTGCCCTCGCAGCCCAGAAAGCCAACCGTATCCTGGGCTGCATCAAAAGAAGCTTGGTCAGCAGGGCAAGGGAGGTGATCCTGCCCCTCTGCTCTGTGCTGGTGAGGCCTCACCTGGAGTACTGTGTCCAGATGTGGAGTCCTCAGTACAGGAGAGACATAGACCTGTTGGAGCACATCCAGCGGAGGGCCACAAAAATGATCCAAGGGATGGAACACCTCTCCTGTGAGGGCAGGCTGAGAGAGCTGGGGCTGTTCATTCTGGAGAAGAGAAGGCTGCGAGGGGACTTGATAGCGGCCTTTCAGTATCTAAAGGGGAGCTGCAGGAAAGAAGGGGACAGACTCTGTAGCAGGGTCTGTGGTGACAGAACAAGGGGAAATGGTTTCAAGCTCAAAGAATGTAGGTTTAGGTTAGATATAAGGAAAAAGTCTTTTACAGTGAGGGGATGAGGCACTGGAGAAGGTTGCCCAGAGATGTGGTGGATGCCCCGTCCCTGGAGACATTCAGTGTGAGGCTGGATCAGGCCCTGGGCAACCTGATCTAGCTGTGCATGTCCCTGTTCATGGCTGGGGAGTTAGACTAGATGGCCTTTAAAAGTCCCTTCCAACTCTAAGGATTCTATGATTATTTTTCACACTTGCAATGGATACATTTGGGAGTTTGAGCCTAAATCCTATTACTTCTGAAAAAAAAGAAACCAACCCCAAAGCTTTTTTTTTTATACGTAAGCCTTAAACAAGTTGAATTAGTTTAAAACTAGTAATGTGCAACATCAGTTTTAGGCTCTGAAAACATAACACCATCTCTGAAATGCAGAACTGACCATACTTGAATTCTTAGCACCTAGATACACAAAGCATATGGTGTACAGTGAGTTGTTTTCCAAAATGTTAGGGAATATTTTCTGTGTGCTGAAGAACAGGACTGATGTTTTTACCTACAGCGTTCCCAAATTCCCATCTCAAAGCAAATGTACATTCATCTGTGGGGACTTTGTTCTGATTTCTGTGCCATGCAGTAATTGTTTCTATTTGGTAAAGTCCAGTAACTGCTGCATTTATTTCAGAGAATGGAAAGTTCGAGGTTGATCCTGTTTGCCTGGTTGTGTGACAATGCACTTGTTTCCTTTCCCCCAAAAGACAGTAGGCAACAGATTTAGACTGACAGCACCTTGGCCTTCAGTAACAGAGACATTTATACTTTCCCTTTCCATGTGGGGAACAAAGGAGGCCATACAGATAAAACAGTTGTGCTGATGCAAATACCATGGCCTTTCCCTACAAATTCTCACATCAGCTAGTAAAGTCCCGTCAGCTGTAGCAGAATAGAGTTGGTGTTTAACTGGTCCTGGCTACGGAAGGGCAACACAATGTGGCACCTAGAGCAATTGAAGTTATCCTACAGGGGCTGACTGTTCTTATCCAATATCATCCTGTTTGTGAATGCAGTTGCTTTCATGTGTAATAAAATATATGTAAAACGTACCTTTTACCACTACCAAATGCTATTTGAAAAGTTTCCCCAGTGGGTGTAGTCTTGCAGTGTTCCCTTGTTGAAAAGCAATCTGGATTAACCAGCAGCAAAAGGCATATAATTAAAGCTTTTCCTTCGTAGTTTCTTTCTACCGGGATCAGATCAGGGCTTGAGTATGTGGGAGAGCTGTAAATACTTCAGATACTGAAGAACTGCAAATGGACTACCAAAGTCTGGAGCTTTTCATATCAAGTCCACAAATTTTATTTAAGCAGGGCTGGGCTTTATCTGTTGTTCTGAAGCCTTTAGATCAGCAATTCAAACATGATGAATATTGTTTTCTGGGAGATAACTGTCAAGAATCAGGAAATAACTATATCACTAGCTAGGATTTTGCTAATCTCTCTGGTTCACTTGTTTCAGTCTACTCTTTGGCTTATTTGTATTGATGATGTCTTTCCTCTCTATTTTTGATGATGGTGGTGGAGACTTCATCATGTTGTGACATCTATAGAGGAAGAACTTAAACAGCACCTTTACTTCTCTACCAAGGATCACAGAAACCTGGGGATAATGTTCCTTGTTGTTTAAATTATGGTCTCCTGTCTGTTATAAGATCATGCATATTTTATCTGTTAGGTAGTTGAAAAAAAGCAGCATGCTCAAAAGGTGCCATTAAAATCATGCAAAAAATGCTTCAAATCTTGTTTCAAAAGAAAATTCTCTACTAGAAAAATCCTTATTTCTGGAAACTTGATTTTCAAAACAATTCTGGAATTACTGACTGGTTTGAGATTTCTCTTAGCACCTTGGCTTCTCATTATAGTATCTGTTTTCTGTCTGGCTGCTTGCTTCTGTCCTGTGATGAGATGTCTGTGCTAGAACTTCTTGCTTTCCCAGTCTGCTTACACTTTTTTTTTAAGTGACAGTTTCTGTTTTTGATAAAGACCAGCTTGTTTACAAGATGTGAGAATAGCATCTTTTCAACTGATAACATGTAATCTTACCGACCTGTTACTTATCTAATAACCTGTAGCTGACAGCTCACTTAAACTAAGGTGTTTTCCTTTTACCATTCTCTTATAGTCAATGTAAATCCTGATAAAAATCGAATCAGAATTTATTGTGCAATAAACTGCACTAACCTAATCTAGGTGGGGATTCACTGGCAAAATCTGTGTGTAACCAGTTCAGTAGCTAATACAGCTTCTCATGTGGGCTGTTGAGTACTGAGCTTGGCAATTGCAGGCAGTCTTCTGCATTAAATCTCTCACCTAGCGAGCTGAGAATAAAAAGTAATACCTAATAAGAAATGTGTGTATGTTCTGTGGGGGAAGAATGCACACAAAAAAATTCAGTGAGTGATCTTTCCTAATAGAAGGAATGATGTGCTATTACTGTAACTGATGATATGCTGATTCTTGTCTTTGTACTGACTGGAGCAATAGCCGATGTATGTCTTATAAATGAGGATAATAAATAATTACCAATGCATAAAAAAAGGTTTTGGATGTGTGGTGAATGCAGTCCAGTGTTGTGGTAAGTTACATGCTGGCAATTACTGCTACAGAGGATAACCCAGATCATTTGGTGAGCCGAATCTTTCAGAACATGACTTGTGAAATGCAGAAAAACATCTGAGGGAATATGGGTGTTCTTGTACAGTGGAGGAGACTCCTGTATGGAGAGCTCAGGCTCAGGGTGGTGTTTGGTTATGGTTTTTATCTGTTGTCACCTCAACAAAACAGGAACAAAAATCTATATTGGTTGTACAAGGGCGTTGCGGCAAAAAGGCTTACTGCAGTCTATGGATACAAAAACAGCTGAACTGAAGTAGCTGCAATACATGATGCTCTTAGTAGAAAGAGGAAAGGCAAGATCTAGTACCTAGAAGATGAGTCTAGCTAATCACAGCAAGAATCTAGATAAACAAATTTGATTGTAAATGTAGTTAATTCTGGAAACAAACTATCAGGATACTAAGCGATAGGTTCTTTCTTAGGTGCACTCAAACAAAGTTTTTCTATTAACTTAAACAATTGAAGATTAGGATTACTAACTTCTACTCTGCCAGTGAATAGTAACCTGTTCAGATGGAATTATTTGAACCATGTTTCACAGAAATGGAAAGCAAAAATTGGCACAGAGTATGGTGCTGTCTTTTTTCTCCTATGGGTTGGAACAAATTGAATTTAGAAAGTTGAGGCCATTGACTTTAAATGCCCCCCTGCTAGGAGATTTAGAGTCTCATGTAGCTTTGTCTTGCCAGGGACTACATGATTGACACAATTAATCAAAGATCATGATGCTAATCCACAACAAACATAACACCGGAGAGAGAACTCAATTAAAACTTCTGTTTCTACAATTTAAAAGATCAGCCTCATGGGAGCTAACCATCTCAGCCGTATGCTTGCTTTTTTAGCTGGGGACCACTCGACAAATTGCCTTATTTTGCTTCTGCAGTGCAATTTAGATGTGTATAAATAAGTTGTGTTTTGCCACGCTTCCATACATAAATTCCTGTGTCTTCAGTTAACAACTTCATCTAGCAAGTTTTGTTGGTGTCAATAAATACTAAAGGAAAAAGTAATCACCAGATATAATAAAAATATTTGGATAGGGAAAATGCAAGAGTTTAGAACTAAAGTCAACTAAATTAAGTAACTCATTTGTAGGATCTCTCTTTACTGTCCTTAATTCTGGATTTTGTTCATTCCCCATAAACTGCAAGCTTTATCCTTTCCCTGTGTGCTTTTCTATCAAGGCTGTAATGAAGCCACTATTTAAATGTCTCACAATTTATGTTGTAGCTGCTTAATAAAAGACAACATTGGAAGAATTGCAAAGGAAAAATCTAAAGATTGCCAAGGCTTTCTGTCATTTATTTTGTAGTAAGCAACTGGCTCCCTACTTAAAGAAAAAATCCAAACACTTTCATTACTATGTTTCATCTGCTTAAAAGGTATTTCTGACTTGCCTCCCAACTCGAGTGGCACTAGCGATGTAGAAAGCTGAAGGATAGCCTTAAATCATTATATTCATGCTTAAGTAGGACATGTAGGAACAGGAGCTGGTGTGTTTGCTTTCAGGGAAGGCAGTTGTTGTCCCATTAAATTGCTAGTTGAGAAACCACGCGGCATGCACTGGCGAGGCAGTCTGTAGCATCACTAATGAGGCCAGGTATCGCAGTAGTTAACTGTGTGACTGTACAGCTCTGTAGGTTTAATGTTCATGTAATGTGAAGGCGTAAAGTGTTTTTTCTGTTGGAGTTGTATTTTGCGAATATATGATATTCCACATTACTTACTGTGCTCTCACCGTTTCTGTTGCTGAGGAGAGCCTGAGAGAGCTGGACAACTTAGTCTAGAAAAGAGAATGCTCAGGTAGATCTCACCAGTGTCCATAAACCTCTGCAGGCAGTTGGATTTCACTGCAGTGGTCATGAGTCCTAAGAGCAGCTGCAGAATCTTCTCCTGAAGGCCCCTCGCATTTCTTTGGTGTTGGCAGTGGGTGGTGGTGGTTATCTTGCTTTGCCAAAAGTGAAGCACACTTTTGTTTAATAAACAAAACTTGTGATTCAGTTGTTTGTTCACCAGGCAATTATGCCACCATGGGTGAGAATGCCAGGATGGTTTTGGAGATAACAGTAGCTTAATAATACCCTCTTTGTCTTTGGATGTCTTAATGTCATTCTTTTTGTGCCAATGCCCTAATCATCTGGCTTAAATGACTTAAAAAATAAATTACAATCAATATAATTCACTGAAGTATTTTTTTTAACTGGCAAAAAATAATGTAATATTCTGTAATGCAATATTCTATGCATCTCTTCTTCACAGAGAACGGACCCGCAGCTCCTTGCTCAGTTCTACTATGCTGATGAGGAACTAAATCAAGTAGCAGCTGAACTGGACAGTTTAGATGGAAGAAAAGACCCGCAGAGATGCACACTGCTGGTCAACCAGTTTCGTTCTTGTCAGGTAATGAAAATGACATCATCTTGATTTAATTGGCATTTTTGTGTGCATTAAATGCTATTTATTGTATGAATTAATTTTTATTGTCAAATCCCTTTAAAATGACTTTGGTAGATACATGCCTTTTATTAGTTTAAAACCTATTTTCTTTGAAAACACTATTCATAAATCTTTTACATCTCATTTAAGTGTTTTTCGATGGTTTCCTTTAAATGAGAACACAGAGATTTTCTTTGTGTATGGAGCTTACTAGAATGAGAGAAATACTGCAAAATTTCAGGCAGTGTAAAGTAGCCACATCTTTTGTAGATGTTTGCTTTTATATTTTATGAATCTGATAGCATTTAATTAGTAAATAAGCTATGTAAAAGTAGCTGATATCTTTGCTAATTGAAAATAATATTATCTGCTTCACATAAAAAGCCTTGAAGTTAAGAGGAACTCCCGAGGAACCAAACAGAAAAGGATATTTATTTGTAAATTATTTCAGAAGTATGAATCTGTTTCTAAGATCTTGTTGTATGGTACAGTTCACCTAAGAAAAGATTCCTCATACTATTTTCTGAAACTGTGACTATAATTTAAGCAAGACTTGAAGGGAGAAGAATTGGAGACTGCAAGGACCAGTTAAATCTAGCTCTTTAACTTGGATGAATTTGTGATTTGATTTGTTAAGAAAAACAATTCAGAAATTGGAAAGTAATTGAGAAATACGACTTTCTCTGTCACGCTGTATACCATTCTAGAATAAGTTTTTTCAACAGTAAAATCCAATGAATTAGAGATGTAAACTGCTTTTGTGATACGCTTCATTCTTGCACAAATGCTTTGATACTTACCCTCTCAGTCGCACCAAGCAACATGCCATAATGCAAAGTGACCTGGAGTCCATGATTCACCATTCTCAGGAGGATTTATTTATGAAAAGTAAGCATTTGCTGTCAAGTTGAGTGAAATGTAAGTGCAAAGACCATGGTAATAAAAAAAATTATTTCCACTAAATAAAAAAATTTAAGTCCTATGCAAAGGATTCATTTTGATTCAACCTTTTTTTGGGTTCAAATTTGTTATATTGCTGTTCATTGGGATGCACCAAACTTCATTAATGCAGAAAAAATTTGTTGGTGAACAAGTTGAGATAAATTTGAAGAGCAGTGCCCTGATCAATGTAACAAGTGTTGGCATTGAGTTAGCTGAGTCTGCTGATGAAAAAGGGAAGGAAAAGAAAGTAAGGTACTATGTGTTAACTGGATGGAAAAGTGCAGTGGTTTTTTTCCTTTATTAAAGAGCATTTACAGCAAAAGTGTTGGCAGCCAGTGTATTATGTTAGAAACAATTTCAACACTTCTGTGTGCTTTGATTATCTTCAGTTTCCTACTGTACTGTCACTAGAGAAATGCGTGGAGTTTAAGAATTTACCAAACTGGAAACAGTCAAAATTCAGTACCTTGGAAGAAAAAAATAGGGGTGAAGGTATCTTAGAAGACCATTGACTTCAATCTTCTCTGTGATGGATTAGCTATACCTATATCACCTTTCACAAAGCTTGTCTGACTTGTGTTTAGAAACCTGCAGTAATGGACATTCCGCAAACTTCCTAGGCAAACTCTTTCCAGACTGATACCAGTGAAGACTTTGTTAACAAGGGTAGATGAACAGTTTCTTCTCCTTGATGCTTTATCCTTGGTGGTAAAAACTTCTTCCCTGATTCTCAGCAGGTGCACAGGCGTTCCTATTTGTTTACTGTAGTTTAGGCAAACCATTCTGTTCCTAGAGTAGATTCTCTGAATCTTTTAGCTGTAGGAATGCAAGAAATTCAAGCTCTGATAGTTCCTTGGTCAGTTTACTTGGCTTACTGTGCGGTGACTCACTATCTTGTGACTCTTAATACAGTCTGATGCCTGGTAATTTCTTCTTTTCATTTGTCTAACAGATTGCTGTTACTAAAACAATCTGTTGCTAGACAAGAAAGAAAAGATCGAGAGTTTTATTTTTTTATGCAGCTATTTTTGCAATTTCTAATTTGCAGTGTTCTACAGTAAAGGTCAGATCATAGTCAGATGTTATTTCAGAAATGACTTTGCTGTTCAGATCTTGCATTATTTTGTAGTATGTTGTTTGAAAAGTGTATATTTGTTATGTTTTTTCCTTAAGCATTTGTTGTGTAAAGGACACAGAATAAAGGGCAGTATTTTAGAAAGGGTTCAGAGTGTAGGTGTTTGCTAATCAAATATTGCACAGGAACAAGGGAGAAGAAAGGGTTCCAGTGAAAGTATGGTGGTATTTGTGGCAGATGGATCAAAATGATTGTCATGTAAGGTTGTGCGTGTGAGCTACATTTTGTGAAATGTGTTCTTTCACATGATGCTTTTGAAAAGGTTCTTGTGACCGCAGGATATATAGTTGAACAGACTCCGAGTCTTGGGCTTAAAATTTCTTTTTTTTTTTTTCTTATTTTGTCCTTGGTCTTTAAATGTATTACTAAGATTTATGGATCAGTTGCAATCTACATAATTTTTATTTAGATGGAAATTATATAGATTAAAAAAAATTATCTCGTTAGAGTTCACTGGTACATAGTCTTTCATTCTGTCAGACCTGAATGTTTCTGAAATCCCTTGACCTTCTACCTTTTTTTCTGTTTTTGAAATTAGTTGGTTTTAGGTTGCTTATTTTCAGGTGAATTACTCAGTGTTTGCTTAATAGGTGATATTATGAAATTTTACTCTGTTTTATTAACTAGAGAGAACTGCCTTTAAATTAGGGCTGTTTTATGAAAGACCCACAAGTCTTAGGAATGGAGATTCTTTTTTAGAGAGGTTATATTCTGTTGGATCTTGATTGTAACCCAGGAGATGTGCTTTCTATCTGTTTGTATGTTCAGTTTTTGGAACAATTTTAAAAGAGTTCCGAGTTTACTGTAGTATGTAAACTAATTCAGACAAAACAGAAGGACTCTACCCAGAGGATGCCCTTTATTTGGATATATTTAGTGTTTTCTGTCTTAAAATAATGGCAGTATTATTCAAGGCAAGCTGAAGCTACCTTAACAGTTCTCATTGTGGTGTGTTTTCCACATATACAGAGAACTTCAGTTTTCAGGAATATAAAAAAAAAATAAAATGAAATTGCAACTCTGAATGTTGTCTTTTACTGTTCTGCTTTAGCACTATTCACTGATGATAAAATCACATTTTTTACAGTAAATTAACGTTTAAGAACTTCCGAAGATCTTGCAACTTGAATTTCAAATGCTGTGAGTGGACTGGTTAGCATGGTGCTAAATAGCATGTATTTATGAGTAAGAAGGTGTTTTGCGGTTTGTTGTGGTTATGGTAACTTACTGTAAAAATGATATCCCTTGTTTTGCTTTGGTGTTTGCGTGTCAATAGCATATTATAAGAATGTACTGTATTAACAAATATGTTATCTTGCACTTTTAGCGTGGCTAATATCTAACCAAAGTAAAGCACTTCTTCTAGTGTTGCTTTCTGTTGTGTGCAGAGATGCGTGCTAAGAAGTTATACATATGTTGCACTTAAATGAACAAAACAAAAGGTAGAGTGATATACTTTGATTTGTTGAACTTGATTGATGATAATAGTGAGAAGGTAGTTTTTTTAAAAAAACAAAACAAAACAACATATTTGCATCCATGAGTCTTGAGGAATATGCAGCACTGATTCATCCAGGTGTTTGGGTTTTTTTGCAATACAAATAATTCATGTTTTTGTGTTAGGGTTAATAGAACATGTCCTTTTCTCTGTGGTTCCCACCCCTCCCAATGGCATAGGGCTTTTTCTGCCATTGAATTTCATACGAAGGAAAAACACCTAGTATATGTGTTTTAATTAATCATTCACACATTTGTGATAACTCTCTGAATGTATTTGCCTTGACCATTACTATTTTCACATTTATTAATATTGTAGTATATGAACTGATAGATTTATTAAAAGCAATTTCTCAGTGGAATTAGGTTTAATGTTAAATATGGCAGATCTTGGTTAAGTTGGAGGATGAAGAGTAAAAACACCTTTGATTCTAACCTAGAGATTTTCTAAGATCTTGAGAGGTCAAAACTGAATGGTGTGTAAGTGCTTCCCATTGTGAAGATGTTCCAGGATCATAGTACTTGCTGGGTTAGTACGTTGAGAATTACTTCTCTCTGTAAAGCAGCAAGTTCTCAGAATAGCAGATGAGTCAGTTCCCAGCATGGTTTTATCAAAATAATTCCTTGAACTGCAGGTTATGTCTCAGCACTATGTCATTCCATCCATTAAAGTACCCTGGGAAGGAATTTGCCCCTGCCAGGGCATTGACCTGAAGCAAGACATTTACTCGCTGAGATAAGGTACCTCTTGTGCTTTGCCACAGAGTCATAAAATGAGAAATTTCTACTATTTGCGAAACCTTATTTTTCTTAGCTCTTATAGGAATGATTGACTTGCAACATATTATACTAACTCTTCACTTTTCCTGCTATTTTCTTGATGGAGCCACTTGGGAAGCACTACTTGAATGCCTTAAATTGGCAGTCCATCATTTTTGAGTCATCGCTCTGTAGTTTCAATTTGATGAAACAACAGGCTTTAAATGTATGTAGTCTTTAGTGTACTGCTTATGAATACAGGTTAGTCCATACAAAAAGTAGCAAAGTAGACACCTAAGAGTCTGAATCTCATTATCTATCATGGTATAAACTGATGTTACTGTGGAATCAGAGCCCTTAGAGGAAGCTGACACATATTTTGTTGTTATCATTTGTTTGCCTCAATTTCTGTAACAATAGAAAATACACCATGAGAATGGTATCAGAAATGCTCTCTTTGAACCAGTCATACTTATTTACTTATTTCTTGCAGCTTATTTCAGAGACGGAAAGTAGCAGTTTGAGATGAGCTGCTTGCTATTCAAGTGCTGAGGAAAACAGAGGTTGGCTCTTACTGTGAAGGATTGTGCCTGTTACAGGCTGGTCTCAGCTAAGGGCTGCATGAGCTTCCTCTGTTATGTGGAAAGTGGGTAAAAACTGACTTTGGGAAAACAAATAAAAAGATTGAGGGCAAAATGCTGTGGGAGTCCCTCTGGGGAACCTCCCTTGTCACAGCTTGGCATGCTGAAATCTACATTTTGATTTAGAAATGATTTCCAGCCTTCATCATTGAAATAAGCATTAAAACATTATTTGCTTTCTGACACTGGAATTGGATGGGTAAGAGAAATCTAAAAATGGGCAGTCTTTTCATCTGGTGTTTTTTGCTGTTTGATAACGAGGCACATCTGGAAGGAGTTACCAATGGCCTGATACGAGGAGACAGTCTGATTGCCTTTCACCCATTTGCTTCATGTACATAACTGAGATTATAAATGTCTAGGTTCCTTTTCTCTTTAATTAAAAAACAGCCTAACCAAAAATGCAGAAGTGGTTGCAGGATTCCAAAAATGCTTAGTACTGCTTCTTGAGCTAGGTGGAGAGAGCCATTCCTGCATGCAGCAAGCTGCCACAGAGCACATGGGGATTTCTCTCCAGCAAAGAATGGAAAGTATCTTCAGTGTGATTTCTTTATTTTGTGTGTATGTCTTTTCACAAGGATGAAGCTGAAGCTAGAATCGCAAGTCACTAAATAATGAAAAAGGAAACTTGTCTTTGTATATAAAATACAATTAATTTTTTATCAGTGTGAAGAGGGATGTGTTTGTATTAAATAGTGCATGCTGGGGAAGCGGGTGGTTGGTGCTGAAAGGGCTTGTGATGCTCGGTCATGCTGTGCCATCTGCTCATGATGGCCAGGTTCTTTGCATGCAAACTTGTAAGGAAAAATAATTTATCTTTGGTGGAAGATGAGGTAGTCATCTATTTAACAGGAAAACAAGGTTAATATTTTATATGTACTTCAATTAGAAAGCTAAAACTTTTTTTTGCTATCAAGACACTTCTGTCCAAGTGTTTTCTTCTATGAGAAAGAAAACCCTGTTGCAAGAGGTTAAGCCAGAAATAATCAGAAGGTTCTTCGTTTGAGTCTTCAGACACTTTGTTTAAAAAGATAAGATGTTCTTTTTCTTAATGCATGATTATTTGCCCTAGATTGTACTTTTTATATCAAGAAGAATGGACATGTCAGTATCTTGACTGAACATTGACATGGTGTATCTGAGATACAGTGGTAATTTCTGTGCATTTGAAGGCTAAATGAGGACAAGGGTGTAAGGTCATTTTGAAACTGACTTTACTCAGCATTTGTGAGATATGGAACTATACCAGATCCACTTCTGTGGGCACTAATGTAATGTGTCTCACTGTCAGGGGCTTTATAATTTTATAGTTTTTCCACACTCTTCCATGGTGTCATTAGAGAATTGCTGTCAGATCCATTTTTCTTTACACTCCCTCTTTTCTTTTTTAACTATTGCAAAGCAGGATAAATTCCCATATCATCCTCTAAATTGGTTATGCAGTCTCATGACTTAAATATACTGCAGCATGCCTTCTTTCCTCCATTTGTCCATACGTGCACGTTACCAACATGCTAGCAAGATCAACAATATAGATTCAGTAGACTATGCATGTTGACATTGGATGGGATGCAGATGACCAGGAGGGGCAAGAATATGCTGGGGTGGGCAGCAAGCTGGCTGGGCTTGTCACCAGAGCTTTAAACTAGATTTCCTGGGGAGAAGGGGAGGTACTGCTGAGTGACAGAGAAGATGCATGAAGCTGAACATGTACAAATCTGTGGATTTGGATGATGACATGCATCTCAGGGTCCTGAAGGAACTGAATGATGTGGTTGCGAAGCTGCTGTCTATTTGAAAAGTCATGGCTGTCAGGCAAAGTCCGTGGTAACTGGAAAAAGGGAAACATCACTACCATTTTTATGAAAGGGAGAAAGGAAAATGTGGCAATCTACAGGCCGGTGAGCCTCGCATCTGTGCCTGTGAAGATCATGGAAGAAATGTGAAGGCAGATACAAGAAAGACAAGGAGGTGATCCAAGACAACCATTACAGCAACCTGATCTAGTGGTTGGCTACCCTGCCCATGGCAGAGGGGTTGGAACTAGATGATCTTTCAGGTCCCTTCCAACCTAAGCCATTTTATGAGTATGTGCAAGTTATTTACTTGATATTTCTGTACTTGGGGATTAAGTCTGTTTTCTTCTGCTAAAAGCCTTTTCACTTAATCATTTAAGAAAATAAATCATTTAATTCTTCTTTCATCCTGGACAAGTATGATAAGAAACACAAGACGGCAAATTAATTTCATAAAGAAAATCCATAGCAGTGGAATTCAATTTACATTGGGATCTTAACAGCTTTGAAAGCTAAAGGTTAAACTTTCCTATAAGAAATAATTCATAAGTCATTAACTGTTTCCTGTTTTGGATAAATGTAACAGCAATATATCTATGTATTTAATAATACTGTCTATATATTTCAAACATAGGATTATTATGAATATTTTGTGGAATATTTTGCAACCTGTTTTTCTCATGTAAAACTTGTAAGTTTTTTATTAAACGAAAGGAAATCTATATAAAGTTCTGCATACAGATCTCAATCTACGTGTATTGTACATTGGGAACACCAAGGACTTCTGCATATGAGCAGGACAAATTACAACATAGATTTAGAGTTTACTGAGAGAACAGATGAGTTGCAGACTGCACTATTGTTACTACTAGTGTGTAATTTAACAAGCTACCAATCAAATGTCTTGAGTTCAAGGTGAAGGGAAAAAATAGATTAACAGTTACCCATCAAGTTAACTTGATCATAAGACAGAGAGAAGAGTACTCGTTGTTCCATTTGCATTGTGAAGACGCAATCTATGTCTTCCTCAGACTTAAGCTTTAGAAAGAATGTGAGTTAGCTCACTGTAGCATGATGTTCTAAAATGATTGGTGCAGACTTTACAACAGTCATTTAATTATAAATAACTTAGTTTCTCAAAGAACTACATGTTTTAGTAAGTTAGGAACACTTCAGAGAAGATGAAAAAGGTTGATTTGAAAACAGCTTATGATGAGCCTAAGTTTATTTATTGGAGAGCAGGCAGCAGATGGTAGACTTTGTTCCTGCAAGCTTTTGCACTACTTGTACACACGAAAACTTGGAACACCTTGGAAAACAAATATTTGTATGACATGAATTATGCAGGAAGAATGCTCTGTTGTTTTAAGAATGCTCACTTTCTCACTTACGCATCTACTTCTGCTGGATTTTCACTTCTTGCACAAAATAGTCTTGCTTTCTTTAAAAGCAGTGGTGAGATAAAAAAAAAACAGCAGTATTACCCCAGTACATGGTCCTTCCCAAATGTCAATACTGCAGTAGTGCTCCCTGTTCAGAAAAGGGGCAGGAGGGAGAAAAACTGTAGCTGTGCTCTTGGTGCTCATGTATGATGTAGTCCGTATACATTTTTGGTTCAGCCCTATGAGTAAGTTTTCAATTCTGAAGGTATGCGTGGATGAAATTTACTTAAGCTAATACCAAGCAGCAGATACTTGTATTCTGTGATTTTTCAGGTGCCTCAGGGTTAAAATACCAAAGTGATCATTCTTAGACTGCAAAGTTCAGTGAATTGATCTGCATAAATACAAGAGGCACTGAGATAAACTGCCATATTGACCTAATCTCTCTTAATTATTTTTTTGTTACATCTGATGTAGTCTTAGAAATAAGCAAAGGATGAATTCCATCATGCTAACGTAGTAATGTTTACTTTAGATTTTCACAATAGTGGGTTAAAAAGTGTTCTACTGTTTTTGCGTATTCCTGCAAACCAGTGGCCTCAGGATCTGCCTTGTTTATTATATGTGCTTCCATGGGGATTTTGCATATTTGCCTGGGAAATAATTTAACCCTCTAACTGGAATGAGAAGGGCTCTCTCAGTAGATCTAATTAACATATCTGTGGTTGTCTGACTTATTCTGCAATGCAAATAGGAGCCTAAAAGCACATCATATTGTATAATTGAGAAAATCAAATTCCAAGTGCATTCCTCAATAGCCAGCATTATCTTTCTGTAATTTATTTTACAAGGAAATTCTTAAATTGATCATTTTAAATATACTGATAGTGGAAATGTTCCTGAGCCTGAAAACTCAGTTTTAGAACAGATACCTGCAAAGTTTTGGGCTCTGTAGTTTTGAGTTGAACTATTGCTGGATACAACTCTGCAGCTGATGGCTGATGTAATACCGTATTAGCCTGAATACGTGGCTGAGTATGAGAAAACAAGATAAACAAACTTCATTTTAAAAACATATACTGAAAAATGGATTTTGGTGTTATAGCATGTGGTTCCTTTAGGCTGAAATTCCATGATCCATTGGCAGTGTCACTATAAAGGTTTTCCATCCCCAGCTTACACAATTCTTGTTCCTATCCCTGCACTTTGGCATGGTAAAACCACAGAGCAGAGCTTCATGTTAGCTAAAACTGATTAGAGCCTGTGTTGCCATCCCAGAAGGCAACTTTGTCTGTCTCTCCTTCCTACAGCAGTCTATCTGTCCCAGGAAGCAGGCTTGAGTTCCAATAGGGATGGAGCCAGCTTTGAGGTGGGTTGAATCTGCCTGGAAGCCTGCTTTGTAGCCAGATCTGCGGGGTTGCATTCCCAGCAAATTGATTTGCTGTACGTATGGTTGCGCAATGGTATGAAAGTGCTGATGCGCAGCTGGATGAGTATCCACAGCCAGGAGTGGAGAGAGGAGTGGTTGTATAGATCCTTATCCAGGGCCAGTTTAAATAAGCTGCGGCTAGCTTCAGACTGCTAAGAAGCCACATCTTCAGCTGTGCTGCTGCAAATATTTGCAGTGTCATCCCATGAACTTTACCAGGGAAATGACCTGTGTTACTGTGGATCAGTGCCCTGAGCCCCTTCACATATGCCCTGTGTACAAGGAAACTGCCAGTGCTGATAAGACTGCCTGGTACAGGCTGGAGACAAGACTGAGAGCTGCAAAGTGGGTGAGATAAGGGCTAGGCTTCTTGAGCTGCCATTGCTACCTGTCAGCTTATGTTGCAGAACCGTTTTACGCTGTTTGCTGCTCATCTTTAAAAACTGACTAATCCGAAGGTGTCTTCTGTTATCTGATAACTTCAAGTGGCATGACAGTCAGGAATCTCTAGGACAGGCTATTTATTCTTTATTTTATCTGAATTGTATCCATGCTGATGAAAAAGCAATGTTTAAAAAGAGAGTCAGCTTTAATGAATATCCGTTGGTGAAGAAGATACCTGTGAAGAGCTGTTAAATAACTCATAGGACAATGATGGTGTCATAGTGAATTGGCAGCGAATTATCTCGGGAATACTAATTGTATTCATTAACATTCTTGACAAGTGCAAACTGGGAGTATGTACTGTAATCACTGTGAACAGTGAGGCAATTCAGAGGTGTGACATTTTCATGTTTGATTGCATCTGTCCATCGAAGAACATTTTCCTCCAGAATTAGACAGAAATAGATACCATTAAATGAGACAAGTTAGACTAAAGGTTTAAGAAACTCTCCATTGGATTCTGAGACCTTGTGACTGGTTAGAAGTTGGCAAGAATCTATTCCTTATGTTATTTTGTTAAATGATATAAAGGTTAAACAGCATGACTTGAGCCAGGAGTACTTTTAGAGGAAGTAATGGCCAAGTGTTTCTGGTCTGTTCAATTTGCAACCCTTGAGATTTTATATTAGTGATGTTAGTGGAGGTCAGTGAAGGAGACAGCAAAGCAATTTTTGAGCTATAGGGAAGAAATGAACTTAAAGAAATTGAAAATCTTTGCCTTAGTGTTCCCTAAGTTTAGAAACTGTAGATAATAAGGATATTTTTTTGAGCAGCAGAGGGGAAAAGTAGGAATCTAAGGCAGAATCTCTCCATCAAATAGAATTGGAACACTTAGGTATTCATTATTCATTGATCTGTGATAAGGATGGACTCATGCTGGTATCCTGATTTGTGCCTGTTTGTGAGTTTACATAAAGTATAATAGAGCAGGTGGGCTCCAGAGAAATTCCCACAGGGGAATTTAAGAGATGTGCTACAGATTTAGGAAACTCAGAAATTCATGCCAGAAGGACTGGGCATTTGACTGATAAGAGAGTGAGCCTAGCCTTGTTCAGAGAAAAATGTTCTCTTTTATACTTCGAATTGATTTAAAGTGGCAACAGCGTCAGTTTAAAGAAAAAAAGAAAAATGAAACAGAGAAGCATTTCTTGATTAATGTAATTGGTGATACCATGATTATCCCTAAATTTCAGAAAATGAATGCTTATGCTGCATTGTTTATGTATGATAGAAGATTTTAAGTTTTTTTTGCTGTAGTTTCATCTTATTGTTTAATAATTTATTACAATATTTCTCATTTCATTACTTTTAGTATCAGAAAAGTTGATTTTTTTCAGTTGTATAACTGAAGTAGGCTGTATCTGCAGATTTTAAGTTTGCTTTTCTTTTTTTTTCCCAGAAGTTAAGTTACCAACATAGTGATACAACTTGCTAAAAAATAAATGTGCAACAATAAATAATAATATAAATTATTATTTATTTATTATTATAAATAATAAATAAAAGTTTTAAAATTGGTAAATAATTGTCCTTTCTATGCTTGTCTGTTTCGCTGCTTTTCTTCATTGTTGGGAATTGTTTGGTGATTTGCATTATTGTTGACTGTAGAATGATGAGCAAGGAGGCTAGAAAATACAAATTGCTTGGCCATAAATTAGGTCATCAGTATAACTCCATTAACTAACCAAGGATTCTCTTCCCTTTCTTTTCCCTTTCTATTGGAATAAAGAATTGCAGTAGCATTTAATAGAGGTGGCAGTAAGTCATGATGACGTGTTCCTTGTTCTGCTCTTGGCCTCTGCTGCTGGGTACGTTTGAAGCAATACAAGGAAGTTGATACCAACTTTGAGGCTCTTGAGAGATCTTGCAGTGCATTTTTAGGCATTTTTGAGGTTGCTGTGCCACACAGGAAACCTGGTAATGTTTATTCTAGCACACGCCCATGTTCAGAAAGAATTACTCTTCTGTTGCTATGAAACTACGTAAAAGGGGATGTTAAAGTACCAGTTTACTTACTAGATTGTTTTCAAGAGTCTTTTAATACAAGACAAACCTCATATTATAGAAGAAGCTCAAGTAGTTAAACTGTTTTAAGAGCGTGTCTCTAATCCACAATGTTTATCTAGTAATACCTTGTTTTACTGTGTACGGAGGTAAGTTCTCCCTTCTTGGTGAAGGAAGGCTTGGCCAAAAAGCTCTGTGCTGAGACCCCAGTTCTTCAGTACAAGTCCAGGTATTCTTCATTTCCGTTCAGGCTGTAATGTCTGTTATTAGCTAATGGCTTGTTGGTAAACAGATGGAGTAGAACAGGTGGTTTTCTTTCTTTTTCTTATGGCATTGGGAACACTGAATTTTTCTGAGGTCTGAAAATGTTCTTTGCAAAGGGAGGATACCCTGCAATGATGTGTTACTTAATACAGACTTACAAGTTGGTGGTAGTTAGGAACATCCCTTCTGTAAATGGAGATTTCCCTTGTATTTACTGAGAGCTATATTTGGGTGGGTAGCAGGAAAAGAGGGAAATTAATTCCACGATTAGGTCTTTGTGTTAGAGGCAGATGCTCAGAGCAGATTGAAGTTAAATATAAATGTAATCCATTGGAAGAACGCATGCTGGCCTAGTGAAGATGTTGTTTTAGTTGGGAAATAAATAAAATGTTGGTTAAAATAATAGTTGCATTTGGAGCTGTACTCTAATATCCGTGACTTCTCCAGTTTGAAAACTGGTGTGCCCATCTTCACCAGCTCAGATGCATCAATCACTCCACTTGGAGATGTAATTATTCAGTGTACGCATAATAAATTGGAGCATATAAAGGAGATAAGATCAACATTTCCATTAATAAACCTGTGATATTTGGGGTGTGTTGTGCCCTCACAAGGATATGCCATCAAGGCAGTTTGGGAAGAGAGGCTTTGCTGCAGTTCAACACAGCAACACAATTGTTGCTGCTGTTGTCGGGAGATACAGCAATTAAATTGCTAGAGATCCAACTTGCCTTTCAGTCATGGTGGATTTTGGAAGCATTTTGTAGTGTGCTACGTTAAACTAAGCTACTGTACAAAATTGAGGAAAGTCTGAAGTTACTTTTAGAAAGGGGAGCATCTAGAAGTTAGCAGTGGGAAATAATTACAAAGCTCATCAGGCAAAAAAGAGACTGAAAGTGTGAGCTTTGACATCTGTACGAAATGGGGTGGAGGGTAAGCAGTGGAACTTGTTGCTGTATGGAAAGAGACTGTGACTGCTGAAATGGGCTGGCAGAGACCCTGTGGGGTGCTGAAGCTAGAATTTGGGTGTCCTCTGGAGTCCCTTTACTTTACTTACAAAGCATACTTCATTTGTTATGTCTCTTATTTTGCTTAGCATAAGCCATAAAAACCTGAGTGCCAGCTAATTCTTTAAATTGGAGCAGAATCTTCCTGTATGTCCCTTTATGTAATTTCTGTTTATGAGTTGCTGCTGTTTGTCAGAAACACACTGTTGAAGTGGTCTGCAACTTAACATCATGCCAGAAAAAGAAAGAGGAGTTCTAAAGGACATCATTTCAATGAAGATGCTAAAAAACAGTCTGTTGAGCTCATAGTAATGTTATCAGACTGTGTTACCATGGCTAGATACTAGGATAATTCAAATAATGGAGAACAAAGAGGTACTTAGCAACACAGGAAGCTACTTTGCTCTTGTAGAGGATCTCAAGAAAATCATTAAATTTAATAGCATGGAGGGGCAGCACAGATTTTATCAAGGATAAGTAGAGAAGGTTAGATATATCTGCCTTTCACTGATAGAAGCATATCTTTTAGACCATAGCTAAGATGGAGTTATCAGCTCTTCTTTTTGTACCTATCCAAAGGCTAATGCTGTGGTTACTGTTGGCTTTTTGCTCTGATTATTGAGTATATGGCCAATTATTGCTGGGCCAAAAATAAACCAACATTTTGTCCTCTACTGTGGCTAACTGCATTCACTGTTTCTCTGCTGCTCATTATATTTCCTATCAAAATAAATACAAACAAATGTTCTTCATTACAGGAAGCACCCAGTTCTGGTTTCCAGGAAATGCGGAACTTGGAATAAATCCCAAAAGCAGCGTTGGCCATTGTGCTGCTGGAAAGACTGAAGAGAGCAGCTGAAACAAAAGTGCTCATCCCTGTATGCAAATGATCCAGCAGATAACAGATAAAGCCACCAAAGGATACATTAACATCCGGAGGCTTTTATGTAGAAAGATGGATCAAGTGAAAGATTTACGACTTCAATTCCAACTAATTGATTTCTGTTGCTTAAATTAGAGCAAAACCTCTGTGCTGCCATGTATCTGAACCCATTCGTTTGCTTACAAAGCAGAATACTGTAATTAACTAAATTGAATGTTTCTTGAAGCTCTTTTAAAGAAAAGACTAATTTGCTTACAATGCATTGGCTAGTCTGTCTAAATTGGCTGGCATTCTTCCAGTTTCAAAGCAGCTGAGATTTGAAATCATTATAGTAGCAAGTATTCTAAATTTCCTATTTAGATTTCTCTGCTCAGGGTGTCGTAAGAAGAAGGAATGGAAGAGGGACGGAATCTGATGGAGAATTGTATTTCTTTTTTTTTTTTTTTTCTCCCTGTAGTAGGATAAAATAAACACTATAGAGAGAGAGAATTTTGGAAATTACACATCTTGAAACACCAAAACCAGTTTACTTTATAGAATTGTCTCAACACTTAAACACTAAATATTAAAGTTCTATAAAATATTATTTTTTTAGTCTTCCAGTATAACCAATAGATTAGGAAGGGAAAGGTGCTCATCTCTTCAACTGTGATTTTCATGTTGCTTTTTGTCCCATTGACTGGCTGCCCATGTGAAGCGAGGTAACTCTTGAAAAAAACCTGCTACTTGTCTAAAGGTTGAGCTATTGTGATTGATCTCCAGTAAAAAGTGGATATTGTAGTAAAACCCTTATTACCTACGGTTTAACTTAATAGTGCTATTCAAATAACAAGCTGTATTTTTGTTTTTGCATTTTTTTTGCATGCATGAGGATGTGATGGCAGATCTTTGGTGGTGTTTTAGAGCAGAAGCATCTATAGACTCTAGGAACACCTGAAGAAACAGGGAAAAAATATCAAATGCCATTTACACAGTAAACAAATGACGTCCTGAAGAACTGGAATATAGCTTTCTGTAAAAATGTAGTTATCTTTATTGCATACTACTACTTTCAGTTACAATATCTGATTTGTGCATTAAGGTGCAAAATTTCATGATGTCTATAATTAGTTCCTGAGATGATTTAGATGGAATCTTAGGACTTTTTTTCAAATAGTAAAAAAAAAACACCCCAGTATGAATCGTGTTGCTGCACTCCATTTGCATAAAGCTTTCTTTCACATATAGAGAATTTTGAATAAGTTTGTAATTGATTATGAAATGGGAGTTCAGTCTGTCCTGTCGCTGTAAAATAAGATAGCATTTGAAAAGGAGTGCATTAAAGTTAAATAATTATTTAAATGAGCAATTGGGAAAGGCTTTTCAATATGGCCCTCACTATCCTCTTCTGTGCAGCTTTTTGGAAAAGCAAGAAATGGGAAACTGTATTTTCTCATATTCAAGTTCGGTGCCAAGTAAAATCAGTTGGAGTATCATGTCCTAAACTAAAATTGAGCTGGATTATTTAAACTGATACAAATCAGACTCAAATACAATTCTTTTCTGAGTTCCCTGCTTAAATATATGTTTCTACATTTTCTGCAGCTTTTGTAAAAATCCAGCTGGTAGGGTTACTTTTAATACTGGATTGATACAGAGATAAAAAGATCTTTGCAAGCTCATGCTAATACCCTGAAAACAGAAATGTCTCTTTTTTTATTCTGATTTGCCAACTTCTGTTGCTCTGGTGCTAATATGGGAGCTACAGACAAAGCACCTGCTCTTGCAATAGATCAGTAATAACTGATTTAAAATACATCATGAATGACTTGTGACTTTCTCCCATTTGTAAGTTATAATCCTCAGTTCTATTCTTCACTCTGTTGCTTTGAGAAGGGAAATAAATGGTTTAGGAGCTGATTTCCTTATGGAACCTACATTCAAAATATTTTGGTTTCCCAGCTAGATCTTGCCTGTATAATGATGTGACGAGAGTATTACCTAGAAGGAATTAAGAAATTGCATTTCTACTGATCCTTTTATCTACATCTGTATTGAATAGAACTGAGAAGGAAGAGAGGGGAGGAAGGAAAATGGTAACTTGCCATTAGTCTGCCTTTGTCACCCTAACATTACCTACTAATTTGCATGTAATTCGTACCAATTTACCCAGAGGAGGGCAAGTGTTGGCAGGCTGCTGCTCCTTCAGCAAGTGGCCAAGAGTGCCTGTGCCCAGCCTGGTGCGGGCATCTTCATAGAACAGCCTGAGCTGAAAGGGGTCCTCAAGAATCATTGAGCCCAACTCTTGTCTGCACACAGGACCACCTAAAATCCAAACCATATGTCTGTGAGCATTGACCAAATGCTAAATAAACAACTCTGGCAGATAAGGGCCATGCCCACCGCCCTCTGGTGCAGACCCTTTCCCTAACCCCCACCTGCCCCTCCGCTGTCACAGCTCCATGCCGTTCCCTCGGGCCCTGTCTCTGTCATAGAGAGCAGAGCTCAGCGCTGCCCCTCCACTCACTGTGAGGAACTGTAGCCGCCATGAGGCCTCCCCTCAGCTCCTCTGCTGTGGGCTGAACAAGCCGAGGGGCCTCAGCCACTCATCAGACATCTCGCCTTCTAGAGCCTTCTCCATCATTGTCGCCTTCCTTTGCATGCTCTCTAATAGTTTCATGTCCTTAAATAAGCTAGACTTAAAAAACACATATAAGAGTGTTTCAATTATTATATCAATAGATAAAATACTGTATATGAATGTGTAATAAATATTGCCAATCATAGTTGGTTGATTTATTTATTGTTTGGATGGAGACCATTGTGGTTACAGGATTGATACTAAGATTATTTTGTGGCAAGAGCACTTCCAGCAGTCTGCACTGGAATTACAGAAAATATAGATTTTTTTTTTCTTACCTAGAGTAGGTTTTGTTTTTTCTCAGTAGGGAACATATAAAAGAGGCAGCTTTATTTAAAATTCTTGTCCTCTGTTATTTCTTTTTAAGTACAGAGAAAAATACAGAAGTGAAGTGCAGTCTTAAAGCAGTTCTGCCTGTTAAACAGTTCTATACACGACAGATTTGTTTTTATTTGTTTGAAAAAATATTTTAAGTAGAATGTGAATTCTGTAAATAGTACAAAAAGCACGAGACAAACAAAGCATCTTTATAATGAAAGCACTCAGCCTTCCCTGTGCTCTGAATCTACCTTTATTATGGTAATTAAATTCCTTGCAGTACCCAGAAGGGTTATGTGAAAATTATCTTCTCAAGTAAATGAATACAGATTATTTTCTGCATATCAAGAATCTTGTTAGAGCACTTTGTTCTTTGTCCTGCTCCAGAGGTATGTTAGAGCTATTACTAAGTACTTTCTAATTAGTGCTGTGTCCCCACATCCTCCTGGATGGTCTGGGAGGTGAGATGGCACAGAACGTGCCAGCTTTTGCCCACTGGGGACTGGAGTGGTGAAACCTCTTTGTCTCTATTTCCAGGACAAACTCAAGTCTACTCAACCCTGACAATCACAACATAAGTCAATTTCTTATGGCTCCAGGGCGCTCTGTAGGGCATTCTTTTCAGGAAGAATGGAATGCATGTCACTGGGGCTGCTGAGAGGAAATGAAAGAAATCTAATTTACTTGTACTGCTAGCTGATTTACCGGCATCTTGCAGATAGATAGCTGGAGGTAAGAAGGTCTTTCAGTCATACCTCCTCATCAGAAGTCCCACTGAAGTATTTAAAGTTAAGTGAAGCAAGTCTGAGAAACTATCAGAAGATGACAAAAAGTAGGTTCCCGCCCTTCCTTTGGGTTGTCCTGTGTGGAGCCGGGAGTTGAACTCCGTGATCCTTACAGGTCCCTTCCATCTTGGGGTATTCTCTAATTCTATGATTCCTTCCAAGCAATATTCTAATTTTTTTCAAAGGGAATGCTGTGTGTGTGTGGTGACCTTATGGGTTGCGTAACGCATTTTCTACCTTGCTTATTTGAAGTCTCACTAATAAACTCCATTAAAAATTAGGAAAAAAAAGTTTGGGATTTCTTTGGAACAATTTATATGTTATCCTGTATTTTGCTTCAGGATAATGTTTTGAACATCATAAATCAAATCATGGATGAATGCATTCCTCATGAACGGGCCAACCGAGATTTTTGTGTTAAGTTTCCGGAAGAAATACGCCATGACAACCTTGCAGGACAGCTTTGGTTTGGAGCAGAAGTAAGTCTCTGATATTTCTTTCACTTGGGATTAATGGACAAATTTTTGTTGTATAAAGCTTGCAGTTAGAATTTAACATGTACCCTGAGATTTCTTTGAAGATGGTCCATCTAGTTACAGAGTGATGGAGACAGATCCTTGAGAACTTGCTGTGGATGTGCAGTGGAAGGGGATTCTTTCACTATGGCTTTGGTTATTTTTGTAATTCTTTGCTGTCGATATGACCACCTTATAAAAACTGTTCCTTTTTGAATTAGCATCTGATTTGTATTCTTCATAATTTTTATCCTGATAGGCCATCTCACATCTCATGCTTTTGAAAACCTTAGAAGCAAAGGGATATAAGGAAGTTTTCTCAGGAGAGAAGTTCTCCTGCAAACATAAGTGTATGCTGTCATTTTATTTTAATGTGTATGTTATGCTTTAACTCATTAAACATGCAGAACTTTGTCCTGCTGACATTTCTTGCACTTAATGTACTCGTTCTATATGTATGCTGAAAATATAATGGATTCTGTGCAAAACACTGAAGTCCACTTTCCTTCTCTTATCTGGTTTCTCTCAAAGACCTACTTCTAAAGCAGCCTATAGAAGTGAGGGGTTTTACAGGGAATAAGCCACTTTTATATTAATAAAGGGAAGCCTGAAGAATCAGAAAAAATGTTGTGATATGTAAGATGCTTATTCATTAGTACTTATATCTGTTGGCTAAAAAAATCACTATGACATTGTTATGGTCAATTTAGTATCTTCAGATCTGCTAGCCTTGAGGTGACTTTAAGCACTGTGCATTTATTAAGGTGGAGGGGAAGTAGTCTAGGCATCCCAGCACATAACAGCACCTTATGTTTTTCTCAGCTTTGCATCTTTTCTATTTGAAGCAATCCATCAGCTCCTGCTATTAACCATTTTTTTCTCTACCAGTGCCTCCTTTCCTTTTATAGTACATGATCTATATCAGCAGATCTTGTGTTGTTCTGTCCAATATATCTCCATGTGTTTCTGAAGGTTTCTTTGACAGTTGTTAATTGCAGGCTCCTTTGGGTTGGGGAAGTCCTGGACAGAATTTGCAAAATGAATTTGCAGTATCAGTGCTTTATAATCCTGTGCTCAGCAGTGAAAGCAGCAGTTTTTCTTCATGTTAAGATGTGACCTTCCCTACCTTCATCCAGCTGGCACTCTGCTCAGTTTTAAAATGCTGAAGATGTCTGTTATGTTGACTTGGTAGACCTTCCTTGGCAGTTAGGGAGGATAAGATGGGGTAATTCTTTATAAAGCCTTTCATAATGAATCCCTGTGAATCCCATTATCTTCTTCTCTTCTAAGGGACTAACACACTGGGATTGCAGCAACAAACAGGAAAATTCTCAATGAAGGTAGTAACTTCTCTTTGAGTGCATGGTGGAAAATGCTTGTGGGAATCACTGAGATAGCCAGTATCTTCTAGGAGAAAAAAACTTCCTCCCATTAGTGATTGTTGGGGTTACAGAAGCTCATACTTGTAATCGTTCCAATTCAAACTTTCATCATGGTCTGAGCCATCCTATTGGTTTCAGTGATGTAATGTATGCAGTGCTGAAGTTATCCATAGCACTCGTGTCCTGTCAGTGCTGTCACTTTCAGACATCAGGCTAAGAGCACCTATTGGCAGGTAAGGCTTACCTTGTCCTGGTTTGGCTTTAAAAAGGTAAAAACATAATTGATTCTGAGTACCTGTAGAGCACACATGAGGCTGCTGAACAAGGACTGGGGCTGCATCTCCTCTGTCCAGGGCTGCAGCAATGGTCCTTCCACAGAGAGCAGGGGAGAGGGGCAGAACTGCAGAGAGGAGTTTGAAAAGAATAAAATGAGAATTTAGACTAAAGCAGATCCCTATGGTTTCAGTTAAAGAAAATATTTCTGTTAATACAGCCTGTAGGACTTATGTCTGTGCTTCTTGTCTTTTAATCTGTCTTCTAATCTATCTGTAGGGGAATAAAGCTAAGAGTAAAGATTATTAAATAACTTCTTTTTACTAGCATGATTTTTATTATTGGGAAAAAAAAAGTTTTGTTAATATGTTCAGGTAAAAGTATATGTTTAATGGCTCTGAGTTGGTCAGAGGAAGGAATCTCTTAAGCAGAAGTTCTTTCCGTTTTGTAAGGATAGATCTGTTTTACAAATGGAAGCAGTCCAGCCTGAATTTAAGCAGTCCATTGATCATATTTTAGCTGCATTCATGTCCCTTTTCTGCAAGCAATACCAAGGACATGTTCTACTAAAGATTTCCTTGCTTGTCAGATAAGAACTTTCTGTAAGTTCGTCTGCCAGCCTTCTTCTCACTCTCATGTCTCCCTGACTGAGCTGCTCCCTAACCTTTTAGAAAAAGTCTTAGGAATCTCAGCATATCAGTTTTAAATCTCTAAGTTAATATATCAAATATCTCATTTTCTGCTTTTGTTAACATAAAAGTAACTTTGTAAAAGAATATTTTCTCTCTCAATGTGTTTTCATAGTGTTTGGCTGCTGGTTCGATTATTATGAATCGGGAAATTGAGAGTATGGCTATGAGACCATTGGCCAAGGATCTGACCCGCAGCTTAGAGGAAGTTAGAAACATCATACGTGACCAGGCCTTAAGAGATTTGAACCTCTACACAGAAAAAATGAAAGATTCACTCAAGCATTTTGATGTCCTTTTTGCTGAATTTGAATTAAGGTAACTAATCTGAAGTAAATGCATTGAAAACATTGCCCTGGCTGCTGTTGCTGTTGCTTGCTTTTTTTTTTTTTAGAAGCTGGCTGTTTTGTTCTGTTTTCTTTTTCTAGAAAAAAGTCTAATTTTTTTTATCACAGCAGTTGAATTCTTCAGTAATATATTATATTGTTACGTTTTTCTGTTCTATTGTAGCAATAATAGAAAATTAAATAGCTTTTTAGCAATCAGCATTTGATCTCTTCAAGTCAACTGTAATCTTCCATTTGCATACTGGCATATGGCATTTGAGGGAGGTTTTCCAAGACACAAAAGAAAGCCATAAATCTCTTCCTCCAGTGTTTTCTTTGTCAGAGGAGAGGCGACAAATAAGAGATATTAAAAAAATATTTATGATAACAAACAGTCTAGAGATTATGAGATTTTGGTCTCTCTCATGCTAAGAGATAAAAGCGAGATGTACTCAGTGAATTTAAGAAGGCAGATTGAAATCTGATGAAGGAAATGCTTTTACACATTGAGGCATAATTAAAGCCAAGAAAGTATTGATTTAAAAACTTGTGATGGAATTATGGCTTGGAGGTTTATGGCAAAAATAAAAATAACTGCTTCTGGGGTGAGAAAAATAACTACTTATTGGGTTAAAGATCTTATTGACTAAGTCTTGTATTGTGCTGCATGATTTAAGCCAGCTTCCTGCATGTGTCTTGGAGGTATGAGGTGCTGGAATAGTTAGAGACAGGATTCTGGACAAGAATGTCTATGGATCTAATGTAATACAGCAATTCCTACCTTTAACAGAACAATTTTTCTTATATTTGGATAGTGTCTTAAATTTTTCTTAGGAATCATCCCTAGAATGTCCTGTTTTCCATTACTGTTTGTTCTCCCTCAGTGTTTGTTATTTCTTTTATTTTACCCATTTATTTTATTCAGAAAATTATAATTATGTTGTTATATTGGAAAACATCGAAATCACTGATTGAAAATATTTTCTAAGTGTGACTTTTTGTGCAGACACGAGTGACAATCAGTAGCTGGTTCTGGACAATGCCTGCCCAGTTTGTGACCTGTTCAAACCAACTGTACATACAGAAGTTTTATTTGCCATTGTTTTCCAAAACTTTTTTCCTTCCTGCGTTACATGTAGTCCTCAAGTGACTGTTTGGATAACATGACAGAAGACCACTTCCTTCTACTGGTGTTTCTTGCCTTGTCTATTAGGGATTTTGCATGTAATTCTACATAGAAACTAGACCACCTTTTTAAGTCTCCCAAACTGTTTCTCCACTGACTAAATGAATTTCACTAATACAATTTCAGCTGAAACCTTTCTAGATAAAATATGTATTTTAGTTGGGTTTTTTCTCCATGAAATGCAGCGTCAAGTCTTCGGTTGTCAGGATACGGTAATAAAGATCTTTGTAGGACCTGCCTCCCTGTGCCGTTGAGTATGAAAGTCCAATTATGTGATGTGATACTTAGAAATTTCTTCTGAGTTCTGTTACCTCAATGTGCAATAAGTAAATCAGCTGCATTTCACATAGCTTCTCACCCTGTGCAGTTTTGTAGTGTGTGTTCTCAAATATAAACGGTTTAGGAATTGTTATATTTCTAAGGTGATTTGGCCTAGGTTTTTTTTTTTTTATTTATGGTCTGAACTGGTAAACCATGTAAAAAAATTGTACACTAACTATTTTATGATCTCTGTAGTTACGTGTCGGCTATGGTACCTGTGAAGTCTCCAAAAGAATATTATGTACAGCAAGAGGTAATCGTACTTTTTTGTGAAACTGTGGAAAGGTAAGCAATTCAATTAATTACCAGATTTTCATTTCAGTGCTTCACGGCATTGAAGCATTCAGCTTTCAGTCTGATTTTTTGTAGAAATACCTTACCAGTAGCCTGTAAGAAGCATCATAAAAATGTCAGCTAAATGCTTTCCTAGCAAATATCCAACTACAAGCTTAAAAAATATTATGCATGCTTGCCAGGTACAAGTGTTTTCTTATGGCTGTAAAAGGTAATAATCCTGTAATATTGTAGGTGTGGCTAGTTGTATATGTGTAAATGAAGAGTTAGCATTTAAATGGGCTAAATCTGCTTAAGACATCAATGGTTAATGATAATTCAGTCAAGAATATGTGAGGAGATTATTCAAATCATACGTGAAACATCAGTGATTAACATGAAGAACTTGTAAAGTTTCTTGAAAACCCTAGGAGGACTGGAGCATCTATGCATATCGTGTGGTTGAGATTTGATCAAGGAATTGAAAGTACAGAGCACACTTTCACAATGTTTAGATGGCACCAAGATCAGAGGTGTTTTGGGCATTTTAGAAGAAAGGATTACAACTGAAAGTGATTGCAACAAGTATAAATATAAATGCCATATATTTGCCCATTCAGAGGAAAACTGTGGCTTGATTTTTGCAGCTTTGGATAATCTGGCAGTGGACTGTAGGAAAAAATGTGGAAGTTGTAGTTAGCCATGTATCAGATAAGTGCATCTAGTCCTAGCACCAAGCAAAGTGTTCATTTTATTGTCTTTGGGAATAGAAGTATTGATAAAGAAGATGAAAAAGCTGTTAATTCCATTCTGCTCAGGAACAACTCTATCAGCTGGAGCAAGGTGCCATTTAGGTGTCATCTTTCACTGTTATATAGACAAATTTATGAAATTTATAAGGCAATTAAGAAACTATGAAGAAACTAGAAACTTAGAAGATCCCATCAAGTTGAAAAGCCTTAAAAAATGAAAAAAATGGGTTTCAGTCCTAAAAAGGGCTTAAGATATTTGAAGAGTTGTTAGGGAATAGTGAAGGGTCCTGATAACTGTTGCTTTATATAACTTATTTTAGTTAGATTTGTAAGCTTAGTGTGTTTTGACCTAAAAGTTTTTTGCAAATTTTAATTGAAATGAAACCAAATGCTTCCTTTGTTATTTTAAAACCATTTCGCTTGCAAGCCCGTAACCACCAGTATTTTCCAGCAACAAGCTGAAAACAGCCATGAAATAGTGAATAAGAAGGGAAAGTGGCATAAAAATTATTTTGGTTTTGGATAACCTTAAAAGCTTTATATGTTGAAATGTTTTTTTCTTATATTGTTTTTTACAGTGGAGACTGCAACAGTCATTTGGGCTTACCTCACAATATTTTTTTCAGATTTTTTTCATGTTGAAATGGTTTCTTTGTGAGTCTAATCTCTTACTAAATCAATTTATTCTTCTGCCTAGAGCCTTAAGGCTTGGGTACCTCACTCAAGATATGATTGATGACTACGAACCAGCTTTAATGTTTACTATTCCAAGATTAGCCATTGTATGGTAAGTAATTCTATTAACTACTCTGCTCTGCTTCTGTTCACTTACAAAACTATTTAAGATTTAGTAAACTTGGCTCAGAATTTTGACATGTTTTCTTTCACCTGAGTTTTCTTGCATTTTCTTACAGAAAAAGAGGATTTTTATTTTAGAAGAGTAATTGCCAGTTTATTGTTGAAGGTCAAGAGAAAAAAGAAAGAGAAGAGGGGGGCTATAGGAGGCAGGGCCCTAGAACTGTTGATCGGTCATCCTCCAGAAAGAAAAAAAAATTGAGTGATGAATCAAATACATCAGTATATAGTATTTCATGCTGTCAAAAAAGATCTTTTTGAATGCAGATATTCTGTCACTCAAAAATAGTGTAACTTAAGGATACGAGTTCTGAAAACCAAACATTTTTATTAGTTATTGTGTATTTTTCTTAATTAGTCAAGATCTGAAAGGAACTGTCATAACAAGCTGAGTGCATTGTGACCAGTGAGTCAGTTTAAATCCCTTGCAAGGAAAGTATTAATAAGTATAAATTGTTGTGTGAATTTGTACCCTGTATTGACCATTCAGACAATTGAATTAAAGCAGATTTTTTGCTTCTTGCAGTTTATTTAAGATTGATCAGATCAAATGCATTGTTCCTAATGAGTATTCCTGATTTAATAAGATAGCAGTTTCTCTGCAGTAAAGCCAGTACATTTTAAATATTTTACCACTGAGAATGTTTTAAAGTTAACTAATGAAAGTAGTATAGGAGTAGTATAGTAGTAGTAGTAGGGAAATAAGAAACCTCAAATCCTGAGTGTAATATTGTTCTGGATATCCCCGTGACCCATTGTTTTTCTTTAAACTTGATATTCTTTATAAGTGACATTCTAAAGAAATTAATCTAATTATCAAAAGACAGCATGAAAGTGAGAATACAGTCTGAAGCTCTTGGAAGACACAAAGAAGAACATGATTGCTCACTGGAAAACCGAAGGCTCTCTGGAAAACATGCAGTGCCAATCCCAAATTACAAAGAAGGACAGAGATAGAGAAGGGAAATCAATTTAACTGCTCCTGAGTATCTGGTGATCTGAAAATAAATCACTGCCATGCAAAGTTATGCAGGAAAATTACACCATCCTTATGGTGCTGTCTTGAAGAAATGCAAGCCGTTTATTTGGACTGCAAAAGGAGAATGCCTTTGAGTTTCATCTGTCTTTCATTTCAAGTTGCCATGCTGTTGATGTTCTGTAGGCTATGTAGGATGCATCTAGGGCAAGGAGAACTGCTGGCTTCTTTTGATCCTCTAATAGCAAGCCTTTCCTTTAAGGAATCATTTTCAGAGTCATTTTTCTTTAAGATTTCTTTTCAGACATTAGCTTACTGTACATATTGTATGTTGCATTGTGTGTTAACAGGTGTCAGTTAATACTGAATTTAGTAGGAAATACTTAGATACACTTTTTTAGCTATTTTTATTTTGTTCCACAGTACGACTAGTTTCAAGCTTTGATTCTGAACTCTTTCAAAGGTATCAAGCAGAGACCTTTTCATAAACATTTTTGTAGCGCTGTAGCCCTTTTTGGTTGCTTATATTTTTTTATTTCTTCTGAGAATTAAGCTCTAAAAAAAAGTGAACCTAGAAACTGACAAAAGAATGATGTTCTGTCTGCTTGAAGTTCAGCAGAAACAGTCTCTAGCTTCTACTCGGAAAGAAGGGACAATCAGGCAGAACATTACTACATGAGTCAGTGATAACTGTGTTGCTTTGTGTCAGTCTTCTTGTTGAAGCTCAGAAAGCTTAAAATAAAAAAAAAAGTATGCATCCTTGGTAACAGGATAATTTGTCTTAAGCCACAAAAAAAATGAAAAAGACTTGCAAAAGAAGCAAATTCCTTCTTGCTCCACTTCACCCCATTCCTTGCTCCTGCCCTCAGAATACCATTCCCCAGAGCAAGGTTCATCAAGTTCAGTAGTCAGATTTCTTGAACCTTCTGTTACCTTGACAATTCTGAACTTTGTGATGGCCATCTTCCAGCCGGATGGGAGACTACAGTACTATCCTGGTACCAGGGCATGAGCCAGACTCTTAAGATTATAAACAGAAGAAAAAAGAGCAGTATATTCCAGATGGTAACCAGAGTATAAGTGGTCTTTTTTTATTATTATTTTTTTAAAATACTTCAGTGGGTTTTGTATTATTTATGACACCAGCATTGCTGTTGTATCTTAGAAAGCTTTAGGTGGCTATGCAAAGGTCTTGCTATTGAGCAGAAGACACCAAGGGTTTTATTAGTACATGTCTCCATTGTTCTGGATGATCCAGATGCAGAATACCTGGAAAGTGTCTCTGAAGCAATGTGTAATTTGACTGCTGGAAAAACAGTGTGCCCTGGAAATAGTCAGCTCTCACATACCCAAGGACAGGGAAAATGTTCAAGGTAAAATAAAGCATATGTCAGCATATGGCTGACGCTCCTGAAGGCTGTGCTACGCTTCAACAAGACCTGAAAAGACTAGAGAGTTGGTCAGGGAGGAACTTGATGAGGTTTAACAAGAGCGAGTGTAGAGTCTTGCACCTGGGGAGGAATAACTGCGTGCATCAATACAGGTTGGGGAATGACCTGCTAGGGAGGAGCTCTGTAGAGAAGGACCTGGGGGTCCTGGTGGACAACAGGTTGGCCATGAGCCAGCAATGTACCCTTGTGGCCAAGACAGCCAATGGGATTCTGAGGTGCATTAAAAAGAGTGTGGCCAGCAGGTCAAAGGAGCTTATGCTCCCCCTCTACTCTGTCCTGGTGAGGCCACATTTAGATTACTGTGTCCAGTTCTGGGCTTCCCAGTTCAGAAAAGACAGGAATCTCCTAGAACCAGTCCAGTGAAGGGCCACAAAGATGATAAAGGGCCTGGAGCATCTCTCATGTGAGGAAAGGCTGAGTAACCTGGGTCTGTTCAGCCTACGGAAAAGAAGGCTGAGAGGGGATCTGATAAATGTTTATAAATATCTAAAGGGAGGTGGGAGGCAAACGGATGAGGCCAGACTCTTCTCGGCAGTTTGTAGCAATAGGACGAGGAGTAATCACCGAAAACTTGTACACAGGAAGTTCTGTACTAACATGCGGAAGAACTGCTTTACAGTGAGGGTGATGGAGCACTGGAACAGGTTGCCCAGAGAGGTGTGGAGTCTCCTTCTATGGAGATATTCAAGTCTCGTCTGGACACCTACCTGTGCGATGTATTATGGGGTACCTGCTTTAGCAGGGGGTTGTTTTCAATAATCTCTTGAGGTCCCTTCCAGCCCCTATGATTCTGTGATTCTGTGATATGTAATCTAGAGAGTGAGAACAGAATCCATTTGATATTGAGAAATAAAAGTTGTTTTTGCAGTGGGCGGAGGATTAAATACTTATGAGCAACATGCCTGATGTTGGTAGGATCCACTCTCTCAGGCAGTATGGCAGGTGGGTTTTGTCACTACTAGTGTAGTGTTTTCTATCACTACTAGTTAGGTATTTTATGTGAAGTACACCCATTCTAAAACCTCCTCCCGGGGAAATTTTACAAGTACAGAGTTCATTTAGAAGCGTGGCGTTATCAGAATGTGTTTTTTGCAACTTAGCGTGTGGTTTTTCTTTTTTACTTCCTGTTACTATACTACCAGGTTATACTTAGAGGCAGAAAAATAGGAGTTCAAGTCATCTTTATTACCTAGAAATGATTTAGACTGGAACAAAAAAACCATGTGTAATCTTTCTTAAGCCATTGAGCTTTCCCCAACTTACCTGATAATCAATTTCTTGGTTTATTCATTTATTTTTTTTTGGTTCAGCTGCAACAATGAATTAAAATTATGTTCTTTCTCTTGGGCTTCCATTGCTCTTTCTCCCATGTTTTAGGAGCATGGGATGGAAGGAAGGGAATCTTTCTCCTGTTGCTTTAAGTAACATTTAATTCTAATAGAGGTGAATAAGACAAGATAACAGTATGAAAATTAAGTAACTTGAGTGTAGTTCTAATATTTATGTACAGTTTCATTTGTGATTCCTCACCCAGTAGTTGCTCTGTGTGATTAAATTTTCATTTTTGTCTATTCATGCATGTCTGAACTGCAGTGGCCTTGTAGTCTACTCTGAGGGACCATTAAACTTGGACCACAAGCCAGAAGATATGTCTGAACTCTTCAGACCTTTTCACACACTGTTAAGAAAAATAAGGCAAGTAATAAACAGTGGTTGCAACTGCTTCTTTTCTGCAGTGAAAATCAGAGGGTAAAACAGTACACGTAAATGCTTGCAGAAATGTTTGTTTGCTAAGTGAATGTTAGAATACGTGCTCCTCTCATCTGCCTTGTGTATCCTTGAAATATCTAACTTGCTTTTTCAGTTACCAGCAGTTTTCTGAAGATTTCATCTCCTTGCTACTTTCTTTTCTCTGAATATCATTTTACTGCATTTCACTTTTTCCTTGTGGTAGGTTGATGCCTGAAATATTAAAGTTACGGTTTATTTTGGGAGATCCTGTTTCTAATTAGCATCAATATTTCTGTTTAACTAGGCTTATTATATGTTCTCAGTATGTTATGATGCAATACTCAGGTCATTCTTAATCTAATAGAAGTGACTATCAATTTTTCATATTTTGGTTCTGTTTTTACAGGGTGTACCATTTTATATGTATCTCTTTTCACGGTGTTACAGTCTTGGTAACCATTGGAGAAGTGTTTTTTTGGCTCAATTCAAGTACAAACAGCATTAAAATAATTTTTCCTTAGTTGAGGTCTTTTAAAAAATTGGTGTGTTCCTTTGGAGAAATCAAGCTATTTCTTACATTAAGTTTTTTATATTTGCACTTACAGTACGTTATCTGGAAGTTTTAAAAAATAAATAAATTTTTAAAAAGCCTGTAAAAGAGCATGTTCTCTCAATCCATGGACCCTATTATTTTCTTTTCACTCAAATTTGTATACCGACTGCGAATTTTATTTCTATAGATCTTGAGTTAACTTGGCAGTTTTTCTTTCCTGTGTCCAATTTTCACTTGTATGTGTCCTTTTTTGTCTGTCATGATAATGGCTTGATGTAAGAAGAGTTTTCACGGAGACTGAATTTATCCCAATTAATCTCCAAGTGAAAAGCCTATTTCTGAAGTTAGTTTTTATAAATATCCAGATCACTGGCTGACTAGAGTCAAAAAATATTTAAAAACAAATATACTTCTCAAAATCCATACTTTGTGCTTACTCCTTACATTTCGTAACAAGGAAAATGAAAATCAGTGAAGTCAGCTTATTGCTTAGTCCATTTAATTTTCAGTTACTGTGAACTAAATTCATGAGTTGAAAAGACGTGGGTAACATCCTTTTCTGTTCAATATCTGTAGCTTTTGTTACACACTTTCAAAAATGAAAAGACTCTTTCAGGTTCATTTTTGGAAAAGGAATTCTGATGCTCTAAGATTTATGTATATAATTTATTCTTTGACTCTTGACCTGAAAGATCATTTTGTTCCAACTTCCCTGCTGTCAGAGGGAGCTGTCAAGGAACTCATCCAAAAAATCTTGATTATTTGATAGAATTGGGCTTTAAAAAAAAGCTACTAGGTGGTGATTTTTGAAGTTAGCAAGTCTGGGATATTGCAGTACTTCTTAGTTCTGCCCTCTTTTCAGAGCTCCCTGCCTGCCTGGTGCTTGGTTCTGGACCTCTTACAGCTGATGGCAAGGTCCCTGTGGATTGCAGTAGCGTGCAGTCAAATAAACTGAAGATTAAATGGTGCAGAATCAGGGGACCCTACTATTTTACATACGCTGAAATCTTTCCACGTGCACTAGAAATCAAACGTAGTATACCTGCTGTCAGTGTGTTAAAGAGTACAGGGGGACAGGTTGTGAAACATACATGGTGACTCAGGGAAAATACGATAGTTTTACCAAGATGGTTGTGTTTAAAATTTGGAGCTGATTTCAAGACTTTTTTTAATAAGGGAGCACAGTGATGTCTGTTATTTATCAGCATCAGGTGATGTGTTGGAGCCACTCTGCTGGTGCTGCTGTGCTGAGCCTGGCTCACCGCAGCGGAAGCAGGAGGATGCAAATTGCATTTCCATACCTGCATCATGTCTTCCAGTGGCAACCCCATAAATGGAGAGCTGTTTGTGTTCTGTTTGGAGTGCGGACTGAGTCATAGGCTGGCAATAGTAACAAGATGCGCTTTCTGAAAACAGAATAAAGTGCCAGTCAGAACAGGAGCAGAGGCAAATGTGCGGGATCCCTGCACCTGGGTTGGGTGGCCCTGTCCTCTGCTCAGCTGGCTGTCCTTGACTGGACATCTGGCCTCGATCTTTGAAGAAGTAATTTCTGCATCCTGGATATTGGCAGTAAAATATATTTATTGCTTTTGCAATACATAGAGTAAATGTTACTACCAGCTTGTAACAGGCACAGTACATTTTAAGACCTTGTCTTTTGGCTGAAGCCACTGTAAGAAAAATGTTCCTTGGATTTTCAAGGGTAGATTGCTTTGCTGTGATACCATGCTAATAAAAGGAGGTGAAACCCAACATGCACCTTTCTTAATTTGCTGTATTCTGAAGCCTCAGTGAAAAGCAAGTGCCCCAGAGCTGTCAGGCTAGACTGCAGAAGCCCTTATTACCTGTGTCTTGTGAGTAATGAAAACAGAGGGAGAATTATTTTTTTCATATGAGCACAGTACTTGCTTGGATCCACTGGCGTGTTACAGATGCTTCAACAGAGAGGAAATGAACCATGGAAGTAGATTCAGTTTAATTAAACCTTATGCTTTGACAATGATATCTATCATTTAGTTTTAAACTTACAGTAGTAAGATTTACCATTTATTTCTGTATACTGGTTAACATTAGTTCTTTTCCCAATAAAAGATATTTTAAATATATAGGCATTTTAAACATGCCTTGTTCCTAATGTTGGCAGTGAATCTTTCTTATTTACTATACAGTGCGTCACAAAGATAACTGTTAATCAAAAGTCTGTCATCTTGCAAGGAAACTTGTGTTTAAATTAACACAGTGAGTCTAGTTTTTTTATGCAGAAAACTGAAGGCAATTGTCAGATTCTGTTTTTCCTAGGACAAATGACGTCTGTTTGTAGTAATGCTTCTGGTGTTTCAATTAGAAAGTTGAACAGATTTCATATGAATTTAAAGTAGGAATTATTTCCCTACTAAAATAACAGGACTGCTGGACTACAACGTCTAGTCAAACTGGTTGTATTCAGCATTGTAAGTGGCATGGGATCTCACTCAAAACCCTAAAAGCCAATGTGACTGTCAGCTGATTTAATTGATTTTTGAATCAAGCTTTATTTACTTATCCTTAAAATTGCAAACAATTGTTCTCAAATTTTAGGTGTTATTGGCAGAAACAAAGAGTTCAGTGTTCAGTGAAGTTAGCCAGTTGGCTAGCATGCAGTAAATATGCGTTTCTGGGATTTGCAGATACCTTCGTCTTTACTATGAACATGTGAAATGTTTAATAAATAGATCCAAGCAGTCAGGCTTTCTGTGTCTTCAGAAGGGACATAGAGCAACTCTGGGTGACCAGACTGCTGCTGGCAGTTCTTGACAGAGGACACTTTTATGTGCAGCTTCTAATTCAGAAGCATAGTATAAATCAAATTCAGATATAAAAATGAGTGCTGCATCCATATTCTTTGTTTTACAGTTATAAAGCATTTAATTGAAAGTCTCAACACTTTTTTAGGAGCTTATAGTCCAAAACTTCATAATAGTGGAGATGCTTTATGTCTCCAGAAAACAGTCTAGTAAACACTTTTAAGCCTGCCTGATTCTTAACATCATGCAAAAGCCTAGCTCCCTGATACCTGAGTTGCATGTAGAGGAGAGAGCCAATTTCCAGTCACTATTTCACTGAATAGGCTTCTAGGATATCAGTGTTGTGTAAGTGATATTAATACTTTTAATGAGCTCTTTTTATCTGACAATGTAAGGGTGTGGAATTTCTACTGTATTCTATCATAGAATAATTTTCAGGATCTAATACAAAGGATGGCAAATTTATTTACTAATCAAAGACAAATTTGCAAATTAAAAAATGACAAAGTACATCTAATTGGAGTAACATTTTCACTCTGAGAGGTCGGCAAGAGGAGAAGATCCATTTTACTTCGATTTATTTTGGGGCTTCATTGCAAGGATATAAATAATTTGGTACCCTGTATTTGCCTGAGTGTTCTCAAATTCAGGCACCGGCAGTCCCACGTGTTCTGAACATGAATGCAAAATGCTCCGTGAGTTATGCAGCTGAAAGCATTCTGTGCTCCCAAGTTCACTTTCTGGATTTCTGTACTGACAGTAAAAGCTTTTTTAAATTGTGTAGTGTCAATGCCTCCTGTGATTGTAAAAGCAATGTCACATGTATTTCTTTATTTTTAGGGATCTACTTCAGACATTAACTGAAGATGAACTGCACACGCTGGAGCGTAACCTGTGCATCTCTCAAGATGTGGATTTTCCTGTCAGAACAGATCCTGAAGTACCCTCTGTCATTACACCAGGCATAACTGCAACTTTGCCAGCAAAGGAGCTCTCAGCAAAAGCTGAGAACACAGAGGCTGAGCTGGCTTGTTCAATGCAGTATGATGAACAGGAGCTGGAACAGCTGAATAGGATGGTACACAGAGTTGGAGATGAAATGTCTTCTCTGCTTTCCCCTCCAAGCATCTGTCAGTCCCCAGCTCACAGACCTAGCCTAAGAAATAGTTCCAGCACAGAAGCTTCACCAACAAGACACCATCTTGACAATTTAACTGATGAAGAGGACAGAGTGTTTTTTATGGATGACCTAGATGGAGCAGGAGAGGCTCTTGCTGGGTTGGATTCAGTAAGTGATACTTTTGCTTGGGTGAATAACCCTTGTCACAATTCAAAACAGAACCTGCAATATAGAGACGCTCTGCTGTACGAGAATGGTCAGCAAACAGAGGAAACTTTGCTTTTAAAAGATGCAGAAAGTGATGTAAGCAATAATAACAATATTGAAGACAGCAAACAGATGTCTGGTATCTCAGTTCAAAATTCATGCAGCTGTTTAGAAGGTCCGGATTCACAGTTATACCTCAATGGTTGGGATGCATATGCTGATGATGCAGAAATGGCAGAAATGATAGCTCACAGGACAGGGGGAATGAAAATATCTGCTACTGTGATATTCAATCCTAAATCTCCCTCTAGCTCAGAATCCCCAGTAACACCCGAAGCAGCTATTAATTGTGTTCCTGGATCTGCTAATCCATTAGCAAATGAGGAGGAGGATGAATCTCATAAACTCAGTATAGCTGCCACAAACTGTCTAATTAATTCCTGTGTGTGTTGTGGCAGCTGTGAAGACAGCAGGGAGGAGAGTGTGGAAGGTTTAAAGACTAAACATTCTGCAGGAGGTGTTGTAAATGCTTCATACACACTAGTGAAGTCTAAGGAAATGGACCATGTAGATGACCTGGACAATTCAGTCCCTGCACAGGAAACGTTAAAACCCGAAACGTCTGCTTTATTAGCAGAAAGAGACTTTGGCAGAGAAGAGCAAAATCTGCCAATCTCCTCTAAGTGCCTGGCACATTCCTCAGGTTCACAGGTAGGAGCAGAAAATGACTCTCAAGGAGATGCAGAAAGCACCTCAAGTCAGCAGAAAAGGTGGGAGAAGAGAAAACAACTGTGTGAGAGAAAAGTGGAGAATAACGAAGATGCTGGTAGTGAAAGGACAGCAAAGGAAGACACAAAGTCAAGATCTAGTTCAAGGTAAGACCAGCTTGATGGCTTGGTAGTAAGATTTGCATATAAATAAATCCTTCTTGTTCTTTAGTGATCTGTGTTTAATGTTGATATAAATTTTTGTTGAAGGATTAAGTTTTTGTGTACGTAATTTTAATGCAACTAACTTTTTGTTGGTTTTTGTCAGCTTTTTTTAAGAAAACAAAGAACAGCTGAGTTTGAAATCAAGTAAACTAATTTTCCCATTTTAATGTAACAAAAGATGTATTACCATTATAGATTACCTGGGTGACTATATTTATTGCATTCTGCTGTTTTGCAGAAAAAAGCGTCTAGCAGATACTAAAAAGTTAAATTCTGCATCACTGCGGGGGATTAAACTGTGATTTAAATACATCCCAATTCTTAACTTCATTTAAGGAAACAGGACTTATCTGATCATGTTGCCTGTGGGCATGAGTGGATTTGTGAATGCATGTGTTGAAGGAACTTAACAGAATGCAGACACAGCTTTTAAACTTTATTAGACCATTTCAACCAAAACTAGAAGAATAGAGTTCATAGATTAATGTTTGTTGCATTTTGTTAAAATAAGGAACTTTATAACACTGAGAGACCATAATATCTGTGAAAGAAAATGGTATGATTCAACTCAAGTTTGATTAGATGTTGGGATCCTACATACAATTGTAGAAAGCCAGACTTTTTTTTTCTGCTTTTTTGTATTTTTATACTTATTTTCTCTTACTCTTTAGAGAATAACTTCTTTTTAGTGAGTAGTATCCTCAGTTTCCCTGAAGCATTAATATCACAAAGCAAAGGGAATAAATGTAACAAGTTAATGTTGTCTTATTTATTTCTGTGATAATTTTCTTTCTTTATGCCTTGCTTTGTCAGTAGTTCAGAGGTTGTGTGGTGCAGGATTTCTCTCCTGTTGTATGTGTACAGAGTTCAGGATAAACTTGAACCATGAAGCATTACCGCAAGATAAAGGCTGCAGAAATAATAATTTAATAATATTCCAATTGAATCATGAAATATTTTGCTAGATGTGAAAATGGAATCAAGAATTCTTTGGGCCAGAGTTGATTCCTCTTACAGGTACAATACAACATAGCATGCTCAAAACTCAACTTTTGAAAGGATGACATTATTATCCTCATTATTCTGAGTGTTTGCAGTATTAGGCTTGCAAGTATTGTCACATTTAGGGGCTCATGACAGAAATACCAAGTGGTCTTTATTTGAAGAAATAATTCACAAATCCCTTTGACATTTAATGCTTTTACAACACTTCAAGTAGAATACTGTTGTATGCTTAATTACAATGTCCTGATAAATTATGAATCTATTACATAATTCCATTTGTCTAGTAATACTTTTTCCTTGGGTAGGATATTAAGTGAAATTTGTGAGGGCAATTCTGTAAAATATAATACAAATATCTTTCAGCTTCCTTTTATTCTCTCATGGATTGTTTATGCAACAACAACTTATTTTCCAAGTCCTTGTGCAGTCTGTGCCATTTGGGACTTTGTAGACCTCAGTAACGCTTTCCTGAGATGATCTGTCTTTGAGGTTGGAGAAGTCACAGCCTACTTGATCATTCTTTGTGCTGAAGCTGTCCCATAACTTTAATCATTCTTTTTGTCTTTCTCTAAACCTTCTTCCATTGTACTGTTTCCTTCCAGAGATAAGGGAATCGGAACTACAGTTAGTCAAGATATGGGCAAACTGTGGATATGTGCAGTGACCTCATCATTTTCTAAGGCTTTTCCAGTGATTTCTTATATTTGACTTTGGATTTTTTTGGGTTGTTGCTGAGTGGTGAGCTAATGGTTTTTGCAGTTGTCTGCCAGCTCCCAAAATGCCACTTGTGAGCTCAGAGACCATCGGTCTTTGTGAAGCTAAAGTTTTTCTCCCAGTATTTATCAGTTGAAGCTCCTGCCATTTTATTACCTGATATCTGGGCTCTGTGATCCTGTCCAGTTCCTCAGCCTGCCCTTTTTCTAGTGCTCTTCAGTCCTGCTTGCTCTCCTCATTTCTGCTGGACATAATATGAAAACGAACCCCCCCCTTAATGACCTCCTGCTATTTTGAGAAGTGCTTACTTAACAACTTCTCCCATCTCATGGTTGAAAATTATTTATCCATTTTAGGACTTTTCCTCTTATGGTATAGACCCTTAATTTTGTTTTTGTGTGTTTTCACCATTGCCTCTTCCACAGTTCCTTTATTGGTGACAGTTAATTCTCTCTTCTTCTTACGGAGACCAGAGTGCCTCTATTACTAGTTGGGAGGCAGCATTCCATTTTCCCAGAAGTGGGGAAATGAGATGAAGGCATTATGATGCTAGATTGTTGCTCCTTTACTGGAAACTATTCTCATGTAACTCCTTCAGTGTATTCTGTGGGAAATGGAGGTGCTGTGGGTCTATCAATGGCATTAGCTTTAAAAATTGTGTGCGTGTGTTGCTCGTTAGTTTTCAGATACATGTATGCCTATTTATATACTTGGTTCTTGCCTCTGAATCACTAGTCATGTTGTCAGGAAGAGAGGGAGTTCAGTTAGAAAACACAACTTTGTGGACCTTTTCTTACTTACACTGCCTGAGTGGTGACTAATCACTGCTTTTCAATGGTATTTTTAAATTGGAAGATCGTATTAGGCTTCTGTGACTGCTCCCTATTGCATGCTTGTGAATGCCAACTTAACCAAAGGGGAAATGTTTGAGACAGTAGATAATTCTCAGAATGATGGACCCATTAGCTAGAACAATAAGCAATCTAATATACATGGAATAGCTGCAGGGCATGCTCATTCATCAAATTGATAAATGTATTTACTTTCTCGTTACTGTAACTCAGAAACTAGGAAAAGAAAATTTTCTTTCCCTTGTCTGAATCAAGCAGCTATCAAATGTGTTCATTGTGAAATAAACTGCTTCTTTTAGTAAATCTGTTCTTATTCAGTAAGACATGACATTATTAGTGTAATTTCAATGATCCTGTCAGGTTTACTGTAATTAATCCTTTAAGTCTGAAATACCTTGTATTTCTTGATCTAGCATCAATGTTCAGTGGAGTTTAAGGTAAAGATTAAATACTCTTCTGCTTAAGATCCAAGTGGTGGCATGTCTTCACTACTTTGGGCAATAAGACAAAGCTGGTGTTTTCTTTTGCTCCATTATTTGCTTGTGCAAAGACAACAGAGTTTTGGGCTGCAGCATTAATGCTATACAAATATGAGAGGCACTGGCAAAGATGTAGTCAATATCTGATCTGCTGCAGGGACAATGTTATAAGTAAAGGCTGTGGTAGCAAAGCAAACCATTAAAGAGAAGAAATATTGTAAAACAATAATGCAGAAGGTGATAAAACTACAGCAAGGTGGCATTTAATATTTTGGGAGTAAAAAGGACCTATATTAACACAAAAAACAAGCTTTAGATCTGTATCTGGTCCTCTTCCATTCCCTTCCTTTCTCTTCCAACTAGAAGCAAGGTATACATATTTCTAAATGTTCTTTTTGTCAGAATTGTCTCCCTCCTTTTTCTGAGGGAAGAATATACAAGGACTGAGTATTGTGTTTATTTTGTCTTTATTTTGGTGTTTTGAAAGTTTTTGGCTTTCTGTTTTTTCCAGTATTGATTTGTCCTTGTAAAACTTCTGTTACATCTGCAGATACTGCAGGAAGTCACACTGACATGCTGTGCTAGTGTTTTCATGCCTCAGGTTTAAATACTTGGTTCTGTGGTGTATTCGTTTTCCTACATACTGACCCATAACAATTTGGATGTAAAAGGTTCTGAAATGTAGTTCCTCTCCTTTTTGCTGTACATCTATTATGTCTAACTTAAATCATACCTTTTTTTTTTTTTTCCATTTTCCTTGATCTTAATGTATATGATGAGCGTACTACTCTTAATGAAGCCTTTTCCAGTGCAGCTGAGACTTGGCAAAAGAAGCTGAGATTGGTAGCGAGGAGAACATCCAATCCTCATGCATTCTGCAAGTTCTAAGTGTGTCCATCAGCTGCTAGATACTGGCACTGTTCGCATTTCTTTGCGAAGGCTTAAAAAATAGAATAGTTCTGCCATATGCTTTTGCTGTGTAAGTAGGAGGAATGAGACATCCTCAGAAGAGTATGTTTTGCTATTTACTGATCTATATTGCAATTCTACAATAAGATGAATAATTTAATTTTCTCCTCCTTGGTATTCAAGATGTGCCATTTCTTAGCTCTGCGCTTCTGTAATCTAAAAACTGTAAAATTATAATATATTTAACATTTTTATTTCCTCAGTGTGTTAGAATGGCTTTGTAAAAAGATGAACACCTGTTTTATACAGTAGGTGTTCTAGTTTGGGTGCTTTATTTTGTTCACTCCTTAGCAACATGTGACGTGCTCACGTTTTCTTTAGAAAAACTTTTAAGATACTACAGTCATTCCACCACTATTAATGCATGGAAAACAATTATTTGAATAGCATTACTTCAAAAAAATGAATAATAATAATTAAATGAATAGTAATAATTAAAAAAAATCCTTTTTAGCTTGACTTTGAGTTTATAGCATTTGATTCTATAAGAGGCTCCTCTATCAAAACTAGATTGATATTGCAATACAGAACAACTTGATTAAGTGTATTAAATTCTTGTCTTCCCTATAATATTCCTATCATAGGAAGACTTAAGAAGATTGTGCCTGTCTTCACGTGACAATTTGCCTCTTCCAGAAAAATTAATGGACAGCTGTGCTTGTTCACAAAAGCAAAAACATGTCTGCTTAGCCAGCTTGTATTGATTAGTCTTTTATGTAGCTGTTTAGGAGTAAGAATTTCTCATCAGCAAGAAGGAAATAGTAGCTGATTGGGGAAAACATACCAGCCTTTTGATTGCAGAACCTTTCTTAAGCAGTCTTTTATCTGTCTGTTGATTGAAATTCCTTTGTTCCCCTTCTGCTATTCTGTGTCTTTACTGTGTAACCTTTTATTCATGCAACTGGAAAAATTCAGATGTAGTACAAATAAGTTCTTTCAATTCCTCCTGCTCTGATTTATTTTTTTTAACAATACAAGTCTGAAATTAAAAGTGACAGTGTGTGACCTTGTCTGTTCAACAGGGAACAGATTCCATGTGGTATCTGATAACGTAGCTGCTATTGTGAAGCATAAGCATACAAATAAAAGGTGTCAGAGTTGTAGAGCAGCTTTTTTCTTACTGGGTCCATATATCAAAATGCAGCATCAGGGAACTGTATTAATTGACAACATACATATTCCCAAAATGAATTTGTATGTCTAATTGATAAAACAGTGTTTTAGAAGTGACTTTTCTGAGTGGGTTTGGTGTTGCTGACATGAGGCTTTAGGGTTAGCTCTCATGTAGAGTGAGACAGACCAAGGAGAGAAGTGCTAATTAACTGATGTAATATGGAATATAATTGTAACTCAAGTAATAAGATGCATGAGGAAGCCATTGAGTGAAATGACGTGAGATTTAAGTGAACTTCTAAAAGGCTGGAAACACATTCCAGTAGAAAAGAGCACAAAATTTAATGGGCTTTAATTAATTTATTTTTTTAAGCTTACCATAGATACAAAGAATACCGAAGATGAGCTGTAAGTAAGTGGTTTGGCCTGATGGCATTCCATGAAAAGAGGTGGCTGCCTCACCCCATGTCCCTTTGGTCTGTTGCCTCAGATCTTTATTCTGTGTTTTGATCAGAAGTGCTGAATAATTTTATTTTGGTGAGTCTGGATGGTGGTTTTATTCCATACTAGAACGTAATTTTAAAGTTAGCACAATAGGCATTTAAGACCTCAGAGATAAAACAGAATGTTGCCACTTTACATTCATTGAATACAGCACAGTGAATCCTGTGAGAGCAGAGGTCCAGTGCAACCTGGCGCCTATTTCACATGAGTGTGAGATGCCGTGAAGTTCAGCTCACACATGGGCTGGTGTGGGAAGGAAGGATTAGCTGTTCTGTGGGACTGCAGGCTGCCACAGAACCTATCTGCATGCACACACATGTCCCTTCCTATAATTGTGCTAATGCACAAATGCACCTTGGCTGTAATGGTAGCCATGAGTCGGGAAGCGCAGGTCAATTCACATCAGTACCTACAGTGTCAGGCAGGCACTAATGAGAAGAAAATTGTGTGAAGAGATGTCCCGAATCTGTGTATACTGAGGAAAAAAAATGTAGTGAATATGCCAGGAATCTGTTCTTAACAAGTTATTTTATGTAGTTCTGGGAATGATGTAAAGCAGACTTCTCAATATTCAGTTTCCATTTCTTGGTACTGACTAAACACAGAATTTCTGACTCTGACACACTCCAGTCTGAATATCAACTAGAAATAAATATAAATAATAAATATTATTTCCTGGTAGAAAAATTCAACCTGTAATGGTATGAATAAGCGCAAAAAATATTTACAGAGTGTAATTACCTAAATGGTGCAGGTATTTTTTGTACAAGAAACTGATCTCTGTAAGCAGGTTTTGTGTAAAGCATCTCCAAACAGTTCACATTACCAAGTGCTTACTGGCAGCTGGGTGAGATCAGTGGGTGGCTCCACCTGGCCAGGTTCCTACACCGAGTAAGAGATAATGCAGAAGAAAACGAGGGCTTTACGAGGCAGTGGCAATCAGCTTTAAGACTTAAAAATAGATGGATAGTGGAACTGAAGAGAAAAAATTATGCTAGATGTTATAGCTAGCAACTAGTTATAGGTGAGATGTGACTCAGACATCCATGAAAGTGAAAATAAAGGTACCGTTAAGATTTTTGACAAGGTGAACCATTCTTATGCCATTCAGTTTTGAGGTTCCTCTTCGTGTTTACCCACCGTCAAGTCCCAGTCCGTTGTGTTCCAGCCCTCACTATCATTTTGCCTTCTGGCTTGGAACATCCTATCCAAAAAATTAGCTGAGGATTGAAAGTAATATTGTTCTTGCGACAGAGTTGCTAAAAGCTCTTTGCAAGAGAGGTGGTACTTAGGGTGGTTTGTTTTACTTATGTTTTAGCCTGAAGCATTTAGTTCACAGACACATATCTCACTCTTATACATAGGAGAAGCGCTGGCCCTTTTGGTTTTGGTTAAAAGCTGAAAAACACAAATTAAAAAAAAAAAAAAGAAAAATCATATGCAACCTATGAAAGTAAATTGAATTTAGGTTCTTAAATAGTCTCATGATTTTGTTTTGCGTTCCGTTGGTAACAGATATTTTGACTGGATTTCAAATCTGTCAGGCAGAGCTTAACAGAAAGCACTCAAAGATGAATAACAAACCTTATCTTTCTCAAAAGTGTTACTGCCCAAATGAGCTGGCAGGATTGTTGGACTACAAAAAAACTGGAAGTGATGGGGAGGTGAGAGAATAACAGGAGATGCTGAGTTTGCTAGTTGTTCTTATTTCCTGGTGTTGTTGTTTAAAGATTGCTTTATTCTGAATGATACATTTCATCTTTGCAAGACAGCTTCTCCTGCTCAATCATGCTGTGAAATCGCATTCTAATGTGTTGTTTTTTTTACATCCTTTGCTGCCATAAAACACCAAAAGTGCATTCTAGTGGCATGACCATGTTGTAAGATTGGATGCCTAAGGTGATGAGGTATAAGAGAGGAAGCCTTTATTTAAATGCATGCATCTCTTCATAATGAGTGGAATTAACAAGGGAAATTATATAAAATGAATAGAAGTTAAATAGATTTTTGTTCATGTCTGATAAATTATTTTCCAATTGCAACAGCTCTCCTTTTAACTAAAGCATATTATACTTCAAATTTGTTTTCAAATTGGCAATCAGAAATGAAGAACATGAAGGGGTCAATTTTGCAAGTGATTAGTGGGAGGTATGCAAACAAATCCTATTATTCCGTAGTGGGATTAGGGCACATACCTTCCATACGCTGCTTTGAAGAATTCCTTTTAAGGATTCTTCCAGACTTTTAGCTGCAAAAACAGCTACAATAGTAAATTTGGTAGAAGAAAAGAATTTGGAATGCAGCTGGTTTGAACATGTAGCCCACATGCTCCTCCAATTCAGTCACGCCTAAGAAATCTGATAGCTGTGGGGGAGGAGCAAGGTAAAAGAATCGTGATCTATTCAGTTATTTCTTTTTAACTACAGGTATTTCTTAACATTTCTCTCTGCATTTTTCAGATATTTCTTTCGACTTAATTTTTGAGATCAGCAGTCTTGACTGATGCTTGTGCACTGCCTAGAGCTAATACAGCTTTGATACATTTGCTCAAGATTACATATTTTCTTATCTCATGTAATTTAATTTTCCTCTGCTTGGTGCAGTTTTCAGTAGCTGAGCACTAAATTGTTACTGAAACAAAAAAAATCGATCTCTCCAAGACCAGTTATGAAACTACTTTTAACCTCAAAATTCCAGTTAATGTTGATAATGTGACATGAGAGCTGAAGCAACATATCATTTAAAGGCTTTTCATCATTCCAGGGATGACAGAAGCAAGTTGCATACGATTAAATTATTATTCATATTCTATTTAGTAGCAAGTGGATTTCCTTTAATGAAGTTTCCATGGTTTGTCATGGGATTTCAACTTTGTGCTCATTTGGTTGATATAGAGTCATGTATTGAGGTGCACGCATAGCAAGTCCTCATCTCCTTTACTGAAGAGTCAACTGTCTGCTTTCTCATGGAATTTTTCCTTCCCATTCTCATTCTGTGGAAAACTTGACCAAACTTGTGGTATTTCAGAAGTTCTTGGAGCTTATTGATGAAGATAATCTTGCCTTGAAGCATACAGTGCCTTTATGGACCTCCAGTGATGTTATGTCTTTGTTATAACATTGAAACAGTGTGGGCGCACTGTTCTGTCTGTGCCCTCTGAAAGTGCGAGATCCTTGTTTCTTTCCTGAATGATTTAACTGTATGTCATAAATTGAACTGAGGATTTTTATAAGATATGTGCCCACCAGCTTTGCCAAATTGCCTGTCCCTTTGGGAAGAACCCAAGGTAGATATCACAGAGGAACAAAAGTACACTTGTCAACTTACTCTTATTTCTGTATAATCAATGACAACCCACGCGTTACCACACTGCTCTGTTTTTTTTTTACCTTTGTTCTTTTCAGCAGTTCATTTTGTTTCCATGTTTTTTCAGTTCTCAGGATGGCTTACGTGATTCCCCCCTCAGCTCCATCTCCAGCAGTGACTATGAGAGTGTTTCTGTCACTACATGTAGTCTCTCCAGCATATACGCTCTGAGGTAATAACTCCCTTCACAGTCAGATTTGACTAATTGTATTGCATTATGGTTGGTTGAAAATTTTCATTGAATTAACAATCAAGTGACAGCAACACTTCTGAATATTCTTCCTTTCGAACAGTGGATGCTTTTTTCCCCAGCAGTTCTCTCTAGCACTGTAGTAATTAATAGGCAACAATTTACAGAAAAGTTTTAATGCATGTATCATTGAATTATATGATATGTCAGTGATTTTTCTTTTATTTGTCCATGTAGAATTTCTTGAGAGACTGAAGGTTTTAGCTTGAACTGCACTGAATGTCTGTCTTAGGTCTTGCCTTTCTAGAAAGCATGTTTTTTTCCATTTAATTTCACTTAGTGAAGAATGCAGTAGTAAAGTGAGAGCTGCATGCCAGATAACTGTAATATAACTTCCAAAGCCTTCTTGGCCAAAGTTGTTAAGAGTAGTAGTTTTACCTTCTCATCTTCTGAGCCTGCATGTGATGGCTTTAACTTCAGTTTGTTTTGCACAGAACTCCTGTAGCGAATAGCAGAGGAATAAAGATTAGGGAGAAGAGTTACTAAAGCCTGATTTATCTGGCTTTTTTCAAGGTATGAATACCATACATGTATGTCATGTATTGCATACATTCTACACAGTAACACTGTTACTCTGGTACAGGTAGAGAGATACCACAATTTCAGTCAAGGTAAATCTTCCACTGCTTCTCGTTCTCCCTTTTTTCATCCATTTATCTCTACCCAGTGCTTCACTATGACTCCAGGAATTCCTGATTTTGTATAGATTTGGGAAAAAGAAGACAGTAAAAGTGATAGAGGAAATATTACATGAAGAAATAAGTAAATTTAGGATATTCTTACCATCAGGCTCAGTATTTCCATATTTTAAAAGGGCACATAAGGGAAGGAAGATGCCACATATCTGTTGTTTATGTTTTTAATTTTGAAACACACCGACTTTTAACTATTCTTCAAACAAAACTCTGTTTACCAACATGAAGTGGTTGCCCGCTGCTAAATACAGTGACATGGAAGAGACAGTTTGACACAGGACTATCTGAATGGGTAACAGAAATAACCAATTGTTCTTTGGGCATAGCTGAAATAAAATAAATGAGTCATTCCTCATTATGCACAACACCTTTTTTTTAAGGCCTTACTGTACTGCCTTTGTATGTTAGTATTGTATTTGCCACTGTATTCAGTTATCTTGATGTTTAAATAAACTAGATCTCTCCCTTCTCTTGTTTTCATTTCTTTCTTAAAGTTTAATTTACAGGACAAGGTTTTTGTATTTGAACTTTTGCCCAGTGAGTTATAGCATTATATCAGCCCCAGGTGTCATGCAAGAATTCAAATTATTTATTTTTCTGTATCTTATTGATATTGCTAGGGATCTAGCTATTGTAGTTAATGATCCTATAGAAACAGTTAGGTGCCTGCTTGACTATACAGGTCTGAATTGATTTCTCCTTTTGAAATGATTACACAACTTAATTTGAAAAAAAAAAAAAAAAAAGAAAAAAAGCTCACAAGTCTGACTGCTTCTGGGAAATAAGTTCCTAGATCAGTGTGTGTAGAAATGGAGTATTCCATGCATTTGTTTATATTACATTTTAAAATTTTTTTTAAAGTACTCTCTATTCTTTTATCTTGTATTATGTGAAGTGTTTTCTTTAGCTATGACACATGCTATGCAGAATTATGCTATCTCTCTACTCCAAAACAATGTTCTTTGCAAAGACCATCTCTACAAATGTTCTTTTCTAAAATAACCAAATTCTCCCTGATGTCATGTGGCTATCCAAAATAATACCTAAAGTATTGTTTTCTTTTTTCCTCTGAAATGCGCCATTTTACTATGTCTTCAATTTCTTGCTTTTTTCACTTGTAATCTTAAGAGTTAGGAATTTATTTTTAACATTTCAAAATTTTTAATGAAAAATAATTAGCTAAACAGTTAAAATACAGCGTTGAATGAACTGGTTTATTAAACAGCATAAAGGTAATGGATTTGAAACAATGAAGTATGGTAGATATGAGATTCCACATATCTGTATATCAGTTGTTTTCCAAATGGAGAACCAGGGAGAAAATTTCCACTCCTTACGTCATAGACCACAGTTTGACTCATGCTTCATTGTTTGCTGTTTTATTTATAATTGGGAAGGAAAGGCTGCTGGGACTGTGGGATCCAACTGGGATACTGTAAAGGAGGCTCCTTGAAGTCTTCTCCATCTTCAACCAGTGCAGTGTAGTTTTCTGAACTAAATTCATCCCTCCTAACTCTATGGACAGACTGATGCACCTAAATCAGAAGTTTTGTTGCTCTAGGTTCCCTGTTTTATCAAGGGAGAAAAACAGAATTCTTAGTTAAATGTACGTTTTATTCAAATGCATCTACACCAAAAATCTTCAGGCTTAAATCAGAACTATAATTATTTGCTTTTATTACTGACTGTCCTGATTAAATATTTGCCTGGAGAGCACGAGTTGAGAGGTAAAAAAAAATGTACAGAGAGTAAATGTACAGAGAATTTCTCAAATGGCTTTGTTAATGTAGCTTGGTTTGTTTATTTCACTGGTAGCAAATCTGTTTAGATGGTTAATCTAAAAGTTAGAATAAAACTTTTGGAAGTTAAACTTTCATCCCAGTACAGAAGGTATTTTGCAAAATGTAGTATCAGTATCCAGACTTGAGATGCTTATATAAGTATCCAGCTTTCTTAGTGAAGAGTAAACGTACTCTATATATTTCAGAAAGTTTCAGAGAAACTGTGTTGTTATGCAGACCCACGTGAGTTTGCATTCTCTTTCTCTTACGTCAATGTGAATGTGGAATAATACGGCTTACTTAAGTGCAAATTAGATATTTGTAATTACAGCATGAAAGTGGCAATTGGTCTATTATTTATATTAGCTCCAGGAAATGATCCATCCAGTTTTTCCTTCTTACTGGTATCTGTTTCATAGATGTAATTTTAAGAGCAATTTTTAATATAACTTCTTGAATTGTAAATAGGCGGCTAGTACTTCAGTACAGTGCTGGAAGCTTATCCATTTCATTGTCAGAAGTACTAAAGTCAGTGGCTTTTAAAAATAAACTGTTTGTAGAAATTTGTTTGTCTGTCAGCTTTCAACATGCATTAAAATTATCAGGCAAGATCCTGAGGGAGCCATTAATTTGAGTGGAAACTGAAGTGAAGGCTATTTGTATGCTAACTGAATGAGAGAACTTGATATGCTTAAAGCCAAGAATGAACCAAAGTTCTTTGAAGGACTGGAGCTGAAAATGGCCATGAAACGCAAGTTTTGGGAATAATGAGGGGGGGGAAAGTGATACAGAAGAAAAACAAGTAACTACAATTATTTGACTTCAACTCTTCTTGGCGTTCTTTGTCAAAAATGATGCAAAGGAAGAAGAAACACCAACGAATCTGCATTCGAGTAATTTGCCTGCCTGAAGAACATGGTAAAGCCTACTTCTTCATTTTGGGGTTATAATGAGTCAGTAAATGATAACTTTAAAAAGTAACTTTCCAAAGAAACCTTAATGATGTAATAGATGCCTTAATTGTTTGTTTTTATTTTTGAGGTGTATCCCTGTGTCTTAAATACCAATATTTTGTAGTATCAACCCGATCAGCTGTGTCTCTAAATCTTCCCTCTTGCAGTTTTACCATCGCACTCGTTTAAGCTGTACAGAATAACAGATGAATTCAGAATTCAGTTTGGTGGGCATTTTTGATTTAATCGATTCATTGCTGTAGATTTTCCTTCCTCCTTTCTCCTTCATTATGGGAAGACTGCTTGTTGACAGTTGGACTAGATGACCTTAGTGATCTTTTCGAACCTTAATGATTCTATAACTGGTAGAAGATTGACAATAACTGTGGTATACCTTACTGGAATCAGAAATAAAGAGCTCAGTGGGAAAAGCTGTGGGACAAGAAAGGGTTCTAAACCTTAAGAAAATGAAAATGACTTCTGAAATAGATGCTTTTCCTTCCTAATGGTTTTGAGCTGCAAATTTTCAGTGTATGTTTCAAACATTGTGAGTCTGTGCTGCTTTGTATAGCTCTGTCACTCAAGCAGTGTGAGGGCAATTAATATGCATATTAATACCATCATAAGCAGGCTGCTGTGGGGACTCTTCTTGCTCTGCAGCTAAATCCCTTGCCCCAACAACCAGCTGAGCAGTACCAGCAAAACAAACCCATCAGTGCTGATGAGGTCTGTCAGCTTTTGCTTGATTTCAGTCAGTGAGGCATATGTGAGTGCCGCAGATGTCTCTGGTTTCTCACTGCCAGCATCCTTCTTGATGTGTTTCATGCCATCTTGTTCATGCAAGACAAAAATTAAATCTCCAAATGGTGCAGCATTTTCTAAGCTTAGTGTTCCTTTTATAGGAAATTCCGCAAGATAATTCTAGGTAAATTATGTGCATGTCTTCGTCTTGAGTACAAGAAGCTGGTGCAGATTTTATTTTCTCAAGGAGAAAACCAGGCATCTTGTGTGAACAACTTGTTAACAAGTGCTTGCTACAGTGGGAAGGTGAAAAACGGAGTTGGGAGTTGTTTGTTGGTGTTTTTTTTGTTTTGTTCTTTCACTACTGAAATGTAAGGTTCATATGTTGGAGATGTTAAAATGTCCAATATGTTTGAAGTGAATTAAATTTAAAATGTGTTACTCTCTGTGTAAAAGAAGTGAAATAAGGCAATATTTTAACCTGAATAGCATCAGTGGCAGAGGCAAGGAGTCTGTTCTAGCAAAATTGCTAAATACCCCCACATTTGCCACTGTCGGGCTGTATTCCAGCCAGCATGTTTGGCTGGAGACAGGTACAAAGTGATCGTAAAGGGCTGGTATTTGTGTTCCTACTTAGCTCAATTGTAATTTTCATTTCTAGTAATTTGGCCACGTTTAAAATTATGTTCATTTTTATGACATGTAAAATCGGCTGTTGAATGTCACTTGGTGTTCTCTGTGCTTCTAATGGAACAAAAATTATTGCCTCTCAGAAATTAGATTTTCTTTTACAGATTTTTTTTAACATCCCCAAAAAAACTTAGAAAAGCATGTTTGGGAGTTTTGAGATTGTGTAATCAACCAAAATCACTATAGCAACTGCAGGTTTACAGGTTGTTGAATTTTTTAGCAATGCCGAAAACCAAGGTTATATTGAAAGAGAAAATAAAGGATTTCCTCATACTTACAGCAGCACTGAAGCTGAAAAATGAAGAGATATTTTCTAATTACAATTTTAAAGCTCTACCTAATACTGTAATTAACTTTTCTCAGCTTTGATTCCCATGACTGGATACAGAATTCCTGTGGGATTCTCATCACCCTAGGATGCTTTAATGCTTCACCTCTTTGTTTTTCATAATTTTTTGTGAGATCTGAAGGAGGTGATAGGAAAACCTTCAGCTGATAAGCTTCCCTATCTAAGATTTCTTTGTGCTGCAGACTGTTTTTCAGTGCCTCTTCTCCATCTCTGTGTCTGTCACACACAGCAGTTGTAACTTGAGAGTTTCTACCAGAGTTCAATGCTAAATTACTTCACTTTATATTAAGCTATACAGTATAGTTGCTTGCATATTACAGAGGACACTGCTGAAGGGCTGTATGAAATGACTTTGCCACTGGAAGTATTTGTATCTGACATTGGATATACAGGGCAATATGTTCTGATGTCAACTTCTGGATAAGACATAAAAAGCTGGGACTGCTGCATTTCTATCGTCAGATACCAGAGCTGATATCACAAACCATTTCTTTGTAAGAGCTTAACTATTTCTATTTTTCACTTTCAGTTTTTACAGTCCAGGATTATTTTTGAAGTTGAAGTATTTCTGTGCTCTAATCTCATATTATTTTTCATTTGCAATGTGAGTGAATGTTGGATAGCTTTAAATACACATTTGATTACAGAGAAGTGTTAGAAACAAAACATCATGGAGGAACCGGGAAAATCTTAGTAGAACTTAAGCAATTCTAACCTCTTGTGTTTTCATTTCTATTTTCTTCTTGAATTTCACATTGCTCTTATCTTGCAGATCTTATCCTTTTTTTGGTTTAAATTTTAAGAAAAGAATTATAGTACTTTGCAAATACCTGATATTTAATCTGATGGTAAGAAAACATCTGCACTGATTACTAATGCTCTTAGCAATTTGTTCTTATTCCTTTTATAGACATTTTATCCATAACAAATAAAAAAATGTTCTTCGGAAGACTGCAGTATCCAAAACAGTAACTTCTGGGCTGGCAATGTCATTCATTTTAATTCCCACTTGGAATACACTATCATGGCATTCTTCTGAAATGCCAGGCCGCAGTGGTATTGAGTTTGAATTAGACAGTTGTCTAGGTGGCGTTTTCTTACCATGGATCTACTTAGCAACATGGTGCTTCAACAGGTGTTCTTTTTCAGAAGTCCAACATGGTATGTACAGCAAGAGTGCTCTTCAGAGGATTCAGAAAGAAGGGTTCAAAATGTTTTTCCAGTGGAGTGGGAAGCTGTCGAAGCTGCCAGGTTGTGGGGCAGAGGTTGTTTGTGTTGACTTCAGACTCTGCCTTTTCTGGTGGAAGATATCGCTTAGAACATTGACTCATCCTGTTTGCCAAATTATTTATTTTAGTCTGCTCACCTCATCTGGGGTAAAAAAGGCTAAGAAAGAGCTTCTGCAAGTCTTACAGTGATGGAAAAATAATTCCCCTTCTGTGGACTTCAAAAGGCTGACAGCACATGAGGCTTATAGCACATGTCCTGGCGTGTATAGGGCTGAGCACAGGTGGTACACATGTTAATACTGCCGTACAGTGGGTCCACTTCTTCAAGAGTTGCTCAGCTAAGCTGTCATTGCTAGAGGTGTTTGCATGCTGCTGTACTAGTCATTTCTCAAGGCAATAAAGTTTTGAAGACTTGGGAACACTTTAAGGTTTTTTTCCCTCCTCTTTTGTCTTTTCTCTTAAAATAGAGAGAAAATACGTAAGAGATTGCATACAAAAACCCTCTTGACTAAATATAATACTAGGGTAGAAAGTCAAGAAATACAGTTCTGAATTAAAGCTTTTTTAGTCTGCTTTAAATGTAGCTTCTGAGAGAATTGATTAAAATACGTGTATTACCTGAATAATAAGACATGTTCTGAATTTGGTTTAAATAACTCTACAATTGTGTAGCCACCCACTTCACTTAAAATAATTGTAAGAAGCGATTAATCTCATCATAGTTTTCCTCCCAACCATATCAAAACTAGTAGTTACTAGAAACAAAAAAGTTTTTGCCTACTGTTTATTGTAATTTTTTTTGTTAGATAACCAGAAAAGAAATGCTGGAGGTACTGCAAAATGCAGGATAGGAACTAGTAATTTTTTTCATTTCTTTCTTACATGAAGTCACTCTTTTCTTATTCAAACCCCTATCATTTTCCTGTTGCCATTCCTCATGAGTACAACCTTTGCCTTTCCCCAACTATTGTGTGTGATCTTTTAGATGGTCTTTGGAGCAGTCATCTGTTCTTTTTGCAGAATGGAACATGACACTGACAGCAGCCTTCAGGCACTTATGAAGTACACAAGCAAGTAAGAGTAATAGCTTAGGAGAGATATAATTGACAGCTCAGTGGTGGGGTTTCCAGTTACAGCCTACGCAAGCATCAGTGGGATGAATGCACCAGTTACCCAAGTAGTTTTAGCAGCTCTCTTCAGACAATAACAGACTTGCCTGCAAAAAGGGATTTTTTTACTTAAAGTATAAGAAAATTTAGATGAGAGGGGAAAAAAAAAGCTTAAATATTGTAGAGTGGAGAAGTGTGTGTTATTGATATTGCACACACAGCACAAAATGGACGTTGTGATAAATTCTTTATGAACAAAAATGAAAGCCAGGGAGCTCATGAGGTTGTTTTTTGGGGAAGTAGTATGCAAGTGTTAAAGACCAAATATTTGAAACATACATATAGGGAAATTTTTGTACATGATACTGCTCTGTGTTTATAAGATATTCAAAAAATTCAGCATTTTGAACAATGAACATGAGAGGATAGTCACTGAATTGTGTGTTAACACTTTTCAGGTAAGCATTTGTAGTGTTGCTCATAGAACTTGTAAGTGTTTGAGTTGGGTTGAGTTTGTCTTGCTGGAACTTGATCCCTCCTGACTTAAAGGCACCGCTGACAGACAATCTTCTGAAATCTGTACCTGAAAAGTAGTTGTCGTTTAAAACCTTGCATGAGATCAGAAACACAGGGGGATGATCTTTCCTTTTAAAACTGCTGATGTTATTGTGCTGTGTGTAGAGTAGATATGTTGGATTTTTTTCTCCTCTGGAAGGAGTGACCACCTGGTGCTTATCTGCCACTGGTGTGCATTTAATGTATACTTAAGATACTCAGCAGTTTGAGGAGTAATGCAGAATTCTCTGAGAGATTCTTTCATGTTCTGCATTCAATACAGAACAGATTCTAGGTTTTATAAACCAAGTACTTGTAAATTGAAAGGAAGCATCTATGACACATTATAGACTTCTACTGCCACTGTCTGTTTTTGAGCACAAATATAAAATATTATAAAATATTTGATTTTAGACTGTCTTTGAATCTTGTTGGGTTTGATTGCTCAGTTTTAGGCTTTGCTGCTTTTACTGCTTTTGAATGAGTGTGAGCACTCAGCAAAGTGAACATAAGGTGTGCTGGATCACAGCTGGTTGCCTAGAACGACTGGCCCCTTCTGAAAATATCAGTCATAACTTTTTCTGTTTCACAGCTCTGCTCTTCACTGTGTGTATATCACTGCTTAGCTTCGCTTTGGAATTTAAAAGCTGTGAAGCGTATTGGTTCCACAGGTGAAAGGTGATTCTGTGCACAATGAATTACTGGGTGTTGTGTGCTTGTACATATTTGACTAAATTTCACAGTCAAGTGTTGAGACCAGGCAGCCATTCTAGAGAGAAAGCTGTACTGTACTGTGCTGAGTCCTGCTGCTTTTCTAATGTGATCAACAGAGAGCCATTTTAAGATTGCTGTGTAAATGCAAGTCAGGTGAAAAGCTGATTTTTTTCTATCTACCGGTTCCTTTATGGCATATAAGTGGATTTATTGTTTGAAATCAACTTTTGACATAATGTCTCCTTTCTTCATATGCACCTTCAGACACGTTAACTTTGCAATATTTTCACAGTTTAAAAAATAAATATATAATGAGCATTGTTTTTACAATAAGCATTTCACAAAGGGAATTCCTTGCCTGTTGTATCTCTTTGTAAACTGATTCCTTGGTTAGTGCAGGGGTTTACATTCAACTGAGAAGGCAGAAAAATAGACAGTATGTCGCTAGCCACTTCGTACTTAAATATGTTTGTGTTCTGCAGTGATATATATTTCTGCAGATCCTGATGGTAAAACATTTGAAATCTGAGTACAGCCTGACGTTAATGAAATGCTTCCTACACACTTGGTATCACATGAGAGTTTTTATCCAAATTATGCATGTTAGATAAGCCTGGTAGGAATGTCATTCCTCTTAAAGCTATAAAAATAGTGTGAACAAATAGTATGGACAAAAGGCAAGTGAAACTCTATAGATCAAAATTCATGTTTGCTTTCTAAATTATCAGTTTAAAAAATCCAGAAATATCTAACATTTGCATAGATCCAATCACTGCTGTTTGGGAAACCCTGTGGCAAGGAAAGCTGTGTATCTGAAACAGTTACGTTTCTGTTCTTGTGTTTCTGACTGCGTCTACAATATTTTCTGACATACATAAGAGTAAGATGTATTTCAAGTAAAGAACATATGGTCATTAGTCACTCTTTAAGAGTCGTTTTTGGTCTAAATCTGACTGGGTCGTATTGGTAAAAGCAGAGCGATCATTTCTTTCTAACTGTAATGATACTTAGGTCTAACTGTAATGATACTTAGGTCTAGTTTTAAATTATTCTTGAATGTTCACTTTTCTCTTGGCAGCGGCACAAGCAATCAAAATGTCATTTTTTTTCATGAATGTCTTGTGTATAGAAATTGTACTTGATATGTCCATGGATATGAATGTATGTTGTGAATGCGAGTATAGATTCATACTGAACTTCATCCCACGGTGCCACAGCAATTCTTATGTGCTCTGTGCTGGGGAGTCATTCTTATGGCAGATGTTGGTGGTATTGCAGTAGAGTTTGTACATCCCCAGCAATATTCCATTACATTTTATTGCCATGCAACAGACATAAGACTGATTCTTCAAAAAAATAAATAAATAAGTGGCTAGACCTTATCTGGCCATGTTAGGAGGTTGAGAGAAACCTTTATGTGAGTTAATGTGAGCATTTCTGCAAGCAGGCAATCCTCTAACTGCATGCCATTGTGAAGCAAGGGTGTCATCCTGGCACTTAGTAAATTTCAGTTTACTCTTTTATAAGCCACATTCTTACATGACCTTTTTATCGTCTTCAACAGAGATCTTTCCACACTGACAGATTTGCTGTTAAATATATATATGTATGTGTATAAGTATATATACACACACATATACATACCCACTTATGGTATATATCATCTATCCTCTACAGAAAAACAAATGGAAAATTGAGAGGAAGAACTCTAACTCAGTTCTGGGTATCTTCAATAAATCAGTCAACCTGCTGAGGGAGCTTTAAACATAAAGCGCAACATCTTTTTACAGGAAATTGCAATTGTTAATAGCAATGGAGATATAAACAGAAATGAGTTTCTTTTAAGTATGCTCTTTACTCTGTATTTGAAAGAATGGGAAGCAAGCTAAGGTACTCGCACTACACGTTTTCCATTGATATTTCTATCAATAACTAATCTCTAGTATTTATGTGTTTTTGGTTCTGTTTTTACTAGGACTTTTAAGACTGTATTGCCTAATAAATTCATTTCTACATTTTAAGGATTATCTATATGGCTCACGGAGAGAAACTTCAAAGTGATATTCCATAAATTTTTGTTTATAATTATTTTTATTTTATTTTTCTAAATGATGCCTATGCCTTATCTTGCAATAACTGTTTGTCATAGGGATGGGATCTGTTACTTGGTGAATGCTCCAGCACTTAATAAAATTTACAGGTTGAACTCAAAATGCATTAGCAATTACATTCTTCCTCTCGCATGCTATTTATGTAGTCAATAATTTTTTCTTTTCTTTCTTTTTTCCTTTCATAGTGGCTGTCTGTATAGTAAGGCGTGCTTGAGTTCTGGATAGCCTAAGTATGATTTTAAGTAAAACATTCTAGTTTTCTGTATTCATTGATGAGATTACTTTATTTCCAATATGTGGGGAAAATTGTTTTGTGTTCTTCTGTCTTTGGATGTAATAGCATGAGAGGGCAATGTCTCCTTCCAATCAGCACAGTGAATCCTTAAGACTCCAGTGTGATTGCATTCCATACTATACTCCCAGTTCAGTTTTTTTTATTGGCAAAGTGCTGCATTTTTCCTAAGTATTTCCTTCTTTAATGTGTTTTGATTTACAAACAGTTTAGGTAATTCCTTATATTTCAAGAAGCTGGATTCCTCCCAGAGCTTTCCTGCAGCCTCAGGCTGTTTCAAGCTTTCCTTTCTTAAAAGTAGTAGTGACAGAAATGGCTAGCAACCATGCATCTGGTTTTGAAAAAGAAGGGTTAAGCCTTTAGTAGACACCTGGTGACACATTTTAATCTCTTCAGAATTGATGAGCCATTTTCTTGCAATAGCTTGACATTTGACATTTCAGCAGTTTCTGCACTTAGGTATATAAAGGGACTGATCTTTCTCTACTGTGTAAATTGTATTTTATTGCCCATTCCATTTTTTATGTAAGGTTATATTTGGATTCTATTCTCACTATTCTGAGGTAACATAATTCAGAAATTCTTTTTTCAAATTAACTCCAACATTAATAAATTTCTCATCTGACTTCAGAACTGACCTTCTTATTTTTAGGCTGACATTCCACTCTTGCATTTTTGGTGGACTTATGGTCTCAGGACAGAGCTTTTAGTGGGAGTTAATGTGAAAGATCGTCCTGTACTTTGAAATAGCTAAGGGAAATGCAATAAAATACAGACAAATGATTTTCTGCTTTGAAGTTTTCTGCAACTATACCACAGAGTGAAAATCAAACATGATGGTGATTGATTGCATGTTGATTACCTTCAGCAAGAATTTACAGCAATTAGTTCTTGTTTGCTGTGGAGTATTGCCTGAGTAATAAATCTTTTAGGATTTGCTGAATGTCCTGATCAACCAAGTGAGGACTTACATTACTCTTCTTCTTTGTGCCTTTTTTCTCCAACAGCAGTTTAATGACTAGTTCTTGTTCATCCGATGACATTGATCAGGAAGAAATCCAGCTTGCTTTGCAGGCTGCTAAAATTGCCACCCGAGAAAAGATCAGATCAAGATTTCATGGCAGTAATGATCTTATTCACCGCCTTTTTGTCTGTATCTCAGGTATGAGAGTATCCTTTTGTTCTGAATGTAAAAATACTCTATTTGTTATTATTGTTATTTAAGATTTATAAAAATATGCTTATGAGGAGTGGCTGAGGGAGCTGGGATTGTTCAGTCTGGAGAAGAGGAGGCTCAGGGGAGACCTGTGGAAGGATCGTTATTTTATTTTGGGCTGGGGCAGTCCCAGGTATTTATACAAACTGGGGGAAGAACTCCTTGAGAGCAGCTCTGCGGAGAAGGACTTGGGGGTCCTGGTGGATGAGAAGCTGGGCATGAGCCAGCAGTGTGCGCTGGCAGCCCGGAAGACCAAATGTGTTCTGGGCTGCATTAAAAGAGGAGTGGCCAGCAGGGAGAGGGAGGTGATTGTCCCCCTCTACTCAGCTCTTGTGAGGCCCTGTCTGGAGTTCTGCATCCAGGCCTGGGTGCCCCAGCACAAGAAAGACGTGGAGCTCTTGGAACGAGTCCAGAGGAGGGCCACCAAGATGATCAGAGGGCTGGAGCACTTCTCCTGTGAAGAAAGGTTGAGGGAACTGGGCTTATTTAGTTTGGAGAAGAGAAGGCTCCAGGGAGACCTCATTGTGGCCTTCCAATATTTGAAGGCAGCATATAAACAGGAGGGGGAACGATTGTTCACATGGGTGGATAGTGATAGGACAGGGGGGAATGGTTTTAAACCGAGACAGGGGAGATTTAGGTTAGATATTAGAAGGAATTTTTTCACTCAGAGGGTGGTGACGCACTGGAACAGGTTGCCCAGGGAGGTTGTGGATGCCCCCATCCCTGGAGGTATTCAAGGCCAGGCTGGACGTGGCTCTGGGCAGCCTGTTCTAGTGGTTGGCAACCCTGCACTCAGCAGGGGGGCTGAAACTCGATGATCTTTGAGGTCCTTTGGAACCTGGTCCTTCCAGGCCATTCTATGGTTCTATGAGTCTATGATTGTCGCTCTCTGTAACTACCTGAAGGGAAGTTGTAGTGAGCTGGGAGTCAGCCTCTTCTCTCATGTAACTAGTGATAGAACTAGATGGAATGGCCTCGAGTTGCGCCAGGGGAGATTTGGACTGGACATTAGGAAATACTGCTTTTCCGAAAGAGTGGTCAGGCGCTGGAATGGGCTGCCTAGTGAGGTGGTGGAGTCACTGACCCTGGAGGTGTTCAAGAAACGTTTAGACGTTGTGTTGAGGGACATGGTCTAGTGATAGCTATTGGTGACAGGTAGACGGTTGGACTGGATGATCTTGGAGGTCTTTTCAAACCTTGGTGATTCCATGATTCTATGTTAGAACAGTCTAGAGATAAAATGACAGAACGTTGTATTGTGTATCTTAAGTCTTAGAAAAACCTGTTACCTCATGAAGACTGGTGTATGCAGAGATGCAGACATCTTAGATATGATGGTTTAAATATTTAAATATTTAAATAATGATGGTTTTGGGCTTGCAATGGATTTGCTTTTGTACTGCTTCCTTTCTCTTTATGATGCCTTATGTCTTCAGGAGAAGAAGTAAGATACAGCTGTGTTATTTTGACACAGAAGGAATTTCCCCTGTCTGTCAGGAAGACAAGGCATTTCAAATTGCAGCTAACATAAAAGCCAGAACATGGCTTGGCCATTGCAGAAAATGGATTTAATTAAATCATCAATTTTTATTACTGATATGAGCTAGTGATCTTTCAGATATAAATACCAGGCCATTACTGGTATCAACAATTGTAAATTTTTTTTTACGGGAGTTGTACTAGTCTAGTAATGTTTTCTCTTTTTTCTCAAACTCCCAGGAGTTGCTGACCAGCTGCAGACAAACTATGCTAGTGATCTGCGAAGTATCTTGAAGACCTTGTTTGAAGTGATGGCAACCAAACCTGAAACAGAAGACAAGGAAAAGCAAAAGAAAGGTAACCGGATTAAAACAGTTCCTCTGTAGTGAATTTCTGCTGGTGGCTCCATGTGGTTATATGAACTATTTGATAAGGATTTCCTTAAAACCATGCTAACTTTAGACTCACTGTGCAATGATTTTACCTGTGTTTAAAACAAGTCATTAAATGGACTTTAAACAGGATAAAGTCACTGGAATTCTGTGTACTGGGAGGATGTGTTAAAGCAAATGTTCAAGGAACTAAAGCATTCAGAGTATATCTGCTTTTTTTTTCCCATATCCCTACGTGTAACAGAACAGTGTTTTTAGCCTATATGGTCATAATGTGATGTAGGCAGGCTTTGGAGTTCACAGATTCAATTTTTATTTTTATTTTTCCTGATTTGATTTCACAATGGATACATTTTATTTTAGCAAGACAGGTATCTGTTTGTTTTTGCTTCTGGACTTTGAATATCCGTGCAAGAAAAGCAGACTGTAAGATACGACAATGCTCAGTAAGATGCTGGAATCTGGCCTGTCTTGTATAAATCACAGAATGCTGAGTTTGGCTTCAAAATAGAAAAAATATCCTCTTTTGAATTCTAGATAATTCAGATAAAGGAACCAGAACTGGATCATCAGCCAGTGCAACTTTTTTTTTTTTATTCTATTCATTTTTCCTTCATCACCATTTGGATTATTTCTTTTTTCAAAGATTCAAGTCTGCTAATTTACCTAAAAATAACCATGCCATCTCAGTAATACTGCAATTACCATTGTCCTTGTTGTGATTACACCTGTCAGCATCTAAAGGTAATCAGAGCTCCTTTTTTTCCTTCCTTTCCTCAAGACTGAAAACTTTTGTTAACCCCGTCTCCATGTTTCAATGAGGATTTCTGGTTGGTTTTTTTTTTTTTTTTTAATGGAGATTTTATGTAGAAAACTAAGTATGCGAGTTGAAAGCTGAGAAATATAAGATGCAGCTAAACTGCTGAAATAAGAGAACTGTATGTCTTATAACAACATCTTTAATTGCTCTTGTTGATTCAGAGAAGGATTCAGGAGATTTTTAAGTGTGTCCGGGTAAAGAAAGAGCAAGAAGTATAAGTTACATATAGATTCTACCGTAATCCAATCCTTGAAGTCCTATCTTTGGTATTTTAAGTACAAGTTGGAAAAATGTGAATTGAAGTACTTTTTGGTTTGTTTTACAGTTAATCAGGGTTTAAGAAATGCAGCACTGGAAGACTGTGCTTTATGTCAAGAGAGTATATCATCCTCAGAACTTGCAGCTAAAGCCAGAGATGGGGACTTCGAAGGTACTTTCTTTTTTCTGAGAATTAAAATGAGACGATACTGACATTAAAAAAAAAAAAAAAACACATTGAAATGGAAAACAAAAACTAAAACAAAACAACTCTTTTTAAGTTTGGCTCTGGAAAGTGAATATAAAATGTTGTTATTACATGGTTTAGAGACAAAGTCAGATGATAAACCGAGTATATATGTCTTCAAGATTTTTTTCTAATGTCCTCATGAAACTCTGTGGGCTACAAATTGTCATATCCACTGTGATTGCCTTTGTATTAGCGAAAGAAGGTTCTCCATAGTAAATACTTTAACATAACAGGTGACACTACATGTGACAGCTCTCAGACAGAAGATGTACTGCTGTAAGGTGGATGCAGCCAAATCTAAAAGCAGCTCTTATGTCCTTTGCTAAATGTGGAAGTTCTACTTCTTTTCCCCAGTAGAAATACTTTTCATATTTTATACACATCTGTCTCTGAGGAAAATGATCAAAATATTATGGTTACTGTTTTCGTACCGTATTACTTCAAAATAAGGAAAAGATAGTTCTGGTGAGTCTTCTGAGGGCACTGAAATCTCACTGAATGTAAGGTTAAGAGTGAAGGGAAGTGCATAATAACTCTGAAGGTTTGAGTCAAGATTCAAGTATTCAGAGAGCTCAGAAGTTTCTTGTTTGTGTTTTGAATCTGAGCTGCAGGAGAGCTTAGGAGTCAGTTACGAACTGCAGCCTTAGTATAGTAAACATTGTATAAAAAATGGATTGAAAGAAATCAAAGCACTTGCAATCAAAGAATAAGATAAAATAAATAGATGTATGAGATGGAGCAAACAAGAAAGCAACTGGCTTTGATCATTAGGGCTGCATGGTGATTTCATCGCTCCAGGAGCTCTGTTATTGGAGAAGTGTTGTCCCTGGTCAGGTGAAAAACTCTTGACAACCATAAACTATGAAATTGTATCTGAACTTCCTTGAAATTTGGGTATGCAGTAACTTTGCTGTGCTTTGTTCTGTTGTTGTCCATTTTCCATGTACACCACTGTTCTCCCAGTCAGTTTTTGAATCCAGGATGATGTGAGTGATAAGCAATGTACATCTCAGCTTGCGTGCAGAAGGGGTTGACCAACAGTCAAGAAATGTTAGTTCATGTCTTTTATAATAAAGATCAGAAATCATAGGAAAAAAAACAAACGTAAAGATTAGGTTTGAAAGAAATGCTATGTATGTATAAGTTGTTTTGTGCTCATATAAAACTTGCTAACCCTTCTTCTGAAGCTACTGGCTAAAGGATTTCACATCTAATCTATTTATTTAGAACAGCAGGGCTACTTTATGTAAAATGTACTGTAGAAAAATTATCTCTTCTGGAGGAAGATGATTTGGGGGCAGATAAAGAACTATTCAGAATAATTTTAATTGATTTTTCTATTGTGCTGTAATTGAATATGTGACAGAACACGCAGTGAAGAACAAATCTTTAAGCAAAATATCTACCATATACAGGCTGAAGTGGAAAAGATTGCAAAAGATGATTCACTTCCCTACCATTTCAGTTCATTTTCTTTTGTTTTGAATCGATGCCTGATGCTGTCAGTGTATTTGACTTCCAGAACTGAAAGCAACTTCTTCTGAACTGCAGGGTGCTGAATAACCTTCTCACAGTGGATGTATATTTCCTCAAAGCAAATTCACTTCCTTTCCACGGCATGTTATTCAGCTTTTAAGGCTTTTAGCTTATCATTATAAGGTTTCGTGCATGGAGAAGCACAGCCTCTGAACTGATATGCGCTTTATTGGAGCAGAGAACAACAGTCTTGATGCTTAGGTGATCTTACGACTGGCTGTCTTGGAGTGTGGTAAGTGGGAATCTTTGGTGATCCCAGTAATCCCAGTTACATACTGGGAGATCCAATAGCTCCCGCAGCGCCCAGGCAGTGTAAATCAGGTGTGTCCCTGCCTTAAGAGAGTGGTAAAACCCAAACTGTAGATTCAGTAGCATATGAAGATAACCACAGCAGAACAGATCACTGCCAGCAACTTTCTTTGGAAATAGCATGTGTTTCGTGTATGTTTGTGGGACAAAACACAGCCTTGTGGGATAATCCAAGTCCCTTTTGAATAAGTAAATTTGGATCCCAAAATCAACTTGGCTTCTTGGCACCATGTTTTGCCACATTGGCACCTTTCTTGAGTGGGATCTGTGCTCCTGCAGTTACTCTGCTTTTGGTACCTGTCCTTGTTCACTAGGAAGGCTTGGGCATGTCTGAATCTACATCCTTGCAACATTGTCTGGGAGTCTTACTTGGCTGGTGTGTAAATGCTTATGCTATAAATAGCTGCTTGTACAAACCAGTACAGCTACTCTGACTGAGTAAACTAACTTCTTCAGTCTGCTTTGTTATTTAGCTTTCACACTGGCTAATGGGCAGAACTTCTGTGTCAGAAAGAGGCGCATATCACAATTACAGAATTACAGAACGATAGAGTTTGGCAGGGACCTCAGGGTCCCTCTGGTCCCACCCCTGCTCCAGGAGGGCCACCCTGAGCAGAGCGCCCAGGCCCACGTCCAGGCAGCTTTTGGAGATCCCCAAGGAAGAGAACCTGTAACGTCTTTGAGTCCCTGTGCTTCAGCTTAATCACTCACATAATGAAAGTTTCCTGAGGTTTTGATGGAACCTCCTGTGTTTCAGCTTGTGCTCCTTGCCTCCTTTCCTGGCACAGGGCACAACTGACAAGAGCCTGGCTCTGTCTTTTTTGCAGCCTCCCTTGAGGTACTTGTGGACAGTGGCAAGATTCCCCCTGAGCCTCCTCTTCTCCAGGCTGAGCAGCCCCAGCTCTCTCAGCCTCTTCTCATAAGGAGAGGTGCACCAGTCCCTTCATCATCTTGGTGACCCCTCACTGGACTATTTCCAGTATGACCAGATCCTTCTTACACTGGGGGGTGTCACATGATGACAGAGGGTGCAGGAGACCATGGAGATGGGCTCTGACTTCCAAACTGGAATGAATCAAGATCTACAAAAAGGAGCATCTGAAGTGGATTGTTTTGTTGCATTCGTGGAAACTGTAGAAATGTCCATCTTGTCCCCTCTCCAGTACATTCCAGACTTCTGTCCTTTCAGGCACAGGTCACAAGGTGTCATTGTTGGCAAAGCTCTGCAGACTTGTATCTACTACCTATCACTTAGATACTTAGTGATAGCTACTGGGATACAATCTTTGCTGTCTTTAAGGCATCCTGCTTGAGGTGGATAATTGGAGCAGTGTTTTAACCTCAGCAGATATGTGCTTTCCTCCCCACCTTCTAACACCTCCCCACCTATATAATTGTTGCAGGTCACTGTGACAGCAATAGCTCCTGACATTGTGCTGAGTGATATTTGAATGCATAGGAAGTTATCTGGTGTTTGGGACAACCTTTGCTGCATTAACAGTGTTCCTCATTTGTTGCAGCAAGCCTGATGGGTGCATCCTTCAGGCTAAAGCTAGGCCACAGGCCAGGAACAGGAATACAGGGCAGCTGTTGCACCAATCTATTGACATCATTGCACCAAAATTAATTACATCCATTTTTCTACATAATTTCTACACTTCTGTTCACTCTTAATGATTTCAACAGAAAGTGAAGCAATTTAAAGCAGATGAGCACACAGGTAAGCTCCTCCCTTCTAGCATCATGGCAGAAAACAAGCATGGGTCAAATTGAGAAAGTCCAGCAAGCTACCTGCCAGGAAAGCTCTTTCCAACTACCAAATAAAACTCTCTTACCACAAATGCTTAAGATTGCATTTGATCAATGCTAATTGAAAATAAACAACAACCAAGCCTAGCAACCCAAACAAACAAAAAAATGAATTAAGACTTTCCTGAAGGTTCCATCCTCTACTCAGATTATAAAGATGAATCACTTGTTTTTGTCAGATTTCTCATTCTTACTCTATATAAAACCCACCAGCTGGTCTGGGTCATAAAACAAATATGAATGCTTATTATGAGCCAACTGACATTGGCAAGGGTATAAGAATTGGATCCTGTGACCTCCTGAAGGTTGAAATACAATATACTACAGATTAATTGGCATCCCAAAACAAAAGCATTTTCGTTTTCAAAAGTCCAGATGAGCCTGTGGTGTATATGTTCATCTTTGCTTTCCTAATGCTCTAGGGTTTTTTTTTTTTTTTTTTTTTTTTTTGAGGAAGCATATTTATTTATAATTTATAGTTGTAAAAAGCAGTCTATTTTTTTGAAGAGAGAGAATGCAAAGCAAATGCATTTATACTTTCCTAGAATATAAGATGAATTTATACAATATTCCATAAATGAGTTTTTAACATAATAAAATATGCCCTGATCATATGAGGGAGAAGGTGGCCAGTGGGTACAAAGTTTGGTGTACAAATGCAGAGCAAATGGTAGCGGCAGCTGCTCAGAAACAATCAGGTTGAGTTCCTTGCTAGGAGAAAGGACGCCAGGGTGCTTGCTCTGAAGTGATAACAGAAGGGCTGTGTGTCCTGGGGCCTTTTGTGGTACTGCCTTTATCCCTGTGCCAGTGGTGACCTCGCAGCCGGCACAGGGAGAAGATTATTGGGAAGTTCCCATGCTCTGGCGTGGATCCAGCCAGTCAGATAATAAAGTGGCCAAGGCATTTGGGACTGGGAGTGGGCAACGTGGGTCACATAGGAATTAAAGCAAACATTTGTATTTGAAGATAGAAGAAAATTACTTTTCAGTTAACCTACTTTAAGCGTATCCCAACTAGGTCAGGGCTATGCTGCTCCCAGAGACTTCATTTGAAACATAGAAATTTGATATCTTTATGCAATTTGTGTGTCTGGGATCTTGATTCCAGTCCCAACACAAAATTTACTTTGTATTTGCCTACAGTTTCCCATATATACACAGTAATTGTCTTCTTTGTTTTGATAAGGATTTGTGTGTATTCCCTTATTTATCAGTTTGTAAATGTGATGAACAATAAGTCCCTGCTTGCTACAGTTGGGACTGAAGAAAGGTGAATATTTTAATGTGTCAATGTCGTGAAGTTACAGGCAAGCTAAAAAAGCAGGTTATGTTCCTGCTCTAGGAATAAGCATGAGACATTTGGAAATCAGAAGGCTTTCTCAGGGAAAACCAGAAAGCATTACGAAGCTGTTTGTTCTCCAGGAAAATATTTATTGTAGCATCCCACTGCTCTCTGCAGCCATACATTCATTTTCACTCCCTGTTCTTCTCCTGTTTATACAGAACTGCCCTGCTCGCTGCCACCTGCTTGTAACTCCAGCCACAATCCATTTGCTTTGCCTGCCAGTACAAATAACTGTTTGTGCCAAATGGTGTTAGCATCTGTTTGCTGCACAACAGCACGGTCTTACTCCTTGATCCCTTCCCATCTCATAATGTTCCAGCCCACCCACTTCTGTCTACTCGCAGCTCCTTGCTGCTCTCCAACCAGCAGCACTAGCACAATTCAGTAATTTATGGTCCCAAAGCTCGAGCTCTTGTTCATGTTGCCATATGAAGTCACAGAGTCAAGAAAACCTGCCCATGCTACTGTGTGTGCAGAATCTAATCACCATCAGTCCAGAATTAGCTGTCAACCCTAGCTGAATGCTTCCATTTTTCTTTTGTCCTCTGCCTGCCTGTGGCTACACTATTATTTATAATGATGACCAGGAACACTTGCTAAATGAAAGAAGTTAAATTGTTGCACAGTTCAGTGGCCAAACAAGTTCTGTCCATACAACTTCTCACTTTTTCCTTTTTTAGCAGCTCTACTTCCATTGCACAAGAGAAGAATTTAGCGTAAAGTTTTCCAAAATGAGGCACTGTTTTATAATCAGCTGAGCACGCTCAATTATGCGTGCAACATGACGAGATTTCCAATTGTACAGTGTTGAGGTAGCATTGCAGTAATTCAGTGTGACTTCTGTTTTAAAATCTCGCCCATGGTCTCTTATCTTTTCGAATACGATCTCTCTCTGTCAGCACAGTGTGGAACTTGAGACTTTATGCAGAGGAGGTAACGCCCCATAACTACTGTACAGTACCAGCTTATTTGTCTCCGCAGTGACATAACTGAGATTTTGATTGGGTTTGAATTTTCTTTGCCCTCAAAATACACATTTTTAGTGTTCTGCTGGCACGTGGTATGTAGATCTACAGTGTCAACTTCATTCTAGTTTTTAGAACCTACATCAAGAATGTCATTAGAGAAATACTCAGACTCTAAACGTGTTTTATTATAATATGTAATTTTTAAATCACGATTTTGAGGCTTCAGAGTATGTTTTATTCTATGTTCTGAAGGGAAGACTAGATTAAAAGAAGAAAAAAGGAAAAAGAGGGGAGGAGGGCAAAGGGAGAACAGAATTCTCTGGGAGAAATCCAGGAGATGGCTGTTCTGGTTATCGGTAGCCATTACGAAGGATTCCTAGTAACGGTTAGTCAGCCCATGGAATGAGCTGCTGATCTCACACCTGTCCAGAGCAGATACAGGATGTCTTTGTCAGGATTGCGTTCTATCAGGTAGAGCTCTGTAGGGCCAAAGTGCCAAGCTTTGACCCCAGCTCCCTAGGTTTGTGTTTTTGAGGTTCCATCCTAAGGAAACGGTTTGACAAAGCGGCCCTCGAAGCTAATCAGTCTGTACCTCTGTTTTCTCTCTCACCTCCCCCCGCCCCGATTTTCATCAAATAATATTCTTGAAGCAGAAAATTATTTTAATTGAAAAATTTCAAGCCAGCTGTAATCAACACTGAATCTACTGAGCAAGGGAAAAGATTACTGTGGTACGATTGCCTCCAAGGAATCTTACATAAAAGTTGGAGTCTACCCAGAATGACATGCAGAAAATTAAATGTCATAAGGGACAAAAAGGTTCCTTTCACTGTGTTAGTTGAAGTGAGAGGTGAAGTCACGTCACCCTAGTTCTCTGCTTTCTGTACTTAAAACTGAATTTACTGTGCTCCACGATTCCTGCGTTCATCAAGAGAACTGCAGCAAGGCAGCCTGACCTTTTTTGCAGCTGTGAGGATAATGCACGCTGATGGCTGCAGAGGTGCAACTTCCACGGGCTGCAGGAGCAGCCCTCCTAAGGTTGGTTGGTAAACGTGTACTCAGGGTTACGCATGACGTGCTCTAAAGTCTATTATGCATTGATCCAGGAGGAACTTCCAGATGTAGTTCTGCATAAAGGGATATTTGGAAGATGTGGGATCCGCTGAGCTGTCTGCTGTAAAGCTGGCACTGCAGTGAGCTTAGGGCTCAGCAGGGAGTCAGGGTGCACTTGCTTTCTAATGTGTTTGTTTTCTTTCAGACTGCAGGTTTGCTGGATAAAGGCAATTTGCAGGCTCCAACACCTTTGGGGATATTTTTTCACCACCTCACCCAGTCTCTTGTCTCAGCGCACAGTGCACTTTGCTTTCTGTAAGAGCTCAGAGTTATTTCAGAGCTGTGGCTCTGTGGTGTCAGAACTTGGATTTGGATAGTATATGCTCATAGGGAGTCAGGTTCAGTTTTCAATTCTGATCTTTCAGTCTTCAGGGTTGCTGGTGCCAAATGCTTGTCCCAGCAGGACTGTGCTCTCACTGAGGTGTACACTGCAGTGCATCCTGATGCTGCTTCAGTCAGTACTGCTGATGGATCCAGGTGCAGGCTCTCTTAGCCTGCTTTGAGGCACAGAGATGTTACCCTTCTTTCTGTCAGCTTACATAGGGTTGCAGCAGTTTTGTAGCGGGCACTTAAGCAAAATAAATTCACATGTGCTTTTTGACATTGTTTCTAGCATCTGAATTTTATCATGATTGTGTTTTTCTTCTTAAAGTTCCACTATTTTGGATTTGTGTGAGATTTTAACTTCTGTAGCATATAATGAACTTTTTTAGCTGTTGAGGTTGCAGAGATGTGTAAAGGTGAATTCTAAAAGCTATAGTATAAAATGAAACAAAAGACTATAAAGTTTCTCACTTTGGCTTTCATAATGAAAGACTTGTGAATAGTTTGGAGTTAGAAATGCTGTTTTTCTTTAAGTGTCTTTTTTAGTTTTCACACCATTTAATTTCATCTTGAGCCTTTTTTTTCCTTTCTCTAAACTTACTCTTCTTCATTAAAACACTCATTTCACTTCTTTTCTCTGCCTTTTTCCCGTACATGCTTTTCATGTTTTCTTCTACATTTCATTTCTGTACTCTGTCTTGTTAATCCCTTCCCTCCCTTCCTCCTCCTCTTTGATGTATCTGCCGTGGTCTTCAGCTGTTTCCCAACTGATTTCTTAGCTCTTATTGCCTGATAAAGCAGAGGGCCAATTAGCCCACGAGCGAACCTTTCCTCCACGCCTGCTGCAAGTCCCAGAAGCACAGGCAGGCAGGGCTTCCGAGACTGGATGCTTCCATCTGCTGCTGCGTGCAGAGCAGCAGAGCCCGAAGAAGGACCGTAATGGGAAAAGCCTTTGGGTGCAGCGCTGCTGCTCTGCTCCCAGCCTGTCTGCGAGATAATGCCGGAGGTTTAAGCTACTCACACTGAAGCTCCATACCCTCGTGAGACTGCTCTTCTGAGAATATTTCCAAAACCTGTACTATAAAAAGCCTGATGACTCAGTCCTTAATGTATGTAAGTCAGAAGGCTGCTCCCAAGGTTGAGTGAGATAAAGCTTGAGACAGGACCTAGAGGTGCAGATCCCATCACCACTGAGGCTTGTGTGATCTTTCCCAGCCTCATCTTCCTGCAGATGCCGCAAGGTCCGGGCTGGGCTTCGTTCTTGAGCAAGAGCAGAACCTCAAAATGAAGCTTCTGCCTCTATCCATCATAAGGAGTTTTTCTTTACATTGAATGAATGGAAGTCACATATGGAAGCAAAAGCACGGGCTAATGGCCCCAGAGGTTCTTATTTCACCATGGCACCAGTGTATGATCTGGGTGAGGCATTTCTCTGCTGATTTCTCCCCACACAGAATGGTAACCGAAAGCAGACAACGCATGAATGTTAAACGCCCTTACGTAACAAAGTGTTACTATTCGGGGTGTGCTGCAGTGCGGCTGACTTTGGTGCAAGGAATCTGGGAGTTAGGAGGGCACTGGAGCCCAGAAGCAAAGGGGCACAGTGCTAGTTGCATGGCCATAAGTGCCTTAGTGTGCTGAGTGCCTGTCTGGGGACAGTTGTCTCAGGCTGCCCAGAGAGCTGCAGATGCCCCATCCCTGGAGTTGTTCAAGGATGGGTTGGATGGGCCCTGGGCAGCCTGAGCTGGTGGGGCACCCAGCCCATGGCAGGGGTTGGGACTGGCTGGGCTTTAAGGCTCCTTCCAACCCAACTCATGCTATGACAATGTGTCCTTGGACTTTTCTGTTGGTGCATCCATTCTGGAGTGGTGAGTTGGCCGAACTGACGCCAACTTGAAAGTAAAAGGTATTCTCCTAGTCTGGGAGAATTTGCTGTAGGGAGGGTTATATTTTTCTGTATGCTGAATGCCAGTGACGTGTGATTTTGTGTATTTGATATTTTCTATTTTGCAGTCATTAAAACAAAGTTTTCTGATGAATTCATCTGACAGTCAAGTAATTGTGTAACTATGGATTATGTGACTACTATGAGTTTATAAGGTCACTATTTACCAAAACACTTCTGTTTCTGATATGTCTTTTTTGGTGATTTTCCTTTTTATGTAGCACTGGGGATAACTGAATCCATATAAGGTTACTTTCAAACAGCTTTTTCACCGGTGCATATCAAAGGCAACAACAGAACAAAGTGAGCAACCCCAAACCCAAATGGTCATCTCCTGCTGATAGGAAAGCTGCTTTCTGCTGATGAGCCCGAGTTATGTTAGCTTTTAATGTCTGGACTAATCATGATCTGGGGAAAGGGGGGATTATGGGACAGGATGCTGCAGAAGCTTCAACTCATACTGCCCTGCTGCAACCTATTCAAAAAGGATCTGGTTTTTGTGGCTTTTCTGATGGAAGCGATAGGAAGTTCTCAGAGTTGGCATCACAGACTGATTTTAGGGGTGAGTTTCACCGAATGAGCTATGTGCAGTATGTGGGGAAGCTGCAGAGAGGAGAGGGAAATCCTTTGGTTTCGCTGACGTCACTGCTTTGACTTAAGCTGGCAGTCCTGCCCCTCCCTGCTGCCATGGGAAGCATGGCTTTTAAATGGGATTTTGTGGCCTTGCTTCCCCACAGAACACTTACTGGTGAACTGTTCTGGTGTTCCCAGGGATTAAATGAAAGCTGTTATGTGCAGTCCTCAAAATCCTTCAGGATTTGAAGTTCTGTTCAGATTTTTTTGTCTGCTTTTTGAACATTTTCTTCATTGAATTGTTTATTCTTTATCTGTTTAATTTGACACGTGTTGCTGTATGACAAACAAAGGAAGACTGGTCAGTTATATTTGGCCATTGAATATAGTGGAATGAGCTGGATTTTCATGAAATTATCTTCCTTCTGCCTGTAGCCGCTGTCCACTTGATCTCTGCATTAAGCACACCATATATTTTGTTGTTTGATAATGTGCTCCTTGAGGCAGGGATTTTGCTTGTCAGGTTTACAAATCAGCAATCGCATGGGCCGCATACTGTAAATAATCCTTGGAGGGAAGTTCCATATGGGTAAATATGCCCAGCAGTTTGTGTTCCACTGTGCCCATGGGTTCCTTCTGGATGCAACTTGGCTTGCCCTTGATTAGACTTTTATCAACCTAATTAAGCAATCGGCTCCATCATTTCTACACTCATAATTTTAGTCTCCCAGAGGTCACATCAACCTGTCACTGGCAAAAACAGCTCAACAGAAGTGAGCCCAATACTTTCTGCTTTGCCAAAAACAAATCATTTCACTGCTTGGCTGCTATGAGAGGTTATAGAGCTCGCAGGAAAAATAAACAATCGAGACATGCTATTAGGCATAATGGTCGAGTTCTTTTTCTGGTGAGTCTTGTATTTGTGATTTTCAGTATTTGCTTCATTGCCGGTAAGGCAGATAGCCAGAAAGAGTCCTGATAATTTACCAGCGAGTAACTGGGCTCTGAACTGATCGTCTGCTTGCCTAATTGTAGGAAGAGCAACTGGCTTTCCCGACGGAGTGACTGAAGGGGCTGGGGATGGTCACAGCCCTCAGCATGCTTTGCTCGTCCGGAGGTGACCGCCTTGGGGCACCTCTCCCTGACTCCTCAGCTTACCCACCTGCTTGCTTGCACAGTGCCTGGAGAGACCTAGATGAAAGCAGCTGTCTTTATGTTTTTATCCTCCCTGCTCCCTGGAGGAGCCGGCAGTTGCGTGTTTGGTGCTATTCCCTTTTGATTTATCTCCCCTTTTGTTGCTGTGCTTTGACAGATCCTCCTGACTGGGTTCCAGATGAAGTCTGCAGCTACTGCACTGCCTGCAAGGCTCCGTTCACGGTCATCCGCAGGAAGCACCACTGCAGGAGCTGTGGCAAGGTAATGACTCGGTCAGACGCGGGGAAAACTACTGAGAGCCACGTGCTCTTGCCCAAGGATTTCAAGTGATGAGTGTTTGCATTTGTTGGCTGTTCGGCTACGTGGGGTGACTGCGGTGTGTGGGTGAAGTTTTCCCACTCCGTTCTCCAAGGAACTCAAGTGCAATCTCCTCTTGTTTTCCAGATCTTCTGTTCCCGCTGTTCCTCCCACTCTGCGCCATTACCTCGTTATGGTCAGATGAAGCCTGTCCGCGTTTGCACTCACTGTTACATGTTCCATGTCACTCCTTTCTATAGTGACAAAGCCGGTATCTGATGTATTAAAGTAGTGCTGTGTCCACTGGAGTCTGACACGGACCGATACGTTTGACCTAAGCCAAGAATTAACGTGAAAGAGGGACCCGGTGAGGGTGTGTAAGCTTTGACATCCGTTGTTATAAATTTTGTACAGACAGTTTTTACTGCATTTTACTAAGCTGCTAAAGGGAAGGATGAAGCGTCTGTAGCTCTAAGGCTGCAGTACAGTCTTCCATAAATTTATAACATTAATGTTACGATGCCATATGCAGAACAAATGCACTGTGTGGAAAGAAATAGGGCTCAGAGAACCGAACAAGCGTTGCTGCTTATCTGTCATGCTAAGCAAAGAGCAGGTGGTTAACTAGTTCCTCACAGCAGAGCAGCCCCAGAGCTTGGACACAGAATGTGCTCGCTAACTCCAGCATGGCTGTGGCATCAGCCCTCTCCCTCCCATTGCGGTTTAACTTTCCCAGCACCAGGGGTTTTGCTACCTATGACAGCATTCATTAAAGCAAAATACTTTGTATCCATCTTCAGTATTTCTAAAAGCAAAACTTTCTTCAAATCGCATAGGATTCACACTGGAGGTCCTGAGGCAGTACGTTTCCGTTGCTTTTCACTTACTGAGCAGAGTAATAACTCCAAGTTGTCTTTTAAAAAATTAAGATTTATAACTCCTGGTTCCATATTTTGAGACTTTGGAATTGTTTATTATCAGAAACATTTATGCTAAATCCTGGTAACAGAATTAAAAGACAGAGCTTTGCTTTCTGTATCAGCACCTAAAACTTAACAAAACAAACTTACCAAATGCATGAATTAATATTGAAATACATACTTCTGGAAGAGCTTAGCAGCGGAATTCAGTATTGTGACAAATGATTTATCCCATGCAAGTTTTTAAAATGATTTTTAAAAGGCAAACATGCAGTGATGTATTGGAAAGGTCCTACAGTGGTCAGCCGGAGAAGGGTTTGTGTTGTCCGCATCTGGCAGAGTAACCATGTAAAATACTGCATACTGCTACTTCACTCGTGCTAACAAACTGGAAGATGTTTTTATTTGTTTGAAACACCAGGGATTCATTCCTAGTTCCACTTGGAGAGGAAAGAAGTAAGATTCACGTGGATTCCTGCTATGATCTTGCACAAACTATTACGGTGAGAGCTCCCTGAGCACTGAGGTTTCAAAGCCGTCTGGACGAGCTTTGAGTTAGCCACATGAAACGCGAGGCTCTGTGTGCTGTGCTTATGGAGGAAGGGAGATCAAGAGCTCTTTGCTTATCCCCTTTCCTGACGTGCAGTGTTACACGGTGTGTTTCAAACCGATAACTTCAAGAAAGAGATGAGGCAGTTGTTTGCGGTGTCGTGCTCAACAACTCATCATTCCAAGTGACAAAGCAAAACTGGCCGGTGTGATTTGCTTTTGTTTTATTTACTCTTGAGGACATTCCCTTTGTTGTGTGGTTTTACGTTAAGCGTTAATGAGCCCTAGCAAGGTGTAACGGTTGGGCACTGCTGTCATTTTGAACCAGGTGGAGCAGCTTCACCTCGCTGATGTGTCGCGCACAAGCTGTACGATGCTGCTTGTAGCCAACGCCGGCTGTAACGTGTTATCCTCACCTTATTTATCTTTTTCATGTTTTTTTTCCCCTGAAATTCCTCCGATGGAATCCTCGAGCGGGAGTGTCAGCGCTCAGCAGGGCTGGAGCAGCACGGGGTGGGCGGGCGCGTGGTGCAAGCAATGGTACTTATTCAGGCTTAAATCTCAGGCTTCACATTGCAATGATTATTGCAGTTTTATTTTTAGAAAGAAAAAAAAACAACAAATTTAATGCTTCTTTTATAGGATAAAAATACAAAAACTTCAGTTGTGTAATAAATATGCACAAAAAGTTGCTTCTGTGAGAAAAAAAAAATCTTATTTAATGGACTGAATATTTATTTGAGCTTGTTTTTATTTTGTAAATGCTGTAATTCAGAATCATTTCCATAAATATGATATTTAAAGATCTCAGACACTATAGTTTCTTATGTAAATACAGACTCCTATTTCTCTTACTGAAAAGCACAATGACTATATCAATACTAATATACATTTGCCTCAAGGAAGACTTTCATCTTGTAATCTCTTCAGATAATTAAAATGTCAGGACTTTCTACTTCCCTGTGCTGGATTGCTCTTTCATTTCTGGGTCTGTTGGCGTGCAGTGACAGCTGCCAGACTGTCGAGGAAACTGCCCTTAATTATTTCTCACTTTGCCCACTTTGCAAATACTGTGAAGGAAAGGAGCTGCTGCGGAGGGGCGGCGTGCCAGCGCCAGCCTGTCCACCTGCCCAATGGAACTGCGGTGGGTTTGGGATTCTTTTCTTTTCCCATAGGATTCAGTGCAGGGCTTTGTAAGGCCTTTTTGCTGCTGAACCATTACAGCTCTGTGCTGTTGGGATGTTTGCCTCGGTGCTGCGACAGCAGGAAAAGTGTATGGGATGTCTGCACGCAGGCTGAGGATTGCAGTTGGATTCATTTATGTAGTATTTATGGGCAAGTAATGCGGCCTTAAGGTTTTTATAAATGTAGAACTTTATCCCAAAGGGCCTTCTTCATGAAATTCCCGTTGCTGCAGTACTTGTCATGACAAAAGCATCAGCACCGTGTTGCACTGTGGTTTTCCCTTCCTGTTGGGGTGCTACGAAGGCAGAGATACAGGATAAGGTGTGAGTGGCATGGCCACCATTCACCTGGTGGCTGCCCCGGCCATGAGAGGAGCTTCGGCAGAGGGGTCTCTGCCTTCTGTTCAGGAGATGAAATACTGAAGAGGTCAGAGAGCAGCACGGGGAGGTGGGAGCTGGGTGGAAGTGATGGCCGAGGGAAACGGCCCCTGTGTGCGCATTGTCTGATCTGGGGAGGGAAGCAGCAAAGCTGAGGTGCGTGCACAGTGGGGAACACGAAGCCTTGGCTGTAAGAGTGGTGTGGGCAGAGGATGTGGCTATAGGGATTCGGAACACGGCCCCACCGCGCCTGTTCCCAGAGCTGGAGGAAAGCAGCAGCGCTCTCAGCGCCTCGTCCCCAGCTGAACCCACTGTCGGTTTATGCAAAGTCAAAGCTGCTGGGGCTGCATCCTCCCGTTGCCGTGGCAACCCCGATAGCATCTCATCAGCGGGTGCCAGGACTGCAGCGCTCCATCCCTGCGCACGCTGCAGCTTTCTGCTTCGTCAGAGGGATTGCGATGGCTCCGGTGTCCTCATTTGTGCTGGAGATCTGTGCTTGCTGTGAACCTTTTTCTGATAATAGTAACGCTCTACTGAATTGTATTGTGCTGTATTTATCATGCTTGTCTGGAAGAGCTCTCCTCAGTGGACACTCTTTAGAGTATTTTAGGATCCTTCAGCCTCTTCCCTTCTCTTCTTCACCCTTCCCCCGTGCTGCCATCCGCCTTCCCTTCCCTGCTGCATGGGAAGCAGACCCCTCCTGCTGCAGCCTCACAGCAAAGAGCAGCGGCCGCATTGCACAGCTCAGCAGCTTTTAGCTCTGTGGCTTCCCTCCAGGTTCCCAGTCGTGGGTTCATTTCAAACCTCTAATTGGTGTCCTTGGGCCTGCAAGAGCATCCCCTGCGCAAGTCCTTCCTGTTGTCCTGCAGTGCCTCTTGGCTTTGCAAAAGGAGAAAGGACAGATACTCGGTCTCAGGTTTTAATAGCTGTTGGGGTGACAGACATCATAGAGGTTGTGATTTTGCATCTGGCTCTCTCTCCCATGGTCTTATACCAAGAAATGGCAAAGTGTTAAGCTGAAAGGATGAAGCAAAGACTTGTTACAGCAAATCTGGAAATGCGGAGGTAATGTTTTAATGAAATAATTGGTCTGAAAACAAGCTGTAACTGCAGGTACCGGGGCCATGCTTGTGCACTGAACAAACCAGGCAATTAGTGCTTCATGAGCTCATTTCTTGTGCTCGCTAACCGTGAAGGCTCTGAAGTCTAAGGCGTGGGCCCAGATGTTCCCTTCTGTTTCACTCAGCGGTACGACGTTGAGTTGTTGCTTTCTGCTCGGTATTTCTCTGCACATCACCACCACAGGGTTGCTGTTCGGGATCTGACCGAGCTGGTCTCAAGAAGAGACCCACAGGATGCACCTGTGGGTGCCAGGACCTGGGGCTGCTGCCATCCCCTCTTTGCCGCAGGCTGGTGGGAAGTACAGAGATTTTATTTCCTGAGCATAACCATTGCTGAGCATTTATACCGCCTGAACGAGCACAAAGCCCGTGTGTTGTTTCACAAAGTCTTATTTACATATTTTTGCAGTTTTCTGTAGTGCTTTACAGGGCAATGAAATGTTACTGCCACAACTTTTTTTTTATTTTCTGAGTTAATAAAAAAGAAAGAAAACTGCAGTAGGGAAGGTGTTTGAGGTGACTACTTTCTAGGCAATATTTCAGCAGAGCCCAGCTTTCAGGCTCTAGCTGGAATTAGGCTGTGGTACTGCTGAGCTTGTCAGCATGGGAGAAGGTGCTTTGAAGAAACAGCCCGGAGCAGAGTTAGCGCTGAGAAGTGCTGTGAGGACATCCCATAGGACGTGCTATGCCTGAAGAGCTGCGGGTGCCCCATCCCTGGAGGTTCTCAAGGCTGGGTTGGATGGGTCCTGGGCAGCCTGAGTGAGTGGGGAGCACCCAGACCACCGTGGGGGGTTGGTATTGGGTGGACTGTAAGGTCCCTTCCAACCCAAACTGTTCTGTGACTGGAGGGCAAGGTGTGTGAGGAGCAGCTGAGATCCTTCATTTTGTTCAGGCCAGAGTAGAGGAGGCTGAGGGGAGGCCTCATGGCAGATGACTAGTGACAGAATGAGACATAATGGCTTTAAGTCACACGAGGGGAGGTTTAGGCTGGATATTAGGAAAACTTTATTCTCTAGAAGAGTGGTCAGGCACTAGTATGGGCTGCCCAGGGAGGTGGTTGAGACACCATCCCTGGAGGTGTTCAAGAAACAGATAGATGTGGCACTGAGGGACATGGTTAGTGGGCATGGTCAGGATGGGTCGATGGTTGGACTAGATGATCTTACAGGTCTTTCCAACCTTAATGATTTCATGACAGGGAGCAGGCTGGGAGAGTTGGGGCTCTTCAACCTGGAGAAGCCACTGGAGGGACCTTAGCCTTCCAGTACCTTAAGGGGCCTACAGGAAAGATGGGGAGGGACTTTTTATAAGGGCATGTAGTGATAAGTCAAGGGGAAATGGCTTTAAAGTGGAAGACCATAGATTTAGACTAGTTATCAGAAAGAAATTCTTTACTGTGACGGTGGTCAGGCGCTGGAACAGGTTGCCTAGTGAGGTTGTGGATGTCCCCTCCCTGGAGGCATTCAGGGCCAGGCTGGATGTAGCAGGGAGGTGGGAACTAGATGGTCTTAAAGGTCCCTTCCAACCCAAACCATTCTGTGGTTCTGTGATTCTCAGCACCTTCTCTTCCCATGCCATCCTGGGGCTGGTCCTGCACTGGGACTGGAGTCATACTGGTGTTTGGCTGCAGACAGCAGGGAAAAAATATAACACAGATCAAACACAGTGGAGGAGGAGGCTGGGGAGATGTGTGCTGCTGTCTGAGAACCCAGGGTCTAAAGAAGGGGAGGGAAAGTCCAGAGCTGCGAAGCTCTCATCACCAGGAAAGCAGGGAGGGTAACCCTACTGGGGAGCAGGGCATAGATCAAAGCAGCTGCGCCTGCCCAAACGTTACTGTGACGCACAACAGAAGACACATAAATGCCATACCTCAGTCTTCTCAGTACACCGTAAGACTGAGATGGTGAAGTTCCCAAGCTCTGATGTTTAAGCTGCCCTTTGAAGCTTAACCTTTCCCCACAGCCTGAGTTCCTCTTGCCTAGAAAGGCCGCTTCCCTAGAGATGTGCCTGGTGGGGAATAGGGAGTGTGTAGGAAACATCTAAGCTGCTCCAAATACCACTCCATGTAAATAGGTGCCTGTGGTGGCTTTGGTCTTCAGCTCAAAACTGTCAGTTTTTCCTTAAAGGGGTTGGTGTGCCATAGGCTCCATACTCTTTGGCAGGCTGCTCTCATCCTAAAAGCAGTCTCTGGCCTTCATTTGGTTGGTTAAAAATCTCCAGTCCTGCTGCACACTTCAAGCACAGGTCAAGGTCAACTTCTGAAGAATCAATTCTGCTTTCATTTCCACCGCTTCCTTTGGGTCTATAGGGGCAGCTTTGTCTGAGTTGTTATTCCCTGACATTCTGAAGATGCTCAGCACATGAGGAGACATAGCAGTGTCTCTCTGGTGCAGACTGAAGCACCTGAGCAAACCTGAAATATGTTCCTGGTGACTGAGCTGGGAAACACAGAGCGATGCGGGGCTGTGGGACGTCAGCAGTGCTGCAGTGTAATAGCTGTGGTCTGGAGGTCTCAGCGTTGATATCTTCTCTGGCACAGAGAAGTGTGCCCAGAGTGAGCAGTTTGTTTTGTTTAGATGGTAATGACACAGTTAATTACGTTTGGAAGTGGCTGACTGCCTGTCTGCTCAGAGGAGCATCCCAGACATGTGTCCATGCATCCCATGTTGCATAAGCACATGGAAGATGTCTCCTATCTCCCTTGCCTCTCTGATCGTCCTCTTCCCATGCCTCTGTCCCCAGTGCTGGACCTGATGTCCTCCTGCTCTCCCCTTACTCCCAGCAGCCAGCTGGGTCTGTTTCTGCTTTTTGCATTTTTTTTCACTGGGGACTTTGAGTATCTGTAAAACCTGGTGTGGGATCCTAGAGTCATCTTCCAGCAAAACAAACGTTTCATATTGAAAACGCAGCAAAGCTGTTCATGCCAAGTCTTTTGGCCAAATCATAGTTTCTCCTCCTTTAATGGACTGGCAGCTGGGGTGGCAAAAGGCAGGGCTCTCACAGCACTCCTGCTCTACCTGCTGCCACAGCACTGCACCGTGCAATTACACTTTTAGGTCAAGCGCTCAGAAGTAGCACGGGAACTGAGGGCGAGCACTGAGTGCTCCTATTCTCTGCTTAGCATTGACACAGCAGCACTGCTCCAACACAAAGCACAATGTTTAGGCTGGATGCAGGTGGTTCGATCCTCCCAAAGCTTCCCCATCGCAGACGTTATCGGAGCTCACGCTGTCCTCAGGGGGCTCTCACCAGCCTGGCCCCAGCATGCCAGTGGGATAAAAGCAGCAAATCTCACTGCCACTTCCAACCCCCCTGGGACACAATGCAGCCCATTCTCATCCCCTCTCTCCATCCCTGCTGCCACGGTCCTGGCCCTCAGTGCCCGCTCTGGGGCTGGAAATGGCTGGTTGTCCCTATAAATAGCAGCTGGTGACGGAGCATGGCACAGCAGCGTGGGGCTGGTGTGACACCGTGTGGCGGCCGCAGAGGTTGTTGAGACCGAAACGATGATAATTCTTGGGAAATAATGGCTTTTCAAGGCCTCTTGTGCTGCTTGTTTGTTAATTGGTGTTGGCAAGCGCTCACAAACCAGAGAGCTGAGCTGGGAGCAAAGCCAGGCTGCTCCCCTGCTCCCCAGTCCCACACTGAAAGACCTTGGTCCATCCCCTTTGCTTGGAAGTCTCCCCGTGCCCGGACTTACAGCCTCCCCGTGGGTTTGCAAACTTGCAGAATGTTTTTTTTTTTTCCTTCAGAGATGACTTCTCCTTGCCAAGAAGGTTTTAATAACTCACCGTGAAATTTATAGCGTTTAAATTTAAACCACACGTGGGAAAGCTTAGCTGTAACAGTTTAATCCAATTTAACCTTGAGTGATCCATTCTGCAGCGCTCCGGCAGACAGTTCACACCACAAGTGGAATGAATGCCTCTGTGGCACAGCAGGCTGCGGCTGTCTCACCGGGCCTTTGTCCTTCCTATGGGCAGAGGAGCAGGGCTGCCCAGCTATGTCCCCTTGACCAGACTTCAGATGTTTTCACCTTCCTGCTGTGCTCACCATGTGAAATATCAAGTACCCAACACAGCTTGCAGCCAGGGCATACCCAGGAGGAGCCTACTGCTCATGTTTTCCTTCCTGCCTTAAGCATACCTGTTCCAAACCCCAGTCCTGAGCCCACTCCTTCCCCATTCCCATCACTGAGTGAAGCACATTTCATGGAGGAGTCCACGGAGGTGTTCAAGAACTGTGGAGATGTGGCACTGAGGGACGTGGTTAATGGGCATGGTGGGATGGGTTGGGGTTGGACTAGATGATGTTAGAGGTCTTCTCCAACCTTAATGGTTCTGTGACTCCCTGGGGAAGACATCCCTGACACCCTTCCAGGAGAGGAGGTGGGAAAGTCTCATTGCCAAGTAAATGCCATTGGATTGAAATATATGTTGAGCTACATTACAGCACAAAGAAAATAGCTGGGCTGCTTCTGGGCACTGCTGAACACTTAATGATGCTTAAAGAGTTTTCTAAGTGTCCCTTGGCAGCCTGCACATCACTCAGGTCTGAGACATTGATGAAGCAAAGCAACGTATACAAAACTCTGACCACTACCCGCACATCCGCTGAATAAATAATCCCCTGATCTCGATAGGGCCTCAGAGTTCTCCACAGGCAGAAACTGCATCATGGCATAAAACTCAGCTATGAGCTTGAAGTTGTGTCCCTCTGAACACAATGCCCAGGGGATCACCATCACAAGTGAGGAACTCCTTGGAGATCCCCAAAAGTCACCTCCACTAGGTCCTGGTCACCCTGCTGTAGGTGGCCCAATCCGAGCAGGAGTTGGACCAGATGGACCCAGAGGTCCCCTCCAACCCTAATCATTCTGTGGTTCTGACGCCCCTAAAATGACGTTGCATTGGTCTTACAGCTGTGGGTTTTGCAGGCATCCACCATTAGAGGGAGTCAGCCGCACGTATCCCAGATCTGCTGGGTGGTCCAACACGGGGTGATGAGCTGAGCTGGGAGAGCAGCGAGGGGTTGAGCTTCCCTGCCCGTCATGGGTTTGGGTGCCTGCCTGTATGCTTTGGTGCTCACCTAAGCAGCTCCACTGGAAATTGGAAGCCTCACTACTAAGGAAACGGATACTCGCTATTGTGTCTCAAGGAAACCAAAGCAACAGTTGTGCTGATGGGCTGCTCTCCCATCCAAAATGTAAAGGTTAAATCCCTTGGTTCACAGAAACATAATGGTTACAAACCATCATTAGCATGACTTCAGCAAGTAAGTGCTAAAAGTTTTATTTCAATTGACTTTTTTTGTCTTTTGTAGTGAAGTCAGTTTTAAATCAACACCGTTTAAGTGTTGAGACTTGAAATAACAAATGTGCATTTGTAGCCCAAGCAGGACACAGAATTGGCAAGGGTGCAAAATTGTTGCTCTCATGTGGATGCTCCAGCCCCATGGAGGATGCACTGACTGCATACACAGGTGTGTCAGTGGCTTAAACCTGGAAGGCTGAGTTTCTTGCATACTGCTTGGCTAAGGCAAGAAAAGTCAATGCTAAACAGATGCAATTCTGAAATGCTTCTATATATTGCATATATCCACAGCAGCTGTGGTTGTTCTGTTGACAGGAACCATGCTGTTTAGCTTTCTGCAGCAGTCCACAGGATGCTTTGCCGGTTGGAAACAGGAGATCACATGGCTTTCTGAGATGCCCAGGTGGTGAAAGAAAATCCAGACTGGCCTTGACATAGCTGACTTGAAGCTTGGAGAACGACGTGAATGGCAATGCTGTCCCTGATCAACATTTGTCTGAACCAATGCTGCTTATGTGTGGTGGGGTTGAGCGCAACTGTACTTTGTGCTGCCCTTCTTGGAGGTATATCAGGAAATTCTACTTTTAGATTTTTTCCCCTCTCTCTTGGACTTGTGATTTTAACAAAGCTCATTGAGTAGCTTGCTGTAGTGAGGCTTGCTTCTTTGTTTACTGTTTTGCTGGACAGAGGGGACTTGACAGCCAGATGTTCTTTAGACACGTTAGATGTCACTTGGTGAGATCAGAAATTGATTTCATGTCGTGTTCCCTGCCAAGTGATTTCCCAAGGAGGCTGACTTCCCTTCCAGCCTGCCAGGTATGCCAGGCTCCTGGGCTGACTCATGGAGGTGGAGGCTTCCAGGGTGATTAATGGCCGAGCAGGCACTGATTTCTGCCTGTCTAATGGGACATGTTTTTCAGTCTCCAGCTTCCAGACTGGGTGGGGTGCTTACCCTTTGAACATCAGATCCACGTACTGTGTCTTGAGTTAGGTGCTCCAAAAAAGAAGCTGTAACCTTGAGATCAGGTAAGTGTGTCAGCGGGAAGCTCCAGGCTGCCAAAGCTCATGCAAAGCTCCTGAAGCTGCGCTCATGTGCTCCTGTACTTCATCAGTGATGTGAGCATGGCCTGCATTGCACAGTATACTTTTCAAAGCCTTCTGTCTTCAGGTAAGGGGTTGATACACTCCCCTGAATGGAGTTTAATTTCATTTTCTTTTCTGTGAGAATAATACCAGCTCTCCCATTGCCACCTTTCTGCTCTCAATGAGCACAAAGCATGTCTACATGTTTAGGCCTGGCTGTGCAGTGAGGCTTGAAGCTGTTCTTGATCAGCAGTGATGTGCCAGTTCCGCCGGAGACCCGAGCAGACCCAAAATCAAGAGCATAGCAACATTATTTCTCATCATGCCCATGACTTTATTTTTCGCTCCGTGTCACAGAAACAATACAGAAGTTAATTAGAAATCTTCTGGTGTAGGCTTTGCCATTAAGCACACAGCTTCAAGGAATGACTTCACGCCTGATCCAGACTGAGGTCCTCAACTGATGTGGGACTTGGGAAGTCCAACTTGGGCTTGTAAAGCCAAGTATGTCCTCTGCACTACACAAAGTGAGTCCTGCAGAGTGCCTGCTAGGTGTGAGGAGATAGTGACTTTGGTTATTTTTGGCCTTTCTTGTATTCTGTTCCATCAGTTTCTGAAATAAACCCCATGAATGCCCAGCACCATGCGGTTGTCCTTTCCCTGCCTTTTGGTAACAGACCCCAGTGCGGGTACCCCGTGCTGCCCCCTGTCCTGGGCTGCTGGACCTGGTGGGTGCCCTCCTGGCAGATGTGATGTTTCTCAAGCCAATGCAGGACTGTCTGCATGTGGAGAAGAAATGAGGGCTGCTCCTATTGCCCAGGGAAGGGGCTTTCTTCCTCCAGACTCATAGCTAGCCCTGCACCTTGACATCCTTTGGTGATGAAATAGGCATGCCATAAGCAGCCATGAAAACATGACAGTGGTAAGCTGACCCAACCAAGCAGTGTTTGTTTGTGCTACACCTGCTTCATGCACATCCCTCACTGAGCTTGCCTTTTCCTAGGGAAAAACCCCCAGCCTCAAGCAACAGAAGATAGACAGCTTTTAAGAAGCAGACTTCAGAGACTGCATCCTGAATTTTTCTGCTATTTAAAATGTTTCCCTAAGGTTTTACCGCACGTAAATGAAACGATAATTACAATATTTTAATCCAATTAGCTCCCTTCATGATCTGGCAGGTGCAAATTGGAGACAGATCAAACTTACTCTTGCTGCAGATTATGCCTGGAGCCTCCTTAAAGCAACGTCCTGGCCTTATGTGTACAAACCATGCGGCTTGTGTTATGGGGGGACTGTGGCGAGCGCCTGAATTATGTATAGCATATGAATTATTGCTGAAATGCATCACCGAGACTTCACTCATCAAACATTTCCAGCTCCCTGCGAGCAGCATGGGAAAAGCAAAGAATGCGCCTGTGGCGTGGGCAAGGTTTTCATTTGTGCGGATTTAAATGGTGTGTGTCACCGACAAAGTCACAGGTCACCCGGAGTTAACTTCATGCATGCCCCCAGATCTTGAAGGAAATGTATTTTGCAAGCTTTCTTCTGATTAGCATGGATATTACACTGGGGCTTCATTTTAAAATAGGGACGGAGTTAAAAAAATATATATCTTGATTTGTTACTTCAGAGAAAATTCTTTAAAGCTCACGGCAGCTGCCCTTCCTCGGGCAGACCTCTAGGTCACTCCTGGAAGGACATCTCCTCTCCCACCAAAGCCTGGAGCCGTGAGCCCATGGTGCACAAGGAAACCTCAAGAAAACTGCAGCAAGAGCAACCAATGTGGTGCGAGTCTGGGCCAGTCTCATGCCATTTTTTTGGACACCTTTGAGTATAGCTGGGCTACAAATGGTGGAAAACTTTAAGGTAATATCCTAGAAGTGCCCCAGTCCTTTTTCAAAATGTGACACCTCTCCTCCAAGGCACTGGGGCGGAAATGGGAGGTTTTAAAGCAAGCTGACAGCTGCTGAACCTTGGGCAGCTGTAGAAGGGCATCCATTGGGGAAAACAGCAGAGGGAAGATACTTAGAATCATAGAATGTCTTCGGTTGGAAGAGTCCTTAAAAATCATCAAGTTCCAACCCCCTATCATGGGCAAGGTTGCCAACCACTAAACCAGGCAGTAGGTGATGCCCAGGGCCTCATGCATCCTGGCCTTGAACAGCTCCAGGGATGGGGACTGAGGCTGGTTTCTGACCCAAAGAGTGTTTGGAGAAGCAAGAGCCTGCAGACATAATAAAGGGAAGCAAAAACTACTCTTTCTGCACCCCTGTGTTGAGTTTCATCACCTGTAGGTAAGTTACAGAGGGAATTCACACCATGATAAGGGAAGCCCCACCGTGTAACTCTGCTTCCCAAGGTTATTGTTACAGTGGTTATGGTTTGTCTCAATCTGTCTGGCCACTGTGTTTGCATAGCAGTAGGGTTTTCCTGAAGAAATTGCCTCTTGATGAAAACCACAGAGGAGCTAAGAATTGCTCTGTAATGTTTTGACAGCTCTTGTAGCAGAACTTGTTATTGAAAGGCTGCATTTTCCATCCTTCATGTCTAAGAAATGAAGGAACCTCCAGATCACCCAAGCACATATGGCCCTTGGACGTACAGAGAAGGGAAATCTCCACTTCTTTTAAAAGAAGGACTCAGAAAATATATTTCTGAAGAATGTTTCCTTTGATACTTGCATTTGAAATCACTGCATGCTGACTGTATTACATTCTATTTATGTTTCTATGCCTCCAACTTTACAACCAAGTTTTATCAACAGCTGCCAGAGGAAGAGGTCTTAATCTCCTGTCTTCAGGACAGATGGAAAGGGGATTTAAAATTGGCTGTCTTTTAGCATGAGCACCAAAATCCTGGCTGCAAAGACAGCTCTCACTGATGGAGGGAGTGAAGCCAGTCCCAGCAAAGAACGGGAGCTGAATTGCTCAGAGTAAGCCACAAATCACACAAAATAAATATACATATAGAAGGTACTGAATGTTTTTAAACAAACTGGAGGTTAATAACCTGTGAATGTAAGGTGGCAAACTCCTGTCAGCAGTGGTTTGCTCCAGGCAGACAGCTGCTGGTATGAGGGGACTGCAATGGCATCAAGGTGAGGGAGCAGGGGGTGTCTGAGCAGGAGCGGCACCGCCAGCACCAGCACTGGGAATGCTGCCTTAAATGGGGCAAATAATAAGGTTATTGCTGAGTAGGGTTGTGGATGTGTGAATGTGTATTAAAAGGACAGCAAAAAAAACAAACCAACAGCACTTGGAAAGGATGTTTTGGGGGGGCAAACCAGCTCTTCAGTGCTGTGTGGCACAATGCTGTTCTGCCTTTTGTTTCCAGAGGATGGAGAAACGTTGTCACCCTGAACTGAGATCAAGGTTGGGGTCACCACTGCTCTGAGCTTGTGATTCAACACAGCTTCAGCTCCAGTTCCCCCAGTTAATGTTCAGGGCCAGACTGAGTCCTGCCGTGACAGCTCTATTTCTCCACATGAAGCCTTTCATCATGAAGGCACAAGGCACCAGAAGCCCAAGCCCTGGGTAACTAAAGAAACCCGCCTAGTGGGAGACAGAAAACTCCCCTGCTGCAAATGATTGGTGAAAGCGAGAAGCAATGCAAGGAGCAGGTGAGACAAAAGGCAGGACTTGTTCTAGAGCTAATGTAGTGAATTTACTATAGCTAATTTAGTGAATTCTTAGACTGTAGCCTAAGGATTCACATCCTTCATAGTTTCTATTAAAAAAATGAAACTTGAGGCAGATTTGGAAAAGACTTTTTCCTCTTTTTTTCTTTCTGATTTTGCTGACACTGTAGTGATTCATCCCAGTCTTCCTACTGAAGGGCCTCCTGCTGCTGGGATAGGAGGAGATGGGTTTAAACCTATTCTCTGGAAATAAGTCTGTGTTGAGTCAAGTTAACTGTGAGATTTTGGAGAAACCTTTTGCTCATCCAGTACTTCTGGGGCAAGGAAATAGATCTGTTCTTTGGGCAAATCATAGAATCGTGGAGTCATAGAATATCCTGAGTTGGAAGGGACCCACAAGGATCACTGAGTCCAACTGGTTGCCCAGACTACAGCCCAACAAATCTGCTCTATGCACAGCAAAACCCAGCAACACACAGCCTGAGCAGAAGCGGGGTGGCTGGGCTGAAGGTAGCTGTATGCTGATGGGGGAACTGCTGGGTCCTCAGTTGCATCCCTCACTTCTGCCTAGCCCTGACTTCTCAAGAAATGTGCAGCAATTCAGTGTTTTTGAGGCTGCTTCCCCTTTGTCGCGGTGTCAGATGTGGGTCACCGTGGGCTCTGATGTCCCACCATGCCTCAAGGCCTGTTGCTACTCTGCTGTTCTCACTGCTGAACCGCACGGCAGCCCAGTGCATTGAGCAATGCTGAGCCTTCTGCCACAGTCAGTTTTCTGCAGGTGCTGGAGAGGAAACCTGAGACTGGCACTGACCGGAGTTGGTTAAAGATGCATCTTTAAGAATGTTTGAGAGGTGCCTATGCTCACAGAGGAAGGTGAAGGTCCATATTTATTTAACAGAGTGTTAGGTCAATGGGAAGATAGGAGGTAGCGTCCTACCTGAACCTGGGTCTTGGAGGGAAACTCCCTGCAGACTTCAGCTCAGCCTGGCAGGAAATAGCACACAGGCTCTGCTTGAGTTAAGTGCCAAAACTGCCATCTCCTGACACTGGCAGAGGGAGATGGCCGCCATGCACAACATCCCGTGCAACTCAGACATCTCTGGAGCCTGCAGTCTGACCTTCTGGCTATGCAGGAAAACTGGGGTGCCTCCAGGTGGCAGCCCTGTCCACTCAAAACAAGGGATTGATCTTCCCTTGAGATGATGAGGAGTGGTGGAATTAAGCTAGGAGTCAGTCCACTTTAGCATCATTATTGGTAGGGTGGTGCCTTATGTCTGGTGGCAATGCCCTCTGCTTTCATGCAGAGAACTCAGCCTCAGTGCAAAGGTGTAGGCTCTGGGTCCTGCAAACCCATGGACAGGGTTGGAGGATCACAAGACTGATCCCACAGCCTCCATGGCAGCTTCAGTACTGCCTAGGACCGGGCTCGTGAGAGTCATGGGGACAGAAGGTAGAGCACGGAGCACAGAGCCCAGGGCTTAGTGATTATGGAATTCAAGCTGGCTGATTTCAGACAGGAACATGGGAAAATAATATAACAACAACACAACAACATGAAAACAACATAAAAAGGAATTAGATTTTTTTCAAAAGTTTAGACTTGAGTCTTACACAGATGTGACCACTGTCACCAGCAAAAAGTCATCTTCTGGCACTGGGTGGTAAAGTCACCATGTTCCTCCTCTTGTCCTTGGGAACAACTGGCAGTTGTTGGGAAGTGAGATGGAAAGCTCAGGCCCAGCCAGCTTGGCACTGCCAGGATTTAGGCGATCAAGTGCCCACAAGAAAGTTCTTGGTGCGAAGTCAAAAATATGTGGGGAGCTGATAGGCTCTTTGCATCTTTGCAAACCTTGAGATTGATCCTTTTGTGGACCCAACAGAAAAAACCACCTCGAAGGACTGCCTGATGGACTTTAAAATAGTAATAAAGCATTCACAAGTTGACAGGGGTAATGAAATTTGGGTGTTCCCAAAATTTGCAGCTCAGTTACTATTCCCAAAAGAAGAATCAATAACTAATTTTTTCCTGGATCCAGCTAGCTCATTGCTCACAGGCATTCTGGAAAATGTCTTAGTTTTTTTACCAGAAAGAAGACTCATTAGGTTTATCATACAGAATTTGAAAACTTGCTGTAATGTGGTGCGAAAGCAATGCAAAGAGCTGGTATCTGAATTCGGGTTCATCTAAAGATATAAATAATTTTTATTTGTATTTTAATTAACTACGAGTTTTTGTTTCTGTTGCAATGCACAAAATTACTTCTAAATCATATTTGAGACTTCCAGCAGAAGAGGTTAACTAACACTGTGAACTCACCCACCCAAGAGAGCTCTGAATTCATATGGTATTTAAGTCAGGAGATCAAAGCAGCGATACCAGATGAAATTCCATTAACACTTTCTCACAAGCAAAAAATCATCAAGAAACTTCAGTTCAGGGCTTTGGGACTGAGGAATGGCAGTGGATAGGGATGAGGTGGTTCCATCCTAGTGCTGACTGTTTGATTGTCACAAAGCAGGGGCTGAGAGCAGCAAATCTTTCACCAACAGATGTGGATGCGTTGGCCAAGGCCAAGGATATCACATTCCTCCTGAGAAGCTGAAGGGCAGAAGCAGCTGTAGAACTCCTCTACCCTGAACTGTCTCTTCACCAAGTGCCCTGCCAAAGATGAGGGCTGTAGTGTGCTGCTGTGGTTTGGATAAATAAGCATCCTAAGTGGACTATGAGCTATCTGCTTCTTTTCCCACAGCATTCTCTACTAAGTGGGATATGGTTTGGTGGGCATGGTGGTGATGGGCCAATCGTTGTACTAGATGACCTTAGTGGTCTTCTTCAACCTTAATAATCTATGATTCTAAGTAGTTCAGGAAGCTGCTCCATCCAGTGACATTTTTTTTACTCCTTTCAGCTAGATAGCAGCCCAATTCCCAGTGTATCCATAAGGACTGCAGCTCTGTTGCTGGCAGTGAAAAGGCAAATTATTTGAAAAAAAAACAGAATTTGTTTGCCTTTGTTCCTTGATAAAAACAAAATAAAATTGTGGAGAGCCTCTGCATTTTTTAAGGCTCCATATCGTTTTTACAGCATTGTTTTTTTAACTCCATGCTAGTGATCAAGTCAAAAACTTATAAAGGCAGGGTCAGGATGCTAATTAAGCAGGAACTCTAGGAAAAAAATTAAGTAGAATCTACGGGGCTGACCTATTCTTTTTCACTACCAGGTTCATATACGCTACCGTGCATTTCAAATGGGTCAAGAGAGCTCAACTGTAAGTACCTAAAACACTGCTGTGAATGAATATTTAATCAGATGTGTAACACAGAGCTGGATATTAAAGCTTATCTTTGATTTTGACTTCCATGATTTTCCTGGGTTTGTAAACCCCTCTGAAAGTGCTTCAGCATTTCATAATGGTGTTACTCATGCTATGTGTCTTAGCCATGATTAAAGCTATTGAGAATGTAAATCTACAAAGGGAAATCTAAGCATGACCTCATCAACATATAGTATGTGGGAGACTAATTTAGTTACATCCCTATTGGTAATGACAAATCAAATTGTTCCTCTGGTTAAATCACTAATACAGCAAGATTTTGCAACGCAGCACATAGCATGCACGATAAATCAGTTCAGTTTGTACGTAAGTACTGATGGCTGCCTTAAATCTGGGTTAATTTCTGGCTCTGTATTTCTATGCCACTCTGCTGAGCCATCTCAGGTCTCTTAATACCTGGAAAAAAAAAGTTATCTGTGCTTCCATGTACTAAGCACTGCACATTTATAACCCCGTAGCCGATCGCTTAGCAACGTCTAGGCTCACCTGATGGCAATCGGGCTCACGGCACGACTAGGGCAGAGTGCAGGTGGAACAAGGTCAGGCAGCGCTGTGCCGAGTGCACTCGCTCCTCTCTGTAATGAAATTAATCAAGGTCATTCATTTGATCCTGTTTTATAGTTATAACACGAAGCTGTAATTTGAGGTGGCTCAAAGAGGCACAGTCTTATCTGTAATTATACCTTTATAATTACATTTATATTTTAAAGTAAACATTTTCATGTATTACTGTAAATAGACCGTGCATTACAGAGAATAAGGGTGTCTCTTACTGCTCTGCAGCCCGAACTGCCATATAGAAAACACGGGCTGCAAATAGGGAGCTATTGAAATCAGTCAGTGGTGTGCTATTCAGTTTCATAGAATCATAGAATGATTCGGGTTGGAAGGGGCCTTAAAGCCCATCCATTTCAACCCCCTGCTATGGGCTGGGTGCCCCCCACCAGCTCAGGCTGCCCAGGGCCTGTCCAACCCAGCCTTGAGCACCTCCAGAGATGGGGCATCCACGGCTCTCTGAGCAGCCTGTGCCAGGGCCTCACCACCCTCTTAGTAAAGAACTTCTTCCTAATGTCTATCCTAAATCTCCCCTCTTTTAGTTTAAAGCCATTCCCCCTTGTCCTGTCACCATCTGCCCATGCAAAAAGTTGGTCCCCTTTAGACACTAAAACAAAGCCTAAAACCCTATTCAGGCCCCAAATTAAAGGCTAGGGCAATTGAGATAAAGAAACATAGTTCTTCAGTTGTCTTAATGTCTAAAAGTAACTAAAATGTTGTGAATCCAGGACACAGGGATTGTCCTCATCTGGAGGACCCCCAGTGCAGGAAGAGCTCCCAGTGGGGGACAACCACTTGCCAGAGACATCTCAACATGACTCTTGTGACAACACCAGAAGGCAGCAGGAACCAGCAGCACTGATCCATAGGTACTGGGTGAAGGGAGATGGCACCACTTGGTGACACCGGGGTGGGATCCAAACGCTCCTCGGTCTGCCCAGCTCATTTGGCTGCCCGTGCTCCCCCCAGGGCTCTGCTCATCATCTGTCTCCACAGCATGCATATGAGCTCCCTCCTGTCTCTGCTCTGGAGCAAACCAACTGGTTTCTCCCAAGGAGAAGCCTCGCCACGACTGGGAGGCTGCTTTTTCCAGTGTTACGCAGATGGAAAAACCTGTTGTGGGCTGCACCAGGCTCTGCCATGGACAGTTCCCCAAGCATCTCAGGAGAGCCCATGCCCAGATCTTCATGCAGTGCTGCAAAACACAAGACACGTTCACATCCTGCTGTAGACACATTGTTCTGGCAGTGGCCCCCAGCCCTCTCATTATTTGGTGAATTTCAAAAGCAAAGGAAAGAAAAGAAAAAGGTCTATGATACAATAATTGTTGACCCAGGGTCTGTGAGACTGTGCAGGGAGCTCAGAGGAGACCAGTGTGGTCATGGTAGCCCTTCAGAAGAAGCTTGGTGAGGTGAACGCAAGCCAGTCTGTAGCAATGAGCCCACGTTAATGTGACCCCCCCCAGCCATCTTCCACCACAATAGCACAATACAGAGCCTTTGCCAGGTAGCCAACAGTCAGCATGTTCCTTTCTTCTCCCTATGATTGTTTCTGGGCTCTGCAAACCTCTGCTTCTCTGTGGCTCAGTGGTCCATCTGGAAGCAAAGTGGTGGGGCCCTCCTGAGTGGCAGAGGAAGGTGACACAGAAGTGGGTGACACAGAAGTGGGTGACACAGCAGGTCCTACAGTGCCAGGATAGGTCTCCAGTGGCAGAAGGAGGATGCTGGCCACCTCCAGAGATGGAGCATCCACAGGTTCTTTAAGCAGCATGTGCCAGGGCCTCACCACTCTCTGAGTAAAGAATTTCCTCCTAATATCTAACCTAAAACTCCCCTCTTTTAGTTTAAAGCCATTCCCCCTTGTCCTATCACTGTCAGACTGTGTAAAAAGTTGGTTTCTCTCCTGTATATAAGCTCCCTTCAGGCATTAGAGGGAATGTCAACTTGTGCAGGTGGTAATCCTGAGATCCTGAAAGTAGGATTTTATTCGCATTTAAAAGTACTCAAATAACATAAAAGATCTTGCCTCAAGGGAAAAAGGGTTGCCCCTGGAAGCTGAGGTTTGGGGGCTGTGGAAAGCAGGAGGCTGCTGCTCTTTGGCCTTGGCACACAGTCACTGGGTAACGTGGAGCCATGACACCTTGGCACACCAGAGCCAGAACTGGGGGCGGGATGCCAAAGGGCACAGGCTGCATTGCTCTCAGGTCCCTGGTTCCACTCTCAGAAAACAGGCAAACGCCATATCCCATCCATATTTACTTTTCAGTATCAATAATATGTCTGCAACCAAGTATCTGTCTACACTTGGCTTATTTCATTCTCTGTTTAAACATACACCTGAGAATAGTCATAAACAATTTGCAGCGAAGCCTGTCTTCCCTCATGAGCAATAAAAGTCTTTATAAAAAACGTTCCATTATGTCTCTGCAAAATGAGAATGTGAACATGGATTTATAAAAACAGAGTGAGAATTGGCTAAAAAGGAACTGGCAGACACTGCATGAATAACCCATACTAGAATCTCAAGGCAAAGCGATCAGGTCAACTGGCTTTATTTCAACTTGACACAGTTTTAGGGCTGGTGTGCCCCTCTGAGGAGTCAAGTAGTTGGACCTGAGCACCCCCATCAGACAAAGCTAGAATGACTGGAAAAGGTTTCGTGTATCATTTAGTACAAAGTCTGGGGTGATATAAGTGGATCCAACAGCACCACCTCCAAAACTGGACACCCCATGGTTTCCTGGTCGTTCTTATCCTTCTTGGGCATCTCCAGTAACAACATATCAGCATTTCCCTTGGTTGTTTGAACAGAACTCCCCCCTGTGCAGCCTGTTATTAAATTCTCTTACATCTTTATTAGACATCAGATGTGATGAAAGGTGACATCTCCAGGGAAATATTGCATGGGGTGTGGGGATGAGATGTTAATGTACTGGACTGACAGAGCATCTGCAGATGTAATCATCTTCGAATGTCCTCATGAAAGAATTGAGATCTGGATCTCTTTTTTTTCTCTGAAAAGGGAAGGGTATTGAGGACTGTATAGCATAAGGCACTTACCTCTTCCCTCTTGCCTAATTCTGTTTTCTCTCTGTCTACTTCTCCCTTTTGTTTTAAGGATGTTCTTGGTGGCATTGCTTTTTATTATTTTGCTACTTTTCAATCTTCAACCTTTTTGTCTTGAGTGTTGGTACAGCTGATGAGTTCTGCTTTCTCTGTGACAGGTTCATTTCAAAGGAAAATGGCAAAATCACTGCAGAATCAACACTTTAAAAAAATTTTGATTAAAAAGCTATTGCTTATATCATACATAATGCAGCCAGCAGGAGCAGTGAGGTTATCATCCCCCTGTACTCTGCTCTGGTAAGGCTGTGTCCTGAGTACTGCGTTCAGTTTTGAGCCCCTCACTACAAGAAAGACATTGAGGCCCTGGAGTGCATCCAGAGAAGGACAGCAAAGCTGTGAGGGGTCTGGAGCACAAGTCTTATGAGGAACAGCTGAAGGAACTTGGATTGTTTAGTCTGGAGAACAGGAGGCTCAGGGGAGACCTTACTCCCTTCTACAACTCCCTGGATGAAGATTGTGGCAAGGTGAGGGTCGGCCTCTTCTCCCAGGTAACAGCGATAGAACTAAACGGAATGGCCTCAAATTGCACTGGGGAGGTTCAGGTTGGGTATTAGAAAAAATTTCTTCTCAGTGGTTAGGTGCTGGAATGGGCCGCCCATGGAGGTGGTGGAGTCACCCACCATCCCTGGAGATGTTCCAGAAATGTGTAGATCTGGTACAAAGGAACATAGTTTAGTGGAGAAATATTGGTGGTAGATGGATGGTTGGACTGGATGATCTCGGAGGTCTTATCCAACTTAAATGATTTTATGATTCTAAAAAAGAAGAGAGGAAGATGGATGCAGCCTGCAGAGCTGCTGCTTGGCTTTTGCACGCTAAGCTTTGCAAAGAGAATGAGGAGGGAGGTACTTGGGAACTGCTGCTGGGGTGTATTGGGCTGGGCTCAGAGATCGCCAGCCCCTGGACTTGGCTATTCAACCTGACCTTGCCCCGCCGAGGAGGTAAATCCCTGTTGGCAGTGATTTGCTGTCCCATTTCCCCAAAAAATGGGAGCCTGCCTTGTGCTCTTGAGCATGAGCTCAGTCTCCTGGGGAGCCAGCCAACAGCCGCAGAAATGTGAGAGCAAACTCCTGTGCTCCCTACTTTCAGTTGGTACCATGGCTTCTGACTTGTTGTGTTGGAATTGTCTGTGCATCACTTAGCATATGGTCCCAGATGTAATGCTGAGGCTCTCACCTGCAAGGAGAACCCAAGGATGCAGAAGGCACTGCTGATGGGGCAGCTTCCACCAGCGTCCTGCTGGGATGCAGTGGGCACTGACAGGCTGCAGAGGTGAGCATTGGGCCTGGGTAAAGGAAAGCATCAGTCTGAGTATTAAACAGTGCTGCAGAGGGTAAGAGCAGCCCCCCTGCAGGACGGCAGCTCCTATTGGCTTCTCCATCACCAACCACTGCATTTTGCAGTATGGACTGCAAGGTGCCTTGCAGTCATACACAGCTGCTCTTAACTGCACAGACCTTGCACTGTAATGAGGTTGTGATTCTTGGATTGCCTTGAGAATAGTTCTTGCCTTAGAAGACATGAGAGGCTGTGGATCTTAGCATTTGCTCTAATTGCTGGTTAACTTCAGATCTGTTTTAATGAGCATGGCAGTAGTAGCTACAAAGAAAATCCTCTATCAGAATGTCAGTAATTGAAAAAAAAAATCAGAAGTCTTCATCTGTGCAGAGAGAGATTTGAACATGCGTGGAGCATTTAGGTTCTTGGTTTAAAAAAGTGTAATCCCAGAGAGAGAAGGTGTTCTGCAAAAAAGCAAGCAGCCTGCGCAAATTGCTTTTTGGTGGATTTATGAAGATCCTAAATTATAGTTAGTCTAATCTGGTTTAATTCTTAGAATCATAGAATCATTAAGGGTGGAAAAGACCGTAAAGATCATCTAGTCCAACCACCGACCCATCCCCACCATGCCCACTAACCATGTCCCTCAGTGCCACATCTCCATGTTTCTTGAACACCTTCAGGGATGGTGGCTCCACCACCTCTCTGGGTGGCCTGTTCCAGTGTCTTATTCCAGTTCTTTTTTAATTCCAGTTCGTTAATGTGTTGGTCAGGGACTGATGTTGGATGCAGACATGGCCTGCCCAAGCTGCAGGTGAGACGATGAAGAAAAATCCAGCTGACATACAGCTGGAGATTTAGGAATTTGGCTTTAGGAAACCAGGATGCCCAGTCAGTCTGCTGGGGAAAAAATAAAATAAATTAAAAAATTATGAAAGTCATAGGCACTCCCCAGTGACATAACTGTGTGACTTAGCAACAGGGCTCCAGAGGGGAATAAGGACTGCAAGTGGCCAAGGCAGTGACTGGTTGCTGCAAACACTTGCATAGGTATGAAGGGAACTATGCTTGCCACTTCCAAGTGTGAACACGGCTTGTCTGCTTCTAGGAAAGAACACTGGTGTTGCTTCAAAGCCCAGCCCTGCCCCTCACACCTTCCCAGGTGTGTCAGGCAGTGAGTGGGGCATTTCTGTGCATGGGCATCCCGGTGCTTCTGCCTGCTGTGGTTCTGCACCTGCGGGCAGCAGTGGGTTCGGTCAGCAGCAGCTTGGCTTGCATCCCTCTGCACTACCAACTATCTGTGTTGGAATCTTATGTACTCAGAGGTCTACAAAAAGACAAAACAAACCCCTTTCTCTGCTCTGGGTGTCTTTTATAAAACACTGAAGAACAGTGTAAAATAAACACATGCCCAGTAATTACACCCCATGAGCTTTCCCTTGTAGTAATATCATGGTAAAGGGCACACAAGCCCTGCAAACTCATTATTAGCAGAGATTCTCCTCATTGGCATGACCCCCTGCAATACCACACATGAGCCAAATTAATGTTCTCAGGATGGCAGGGAACAATTTTCCCTTCGAGTATTCCCATGAACAAGCTCGAGGTGTTGAGACTTCGGCAGCACAGAACAGAGCGACTGCTTCTTTAGTGAAGACTTGCCGTGCAAAGTGATAGTGATCTCAGCTTCTGAGTTCCCTCGTGTTCTGACAGGCTTTCCAGTGTCTTTAGATGTGTATCTTTATTTGCAGGCTATTTGCACTGAGAAGTGACTGAGAGCCTATGGATACAGCTGCTCTCCAAAATCCATGGGACTTCTCAGCCACCACCACCTCCATCCCAACAGCAGCTCAGCTGGGCTGCAGGGGTTACACATGACCAGGAACTAAAATAATGGGTTTTACAGTGTTTCTTGTTTGTTCATTAGATCGATCGATCAATTGATTTTTTGTTGGTTTCCTGTTTCTTTTTTTCCCTCAGACTGCACAGTACTGACACTCCAAGACTTTCTAAGTTCATACTCAAAAAAATTTTTGCTACCAGGCACATTATTTGTTGAACATTACTAAGTATTTGTTCAGGATGGCATGCTCTAGCACTGTTTCAGCTGAAATATTTTCTTCTGTGAACCCCTGAATAATGTAGCTGCACTGTCCTGTTTGCAAAGCGCAGGCTTCCGTGACATGACTTAGATGAGACTTGAAGATTTGCACCCATTGGGCCACTGCGTGACGGCTGGAGCTGCGTGCTGCTGGCTAATTTCCTTTGCTTGGCGGTCATTAACTCCTTCTTCATTAGCAATTTCACATTGCAAAATGAAAACGGCTTGCATCATCCACAGGCTCACTGGAGCTGATAAGCTCGTGAATGTGAGACCCTGTCCCACCACGAATGTGAGCAGGAGGAAACATCCCCCCAGGAGCAGAACATCCCATACCCACAGCTGAACTTGGGGCAGCACATCTGGCAGTGCCATCCAGCTGTGCCCCCTCCCCTGCTGCCCTGAGCACTGGGGTGCTGCTTGGGAGGGGAGCAAATGGGAGATCAACTCCTCCCGAAGGGGAAAGGTAACAAGTTTTTGTGGTACTGCATTTTATGGGACACTGCAGGGCAGGGCGCATGCATCTCCGTGTCTCTTCTGAGATGCTCTGACGTATCTCCAACAGAGCCTCTGGAACACATGCGAGCACCCATGTCTCTCAGTAGAGGAGTTTTGTTAGCGTTGCTCAAGTTGAGAGGGGAGGGTAAGGCAGCCCTTTGCTTGGGAACCGTAGAAAAGGTCCGAGGGCTGTGCAAGCCGAGAACTGTGTAAACAGAGTGGATAAATTATCCCCTAAGTTACGAATGTGCTCAGAAGCAGAGCTACAGCCAACCTTTGCATTAGATGAGAACAGCTGCATACACCATAGCCTCCAAATTTCCATAGAAACTTGGATGAGCCATAGATTATCTTCATTTTGTAAATGTTTTAATTATTATGCTATAATATAGTTCTGTGGGGATTGAAATGTTAAGCCAAGGCTCTGTGGAAGCCACATCGTAAAAGCAGTTTCTCTAGACCATATTTTACAAAAAGCAAAGCTGTTTCAGGATTAAGACTTATGGTTTCTGATAGATTTGCTTTTTTTTCCATGCTACTGCATCCACTGCTTTAAATAAATAAACTCCCACTGAGCTTGCTACTCCAGCGGGACTGGATTGAACTTCCCAGGCATGCATGAATTATAAAGTCAGATCCATGTTCCTGTGGAAGGAGAACTGCTGGCAAAAATGAACTGATGCACATAGCCTCTCTGAAACCCCGGCTGCATACGGACGGGCTGTCACCAGCCCGTGGGGTCACAGGGTGCAAAACGCTGACCCCTCGCCCTGACGGGAAGCGCTCCTGCTTGCAGCATGCAGACGAGTGTCGCAACTCCTCCACGTCCTGGCCACCGAGATGGCCCCGCCGATTGCCGAGCGGGTGACAGGATGTGGTTTCTGCGTGCGCAGCGGCCGCGCCATCGCTGATGTTTACGAGATCAGGTACCGGGGTGGAAACGCGGCCCCGGAGCTTTGGTTACATCAAAGACTTTCCCACGGCGAGGGCTGCCGGCGCGGTGGGGATGGTGCCTGGTATGGCCGCATCCCCGCCACAGCCACCACGCTGACGCCATCCCCTGGGTGCTGCACGGCCGGAGATCCCTGATTTGGTTTAATTCCAGTAGAAACAGCCACAGGAGCCCAGTCAGGCCAGTTGCTTTTGCTGAGCACCACGGGGCAGCCGGAGGTGTGGTTAGGTGGCTGCAAAGCCGGGGATGCAAGGCCCTAGGAAAGCCACCCTGTGCTCGCTGAAATGCTCCTTAAATAACACATCTGCTCGGGACATCCAGTCATGCTGCGCAGATGATGTGAAGCTGTATTTTTCCTTGCAGGAGAAGTGTTGCTCGCGTTTCCCTCTGCCTGCCCACAGCCTGATCCCGCAGCAGTGGGGAAGTGAGGGAGAGCTGAGCACCCATACCCACAAGGAAACCCACCAGCTTCTAACAGCTGTTGGATTTTTATGTACTTTTATGGGGCGTCCTGCTGCTCTGCCTGATAGCAAGTGGGGCAAGGTGCAGCCCAGCACCTGCACCAGCATTAAGTCAACAGACTGTGTTTGCTCAGACGCAACAACCCGTGAGTCAGAGCATGGCTCCTAATGAAGAAGTCTTCCCAGCTAGTGTCATGCTCATCATTGATTGAGGCAGCGATACAGCAGCTGGTCCTCCTCGCCCCGATCAGTGGTTAGTTTTTAGGCTGCCTTTTAGCAGCTCTTTGGCAGCTGCAGCTGTAGGCTGGGCTTTTGCCACTGTCTCCCAGTGCAAACGCTGACCCTGCTGGGACAAGCTTCTATTAGCAGTGTGGGATGGGTCACCTCACGACCAGTGCCCTCTATGGAAAGGCCAACATGCTGAGAAATTAATCCTCTTGGAGAAAATATCATTTCTATGGAGAAACTGAAAGAAAAACCAGAAAACAGAAAAACAAGAAAGAACAATTTTAATTTCCATTCTGAAACATTCGGGTTGAATTTCTTTCAGTCTCATACAAAAGTGTAATAGGTATAATGTATGATTTTCAAGGCTGATTTCATGGAAACCAAGCACTTTGATCTGCCTGAAATTAGGCAATTTTAGAATTGCAATGCATGACAAATTTATTACCTGCCTCAGAGCAGAAAACCAATTCCAAAATTGCTGTTTTTTCCCATAAAAAAAATACATAAACCAAATGCAACGACAAAAACTAAGCTCCCTCCTTGCTTAGTTCTAAATGTAACAAGTAGCTTGGTTCCCTGAAAACCACAGTTCTTTATTTATGGCCTGGATGGTCCCTTTCGCCCCACGCCTAAGGCTGCTCTGTTTCCATGTGAGATTTCTCAGCAGAGTGTTAGGCAGATGGCTTGGAGTAGGGCCATAAATCAGAGGGTTTCAGGATACATCCAACTTTCTGCATGTGCCCTTAGCACCTGTGCAGCCTGTTCCCCGCATAGCCTTGTCCCGGGCATGGAGGCCACACTGCAATTTTTGTCACTGCTTCGGAGCATCTCAAGGCCTCGTCCAGCCTGCAGACATCCCACAGAAACACAGAAGGACCACAGAGTCCACCCAAACTTCCCTAACAGAAGAAAAATGGGATGTCTGGGGCAATACCTTGAAGGTATTTAGCCTCAGCATCTTCATTAAGCATGGGTAAGGAGAGCAAGTCTACCTTGTTGTAAAACGCTCATCTTTTCTCAGGCTGAAAGGTCTGGGGCTGTTCAGCCTGAAGGAGAGAAGGCTCCGGGGAGACCTGGCAGCAGCCGTTCAGTATGTAAAGGGAGGGCTTAGGAAGGAAGGGGACAGACTGTTTAGCAGAGTCTGTGGTGATAAGACAAGGGGAAATTATTTCAAATTACAAGAGAGGAGATTTAGATTTGACATATGGAAAAAGTTTGTTACAATAAGGGCAGTGAGGCACTGGCACAGGTTGGCCAGAGATTTGGTGGATGTCCTATCCTTGGAGACACTCAAGGTCAGGCTGGATTGGGCTCTGAGCACCTGATGGAGCTGTAGGTGTCCCTGTTCATTGCAGGGGAGTTGGACTGGATGGCCTTTAGGGGTACCTTCCAACTCAAACGATTCTATGATTCTCTGATTCCCCAAGAGCTCTTCCCTCTTCTCCTTCTATAGCCATTCTTGCCCCCTCCCTTTGCCTGTAATTGACAGCAGACTATAAAGCTGCTCATGGCAGGGCTCTTGGCCGCTTTGCTGCATGCTGAGCACAATGGGAATTATGCTCATAATAATAATAGTAATTATTATTATGGTAGCATCTAGAGAGCTCACGTATTGTGGCAGGTGTTTTGCAGACACAGGAAAACGTAAAGTCTTTCCCTAAAGACTTTGCAATTGCAAGCAAGATTCAACAAGCAAGATGCAAAATTAGAAATATAGGTTTGTGTTATGGATGAGTGGCCAGCCTGACCCCCGCTGCACGATCTGTGAAGCACTAGCTGATAAATGGAAATGTGTTCCATAAAAAGTCATTCACTGTTTTAAAATTTTAGGCCAACACCAGTTGCAGCTTTTGCTTATTTATTTCCCACAACTATAACTTTGTGAAAGGCTTTGCAGTCCCGTTTACGCAGCATCACAAAGCTCCATCCCAGTAATGTTCAGGGAGACAGCAACTCCTGAACACCTCTGAAATCACTGCTTGCTAAAGCTTTGTGAATGCTGTTGTGGGGTCAAACATTTTTGAGTCACAACATGCCTGGAGGGAAGAGAAAGAGAATGTATTTAAAAAAAATGCACAAACTTTCTTTAAAATTGTCTGTTGATTGGGTATTGATGCCTTTCTCCTCCTTATTTTTCCCCATAGGTGATGCTGCTAAGAGTACTTCATACACAGGTACAATGTGAGTTTATGTGGTTTTTGACACTAGCAAAACATTTCAGCCTGGATAGGCATCAGCTCATGCATTTGTAGATATTTAGGGGAAAAGCAGCCACTTTTAAGACGATGCTCATTCATGCAATGTTTGCCATAGGGGGAAGATGTTGTGGCCGTGTGACAGACACGATACTGTGATGTTGCTGTGCCTGACACTGCGGGGTTTGCGGGCAGAGATAAGGAGCCCAGCCCACTGCCAGCTCCGCCGAGCTAGAGGGAGCAGCACTGCAAAATCACAGAGCACAGAAATGAGCTGAGTTTAGCATGCCAGTGTCCTTTCACACAGCTCTCAGGACGCACGAGAGCTCTGCAGAATCGCAGTCCTGACAAAGCCTGACTTCTCCAATTCAGAGGAAATAAAAAGGACTTTGTGACTCTGTTGTGAGTGCTGATAGAGGGTTGGTGTGCCCAGGGGGCAGCGAGCCAAGGGAGAGGGAGGAGCGCTGGAAAATTTGGCTTCAGTGAACAGTTCCTTAAATTCAATGAGTCATGATTTTCTTTCGGCGCATGCGGCCCGCTGTGTATAAACTCCAGCCCGGCGAGAAAAATATCCTCTGGTCATTGGTGAGAGCAGGCAATGGTTTCCTAAGGATTAATTCCTCCTATAAGATACCGTCTGCATTCCTTTGGAAGATGCCCTCCCACAGGCCCTCTCTCATAGAGCCACACTAAAAATAGTGCTGAGCGCTTCCTGATGGCAGTGCCGTGTTTCTCTGGAAAGGTAGGTGCTTTTTGTCTGGAAGGTAGATGAAGCTGACACAGCTGAATGCACTTAAATTTGCATGATAATGTTGTTAATTATCCACAGATTTCAAACCAAATGACGATTTCACAAAAAGACAAGGCGTAGTCCTATTTTTCTTTCCTTATGTGTAAAAAATGTGCGTGTCATTTGCATAATTAAAATGCATTTTCTCCATATGCATTGCAAGTTGAGGTGGAGGCTCCTCCATCATCCGGCTGCTCACTCAGCATGCACATTTCTGCAGACCCAGCTCATGGTGGCTCACTGGCAGTGCTGCCAAAATGCAGCTGCTGAGAGCATGCAGTCAGCCCAGGTTAATAATGACTGGAAAAGGCTGTGCAAGTTGAGCTGCCATCCTGCTTCTCTGCCACTTTGCAGTGGGATGGGCTGTGGGGCCATTTGTGAAGGGCAGCAGCCAACTCTTATCTCTGTGCAGATAAAGCAGATGTGGCAAAGCATGCTTCCTTGCAAGCAAATTCACTCAATCTTTGCAGCATGTTTAGTCACTGACTTTCCTGAGAAGGTGGCCACTAAGTCCTGGCAGCAAGCTTTTCTCCTAGAGAGCCGCCAAACCCTTCCTGACCTGAGGGACTTCCCATAAAATAAACAAAGGGTATCTTTCCACTCGCCTTTCCTTACCTTGCTTTTTCAGCCCTGTTCTTCAGAAATGCATGTCTCACCGTCTCTTCTGAGCGACCAAGGCAGTTTTATTTCTCCATTTAAAAAATGTCTTTTTGGAAATGGAAGTATGTCTTTGGATTTGTATCATCTGGCTTTTTCTGAAGGACTCTGCTTGTCCCTTTTCCAAGAGCAAGACAAAGTGGCTGAGGCTGGAGGAGCGCTCCCAGTCCCTGTGAGAGAGCTGGAAGGTGCCTGGTCTGTATGCCATTGGGGAACTGAAACTACAGCCCTGGAGAGGAAACAAGATCATGTCTGCTGCTCCCTTCACACTCTTTACTTTGTTTGCTTTGCATGACTGGTTTCTAGCTGAATAAAAGAAATCTCCTGGCCCTCTGAGATGAGGAAAATCATCCAGTGATAAAACGAAGTTCTGAGGGGTTTGAGATGTGTCCTTCTCCTGGGAAAGAGAAAGGATGCTCCTGTGGTACCTGACATAACTGGGACTTGCAAAGCTCTGTCTGCTAGTTTATAAACATACACTCGTTAAAGCATTTTAATTAGGATGTTTTGAGAACTGTGTGTTGGTCTGTGCATGCCCTTTGTGAAATATTAAACACTCTTGCCCATTCAGTGCAGTCCTCCTCCCCAGGTTTTCCTGCACCTGGGGTTTGACATCCCTGACTATTCTAGAGTTAAATGATCTTCTACAAAAAAGTCTTAATGAGATCTTTGAAGTTGCAGTCAAAGGAGTACATACCAGAAAAGGTTTTGCTCTCTCCATCCTCTAGTTGTGTTTGTTGATATTTTCCCATCAGACCTGACAACAAACAGCTGATTAACTTGTTAGCCAAGTGCATCAAAGCACAGGGCGAGAGCATGAAATCTCCTGCTGTGTCCTCCAGCCACTCCTCACACGCAGTGGTTTCTACAGGGCCCGTCTGGGTGCAAGCTGTCCGTCCTGCACAATGGGCCATCTCAGCGACTCGTGGGCAGAAGTGTGCCCTCTAGCTCTTCACCCACTTTCTCCAGGCTCAGAGATGTGGCTGCACCAGAGCCAGGAGCTCCTTTGCAGGCAGTGAAGGGTCCCCTGTGGAGAATCACAGCTTTAAGATCACCAGATACCCAGCAAGTGCCTCACATATCTTTTCCCTTCCACCTCTTCTCACCCCTTTACTCCAAGGGCCTCCTGCCCTTTCTCCTCTTTACCTCCAGCAATGTCCCTCCCCATACAGCCCACTGACCTCACTCTCCTCCTTGCTTCCACCCTTTGTAACTTGGTCTTTGATGCATGGGGCAGCACAGAGCCCAGCAGGGCCAAGCTGTCTCTGTCCTTCTGAGATGGTGAAGTGTCAGTTTATCAGCAGTGCTGGATTCAGGTCCATTTATGTGTGGCATCCTTCAGATGGGAAAACACCAGATGTTGCACTTGCAGAGAAAGAGTACTCGCAGGTGAGCTTCTTGTTTTTCTCCCAGAGTGAAGATCTTTGCAAAGGAGGCTGCTCGTGCCAGCAGCACCAGAGGATCAGAGCTCCTGGAGAACAAGTCAGAAAGGCTGATAGCTTGGTAACAAATGGCAAGATGAAGGAAAGGAGATGGGCAAGGCTGATGCATTTTTACGTTACTGAATCTCGTGAGTTTGGTCTTGGCAGCAGTACTGCTGCTGAGCTCCTGGTTCTCCTGTGCTCCCCTTTCCTGCAGTCCCTGGACCTGTCCTCCAACCAGCATCAAGTGACAAATCAGACACCATGGGACTTGGTTTTGCAAACCTGCAACACAAGCAGGCATGTTTGCAAAGACAGAGCACACTCACACACCTGACAGCACCTGGAACCCTCCCCTGACATAGCACTCCAGTAACAGAGATGTAAGAAGGCATAATCCCAAGTGAAGCCATGCAAGGAAATTGTTATATATATATTTTTTACCTTTGCATATGGAGCTGCCACAGTGCACCTGAGAAATAGATACCCAGCAGCTAGCTGCAGGCAGTCTGAGATGACAGATGCATGTTTAAATAATGTCTTTATTCCAGTTCAGCTGAAAAAATAATTATTGAATATGAGTCTTCAGCCAAGAAGTACCTTTGTTTCTGAGCTCTCATTGATTAAAATATCTTGTGCTTTCAGCTGGATTATAATAAAGACACTACATTACCCTTCACACAGAATATTAAAAGAATATCTTTATTTGGGAGAATAGAGGATTTAGAGTGTGACCTTAACGTTTCTTGAAATTTGAAGAATTTCACCAAGCCTGGACAAACTCCTACTTCAAAACTGGAGGATTTCTGCTAGAACAGGAAGTTTCTCTTGCATTGTTATCCACCAAAATGAGCCCTGGATTATATTTAGTCCCATTCATTCAGCACAATGAAAAGTAAGTCTCCAGCCAATTTCCTTAAGCGAGGTTATTAATAAGCACCGGTGCTAGGTGGCTGATCATTTTTAGGAGGCTGAGGAAGGAGATGGACACAGCACAAACACCCACTCTTCTCTGACCAAGGTTCCCAGTGGATTTGACTCTTCAAAGCACTTTATACCTGGGTACCTGTGCCTAAACATTGCTCCAGATACAGCTTCCAGCCCTGCCCTGACTGTGCTTACTGGCCCATGCTCCATTGGAGCTGCAAACAGACCATCCAGGGCAGCTGAGCAGATTTTAAGCTGCAGCTAAATAATCTTTCAGAGGCTCCTACAGGCTCAAAGCAGCTCTGTGTAAAACTGCTGCTGAGCAGCAGATACTGCAACAACAGCAGACTCCCAACATACAGGAGCTCGTGCTGAAGTCATATGGGAGCACATGGAGAAGCTGTACACAAGTCAGGAGCTTGGGTCAACAAGGGCAGCTGTAGACTGGCTGTAATTCCTGGCTTCATGCATTGCTTTCTGTGTATTTAAAGACAAATTACTTGAGCTGCGTCTGTTCTGAGGTCTGGAAGACTGACTTAAGGTGGTGTTATGCATGGTCCTGCATGGTCCTCATGACTTGTAAGTTTTCTTCCATTTTGCTGGCTATCACTTGATCTTCAAGTATCTGAGCTCAAAATACCTCCTGCCTGTATTCAACTAACTAGTATGACATGACTGGAAGTTTGGGCTTGCCCTATAGGAGTGAGCTCCCTACCACCACCTCCGTTTGTAGTCATCAGTGGGAGAAGTATGGAGCTTTTGCAACAATTTCTGCAGTGGGATATATTCCCCTTCAGATCCCAAGCAAAATTCATGCAGTGCGATGTCTTGGCCTTGCTCAGTCAGGAAAAACTAGTTGCTTCTCTCCCACTCAGTGTGATGGTGGGGAGGAGTGGAGGTGATCTCCTCTGTGCTTCTACAAGAGCAAAGTACAGCAACATGTGGCTCTCCTCTTGCCATCTAGGGATGTTTTAACATGTAATGGGTACAAGGGAAGAAAGGACATGAGAAGCAATGTGTCAACCACAAACAGCTGGGATTCAAATGCAGATGATGTAGTAATGTTAGTCTAACTTCCGCCTGCACACTGCCAATCGACAAGAAAAAAAACTCTGAAAACCAAAACTCTCTGAAAACCAAACACTGGTCCTGGGAAGGTACGGGATAGGACAAGGGGGAGTGATGGGACAAGGGGGGATGGATTTAAACTGAAAGAGGAGAGGTTTAGGTTTTAGGAAGAAATTCTTCACTCAGAGAGTGGTGAGGCATTGGAACAGGTTACCCAGAGAAGTTGCGGATGCCCCATCTCTGGAGGAGTTCAAGACCAGGCTTGATGGGTTCCTGGGCAGTCTGATTTTTTGCTGCAACCCTGCCCAGTGCAGGGGGGATGGAACCAGATGATCTTTGAGGTCCCTTCCAACCCAAGCCATTCTATGATTCTGTGATTCCATGAACGTGGTGGTGAGCATGACCGTGATTTCTTGACTGGAATGTTTGGAGCAGTTTTTCCCTCAGTGCCCACCTCCCCTCCTCTGGTGCCCGTCACTTCAGCAGTTACAGCACTGAGACTTTCCAAAGCTCAGCATTTGGCACTTGCAGCCTTTGTGCAAACTCAGGTACCACTGCAAACTCAGGTACCACTGCAAGGCACTCGTTTCACTCAGATTTGGAAGATCTCAGCCACGAGGACTGTAAATGGACTTACATTTTAAAGAAAATGAGACTGTGTGAGACTGAGACTGTGTGCCATGGCATCTTCAAAACCAGCACAAAGCAGGCAGGTGAGGTCACATAAGCCAGCCAAACACACTACAAAAAAACAAGTTATAGAAGTAATGAAATATTAAGCCAGAGAATTTCTTCATATTTTAGCAATTTGTATGTATGCATTTGGTTGGCTCTGCCCTGTTATTCCTGCCAGGCACTCAATTAGCACTTGAGTTAATAAGATGTTTTAATGGCTGTTAAATTAATCAACAACTCTGACACTGCTTCTCTGTTTTCCAAGGGAAAGACATTCTTTCAGCCCAATTCCTACGTTATCAGTGTCACTAATTATTTGTTTATTCTCTTTACTACACTTATTTGACTTCATTCGGAATTAGATGCAGTGATAGGGGATGTAATTTAGTATTTTTTCTGTAATGTGCTGAATAGATGAGGATTAGAGCTCCCAGCTATGAGTAAATGAGTACTCATAAGCATTTGTTCAAACAGAAAACACAGAGCCTTTTTGACAACTGTCATATTCCCTTTGATTTGCTCTTCATCAGTGCTTTTGTGAGTTTGCTCACAGAAAGGTTTGCCAAAATGAAAGTACTGCTAATAGAGATGAAAACGTGTAACAGCCCTCGTGAAAATGTTTGGGCTGACCTGTGCCACAGCTATTTCTTTCTGATTCTCTGACAGCAATCCAGGCAGGAAAAAAACAATAGTTTGGGATTGAGTTCATCAGCCCCTCAAAACAGCTAGCATACTAAAAATAGAAGGAAAACATCAAGAAAAAGAATTTTAAAATAACTGAAATATGTCCCCAAACCCATGGATTTACAATTGTTTCGTTCCGAAGAATTTAAAGAACAAAAGAAAACACATGACCTGCGGGCAGTGCGCAGCTCTGCACCAGCTGGGGTCCTGAGGGTGATGGTTTCCCATCCGGCTGGGAGCTGGGTTGGTGCACATGTGGGTTGTTGTAGGTCTCGGGCTCAGTTATCTCCTTGGGTTCATTCAAACCTATGCTTCTGCTGTGAGTGAAATAGCCTAGGGCTGGATCTGTGCTGAGAGAAATGAAACGCTTTCATGAAACTATGTCATGTGCTGAATGTGGCAGCCTGTCGTGTAATAATAGCTAAAACTTTCTGTAATTAAAACGAGTAGCTAGTTATGGTGTCTGACTATGATCAAAGCTCTTTTGTCTGCTCTGACAGTTGGCACATGTGAAAGATTTTGGCTTACGTGGAAAATACTGTTGTGGTTTTTCTCTTGGTTTTAAATGGCAAGAAACATACATCTTGGATTATCCCTAAACTGAAAGAAAACAGTAACGGGAAACGAAGAACCAGAATTTGCATGACGTAAAACGTCTACAATTTCTGGCAGAAGCAGCTCCTGTGCCCAGTGATGCCTTTGGAGCAGTTGACCCGAGGCTGCAATGCAAACAGTTGATTTGGGTCATTTTGTTTTTCCAAAGAGATGGGAATACAGCTTGTGGGAGCAGTCCCAAAGGTACTGTGCTGCCTTTTTAAATTAAGAATTGTTTTTGCATAACAAATATTTGTCTGAATTGTGACAAACCAATTGTCTCCCAGTAAAGGATGTTTTTCCATTACTTGGACTGTAAATAGTTCTTTGGATACATGTTTTACAGATAGAGGCTACCCTTCTGTTCATGAAATCTCCATCACTTTCTTCTACTCATGTCTGGTATCTATATTACAAAATACAGGGCTTGGTGAGTAAATATAAACTGCTCTTGCCCTCAAATTCCTCTTCATCTCCACAAAACCCCAAACTAATCCAGAATTCCTTCTGCATCTCTGAAAACATCTACTTCCGCTTAGAGGTCTCTGGGAGGATAAATATGAAGTTGAAAAAAACAGATGTTAACTGATTGGCTGAGGAACATCAGCCAATAATGTAATGTTTTAAACATTATTCTAGGCAACAAAACATAATCTGAGGGAAATGACCATCAGAGTGTGCTGCTGAGCATTTTCCCTCCCCTTCTCCTGAAGTTCTGAGGTACATTGTGTGTAGATTTGCTCTTCCACATCTTATGTGCAGTCATGTCTTCTTGTGTTGCTTGTAATTTGTTTGCTTCCTTGTGGCAAGGGCACCACAATATAAGGACATGAAACTATTAAAAAGCATCCAAAGGAGGGCTACAAAGACGGGGAAGGCTCTGGAGGGCAACGTGTATGAGGAGCAGCTGAGGGCCCTCGGATTGTTCAGCCCTGAGCAGGGGAGGCTGAGGGGAGGCCTCATGGCGGCTGCAGCTCCTCACAGGGAGCGGAGGGGCAGCGCTGAGCTCTGCTCTCTGTGACAGCGACAGGGCCCGAGGGAATGGCATGGAGCTGTGTCAGGGGAGGGGCAGGAGGGGGTTAGGGAAAGGGTCTGCACCAGAGGGCGGTGGGCATGGAACAGGCTGCCCAGGGCAGTGGGCATGGCCCCGAGCTGCTGGAGCTCAAGGAGTGTTTGGACACCACTCTGACATAGGGTTTGGGTTTGGGGTGGTGCTGTGTGGAGCCAGGAGCTGGAATCATCTTTGTGAGTTCCTTCCATCTTGGGCTATACTATGGTTCTATGATCTTGGGCCACCTTTTCTTTAGAGGGCAGGACTTCACTGTGAATGGTTGGGAGCTCACCACTTTGGTCTGTGTTTTCCTTGGAGTGACTCGACTCCACTGCCACTGCTTTGGACCTGGAGGAAATTGCTGAGCATGTGGGACCCCCTCGTCCCCAGAGCCTTGGCTAACAACTACTGCTAAATGCTGCTGACCCCTGTGAGGAACTCCTTTGGCTTGTATCTGCATCATGCCCCACGCTGACTGCACTTTATCTACTTGCGATCTTGACTCCACATATTAGTGCTTACACACAGACCCAGACTTACCTCCTCTTGGGTATGTGAGAATAGTTCTTCTAGTGCATGCAGCAGATCAGCTTCCCAAGTGCAGAGACAGCCCTCCAGGGTGCTAGCACAATGTGCTAACATGGACAGCTCGGTAGCACAAGAAATTTGGTCCTTACAGAAACAAACCTGTGGATCAAACATGATGAACTGTAGCACCACGCAGGCTGCAGGCGATGGTGTCGTTAACATATCCAGGGACACTGCTTCCAGGTGATGACAGACAGTATTACCGTCATGTGCAATCCCAGCAAGCAATGTGCTGTGACATTCCCCGGTGCCTGACAGGGAATTATTGACCTATGGAGCTTTCCTATTATATTAATTAATTAATCTACAGCTCACCTTCAGTGAATGCTTTTAGTTGACAGACTGACTGATCTACTTCTGATGGAATACAGGCACTGCTGTCTTGTAGGCTGGTTTCTCAGGCAGGAGACACTTGGAAAGAAACGTCTTTACTGCAGATGTCAATACAGAAGAATAAAATCTGTCCTCAAAAAAGAAGGAGTCACAGACTATAGCTGGACCTGTTTTTACTCCTATGCTTCATCTGTGTATCTGAAATATCATAAACGGTGACAGAGATTACTCCTTGTTCTGCTGGTACAGGCAAGAGGGAAGGGTCCCTCACCAAAATGCCCATCATACTTGAGTGTTTGTGCACTCCTTGCGTGAACGTGCACATTGACAATACATCAGTAAGAACCCTGATTAACGTAAGTAACCTCTTTTTACTTATATAGGCTTCTCTGGAGTTCTCTCTAGTCCTCAGGGATTCTTTCCACTTGATGATAAAACAAAAGAATTATTTTGGTACTATTGTAGTGTGAAGTGTTTCTCAATACGGTATTGTCTCACACTAGGATATGGTTAAGAAGGAGAAAGATGGAAGTTGTATTTCAAGCTGGGCATGGGAAAATTATACTGTAATTTGCATGGTTGCTCTAAATACAGGAATCTTCTATGCACAGCTTAGCACTTCCTCAAGCTGAGAAACTCCAGAGCAGAAAGGTTCCCTGAACACCAGCAGCTGAAAAATATGTTGCTATTTTGCATCACTTAAATTCTTGAGTAATGTGGGCACTGTACAGATGGGTAGGGTAACACAGTTCCTGAGGGCAGGACCAGGGAAATGGTATCTTCTGTGAGGGTGACTGGATGTTTACTATGCTATTGAATGTATTGACTATTGCCTCTCTGTGGTACAGCTTTATTAACTCTTATCTTTCCTGCCAGAATGTAGTTTGGGTTTTTTTCATTTGTGTCTGTGCGTGTGTGTATTAATGTAGACATATGTAGGTAAATACATATGTTTATGCACACATACACACACATGGCCTGGGGAATTTTCTTGTGTATGTACAAATTCGATTTCAGTTCTAAAGTTGCTATGAATTTTAACTCTCAGTGACAACTAAAATGTCTGTTTTATGCAGACAGCATAAATGATCATAGCTCCAAATCAAAGTTTCAAGGACCACTGGCACTGTCCCGAGAGCCTTTGGCTTTTCAGGGATCTCTTCTAAACTGCTACCTGGAAAAAAAAAAGAACAGAATAATTTAAAATTTGAGCATTATGAAGACATCACATAGATCAAATCCCATTACGGACAGACAGCCTGAAGAAAATAAATGCAACACCTTGTCTAGAAACAAAAGACTAAGCAAAGGGTTCTGAGCCATTTTATGCCATTTTTTGAAACGCATCAGTCAAACCTCAAAGGACTCAAGAAGCAGTAAGTACTCCCAGAGATGGGAAAGGCATTCTGGTGTTCATTGTTTTTTAGAGGTGTTTTTATTATTTGCTAGTTTCTAAGCATAGAGTATAAAGCAAAGGTAACTTTAAGCAGTTCCCCTGCAGAGTCTTCATGTACATTGTTCTGTCACACACACACATGAGCTGCCAGGAGGGATGAACTGGAAGAACGGGAAGTTATGGTGGAGTCCTGGAGGAAATACTGAGCTCAGGGCAGCCAAGTAGGAGCTTCTTTACCCCTAAGGGGTATCACTTTGGGAGCTGCAGTATTGGGACAGCAGGTTGAGAGCTAGATGGGTGCTGAAATCCAGATGTTTGAAAGCCTGTTGGTTCAGGAATAGCTGCTGCTGGTAACACCCATCACCCAAGAGTTAGATGAGACTGTAATAAAGAACCTAGTAAATAAAGTATTTCTAAAACAAGCAACATCACTTTTAAACAGATATACCTTTAAAACCAGATATATAACATCAGGAGAATGTACATAAATAAAAGCTTAACCTTTAAATCTCAAGAGCGTACTAGCACGGCAGTCACTAAAGTGAGTGTGAGGTAAAATCCCAATATAGTACAATAAACATGAAAAATTCCTGGAGGGACAGATCTTGAGGTGCTTTGCAATTGTAAAATGATACAGAGAAGACTAATAATAAACAGTTTGCTGTGAGCTGGGGTCTCATCTCTTGGAGTCGCCTGTAGAGAGTGCCCCTGCTGAGAGGAACTGGTGGCCTTTGCTAATCACTGGGGCCATCCATTTTTGGCCCTTTGGGAACGGACTTGCACCATATTGCATCAAACATATTGCCAGACAGAGCTGCTAAAGGGAGCGGGCAGCACAGAGATAGCACGTGGCAGCTGAGCTGAGCCAGACAGTGCGAACGGATGCGAAAGCAGGGAAGATGTGAGGCTGGAAAAGATTTGTTAGGTCAAATACTGTTTTGTTTACTTTTAAGTAGACTGCAGCCCTGCTGCCTCTCAAATCAATGCAAATGAGCTTCAAAGAAAGTAAGCAATACTAGGTCTTAAAAACAGTGAAAGCTTTTCCTTGTTGTCTGAATCTTCAATTCATAGTCCTTTCTTTCTCCCTATCTATCTATTTTCATCTCAAACTGCACTGTATCAAACCCATTAAGTCCTACACAGCTGATGACTGCACTGGTATGGTTGGGAAGTACAAATTCCCCCACAGCCAGCCCAGTGCGATAGGTTCAGTGCAGAATCAGAGGGTGGGACTGCATTGCTCAGCCCCATCCTGGAGCTCTGTGTGGGCTGGGAAGCAGTGGGAAGGCTGAGCTGTAGAGTGAGCCTTGCTACTCATCCAAATCCCTGATCGGAATACATCCTGAACCCCCAAAAGCTGAACTCTGAGCAGGTGCAAGCCTGAAGTTAGGCTGATTTTGCACTTCAAGTGTAGGAGGAATTTATTCTGTGTTCAGCTCAGAGGTGGAGAAATGCATCTGCCATGAGGAGGGGACTTTTGGCTCTTACTGATTTAATTCAGTTGCTCCAATGAAATACGCATACTCACCTTAAACAATTGAGGGAGGTATTAACTGCCTGTGGTTTAACAACAGTACTATGTCAAAGGGACCCGTCAGCTAGAGCCTTTTAATTCTTTTCTAAAGAAAGGACAAGAGAAGAGAAAGAGATGACAAAGCAGTATTTATAATAAAGATGAAACAAGTGGAACTCAATGGCGCCAGCAACTCCAGAGCTCCTGCTGCTCAGGCTAATGCATTTTGCATTAGCACATCTGGATATCTGGCACTGGAAGGTCCTGAAAACGCTCTAACAAAATAGTGGCATTCTTACAGTGGCGGCATTTCTTCTGAGCACCACCGACTGGTGCAGCTAGGATGGGTAGCCCTTCCAGCTGGGGCATCACCAGAAACATGTCAGGAAATGAGGCCTGCTTTCCACTTGCTGCTTGCACCTAGGCTGCTTTTTGCTCTGCTCACCTCTGCATAATGAGATGAAGCTGCATCAAAAGGGCTGGCACCCTCCTGGCAACTCAGGAACATTGTGCTCCAAGGGTAGGACATCCATCCTGTCTGGAGCTGGAGAATGTCCCACCATTTACTGCCTCACCAGGATCACGGCTTCCTCAGGTTATCATAGGGGCTACTGGGCGGCTGGACGTCATAGTTAGCATATGAACACAAAATTTTATCTGTAAGTAGATTTGCTCTGTGTTGGCTAAAAAAAGAACATCTGTTTTACAAGAACGCTGGGATCTGTATCCCATTCTACTCCACCACTCTAACAGCTAATCCTGTATTTGCTTTGGAAGCACTACAAAATCCTCAAAGGAATTACTAGCCAGCAACTGCATGTCACCAGAACAATTTATTTTTCATTCTTTCCCCCACCAGATGTATGCCTCTTATTTCTTCCTGAAACCTGGATTTGCAAACTTTTCTGTTGCTTTATCTTCCCATAACCCTGGGGAGTGATAACAGCAGCAGTAATGAGTAAAGAGCAGCAGCACCGCAGGGCAAACTCTGGGGCAGGAGGAAAAGCTGCCTGAGTGTCAGTGTCCTCAGAGGGCAGATGGCAAACGTCACCTTCTTCTTAACAACTGCAATGATAGAAAGGGGAAATGCAGCACTTTACAGTTTTCTTTTAGTCTTGACTTCTTGTTCTAAAAAATAAGTGATACCAGAATCTATTTCAGTAATTCTTAAAATATGGTCCTCAGATGCTGCTTTCCTTCTTTTGGCCTAACTCCCTCTTAGATGAACTCCTTTCCACACAGCAGCACATCAGTCTGAGGGAGAAATGGAAACAGTGCCACAAAGTGTGGGAACAAGTCAAAGAGGAGTGAGGCAGGGAGAAGAAAATAAATTCCTCAACTTGTCCTGGTTCTGTTCCTTCCAAAAATAAGGCTGATCTCTGTCTCTGGCCCCAAATGCAGGAAGAGCAGGACTGGGTCGGCAGCTCTGAATCTCGTATTTACGGGCAAATGGCTTTTGGCTTGACATTTCAGCAACTCCTTTTGTTCTCAGGAGGACATGCTGGTGCTGAGCTCTCCAAAACCTGGACCTTACACATGAGAAATACTCATTAGACCTATTGGATGTAGGCAGGGTTGTTTAGTTCTCACAGCACAGTGCCTAGAAGCCATGAAGAAGGGAAAAGCCCAAGCCATGCTGCTCTTCACTACTAATCCACTTGCCTACCAATATACTGAAGGAGAATGGTCAGGTTGGCTTCACCCAAACAGAAGAGTAGAAAGAAAACAACACCTATCCAGGTTTTAAGACAACACTGATAGGATTAGCAAGCAGAGACAAATGTCTTACAATGAATGACCTCTGTGTCAGGTCTCCAGTGCTTCTTGATATCCCAACAAGTGTCCAGGAGGAATGTGAAGCATTCAGCATCAAAGATGTTGCCTGCTTCCAGGATGTGCTGCTGGCCTCGCTCCACCTGTCCATCCAAGGGGATGGGCTGAGCTCAAACAGAAAGCTGCTCAAGGTTTGGCAGACCTTTTTAAAGGAAGACTGAATGCCCTGGAACAGCAGAAGGTGTACATCAAGGCAGAGCCCTCCATTTCTTCATGCAGAAAAGCATGAAGAAGAGCAGAAGAGCAGTCCCATATTGCGTGAGTAAAGAACCAGTCCTACATAGCCCCTTGGTATTAAACTAGCCTCAAGAGCAGGACAGGGGAGATCTGGAGGCATGGTGGATCTGTCACTGCCTCAGCAATGATTTGTGTGGATCCCACAGGGAATGAATGTTGCCACGGCATCATGCAGAGGACACACATGCTTGTGGCTGCAAGAGCAACTTGGGACTTGCGCTGCTTTGGAGCTCCTCACTGGTACCTGATATGTCTCTTCAGGTGCATTTTTGGCATATATTTTGATCAGGATGTGCTTTGCTAATGCAGTCCTATGTAAAAAGCAGTCAGGATATACTACATAAAAACAGGAAAGATCTTTAATCTTAGGGTCATGAGAATGACACTTGACCTAGCAAAGTTACATTTGCAATCAGTCTACTTATAACATACTTGTTTTCCTTTAATACCAATGGTGCCTCCAGCCTCTAGATTTCATCCATGTCTCCAGCTTGAAGTTTTAGATGAGTGATGGGTCCACATAGGTCTTAAGAGGACTGCAGTGAACTGCAAGCGGTACCATCCCAGAAGCACTGAGGACTTGCTCTCTTTCCATCCGCTTTTTCTTTCACTTTTAAATACATCCAAGAGTCTCTTAAAACAGAGACTCTTTGGATCATTGCTTGATTTTTTTTCAGTTAGTGCATATTTATTCCCCTTTGGAGGAAAATAATTGGAACAGTGCAAATGGATCCAATCAAAAGTTGAAAACTAAACAATGTTCTATGGATGTAAACTCATTTTAAATGAAACCTAAAATAAATTCATTTCAACACCTGAATTCTTTGTATAAGCAGAACTGAGAGGCTGAAGACGAGAAAGAATGTCCAAAGTTGCAGTGACCTTGAACTTGGGTCAAACATTTGAGCTCTGCCATTGGAAAACTGTTGCAGATTCATGTTGCTTTTTACAAAAGACAGTGATGACCCTGCAAAGAAAGCTCAAAGACCAACTTCCCAAAAATCACATGGTAAAGCCTGTGACCAAAATATACCACGTCAGAGCATGGATAGAAGGCACAGACATCATGTGTTAAAGTCTCCATACCAAAGCTCTTCACAATAGGATCTTGTCTTTATGATCACTTTCACTTTGAGTTTCGGTGATGGCATCACTCTTGCACAGAGTTACTCGCCCCAGATTGGCAGTGGGATAAGCCAGCTTGCTTTTTGCATGAACAGCAAACTGGCATGGAAGAAGAACAGTGTCTGAGCTCTTTCACTGTCTCCTGTCTCAACAAGCTCCTGGAACACCACTTTGCAGGATTAGACCACGTATGTGGAGCTGCTAAAGCTGCACTGCAGGCGAGGGGCAGAAAGCCCTTGTCTCAAACTCCAGTGCTATCAGAAAACTTCTACAGTTTCTCAGGTGTTTGTTGCCACGCTGCAGTCTGTCCTTTGGAGCGAGAATGCCTGCAGCAGGATCAGGTTTTATCCAGCACCAGGTATGGTGATAACGCCAAAGCCCTCCCTGCTGTATTTCCACCGGAGCTATTTTTAAATGACAGTGTGATATATATTTTTTTCTTTTGCTCATTTGTCAAAGGAAGAACTGGCTGTGCCGTGCGTGTGCTGCGACAAGAAACTTCCAGTTATTTTTCAGCCCGTTCCAGCTGGGTCGGAGGCAGGGCTGGAGAAAGTGCTGACTGTGGGCAGGGTGAGCCCTGCGGGAGCGGTGGCCCCACAGCCCTCCCTCTTCCTGCCAGAGTTCCCCGGAGTCCAGCTGTGGGAAAAGCCTTCAAGGTTTTGTGTGACCCTGGTACTGATACTGCTCTGGGCTGGGTTTTGTAGCTGGGGTTGGTTTATATGTAGCTGAGCTCCTGCTTGCAGAAAGGTTGGAGAGTTTAGTTTTGTTTCTGGATTTTTTCCACTCAGTTTGCATCAGATTTTCAAGGACCTACAGTTTAGGTTCTGAATGGCCTCAAGGCACGAAGTGTCTAAAAGTAAAAATTTAAGAACTGAAATGTCCAAATGGCAAGTGCCACTGCACAGAGAATTCACATTTCTTCTCTTCAACAGCTTTCCCCAACAGAGGCTCAGTTGGCCCCACCTCTCCATCAAAGTGTCTGGATATGGCTATGTGTTCCCAAACAGGCTTCACCTTTCAGTTTTTCTCAATAATACATTGCAGTGTTACACCAGCCACTTTCCATCCCCTGGGGATTTCTTCTGGATGGAGGAAACACAAAATTCCTGCTGGAATGGTGGCAGTGGTCCCACAGCTTTACACCAGGATTTTCTTGCCCATCAAATTCAGACATGAATGGCTCACAGTAGATAAAACCCTACAGAGAAATATGGATTGCCTGTGTGTGCACAGCATTTGGATATAAATCACTCCTAATTAAATCCTGGAAAATTACATTCTCCAGTTTTATGTTCTCTGTTTATACACGGACCCAAGATTCCTGTTTTTATGCCTCTGAGTAATCTGAGCTCACGCAGGTTTCGTTCCACAGCCTTCTTACACGTCATACGTAAAATACTGCCCCACTACAGAGTCCCATGGAGTTCAGCCAGATTGCTGCTCAGGTAGCCTGAACATTTCTCACTTGAAGAAATGGCACTGGAGCCCATCTCTGCAGCCTGTGCTCGGAGCACAACCAGAGCAATCCTTGCATGTTCTGCCCTGACCTGGCAGCCCCAGCACTGGAGCAGGAGGGAGAATTGAATCTGGGCCTAGCCTAAGTGCTGCCAATTCCCACCAGTTATCGAGGCTGGGTGCTTTTTAATTGCAGAATCCAGTAGAACTGGATTGAGACCAACACGCTTATTTTCCCATTGAGAATCTGACTGACACTGTAAAATCTATTAAATTTGCTAGGTGCTGTTATTGATCTAGAAGCTGTTGCAAAGACCAGAAATAGACAGGCTAGATATTAAAGATATGTTGGACTCTAATAATTTCTGCTGGCTTTGGTTAAAATTCCTAAGGCAATAATAATGGAAGCTGTAAAAATACATCCCTTATTCATCGTGGCTTTACGTCAAGAGTTTACTGATCTAATCATTAACTAGACTGCTGCATTATCTATGAAAATGGCTCTGCAATATTCATGAAATGTGACCTTTGTTAATTCAATGTTACAAAGTGTTAGATTCATTCTGTTTGCAAGTGGAACAGATTTCAAAAGCACTATGCAATTAGTACAGTTTGATCTTACCAGCCTATCTCTGCATGGGGTAGCCTCCCACTGAAACAGCAAGATTTCTGTCAGAAATAAAATGTGTTTTCCATGTATTACAGCTAAAAGTAAGACCGCAACACCTGCTTGCAATACATCATCTTTGGCAAAGGTAATCGCTGACTGAATATTCCCAGTAAGGGAAAGAAGTAACACCAGACTTAGAAATCTTTTTGTTATGAGAAATACCCAAGCTACAAAAAAGAGTGCATGTCGCCAAAAACGTTTGCTGTGTGTAATACCATAAGGGGAATACAAAAGGAAGCAGGACAGTCTCAGGCTGAAACGTGCACTCTGTGCAATTCTGCAATAGCTACAGATAAAACAATTGCAAGTGAGAACAGGAAGATCTGGAAGGAGCCCAATGCAGTTGAGATTCTCTGGTGCATGATTCTCCGACTCATTCCCCAGGGCCACTGTTAGGAGGGGATGTGAAGTCCCTCACCTAAAAAGCCCATCTTCCTGATCCAGCTCATGCTGCCATCCATGTCTGACTCCCATGAGACAACACGTACCACTTCAGTGTATGTGTTGATTTGGAGGAATTAAGTTTCTCCAGAGTGATAGATGTGCCGGACAAGCATCATTCAGCAATGCCATGTGGCATCACCAGAAGTGTTCAGCATCTGCATCGCTAACCTCCTATTTTTCCCACCCCTGGAGCTCTGCACGGTCAGCATAGAGTGGCTCAATCATAGAATGGCTTGGGTTGGAAGGAACCTTACAGCCCACCAAGTTCCAGCCCCCTGCTGTGGGCTAGTTGTCCCCACCAGACCAGGCTGCCCAGGGCCCATTCAACCCGGCCTTGAACACCTCCAGGGATGGGGCATCCATGGCTCTCTGGGCAGCCTGTGCCAGTGCCTTACCATTCTCATAGTGAAGAATTTCCTCCTGACATCTAAACTAAGCCTTCCCCTCTTTTAGTTTAAAACCATTCCCCCTCATCCCATCCACATCAGTCCTCTGTTTTTATACAGGGAAACCAAAGCTCACTTGCTCCACATCAAGAACAAAACTGAGAAGTTTGCTTGTCCCTGCCTCTGCCCTAGCCCCTGGGCTTGTTCTTTACTGCTGGACAAAATTAGAGTTTGCATTGATGAGCCAAGTTAATCTGTGATGAAAGCTCTACACAGAGCAATAAAAGATACCACTTTCGTCCTCTTTAGATATGCTTTATTTTCCTCTAGTGTGACACATGCCTGTACTTTCCTTTAACGGGAACCACATATCCATACTGGTTCCTGACCTTGTCCTAAAATGCAAAGCTGCCTGCAAGGCTGGCCAACAGTGCTTGGCAGATCTCCCTTCTCCCTCTGGCCCAGATGATGCACAGGTGAGCAAAGGAATTGCTAAGGAAGCAAATGTGAGTTGTGCTTTTGAACAACATGGGTTTCTTGGCACCTGGCCGAGAACAGTGGTACTTGTTCCCCGAATTCAGCAGAGCAGGAGAATCCTGCTTCCTCCACATCACCACGCTGTTCTCCAAGGGAAAGTTGAAAGCAGAGGGCTTAGCAAGGAAAGAGCAAGAGAGAAGCTCAAGTGGTGGGAGAGGTGAATGGACACCCGTGGACAGGCTCCAGTCCCACCAGCCTGGCCCCGCAGGTGCATCTCAGTGGAGGACTTTCCTGTTTCCCAAAATTGGTTCCAAGTGCAGGAACATTTGGAAGGGATTAATTCATGCACCGCAAACCAATGGCAAGAGGGAAGAAATGGGAGAGTGAATGTGTGAGACCAGGGAGTAGCTGGATGAGCTCGGCCTCTTGAGGTGACCAAGGACCACGAAAACACTGGAGGTCACAGCTGCCCTCCAGCTTCTTGCTGGGGCTCCATCATGTGCATTTATTGCCATCACATGTGCCATACTGGTGAAGACTGGGGGAATTCCTGGGGGTTCTGGCCATCCCACAGCTCTGAGGCAAGGTCTAGGGAATGAGAGAAGCTGAGAGAGAAATGGTTTGGGGAAAAATGTGTCTAGAAAGCTCCGAGGTCCTGTTGGAGAACAGTGTCAGAGACGGCTTCCTCCCTGCCGTGCTGAGCAAATTCCTCTCGGCAGCGATTCAAGGCAAAGCTTTCTCATTTCAGGATCACGGATTGTTCTGACAGATAAAAGAGATTTCTGCTTCTGCATCCTTCTCCAACATACAGCTCTCTCCAACACATGCTTCTGTCTTCTTCTGGCAAATACAACCACAAGCGTTTGGCAATGTCTGCAAGATCCCAACATCAGCAATGTGAAATCCCCATTTGCTTTCAGGTCTTCCCTTTACCTATTTTTTTTCCCAACTGCTTCAGCCTTTCTAAGCCTCTGAAAGTTTAGGAGTTTCTACATTTTTTTTCTTTTCTTTTTTTCAGTAACTACAAAATTGCCATGTCCCTGGAGGTATTCAAGGTCAGGTTGGATGAGGCAACCTGATCTAGTGCCTGACTTAGTGGTTGGCAGCCCAGCCCACAGCAGGGGGTTTGGAACCAGGTGATCTTTAAGGTCCCTTCCAACCCAAGCCATTCTATGATTCTATGAAATTTAAAGCTGTGATTTATCTGCTGGTTTCCCGTTAAACACAAAGTGAAAGACTGGTGTGCAAAGGGGTGAGAAGGGGATTGATAGGTTAAGGGGATTGATAGGTTGTTTAAGAATGTGATTTTCCCTGGGTCCCAATGGATTGAAGAGAAGACCACAGCTACATTATCTTGTGATTTTCTGGATTTTCCCCTCTGCCCCTGCTGCCCTCTGTACCACAGAAGGGGCTGCAGAGCTGAGGAGATGGGGAGCAGGCACAAGGCACACAATGATTCAGCAGTGCTAATTTTTTAAAGCAGTTTCCAAGCTACTGGGAGAAGGTCAGGTTCCAGAATGAAAATTCTTTCAGTTGAATAAATCATGAAAAAATAGTAATAGGTACTTGAAGACATAAACAGTAGGTAATTCCTCCAGAGAAAAATCACGATTACAGCCTTTGTGTAGCTGTTTACTAACATGTAACGTAACTGCAGGGATCAAAAGTGGGATAAAGACACTGGTTTAAAGGACGTTTTTAACATGAAGTGTTCTCCATAAAACTATTATGCTGAGAGGATGACTAATGTAACTAGTATGTTTTGAAGCGTGTCATGAACACTTTTTATGCTTTCTGAGCACACAAAGAGAAGCCCCAGGAGAGAATTAATTTACAAATCTGATTAAGCATAGTGCCTAAGTGGCAAAAACCATCATGCAATAAACAGTAGGCTCCACAGGTAACCAAAGCCCTAAAAAAATAAAACAAGTATTCAAGACAAAAAGCCCAGATGTATGCATTTGGGGTGGTTTAATGTGTTTTATGAGATGTCAAAGGCACAAACAAACAATGAAAGCAGAGGTCACGCTCAGATGTTACTTCCTACCTCCTCCTTATTAAGCTGTCATGCTCTCTGCCTTGTGTAAAGCATGTATCTTTATTTGGGAAGCAGAGGCAAACTTGTAAGCAGAGGGATGAGCCATCAAATAGGGTTCTTCTACCTGATGTCAGGACAGACACACAGCATGCTCCTCTGCTAATAGCAGCAGCTCTGTGCAATAAGTCCACCCATCTGTAAGGAGGTGTGGATGAACAATCCACCATCTCTTGGGTTTTTGTCCTCCATCAAGCACAAACCGGTCCTCTGCAGGACTAGAGTGTCCCAGCACCGACTCTTTCTTTGTGGGTGGGAGATCTGCACTGCTTCACACAAGGCCACGACCACTCCTTGGTCCTGCCCTAGTCACCTCAGTCTTAACAAAAGCTGCCCCTTTTATGGGTCTCGTTCATTCATTCACATTTGGAGAAGCCTATGACAGCATTTCAGAAGTGAACAGTACTGCTGCTCAGCAATCAGACTTTACTGCGTTTGGGGAATTTCTGAGCTCGCAGGAGTTTGGATTTTAATTACAATCCCTCATAGCTGTAGATCAGGGGTCCTGAAATGCCAGAGAGATGTTCATTAGAAGGTAAAGCTTTAAGTCCCATCAGTGCACCTCTGAACATTACAGCTACCTTTTTTTGATCCAGGAATGTACTTCTACTAATTTTCACACCTTCTGGGATAACTGCCAATATGCATGACATTTTAAAACGATCCTCATCGTTTCATTCAAAAATATAGAGGTGATAGAATTACTTGGCATGACTTGAACTTATCACAGAATCATAGAATCACAGAATGGTTTGGGTTGGAAGGGAATTTACAGCCCATCAGTTCCAGTCCCCCGCCGTGGGCTGGTTGCTCCTCACCAGCTCAGGCTGCCCAGGGCCCATCGAACCCGGCCTTGAGCACCTCCAGGGATGGGGCATCCACAGCTCTCTAGGTAGCTTGTGCCAGGGCCTCACCACCCTCTGAGAAAAGAATTTCCTCCAAATATCTAATCTAAATCTTCCCCTTTTTTAGTGTAAAATCATCCCCCTTTGTTCTGTCACCATCCAACCATGTATTGCTTTCAGCAATTTTGTGTCTCCTGGAGGCTACGCCTTTTCCTCTCCATCCCTGTCACAGAAGTGTCATGGGATTGTTGAGCAAAGATCTTCCTTTTGCTGGGGCTCATTGTGTCGAGTAAAGCACTAGAGCCAGCTCTCAGCTTGGAAGCTGAGCTGTGAAGCAGCACAGGAAGGCACCCCACACTATCACTGCTGGCCAGACCTACACAGCCTCCCACCCACAACCTCTGAAAGAAGCATTCACTAAATCACTTCCATCCACGCAGTAATGTTTAGACCCTGCCAATGTTTACATACCCATTAGCATGATTGATTTCCCATTATCTAATTAATTACTGCAGATTTCACATTTTCATGTTACCTGCTTTACCCTCTGAGCAAGAATAGCAGACACCCTGTCACCACAATGTGATGGGACTGAATTTCCCATGACATTTCTTCATGGTGTAGTGCAAAACTCCATCCAGTACCAGGCAAGAGTGGCCCAGGAGGTCTCTGCAGACCTTTTGTCTGACTCTTCACTCAGCTTCTGTATTTTTACCCATAAAATAGAGTAGGAAACTATACTCGCTTTATGCAGCATAAGAGACAGTGAGAAATCAAGCCCACAATTTTTTATTCTGAAGCGTATGTTACAGATATGGTGCCTCATTCAGCATTCAGTTTCATTCCTCTATTGGGTTAATTAGCTTCCAATGAGGAAAATCACTTAATTAGGCCCACAGCTGATCAGAGCCTGGTGCATAGCCTATCGTAACAGAGAAGATACAAATTGATTTCAACATGTTTTGGGTCAGACCCAAACATCCAAAGCAAATAGAGAGATAAGACAGCATCTGCTGACTATTCACCTGCCAAGTCTTTATGCTGCTCCCTAATTTTACGTGCTGCAGGCAATTGCCCAGGTTATTTACCACCTGGGCTGTTTTGATCTCCTCCTGACCATGTGTATTGATGCACCAGCTCTTTTATCTCTACTAGAGTGGTACAGGCCCAACTGTACCAGCAGTATGAGGTTTAGAATCAATACCGATTCCTCTCTCTTTCAGCTGAACAGCATTTTACTTACCTAATTACTAATATCTATAAAAGGCCTGAACTGGCAAAGCTTGACTAAGCAGTCTCGGATGTGCTGCAGAAACAAACAGTGTTATCGCACAGCACAGGTTACACCTACGCTCTTCCAGACTCATCTAGATCTACTCACGGCTAACACAAGTGGCAGAACCCTGTGCCCAGTCATAGATCTGCATCAGCCACATCAGGCATTAATTTTCCCTACTGGGAATAAAACTTATTGATTTGCTTACATACTTACTGCAGGCCTGTAAATATGTCACAGACATCAATCCTTTGATGAACAAAAATATGTTCTCCCGTACACATTAGCACATAGTTGGCTCCTGAGGAAAGGCCATATATGAGACATTAGGAGTCCACCTGTAATTCCTTTTCATCTCAAAATCTGATTCACCAAGCGTACAACTCAGTTGATCTTGGATGTCCAAACGTCCAGGTGAGAGAATTCTATCCTCAAATGTGTAAGGCTACTTCTCCGACATTTTTCTCTTACCTGTAATGAATACTCCAGAAACGAATGGGAGCTAACAGCTCTGTTTGTCTCCACAGGACAAATGAGCTCATTCTTCCAAATCTAGATGGATTTTCAGACTGAAGAACAATACCATTTTTTTTTTTTTGAGATTCTTCCTGCAAACTCAATAGACAAGATTCACTTCACAGACCCGCAGAAGGCAGGTATCTTGGGTGAGAAAATGTTTTATTATTTTTTTTAAATGTTCATACATTCACAGGCTCCATCATGTTCAATGATGCTACTGAGGCTGTGTTACAACTGACTGATTTTATTTATGAAGCCCAGAGTTGCCTCCCTCTTCTCTTACACTGAAGTTTCATCTCCATTTGTTAACATGCACTCAGCCCTGCTCTCTTTCTCTCTCCTGGACTGCAAAAGTGGTGCTAAACACCAATACAGCTTACATGATCATGACAGCAACCTGGAATACACTTTTAGTGCTATATGACATGCTTATATCAAAGTAACCTAATAAGAAGGCCTAACTGCAAATGTTATGGGTTAAAGTAGAAATGTTTAATTCAGCAGCTCCTTCAGGCAGTAACTTCAGGAAGATGCCCATGACCCCCAGTAAGCACTCTAACACAAAGTGGATCTGAGTCATAGTTTCTTCAAAGCCTCTTTGCACTGCACTAGGCTACAGATTTTGTGGAACTTTAATGCGATACAAACGTACACAATGTCCCCTCCCTATGCCAGAGGAATATAATAAAGCTGTGGCATGTCCGTGATTTGGAATCAAAATCAAATAATAAATCCTGCTTTTGGAGCGTAACATAATGCCTAACATATTGCACTGGGAACCGGGTACCCAGTCCTATCTCCAGCTTTTCCCCCACTCACTGACACTGAATTGTTTTGTCTATGTCTCTGTTTATTTTTGTCTTTTAAAATGAAAGCAGTGGTACTGCTGCCTTTCACAAAGCTCTTTGAGAGTGGCAGCATATGTGAAGATTTTTTTAGGAAGATGCTATCCAAAATTGTCAGGCATGGCTTAGGTAAAATAGGGTTTGACGTAGAGCAGGCTGATGGAGTAAATTGGTGTCTCTCAAGCTTTTCAACCTATGCCTCACTTCAATCAGTTAATCATAATTTCATGCCTTGTCACAGAAATGGCTGCAGGGCCAGGAGCAGGGTACTGCACGTCTCACACTCCGTGCAGCTCGCCAGTCAGGGAGTGCTGGCACGGGGCATTCAAGGTCCCTCAGCCAAGCCCTCAAGGATGCCAAGATACAAATGTTGTCTTTCATACTGCTGCAATTAACAAGGAAAGGATTTTATAAAGGACTGACATTTCAAATTTGACTTTCAATCAAAGTAGCATTTCATAAACCCTAACTAAATGGCAAACAAAAACATGGCAAATTCAACCATTTTTGAAAAGCCAGCCATTCCAACAGTGCAGGAAACAACTGATCCAGAGCAGGCAGGAAGCTGGGCTGGTGAGCATCGCATACAGAACCCATCACCTGAGCAGACAGGGGTGACTCAGGTCAGTAGGGGCTGATTTGTTATCACAGCCCTGTGTCCAGTAAGTATCTGCTGTTTGAGATCGGGGCTGGAAAGTGGTCTTCTGCCCTGCTCTAGTTAGCTGAGCAGGTGTAGTTAAAGCATCTCAGATTGGGCTTAGGCACTGCCAAAATTACTGCTTCTGAACTTCCTTCCATTCACCTTTCAGGTGGTTTGGGTTCTGCATTTAGGAAACAGGAGTTAATGAGCTGAACCACAGGTGAGATGAGAGAGTAAATGGGATGTGGGGTGCTGAGACAAGGAGATGGAACTTGTCAGTGCCAGCTCTGAGTGCAGATCCCCTCCTCTGTGGGAAGACAACTAAAGCTCTTAGTTAATAAACTGAGCCTTGCAACATTTGAGGAAGCAGAGGATGGATTCCAAGGCACAGTGAAGGAGGCCAAGGTTTTGGACACAGGGATAAGATACAATAGGGAACTTAAAAAGATGAAAGAAAGGAATAGGTGGTAGCTGCAGTGAGCCAAATCTGAGAAGCGTGTAAGGACTAATTATTTCTTTAAAAGTAGATGCGGTGAGCAGTGAACAAAGCAAGTTTCTCTAAGTATGGATTCTCATCAGAATTCTGCCCCTATTGCAGTGCAGGACAAGAAGCAGTTCTGGCATCAGCGGCCTCACATGGCGTGTCACACCACTGATGGATTTTGGAAAGGAAAGGAATGATGGCATTTAAAAATGTAAGTACTGGCATTCCAATCATAAAGCGCAGGCTGTGAGTTTACTACAGAGAGCAGGTTGTGGGGTGTGGCTACTGATGGCTCTCCCTTCTGTTTACTAAATATAAAGGTTTTCAAACTTCACCATGAAGTGACAGCCACCCGCTATCACTGGAGGCCAGCTGTTCCTTTAGCACTCAGCTGTTCCTGCTGCTTGCTTGTAGAAATGGAAAAAGGCTATTTAGAGATGCAAATCTGCAAAGCCTTTGAGCACGTGTGCATCTTAGAGCATGTCCTTCGGTTCTCACAGTAGTTCAGTTTCACATCCACCTGTGCCTCTATGCTGACCTCTCTGAAGCTAGTCCTAGATCAGAGGTACAAATAAAAACAGATCCAGTCCAATTCATTCTAAGTATTTGGAAAGTTTTAATGATGCCTCATGAGAAGAACTTACTCCAGGAAATATCTTGGTAAACCTGCTTTAAGTACTCTAGCGCAATGTTGCATGCTGTACAGAAGCTCCTTCAATGCAACTACAGGTTAATGTGTGCATTTGTACAATGTACACAACGTACAACATTTGTTTGGTATAAGCCAATCCATTCACTCCTACCTAAAAGCATGTGGATTTACTCTGGATGTCATCTGTAGGGGCTACGTCTGTATAGGTCCGCGTGTGGTTACACACACACTGACTGCTCAAGCAAAAAAATAGAGTTTATAACTCAGACTGACCGACATCATGAACAGAAATCAGCTATTGTCGTGACTGCAAGGGGGCCTATTTTGCAGCCCTTAACAACATTGCATGACAGTTACTCATGCACAAGCTTCAGAGGCGAACAGCATGGGTCAAGTGTGGTGAGGAGGAGCAGGAGACGCTTCAGGCCCTTGGAGCCTTGGCAAAGCCATACTTGAATCCCTGCTTTAGGTACAAGTGCACCCTGCTTTCACCCAGGTACATTTGTACACTGATTGCATTTATCTTCCTTTCTGGCCGTATGACTGTACAGCGTGGGTATCAAAGACTGTAAGATGCATTTAGACACGCATACTAAGAAATACAGATACTCTGCAAATCTGAGGTACAGCTAGTCCCCTGGCTACAGGAGTGAACAGCATTGCCTTATCTGTGTATCTTTCTGTTTTCTTTACTACATGCCCTATTGCATGCGGTCAGGCAAAGGGAACTTCCTTTCCTGTGTGGACAATGCAGACCTATGCATATATAGTTTCATGTTATTTCACAGAAGAAAGCAACGTGAAATAGTTTCTAAATCTACTCCCAGCGGAGTCAGCAGCAAAATGGCCATTAATCTTGATGGGTTTACAGTGAAGACATTACTGTCTCATCCACATGCAGAATTTCAGCAGTTCAGGCAACAAGTAAAAAATTTTAGAGCAGTCTTTTTTTTTTTTTTCTATTGCCATACATACTTTGAATTCTCCTCTGTTGTGCAACGTACAGAGTTGTACTTTTTCCAAGCAGATATAGCATTCCCTTAAATTACAGCTACAATGCTGCTTTCTCTACAGCCTTGTATTTTGTCCCATCCTGGGGAACTGGACCAAATAGGATGAGAGTTAACGGCCTTAAATTGAGCCAGGGGAGGTTTGTGTTGGATATTAGGAACAATTTCTCCTCAGGAGTGGTGAGGCATTGGAACAGGCTGCCCAGGGAAGTGACCATACCTGAAGGTTTTCAAGAAACATGGAGATGTGGCTCTGAGGGAGGTGCTTAGTGGGCACAGCAGGATGGGCTGACGGACTAGATGATCTCAGTGGTGTTTTCCAGCCTTAATGATTCTATGTGATCAGCAGCGTTCACCAGCCATATCACATTCACTTATCTGAGGCAAAGATACAGACTAATGAAAGACCAGGTGTAATGTATGACGGCTGCTCCAAAAGTAATGCCTCCTATTTTATGATGTCGGCCCATGACACTAGAGGCAGATACTGGGGGTATGGCAGTAGAGGTTGAGCCTTCCCACCAATATTCTATTACATGTTGTCGCTATGTGACAGATGGCAGCAGAGGGGCAGTCTGACAAGATGGTGTCTAATATGAAAGTGTATATGAAATAAATGTGAGAAATGGAATTCTTCCATGTGGGGAAAAAATTGCAGCCACCGACATTCATCAAGGCTTGCTGAACGTTTCTGGAGACCAAACAGTGGATGTTGTGAGCATAGTGAGGCAGTGGGTAATACATTTCAATAGCAGTGACAGTGGGTCACCTCTCCTGGTGTAGATTGTTATGAGTACAGCATGCAGGCTCTTGTTCATTGCTGGTGAAAATGCACAGCTAATGGTGGTGACTGTGTTGAAGAAAGTGTTTTGTAGCTGAGAGTTTGCTCTATTAAACATTATTATTGTGCTCTATTTGTTGTAGTTTCCATGGAAATAAATAGGAGACACTACTTTCTGAGAAACCTACATATATGAAATCTTACTACATTCCTGTGGGGGGGGAAGAAAAAAAAAAAAAGGTAAAACACAATCCGTATTTTAAATCTGAATTGCTATTCTACTCTTAAAACGAACCTGTAACTGAACCCACGGGAGGTGATGTCTTTTGCTAAAGTATAAGTGCAGAGCACAATATTCTGCGTCCTCCTATGTGCGGAGCAGCTCTCACTCAAGCAGCTAACTGAAATCAACAGGACCGCTTGTGCGTGCAAGCGCTGTTCGGCAGCAGGGCTGATGACAGCCTTCAGCGCTTCTGGCCGGAAGACGTACCAGTGTGCACTCGCAGCACCGCTTAAAAACCATCTATTTTAAAACTTCTTCCTCGTGTGAAAGCCAACTCATCTTCAGGCAGCAGCTGTGCAGCAGCAAGCCGAGATAAAGAGGCCAAGTTCGCAGCGCACATGGGACAGCGCGGACAGGCAGGCGGCGAGCTCCTTCCTGCCCGGCGCTGCAGCAGCAGGCTGCGCTGGTGGGTGGCTGCTGGGTGCCAGTGACGGAAGGCAGCTGCGTGTGCTGGCAGGAGCCGGGGAGCCGGCGGGCGGTGCTGCTGCGTTTCTGACGCGTTTCCTTGCTTTCGCTGCATGTTGGATTTTTAACTCGCTGTATTTCTGCAGCGCTACCGTTCTCCGCTCGCCTGTGAGGGATCACAGACGCACGCGCCGGGCGCTTTATTACGCAGATCCCTACCATCTAATTGGCAGCGTCTTTTTCATCCCAGTTCGCTTCTTTCCGAACGGCCCTCCCGTTTCCTGAGAACAACTCCGTGCTGAAAGCCACCAGGCGCCGACAAGACACCGAGCACCGACGCCCACGCGGCACCGACGCCCCCCGCCCCATCTCAACCCGCGGCCGCCCCCTGCGCCGCACAGCGCATGCGCGCCCCGCCCCGCGCACGCGCAGTACACTCGCAGCGCGTGGCCTGCTGCTTCTCCTCGGCGAGTGCGCTGGCGTGTCGGCCTTTCCGTCCCGCAGCTCGCACCGCGGCCCTGAGCCCCCGCGGCGAGCGCGGGCTGCGCGGCAGGGCTGTGGGAGTGCTCAGTCTCCTCTGCCCCGCTTTTTTTTTTTTTTTTTTTTTTGGTTTTGCCCCGTCTCCCTTTTTCACGCTTTTCCCGCGGCGCGCTGCCTGGCTGCAGGTTTGTTTGTAACGTGAGGCGCTGCGATGCCCCGCCCCGCCTGCCTCTTCCTCACGGCAACGCCGCGCCTCCTCCACGCCCATTGGCTGTCTCCTCCCTCCGTCCCTCCCCCGGCTGCCTGCCACGCCCCTCCTGCCCCATTGGCTCCTTCCTCTCTATCATTTGCATAGTTGCCATCGCGCCAATCAGCGCCAGCTAGCTGCTTAACATGCAAGAAGCAGGCCAATCAGCGCGCGAGGGGGCCGGGCCACCACGTGCTGTTGCTAAGCTTCGGCTTCTAAATTGTTACTATAGTGGCCAGCCAATGGGAGGCGAGATGGGGATCTGTCAACATTCCCTGCCCCAGCCAGAGGAAAAGGGAGGGGGGCTCTGTCCGCCGGTTGGCCCCATGGAGGGGCCTCGTCCCGCCCCCTCACTGAACCCCGTTTTCCTATTGGCCGCGAGGGCTGCCCGTCGGCTGTGTGTCAAATGTAGGTTGAGAGAGGTGCCTTATAACTGGGGACTTGGAAGTCCCCCGCGCGTGAACTCGGCGCGGGGCGCGGCGCGCAGCGGAGTGGCCGGGTGCGGGGGGCTCGGCTCGGCTCGGCTCGGCATAGCTCGTCTCGGCTTAGCTTAGCTCGGCTCGGTTCGGCTCTGCCCTCTTCTCACACGCAGCCATGGAGTTGAACTCTCTGTTAATTCTCCTGGAGGCGGCCGAGTACTTGGAGAGAAGAGACCGAGGTACTGGGCGCCGCGAGCCGCTCTCCCTTTGTTGTGAGGCCGGGCCCCGCGCCCCACCTGCCCCGGGGCCGCCGCGCGGGGGGCACGGCGCTCGCCTTTCCGCTTTATTCCCTATTTTTTTTACTTTTTTTTTTTTTTTGGTCGGAAAGCATCAGCACAAAATACAAACTGCTTTTGGAATAGAGCAAACCGTTCTGAATGTAGATCATTTTTTTTTTTTTTGGTCGTTATTTTTTTTTGTGGTTTTGACCCGCGTGGATGGGGGGGATCCTGCGGCGGTGGCACTTCGGGTGGCGTTGCGCTTTGTGCCCGCGCCGTGGCCTTTATTTGCGTGTGTGAGTGCGTGCGTGTCGCTGCTTTAAGAGATGCCGGAATGAAATCCCACCAAATCAACCGCAACAAATTCTGTTCTTTACCCCTAGCGTTCCTGCAAAGGAGGAAAAAAATGCATGGAAAAAATATATTGCCACTAATGCTGACTTTGTCCCTAGAAGCAGAACATGGCTATGCATCAGTGTTACCCTTCGATAGTGACTATTCCAGAAAGAAAACAAAGGCAGGCTCCATGGCCAGAAAGTCCCCGAATAACAGGTAACCGACGCAGCGCATCCCCACAGTGCTTGTCCCGTGTCCCATCGATCCAAACAGCAGCGAACCCCGTGGCTCGGCTCCCCCATCCCGGGAGTCGCCATTTTTCCCTGGATGGGCTTGGCTCTGTTTTGATCTCTCATATAAACACTGCCACGCGTACACCATCTCCTCCCGGCCGGCCGCCCCCACGGCTCTGCTCTGCTCCGCGCTCGCTGCCGGCGCCTTCCCCGGGCCCCACGCAGCCCTTTCTTTGCATGGCACTAATTCAACACCCCCCTCCCCCCCNTTTATAACCTTCCCCCCGTGGGGCCTCAGGATCACCGCGTGCACGGGACGGTCCCAGCCCCGTGCTTGAACTTCTCCCATAGGTACACGGCAAGGAGGTGCCGGAGCGAGCTTGACCCAGTGCTGGAGCGCGGCCAACGCGTGCCACTGTCACACCGCGTGGCCCGTCGTGGCCGTCGCCTGCCTTGTTGTGCCGTCGCCTGTTGTTTTTTTTCCCCGCAGCGCTACCTGTGCTGCGATGGCATTAGCGGAGGGCGGCTGCGCGCAGGCTCTCTGGAGCTTTGTTTGCTGCTCCGGCAGTGGCTGTGTACGTGCAGGAGGCTGTCTTACAGGGACAGTGCCGGCCCCCGCCTGGGAACTCCTCCAGCCCTCGCTGTGCTGCTCCGCTCCGCTCTGCTCGGCTCTTCCAGGCTGCTCCAGAGTCGCTGTGCCCGGCTGGGCCTGGCCCCACCGCCGGTTCCGCTGGGCACGGTGCTTCCTCTGGAATAGCCTAACGTGAACTCGGCTCGCACGTGACTTGTTTTGCAAAGCGGCCGTGAGCTCGGTGGGCCCGCACCGCTCTCGCTCCCCCAGCAGGGATACTGCAGGGTGCCCGAGGTGCAGACTGAAATCAAAAGCTGGCAGCTGGCTCCCTGGGAAGGCAGAGCCGATGCCCGGCTCCTGCCCGCCGCAGCTGAGCAGTGCCTCTCAGAGAGCTGCTGGGGAAGCTGCTTGTTCCCTGTCCCCCGCTGTAAGTCAGGCACACGCTGCTGCGTTCTCGCTGCAGCACTCAGGTGTGGTTTTTGGGTTTAGTTGAATTCTTTGTCTCATTTTGGAGTACGGAGGTGTCAGTTCATTTCAGAGAGTCATCAGGAGTGGGAGATGTTTCCTGAGACTGTGCTCCTGGAGATTTCTAGCTATTTACTCACAAAGTATGCTGGCTGCCTTTTGAAACAAATTCATGGCGAATCTAAGCAGGGCTCCTAGGATTTCCCACTGCAAAGCGCTCGTTGCATCTTACGGACTTCTTCTGTCTCCTGTGTTTGGAAAGCTGTGTTACTTAGAGAGCTATTATTCCATCATTTCCTTTCTTAGGTCTCTTGTCATCCCTGCAAAATAGTTATTTGTCTGAACCGTAAGCTGCTTTCCGGAGTTTTTAGGAGAGGATTTGTAACCTATCAAGTACAGCAGAATTAAAAGATTTCTGGTCACAGATTTGCTGGTGTTGCAGAAGCTGAGGCATGCATGCCTGCTTGCAGTTACCATCCTGCATCCTCTGTTTACCTGCTCGGACTTTTGTTCTGATCCTCACCATGCAGCAGTGCCAGCCTCCAACATGCAATCCTGTGACATGCCACCTACACATTTCCTTGCGCTTTCTTTCCTCCTCACTGCAGTGATTAGATCAGCAATGAGTTTTGTGTTATGGGACAAGGTGGTGCTTCCCAAACTGAGCCCTGAGGCAGCCCCCCCAGGTTTGTCTTGCATGGCGTGGATGCTGTCAGGTTGTGAGTGGAGACGCATTGCTGAAATGCAGCACCCTGCTGTGTTAGGAGCTGTGTGGGCACCTCTGCATCGTACCTCCTGCTGCCATCCACACTTTGAGCTATTGCTGCTCAGCTTTGCCCCTGAGCTTGAATTCCAGGAGGAAGAATGATCTTTACATTAGAACATCCAGTCTGAGCCCCACGAAGTACACCAGCATCGCTGTTTATTATTATTATTTGGAGCTTATAGGCTGCAGGGTCTAAACCCCAGTCTAGAGTTTGGGTAATGCCACTAAGTCTCCCTAAGCAACTCGGAGATTACCAGGGGCAGACGACGGGCCAAAGTTCAGAGGATCTGGAGTGGTCGTGGTGGTGTGAAGCGCTGGGCAAAGCGTTTGTCGCTATTGTTCTACTTCAACCCTTTTCCAGGCTTGGAGCATCAGATTCAGGCAGGGTGCATATGTGTCTGAAGTTTATTCCTAACGATTGCGTTCTTCTTAGATACAAAAATACGTGCTTAAGGTTGGAGGGGAAGGAAAGGAGCAGAGAACTGCACGTTTCGAAACTGCAGGGGTTTGGTTGTTTTCGTCATCTGTTTTTATGTCCTGCTGCTTGCAGCATCCTCAGCTCCCTTTGTTTATACTGTCTGATCAGATTAAAAACCGATATGTATATATATATATATATATATGTTTGTTTTGCACGCTTCATGAGCTAAATATATTTATGTATATAAATATAAAAGCATGAAAAACATCTTCCTCCTCATTTTGGGAAAATGAGGAAAGGGGAGGAGGGGAGAAGTGTCAGCAGCAGGAGGCTGTGCCACGCACCGCTCTGCTCTGCAGTTCCTCCCGTTGTTGCCTGCCTGTGGGGGCTCGGAGCACCCCTGCAGCTGCTCCCGATTTTCTGGCTGTGGGTCTGGGGACTGGGGCAGAACAGCCTTGTTGTTGACCAAGGTGTTGCTTCCCCTGCCAAGATGGTGTCGTCATGGTACCCGGAGCATCCGGCCTCCTGCCGAGCAGGGTGCATCTTGGCTGGGATTCTTGGGAGCAGAATGGAAGGAAGGGTGCTGACCCTTGGGACAGGGCAATGCCAGCTTCCCCATGGGAATTAAATGACAGATTTGGGTTCATAGCAGGAAAAATAGGAGCATAACTGCATTTAATCAATCCAAATCTATAAGCCTACTGTCCGCTGCAGGAATTCCACATTTTTGCTTTGCCCACTGATACCTTTGGATCAAAACTGGAACTGTTCTTTAGCAGCTTGTTGCTCAGCAGGATATTTACAGGGTGGTCAGTGGCTAGCAGACATTTTTTAGCCATCTTCTTCACTTCTACATGAGAATTACCTGTTTTTATGTGATGTCTTCTGGCCACATTTCCTGCAGTGTGCTCATTTTTGTGTCCCATGAACCAGGCTGCTCCATTTTCTCTCTGATGGCCATTGCTGAGATTCGGACTTGTGCCTCTCCAATATTTCTGACCAAAATCCTCTGGCCAATGAAGCTGCGAGTTTGTTGTGCAAGGAGAACCTGAGATTTGAGAGAGGCAGAAGCCTGCAGTTGACTTTTGGGAGGAGGAAAGGTAAACCCAGGTCGCATCTTGTTACACAAATGCTTATCATGTACTTGACCGCAGGATAATAAATGTCTCCTCTTCACCGAGCAATAACTGTAGCTCCTAAAGCAGTGCAGTGCAGTCCGATAACTCTGGTTAATGTCTATCTAGAATTATAGGAAAGGCATAAAGCAAACAGCTGGGTTTAGCGGGCTTGTGCCTTAGAAATTTTAATGACAAACCTTCAGATGTCTCCCTGAGGTTGCTGTGAAATGGAGAGATAACGTGTGCAGCGTGCCAAGGAGGAGCACAACGCAGATTGGAAATGTGGTGACATTTGCTAGCAAAGCTCAGGTAGGAACCCAGCTTGGCCTGCAGGTAGCTGGATTTCTGTGTCCTGTCCTCGTGACACCCGAAAGCCTGAACGTTTCTGTGCTTATATTAATAAAAAGGGGGCAGAGGAGACAACAGGAACAGGCTTGGTGCTGCAATCCTGTATTCTCACCCTGAGTGAGGTGGATTTGCACTACCGTGCAGCTGGTGGCACAGTGTGGTACCAGCCCAGGGACAGCAGCGTTCCTGACCCAAAAGGGTCAGAAATAAGGTAAAATGAGAACCGAAATCAGTGCGTTGGATGCCAGTCCACTGAGGTCACGGTTACATTGACTCGTGGAGAAAGGAATTGGACGTCAGTGGTGCAGTGTTTGGCCTGCTCCTTTAGGAACTGCGTTACAGAAGGGGGGGCCATGAAAGCAAAATAAAGGCCCGTTCATAAATATGCCTTCTCTATCAAAATCAGTATTTTGGTCGGAGTGTTATATAAATAGGGCTATACTTTTTGCTGCACTCTGGTGAAGGGTTATATGTAAAAAGGGGTGAAAGCTTCATTTGGTGTTTCAAATAAAAACAGAGCTCCGTATCCTGGTTCCTCTGTTAGTGTTGGCTCACGGCGAGGGGCAGCACGTGCCCTGCAGAGCGAGTCCCTGGCTCTGCGCAGATGTCGCTCCATGCCCATGCGGCGTAGGGATCAGAGCTGACTTCTATTTTTCTGTTCTTTTTTATTTTGTGGAAGGCTGAGAAGAAAGCACTGAAGCAGGCTGTGGGGACGACGACTCTGCTTTCTGAATTCGATGGATCCCTCTGAGTCTGCTTTCCTAAAACTGTCAGCAGAGGGACAGCAATCAATATCCCTCAGCTTGTTTTTCACACTGATGCTTTTGGTCCTAATGTGATAAATCTTACCAACTGCTCCTTCCCCACTGATGAGCTGCGCTAAGCCTGCAGTGCCTGGAAGCTGCAGTGTTGGTGTCAGTGAGGGGAAACAAAATCATGGCCGTCATCTAGCAGCATGAACTTGAATCTGCAGGCTCAAGCTGTGTGTAAGGAAGTGCCCAGCCCAATCTGCAAGGCTGTGAGGAGAATGCAGAAGTTGTTTCTAGTGGATGAATTCCACACCAGCACACCGTAAGTGGTGTGTCCAGTTTAATACAACTTGGAAAGCTCCCCCAGAACAGTCAGTAAGGGGCATGTTGTGCGTGCACACAGGCTCCGTGTTACACTCCTCGTGCAGGGCAGTGTAGGTGGTGGGCTGCAGTATTTCCATGTGCGTCCCATGGCAGCTCAGGTGTGGACATAGGGTTCCCTTGCTTTATTGGCTCCTCTTCCATACCTTCCTTGGACAGTGCATTCACTAAGAAAACTGCTGCTTGGTTGTTAGCTGACTGCTTGCCATTTGCAGGATGGTGTTAGGGCTGTCCTGGGCCAACATCCCTGCAAACAGCTCAACACTGAGCAGCAGCACTCCTGGTCTCCTGGATCTATTACTTTGTTGATGATGGTTGTTGGTTTCTCTTTCCCATTTTCAGCTGAGGGTTTTTACTGACTCCTTTACCAGCGTTACCCCCAGGTCCCCGAAGTCATGTGTGGAGATGCAGAACCCAGCATAGTGGACTTAAGTTGGACATCAGAAGTCTTCCTTCTCTTGCAGCCACTTTAAGAAAGGCTCCACAGACCATTGGTCTGAAAACTGCAGCCATAGGCCTGGTTCTTCTATGTGAATATATATATGTTCTTCTATAAACATACATATCCATCTATCTTCTTATTCCCGGCCCCCTCCCTATATCAATGAAATAATAAAAGCTTTCATTCTGAAATTTGGTAGCACTTGGGGTGCAGGTTTGTGTGCAGATTAGTTCTTTTTCCTCACTAAGTTGCCTTACAAACATAAGCAGATGGATATTCATCTAATCATAGAGTGGCTTGGGTTGGAAGGGAGCCCAAGCATCACCAAGTTCCAACTCCCCTGCTGCAGACAGGGCCACCAACCTCCAGATCTGGTAGTAGACCAGGTTGTCCAAGGCCCCATTCAACCTGGTCTTGAACACCTCCAGGGACGGGGCATCCACAGCCCCTCTGGGCAGCCTGTGCCAGCACCTCACCACTCTGTCTGTAATGAACTTCCGCCTGACATGCAATCCAAACCTTCCCTCCTTGAGTTTATCACGTATTCTTGTGATGTTCTATAGTGTAGAAGAAGGAGGAAGTAAATAGTATTTAGAGGTTCACCTTTCCTCCCCCAAATGAAATGAACCAAACCAAATGAACAAAAAATAGTATGCTTTCTGATTAATCCTCCCAGAGTGCCTCTAGGCTATAGGGCATTTCATAGAATCATTAAGGTTGGAAAAGGCCACTAAGATCTCCAAGTCCAGCTGTCAACCCCATCCCCCCCATGCCCACTAACCCATGTCACTCAGTGTCTCATCTCCACATTTCTTGAATACCTCCAGGAACAGCGAATTCACCACCCCTTGGGCAGCCTGTTCCAATACCTCACCACTCTTGGAGAAGTGAGTTTTCCTAAATCAAAACTGAACCTCCCCTGTCACAATTTAAGGCTGTCTCCTCTTGTGCTATCACTGCTTACATGGGAGAAGAGGCTGACCTCCACCTCATTACAACCTCTTTTCAGACAGTTGTGGAGAGCGTTAAGTTCTCCCCTGAGCCTTCTCTTCTCCACAGGCTGCTCTGCAGATGGAACAATGGTCAGGTAGATGTCAGATCTCCAGGTTTGGTTCCCAGGCTGTCCCCAAGGGTTCAGTGTTGCTCAGCTCCTGCTACTGCCAGTTCTCTCATGCTGCAGGTATCGAGGTGGGTTCTGCATCCCGAGAAGACAGGTGTTGGAGCAATTTGTTTTGGTTAATGGGAGTGCGGTCCTGAGCTGGCCTGGCTGCATCTGCCAGTATTGCATCTCCTTCATGGTCCTTCATGACTGTCCCCGGCCTGCCCGGTCTTTGTGCAGAACGGTTCCAGAGTGAGTGAGTGTTTTCTGTGTGTTTTTTGTGAGCGCTGGCTGGTTGGGCATGGTGTTCCTTGCTTCTTGTGGAGCAAAAGCTTGGTCTATCTCCATGTATATGGGAATAGGGACCTCACTAGGGGTCAAATGGCAAGGACATTAAAATGTGATAACCCCAGTCCAACTAGTTATGCCAACATAGCACAGAGTATCTTTATAAACCATTCTCAGTCTCACTGTATCGGTCAGGAGCGCTTGTGTGGCATTAGAGGAATACCTGTACTATCTGGATGTGGCTCGCTTGATGTAACAAGTCGTAAAAATATTCCATAGGCTATTCTGCAAATGATAGCAGGTAATGGCTGCTTAGTTGATGTCTCAGTAGCAACACTGGGACGCTTTCAATCAAAAGCGGATCAGCATCAGTGCTGAACCTTGTGTGTGTCCGGGTTTTCCTTAGCCCACAGAGGGCTGTTCACTTAATTCATTGTGGGATCAGTAGCTGTGCCGGCCTGAAATAAATTGCTTGTGGCTTTCTTCAATGGCTATTCCTTTGCATGAGCTCTTTCTCTTTTCCTCTCTGAGGCCAGAGAGATAATGTTCATGGTGCTGCTCTCATCAAGGTACTCTGGGTGCATGTGGGCACAGACAGAGCAGTTCCTGCTGCATAGGGCACACGTTGGTCGGGGAAACATTGCCCCTGATATGTCCACACACACCCCATAGTGATCCTTACGTTCTGCACATGGTGCTGCTTGGACAGAAGTAAGACTCCAGGAAGTCGCTGGGTTCAAAGTGGTGACAGTAACTTTGTTTTGGGAATGTCTTCAGTCTGGGCTGTATAAATAAATAAAATCGGTATTTCCAGCTGAATCAATTGGAAAAAAAAACAAATCCCCAAGAAGTTAGGGCCGCCTTCTGGTGGCAGAAACCTGAGGCATCAGTTGGGGGGAAAAATGAATCTGAAAGCCTATTAGTTTGGAAGAGAATAGCATAGTGGCATGGCCAGCTCAGGGACTGGGTTTTTTCTTCTGTTTGCAGGCTCCGAAGAATTCAGAGGGTTCCTCTGTTTTGCCACTGAGATGTCAACAGCAGTGCTCAGCTGCTGATTTCTCCCTCTGCTTCTCCTTGGCTCGAACACCAGCTTGCAGGGTGCTTTTCCCCTTATCATCACCACTCAGATCTCCTAACGCTTCTGCCCCCTCACAGCTTTTCTTTGCAGATAAGAATCTCGTGGGCTGCTTTTAATACGAACCTGATCATTTTTTTTTCATATCCAATCCACTCTCGGAATCTATTGAAAACTTTATTAATGCAAATTTATTATAATTCCCCCCAACCCACCGTTTACTCATGGAAATTAACTTGGTACCTTGAAATATTTAAGAGATGTAAAAGTGATTTGAAAGCAAAGCTGTTTCATAATACATAGAAGTATGTATTTTAGAGAGCTCTTATGCAGGTGTTGGTTTTTAAATGTTTGAAATCCTGGTATTTATCCTGTTCTCTAATATTACTTCTCTCTTTTTGATAGGTCCTCACACAACGAACTAGAAAAACATAGGTAAGTCCCATGAAAAAAGCAAATTGAAGGATGTGTGGCTGATGTCAGAGTGATTGTGCTTAGTTCAGAATATTTGGGTTGAAATCTTTTCGTTCTGCACCAAATCATTTAAGTGTTGTTTTTTACCAACTAAAATCTAATAGATACCGTGTTGCTTTTTTGTTGCTGTTGGTTTTTTTTGTGTGTTGTTCAGTGTGCTATTTTTGAATCACCTCTGCTAATTAGCTTTTGCCGAATTAAAGCTGTAACTGGTTAACTGTACTGTTACTAATAATCCAACTGCAGCAACTATTTGCTGGAGGTATATTGTGATTAAGGCGGATTATTTAGGTGGAACAATATGTCACACAGGAGTATTTATTGTTTTAAAAGCACGTCTCAAGTGCAGTTAATTTCAATCTTGCGACTTGCATTGCATGTTGGTACCTACAGAGACGTTTTCCCCCTTGCTCTGCCTCCTTGCTGGTACAGAGCTGCAGGTGGGTTCCTGAGCTGCAGCCTCGAGGTGGGGCAATCGATGCTGAGAAACTCTGCAGTTACTGTGAGAATTCATTAGACCCCAAAGACGTGGTTTGTAAAGGCCCCATATTTGTGCAGTTCTGGAAACTGTTGTGCTTTGCCGGGGTTTGCTTGCAGCTGGGGCCTGGCTGCAGCGTGCTGTAGGTGCCCGGCCCCGCGCTGCGGGATCACTGCTTTGCGTGAACCACGCAGGAGAACCTCTGGGGTCATTTTAATCCAGATCCTTTGGGATGCTTTTGTCCTTCTTCAGTAGTTTGTGGTATTTTGGGTTTCACGGATCAAAGAAGTGTGTGCGTGAGCGTGGATGAGCTACGCCTAGCTGCCTGCTTCTGAATATGTGAGAAGTGGCTGATGGCTGGTTTTGATGGCGCTGCCAGACTGAGCTTACTGGAGGTGTTCTCACGTTTTTTCTCTTTTTTTTCAATCTGTTCTGTGGCCGCAGTGATGTAGCAGCTCGGCCATCACTTCCCTCACATGCCAACACGCTTTCCTGTAGTTTAATTGTAATATGAGTAAATGTGGCCCTGCCTAATGGCCACGTGGTTATCCTGGGGATGGGAGGAACTGGGGCGGCTCAGGCCTGGGCTGCAGAGGGCAGTGGCTCAAGCAGCGAGATCAGTCCTCAAGAAAAAAGCTTTGTGCAAAATTCTGCTATTTGGTCTCAATTCTTTTTGAAAACCCCAACTGCGCTTCCTTCTCACTCTCTTATTCTTTTCCCTCCTCTTTCCAGATACTCACTTCTGTTCCTCCTTTCCCCCTACTCTGCCATTACTGACTTGTCACCATCCAAAGTGCCCATCCCTCCCTTTTTCCCCGGTCATTTCTCCACCCTGAGCCTCCTCTTCCCCTTGCCACGCCACAGTGTGTTGCAGCAGCACAGCACCACTTGCAGCAGATGCAGGCACAGGAGTGGGATCTGCTCCTTGTTCAAGTTCTGTTCTTGCTTTCAGTTCTGCATCATATCTCTGTAGTGGTGCACTGGGTAGTATTTGTCATGTTAGGTCTCCTTTCTCTGCCATCTCAAGGTCAAAATAGGTGAACTGCAAGGTGTGCTTGTGGTTACACAACTAACACTTGTAGCTGCTTTGGCTTGCTGCACCTCCTCAGGTCTCGCTGCACTTGAAGCCAGATCTTATTATTCCTGGTGATTTTATTATTACTGGTGATCGGTATGAGTGGCAAATCAGTGCAAGTGCCCTGCATGTGCAAACCGGTGTTCCCAAAGCACACGAGATGTGCCTGATTCTAGTTACCTAATGGGTTGGCATGAAGGACTCTTGTAAAATCTGTTTTTTAACAGCCCCCTCCTCCAGCACAGTGGGTTTATGAGCTGATAATACCGACCGTACTGTTCTTTGCTCTGCTTTACTAAAATGGCATTAAAATCCATCAGGCTTCTTGTAAACTTTAATGGCTCCCAGCCGTGGCGAGGCCCTGGGGCAGCAGCGGCTGCTCTCCTCCCGTGCTCCCAGGAGCCAAAATGCCACGCGGCCGCTCCGTGGTGCGCTGCGCTGCGCTGCTCTGCGTCCCGCGGTCGCGTGGCACACGTGGGGCTTTATCTCCGACTTTGACGTCAGTGGGAAGGGCAGCGCTTGCTCTCTGCGTGTGTTACTGTGCTGGGTTGGTTTTTGGTAGGCTCTTGAGGGGGGATGCTGAGAGGAAGGCAAATGGAAACAGGGAGATAATTCCAGCAAAAAGTCTTCTTGTAGGATAGACTTGAGACCAAAACTATAGTAACGCGTTTGTCAGTTGTTCAGGCATCAAATTGCTTTCTCTCTGACACAAGTCTCAGTAGGATGCCCTGCTCAGAACTTGAATGTGGTCCGTCCTGGTGAAACTCCGTAAGGACTCATCCATCTGATGGCTTTCCCCTCTCTGGTGCCATATGCTTAAGGGTCGCACCTCAGGGCCATGAAACAGCAAACCCCCAAATAAAAAGCAGGAGGGAAAGAAATCTGTCCTAAGGACTGGTGATGTTCTAGAAGAGATTGTAATAGCTGAAGGTGTGTCAGTCAGAATGGGGCTCAAAAGTAACTAGTTCCTAATGATACAGTGAAAAATATACAATAATATACATGTATATATTGTTTGTTAGTGTTTCTAGAGCTTTGTATCCGTAGGCTTTCACTGAGCAGCCTAAATAGCAAGTGCATTGGTACTCACAACTTCTTGCAAGGAAATTTTGAACTGGCCCTAATCTGACACCTGTACAGACGAATTCAGCTTTCACAGTGTGAAAACCAAGAATCCACAAGAGATTCGAATGCCTTAACCTCATTCCCTTGCATTACTTTAAGCTAGTTCTGTACTACAGCGTGAAAAAGCAAGGTATATCCTTCTCAGGACTGCGCTGGGATCTGAGTACGGTACAAAGGTGGTGCGTCACCTGCTCCTTGTGCTGGACTCAGCCCTGCTCCTGGTGCAGTGCTACAGGAGAAAGTGGTCTCACAACAGCACATCCCTTCTGCAAAGCACGTGGAGCCCTGGGCAGCCGTATCAGGGCCGGCCCTCCAGGGAGTTTCGCTCCTTTTGCCTGGCTGTGTGGAGCTCTGTGAGGTTGAGATCTCGCCCTTTGGATGGCAAAGCCTTTGAAAGTGGAACAATTTTAAAGTGCAGCTTTGAAGAGTTAGTGGGGAAATGAAGAAAAAGCTTTGAAATGGGCAGGGCACGTGTTGCTGTTCCCAACTTGTAAGCTGCGCAAGTGCTTTGGCTTGATTTAGGCAGACAGTTATCTCCTGCCTCTGCCAGGTCACTTGGATTTTTCCCCGTGGGTTTTATTTGTTTGTTAATCAAGAATGGGGGAAGGAGTGGATCAGCAGCAGTAAAACTTGTCCTTTGCTCATTCCTCAAACCAGTAAACCCCTGTGAGGCACGAGGGAATATAGCTAAGAGGGAGCTGCACAATGTTTCTGAGCAAATGGACCGCAGGTCTCTGACAGGCAGTGCCCAGCCCTGCAGCATCCCTGCAAGCACTCTGCTGGAGGAATTGGCACTTCCCATCCCGGTGAGAAGCAGGCACGGGCCCTGGGAGAGGGCTGCTCTAGGGGCATCGCCCTGCTTCCCTAGGGATGTTGCTCTGAAAGGGGGAAGAGTACAGGCATTCAGCTGTGCTCTGGGTGTCATGTGGGACAAGAAGCAGTTTGCTTGAGCTCAGAACGTGCTGTTTCGTATTGCTACAAGCTGTGATGCTGCATAAACCTGGGTAGGTTGTGGGAGGGGGAGGCTGAAGGTGTTCCTGTGTGTGCTGAAGGTAATGAAGTCCTAAGTTGTGTGTCGGGCTTTGGGTAGTCCTTAAACCTAAAGTCTTGCCAGGCAAACATTGTTATATTGAGTCATCATGTGTATGAAACAGATATCTATATATAAATACAAGGTTTGATTAAATATGTATATATTTTAATGGAAGCACTATGACATACAGCATTAGCTGATAAATAAGAGTAGGTGCCTGTGAAGCTGAATTCTAATAGATCATCAGTTATATCGTGAAAGAAGTGCAGCTGAGCTTGCCAGGAGCACTGTCACAGTCATTGTTACATTAATTTCCCACGTAAAGGGTTACTTGGTGTTTGGAGAGTGCATAGTAGTCTTTAAATTCTGTCTGTGGTTCTCTGTGTTAGTAAATTGCAGGGTTAATAAAAAGTGTGCATTCACCAGTTGCTGATAAACTTAGAACTAAAAGGTCATTGAAATAACAGCACACCAAAACAATACTTCATGTTTATTTTTACTATGAGTTGCCTTTTCAAAACCCAAATTACCATCGCAGTTAGTACTGCTGTGCCGCATAGAGATCTAACTGCATTGATCCATCACATTTAAAGGTTACAGTGCAGCTCAGGAAATCCCCCAAGGGTCTGCTGGAAACCAAGGACATAGGATGCTTCCATGGAAGGATGACCCACGTGTGTCCTCCTGCTGGGCTTCATCATGAGTGCAGCCCAGCCTGGCTGCTGCCCTGCACAGAAGGATCGAGGAGGCTTGCTGTTACTGCCAGTTCATTCTTCTGACCCAAGTGATTGTTGCAGACACACCCTGATGCCAGCTTCAGGACAGGGTGGAATCGCTTCTGCAAGTGGCAGTACTAATTTGCAGTACAGAACAGCACACTTCACTCCTTTGTCAGTTTAATGTTTCTCCTTAGCATCCAGATCTGGCTGCTATTGCCTAGAGATTGCTGAACTGGAAGGGTCTTGCTGACCTGGTACAGATACCGTTGTTATAATGGGTCCATAAAATCTGCTGCCATTGCTAGGACGTGTGCAGACTGCACGTAAACCATCCAGATAATATAGCTGGTACATGAGTCTTGGAAACCACGTTGTCCTACAAGCAGAGCAGAACTTCCACACTGTTACCCTTTTCTCATCAAGTGTAGGACTTTCTACACCCTCCTGTTGGTGTAAATGGTTTTCAGATGAATTGCAGTAAACATACCTTTGCACTGCTTAAGCAAGATGATGTTTAAGAGTCTGACTTGCCTCTCTGGGCAGGCAGGCACACGGCTCAGATACCTGCTCCCTCCTGGCTAGTTCTGCCTCTTGGAGGATCTTGAATGGCGTGGCCTCAGCCAGCTCAAACCCCTTCTTGCCTGTACTTTAACCTCAGGCTTCCAGCTGAGGAGCAAAGCATATGTTGGGGTTTGTGTCTTAAAATGCCTTAAGAAGTATTTTGTGGAGCTTGTTGAGCAAAGTCATTAAAACACCGAACCCACAGAACTGAAAGCTTAATCCTGTGGTTTTGTTGAACTGTCCCCTATTTCTGTCTGATGAATCCATGGAATCAATGAAATCAGAATGTTCAGAGCTTTGCACCACTCTGTTCTTTTCTCACCTTTCCCTATCCTCAGGTATTCAGCAGATGTCAGACCTGTGGCTTGCCGTGCAGGACGTGCTGCAGTAGCCATTGTAAATTCCATTGTGCTGAAGTGTTGTCTTTTCAGTGCCCACAGCACCATGACACTGGCCATGCACTCCCAACAAAAGTCTTTTCCCACCTAGATTGCTGTTCTGGGAAGCAGGGGTGCATTAATCAGGTGAAGGTTAGGAATTAATCTGCAAAGAGTGTTGTATTACAGATGTCACAGATACACACATCCTCATGCTTTGGACAAAGCTTTTACTTAGTGATGAAAAATGGACTGAAATACTCTCTTAACTAAATTGTCATGTCATTTTTTCCCGCTGAGCTGCAGGGCCTCAGTACGGGTTCAGGCTCTGAGTGCCATGCGCTTCCTGGCCGGACTGACAGTGAGCAGATGGAAGATGACTGTGAAATCCAGTGCATGCCTTTTTTCCTCTCTGCCTCTCATGGGCTATGTGGAAGGTGGCTCATGCTCTCAGCATCTGCTAATTGAGCGGACCAGTTCTTAGCCACCGTGGTAGGAAAAGTGGGTTGCTCTTGTACAAACCAGAGGTCAGTGGGCACCCTCAACCATACAGACAGCAGCTTGGTGCTTACCCTCTGCAAACAGGGGAAGAGATGCTTGCTGGTGGCTGCTCTGTTAATTGGAGAAGGAAGAGATTTGCTGAATTAGATACAGAAAAAAACAATCATAGACTCACAGAATGGATCAGGTTGGAAGGGACCTTAAAGATCACCTACTTCCAAACTCCTGCCGTGGGCTGGCTGCCACCAGGATAAGGCTGCCCAGGGCTCCATTCAGCCTGGCCTTGAGCACCTCCAGGGATGGGACATCCACAACTTCTCTGGGCAACCTGTGCAAGTGCGATTTGTTTTTTAGGCTTAGTAAGTAAGGTGGATCTTGATTATTTATTTTTTAATGAATTTAGTCAGCTAGTGGGCTTTAAGGAGCTGGTCTCTGAAGCTAGACCTGTATAACAGAATGGGAATCCTTGACTGAATCCAATCTGACATCTCTGTGGAAGCCCTCAGATGAGCAGTGGGAGCACTGATGCCTACCACGGTGTGCAGAGCTCACGAACACTCTTGCAGGTCAGCAGCATGGCTCTGCTTTTTAAGTCCAGATGGGCTCTGAGCTCAGGACTTGCACCAGATTTGAGGAGAGTTAATTAATGTCTCCCAGGCAAGACTTGCACCACATTTGCAGGAGAGCAGACTAATGTCTCCCAGACACGTTCTGAGCACAAAGTGTGTGGTGACCCAGTGTCCCTGGTCAGAGTTGACACTGCGGGACCAGCTTAGCCTGCAGGAGGTGATGCTCTTCTGTGGGTTTCTTGTTCCATCCTCTCCTCTGCATGCTGTGTCGGCACCTCCAGCTCTATTTTAGACCCCTTTCCATGGGATGTTTACACTGTTGGAGCGCTGAGTACAGTGTGGCCTGGTCCCAAATTGAAAGCGGTGCTTTCCGAATGGAGCAGCACACACTTTCCTGTTGCAGATCATGCCGCCTTCCCCTCTTGGTCTCTGTTGGCAGACACTTGGGCGTAACAGCCCATGGCTTAGATTAACTGCGCAGAATTCCTTCACAGATCAATTAATTCCCAGTCTGTTTCTCTCCTCAGCACACGTGGTAGTACAGCATGCCATGGAGCATGCAGCTGTGGTTCTGGAAACTCTGCTCAGCCATTGGATCATAACCGTAAAAAAAGCATAATGCTCTTCCTTCACAGCAGTTTAATTTGAGCCTTTTTTGAAAAACAAACAAACAAACAAACACCAAAAGCCCCACACATGTGATCTGGTTAAGATTGACTTTTCTTGTCCTAAAAAGTGCATCTCACGAGAACGGATGAGATTTTCCCTTTTTCGTCTCTCTTTGCCTATTTTTGGAAGGAGGGGGTTGTTCTGGGGTTTCGTGGAGCGCTGTGTTCTGAGATGGAAACTGCACACACGGAGCTGCGTGCATCCTGCCTGATCAGAGCAGGGTGGCTCAGTGGCTAGTTTTACTCGTTAAGCCTAGCTTATGTTACACAACTTTTTTCTATATAAATTAGCGTAACTAATTATGTAGCGTGTGGAGATCGACGTAGCTGATTAGGAAGAGGTGTGGGCTTGGATGCATGTACATGAGATCATCTGTTGCAATGTTTCTAACTTTAATAACTCTAGTCACAGGCTGCCTGCCCTAATTAAGAAAACCCGAGTTAAGCTTTTACCTTTTAGCAAGAAAGCAGAAGGTTCAGAAGAAAGATCACCTCTGAGTGCAGTGAAAAGTCCCTAAAAGCCTGGAGAAGTGCTTGAGTCTTGGCCTCCCAACAGGCACCTTGGGATTTACACCTAACAAATTTACCTGCCCTTGTTTTGTGGATGTTCCCGTTTAGGTAACTGAATGAAGATACAGGATGCTAAATGAGGGGCCGGCCTTGGCATGTAGTTGCTGTCAGAACTCAGCAGTTGCTATTAAAGTCAGGAGGATGGTCAGTGTTTGGAGGTATCAGTTGTCCAGACACTGTGTGTCGAACATACCACAGTAGCTGGTATTTACAAAGCACGAAGGTGGCAAACCCTCTAATTCCCCTAAGAAAGCTGCCTTCATCCCGAAAGGCAAGTGCTGTTGTGTTGACTGCTGAAATGAACAGCGTGGGTGGGGCAAATAATTTCTCGCAGGGAAATTTGGGAGCTGGTTGTGTATGTTTGGCTAGAAGCGCCTATTGGGTTTAGGTGCTAACAGGTATTTGAAATAGGCTGTCAGGTGTCTTGGTTCCCATTGCATGGATTTACATACTCATATGGCAAGCTGGTCCAAGCTTGAAGTTTTTTCTATTACCAGATAATTTCAGAGCACCGCTTTAAAGAAATTGGGGCTGAATCTTGTGAGGAAGGAAGAAGCAGGAAAGGGGGAGAGTTGGGAAGAGCCACTCCATACCTTGCCATCTCAAAATGGATCGCTTTCATATTCTGCACAACTGCACCCGGTCTGGCACGGAGACAGTCAGCTTTGTGGCATTCAATGGAAAATGAAATAGAACGGAAATTATATTATAAACAAGGCACTACATGTGCTGTGGCAGGCTACATCTAAGCTTCAGGCAGGGCTATCAGATATCTGCAACTCTGCACTGTCCCATGACACCAGATTGGGTCATTGTTTTGGGGTAGAAATATTACAAAGTGTTGCTGACCTTTGAATTCATTGTAGTCTTGGAATAGACCATATTTAATTACAGCTGTTGTATTTAATTCTTCCCCTATATTTGTTTATGTATGCATCTACACTCTGTCTTTTCTATCCACTTGTAATTACAAGGTTTCAGTGGCAGAGTTTGGGAGGTTCATCAGGACGTTTGGAGACGTGTGTTCTTAATTAGTTCAGGGTTATTTCTTTTGTTCTTCTCCTTTGGTGTTTTCACTCAGGACCGGATCCAGTCTTGGGCTGGCTAGAGCAGGCACCCTGCTGTCTCTGGCAGGGACAAGAAGCACCCAGCTGCCTTGCTGGAGGCATCTCAGGTATCTACACTAATAAAGACAGCAAAACCCACCACATCCTTCCCCTAAAAGCCAATTAACTTTGCTCATGCACGCTCAAGCTGCCACCATTAGCTACTCTAGGATGGCCATGAAGCTTTGGTACATTCAGGTTGGACAGTAGGAAAAATTTCTTCTCAGAAAGATTGATGCATTGGAACAGGCTGCCCAGGGAGGTGGTGGACTCACTGTCCTCAGAGGTGTTCAAGAAAAGGGTAGAGGTGGCACTGAGGGACGTGGTCAGTGGGCACGGCGGGCACGGGTCGACAGTTGGACGAGATGATCTCGGAGGTCTTTTCCAACCTTAATGGTTCTATGATACAGGTGAGGAAGTATCAGCATGAGCAAAAATGGAAGTAAGAAGTAGCATTGAACACACATTTCTGGTACTTAAATTCCCAGTCAGAGCTTCCTACCTCTGTGACTGAGAAGGTGATTGATAGGAGCCTAAATGGAGATACGGTTGCTGTGACTCTAAATAGGTTTCAGAGGTGTGGCGTGAGTTGTAGTTTCTTGTGGTAGGTGTTCCATGCCTGTGATTCCGGGTGGAGTTCCTATGGCATCTGTCAGGCTAGAGGTGGCCTTTAGGGTTAAATTGGGCACCCGATGTTTCCTTTCCATTTGGATGTGGAGGTGCAGCAGACCGTTAAGTGACAGCCACAGGTATCTGGTATTCCAGGGACTCTGGCCTCACACTCTGCATTTACCTTCATGCAGGAAAAGGCTATTTAGTTCTTCTGTCTGCCACCCAAAGACCTCACACTCAGTGTGTGAAGCCAGTGCATGGTTTTAATTTAGCTAAAATAATTCAGCTTGACTTGCCTCTCGATTAATTTGTCATCATACAGCGATGTAAAAAAAATAAATCTTGAACGCATTTCTCCCTGCGTTTGACATGTTTGTAAAATAACTAGGTCTGCAGTGAGGTGTACCGTGAGGCAGGAGAAGCTTGCTGGGCCTTGTGTTGTGCTCCCTTCACTTGGTGCTGTGCTACGGCTCAGCTCCTCTGGGCCTCTCTGAGCACTGTACCCCCCACCCTTCCCTTTTTATTTATTTAATTTTTTTTTTTGAAGATCCTTCCTGTTGGCAGCTGTCCTGAGACATGATGTTCTTGCTTAGCATTCTGATGTGGGGAAACAGTCTGATAATTGAAGAACAACCCCCCGGTCGTAACAGAGCTTTTCCTCATTTTGGTAAATGCAGTTCTCTTCACCCTGTGCTCTGCAGTTCCTTGATGGTATTCCTTACTAGAGCATGGGGAAAGGCAGCAAATGGGAGCAGAACTGCAAACCTGTGGCAGGAGGCTTGGATTTGCTGAGCAGGAGGGAATATTGTGTTCCACTGCTGCCAAAGACCAAAGAGCATTGCCCTTGTGTACAGATGGAGTTGTAATCCGCACTTGGGGTTTCTGAGGGAGTGTGTATAAGTGTGTGTGCAGCTCGTGTCACTTCAAGTGGGAATTAAAGCCGCTCGATACTGGAATGGGCTGATCTTGCAGTGACACTTGCCTTACCTAATTTGGTCTATCACTGTTCAGAGGTAACAGGCAAACTCCAAATCTTAACTGTCCCTGCAGAGTAATTGAAGAAACACGAGTGCCAGTAAGACAGCTGGATTGGAGAGGTCTCATTTAGGAGGACCACTGTGTTTCAGTGTGTGCATTTTAATGCGTGAAGCGAACAAGCGTAAGGCTGGAGGAACAAAGCAGTTAATAAATCTAGTGAAAACATGGCTGATTATTTTTTGTAGACTCGATTTTCAGGTATGTACAAATGTATTTCCATCACTTGTGCGTTTCCCCACAAGGCACTGTTCGTCTGCCTGCGTTAGGTATGTGCAGCGTGACGCTGCCTGTTGTGCTGCGTGGCACCTCCCGCTACTGCTCAAAAGCGTTTGGGAGGTAAATGTTAAAAGATAATCAGTAGATAACAGAGCTAAAAATAGAAGACATCTGAAACAGAAATTCCTCTTCTGTAGGTGTAAGGATTACTCACACTTGTTTGACATTGAGTTTGAAGGTTTAAAATACAGAAAACTGTTCTCTGTAGATGAGCAAAACCTGAAGGTTACAATACTAAATCTAGGTTGAAATCACTCCTGTTTTATTTACAGAGGAAAAAACAAATCTCTGCAAGGGTGAAACCTTTCAGCAGTTACCATAATGATAGATTTCTGTTGCCTCAGACTCTTGCAAAGTCAGAGATTTTACTGCCTCTAGTCAGAGGATGGGGAATCCTATACGTGCGACTCTGAGGTGGTCACCATCCAGGAAAGACAAATGGTATCCAGCTGCTATTGTTTGCTTGTGATGCTTTTGGGAGTCCCTCTAGAGCTTGTAAATTCCGATTGACTTTTTCTGAGAAGCGCATCTCAAATTTCTGCATGCTTCAGTTACTTATCTCCGAGACTTGAGACTGTGAAGGGCTGTTAAACCCCGTGGCTGCCATTCACTACGAGCAGCTTAAAACAGCGTTGGGGCCCAGCTGCAGGGAGCAGCAGTGCGGGCACACGGGAGGAGGTGAGGGTGGTCAGATACCTGTCCTGAGGTCCTGAGGCTGAGCCTGGGGCTGTGCTTCCCCAGCGGCCACGGCTGGCACCCGGCAGAGCTACTGTGTCCTGCCTGCCCCTAGGCCTTGCTCACGCTGCTCAGTGCTGTGCACGGCTGCATGCTGCTCATCCTGTCCATAGAGGGAACGATCTGGTTGGAAAACAGGTGCTCCATTTGGATGTTGTCCTCTGTGGGGCTGGCCTGCAGGCACACGATGGAGCATGGCATTGGAGAGTGGATGGCAGTGTCACGTCTCACACACCTCCCTGACAGCTCGGAGTGGCAGGAGGAGGACTTGAGCGGGAGGAGATGGAGGAATTAGATGATAACAGGCACTAGCTGCACCATAGAGATTTTATGTCTTCTACTGGCCAGAATAAAACGTGGCTCTGGGACCCTCAGTGGTCTGTCTGCTACTACGAGAGATGCTCTGGCCTCCCCCACCCTCCAGCAGCAACCAGACTGCAGAGAGCTTTGGAAGTTTGCTAGTGGTTGCCCTGAGAGATGAAGGAACATTGATGTAGCCTGACGCTCTTAATCCAGCACAGGGAGAGGCTGGAGGGACAGGGAAAGGAGAAAGGGGAAGAGGGCAAGGTGGGCAGCAGGGCCTGCCAGGTATCCTCTTCTTTTCAGCCAGAGCCTCCTGCTCCCAAAGCAGCCAGGTTCACCTGTCCCCAGCTAGCCTCCTGCGTGCTGCTGCCAACACATGTGGCTGGCCAAAAATTTATACATCTGTGGTATTGCAGGTATTTCCTTCAACTTATGTTTGCCAAACGATGTAGGAATTGGCCTGGTACATGAATGTACTCCAAAACGTGAACGAGCTGCAACTTCTGGAAGGTAAAAAGCAAAGTTAAAGGCGTGGGGTCTTGGCTCAGCAAGAGGGCTGAAGTGGCACTAAGTGAAAGTAAACAGAATGCACTATGAATGCTGCAGTGTGCATCGGTGTAGAGGGAAATAGAGAACGTAAATATTTTTCAGAGTGAAAATGTGCAAGAAAACATTGAGGTGGGAAATGGTAAGCACTGTGACAGGCAGCAGATGTTTTCTTCTGTCTTCTGTGATGTAAAAGTTAGGACCAGCACCACGCATTTCTTACCGCTGCTCACATGAAAACTTGTGGATGGCCAAGTTTGGAGCAGCACAAGCTCTTACAACAGTAATGATTATAAGATACACTTGCAGACATTGCCTTTGTAGGGAAGTGATGTCCCTGTTCATTGCAGGGGAATTGGAGTAGATGATTTTTAAAGGTCCCTTCCAACTCAGATGATTCTGGGATTCTGTTCAGACACTACAGAAGTACCCAAAGACCAGTCTCGCCGCTAGAGCTGTCTGGACAGTTTCAGTTTAGACAAACAGAGACACAAAAGTATTCAGAACACTGAAAATGCAGGTGGAGCATTGAAACTCCGAGTACATGCTAAAGTAGGATGTTAGCATGTGCTGATTGTTGGGGTGTTGCATTGAAGTCCCTCTGATCAGGCACTCGCAGGTTTTTCCATCTGTTACCACTGGACCTTCCTGTGCTTCCACGCTGAATTTAGATGCAGAGGCCTGGGAGGGGGGGGTATTAGACAAAGGCAAACAAATATGATTGGGAACAAACCTATGAATCTTCATCTTCAGCACAGATTTCAGCATTGTGTTCTTAGTTCAAAGAAAAGTACATCTACAGAACGCTGATTTATTTGCTTGATTTATTTTTTCCTTGTATAATAAAAACCGAAGGAGTTTGCTGTAAGGGCACCACTGAATTTTCTGTTTTTGGCTCTGAGGCACTCAGCTGTGAGCAAATATTTCACACATCTCGAAGCAATCAGAATGTCCAAGTGCGGCACACTGGGTGCCTCGCCATGGTACAGTGCTTTAATACTAAGAGTTTTTCTTTCCTTTTCACTAAAGTAAATTTGTTGTGTAGATGAAGTAGCTTGTGCAGCTTGAATATGAGCCTCTATTGAAAAAATGGATATATATTTGAGGTGTCCTTTGTAGAGTGAAAAAAAGAGTATTGAAAGCGTTTCTGGCTGAAATAAATATGGAAAATATGGAAAAGACAGGATTTTATACATCAGCGGAGGGCTGTTATCTTCCATTGTATTTGATGTTTTTCTGATGATACTCTACGTTCTGTCTGGACCATTAATAGATTTCTTCATATAGGTTTCTTTAGAAACCTATTCTTCACATAGTTTTCTTCAGAGGCATTTTTCTATAGTGGAATTTCTGTGATTTCTTAAGATGGAAGTTGTAGATACAATCTCTCTAAATGCCTGTGTAAACAAATATATTTTAATTGGTACAGGATCATCTTTGGTAGCTTATAAAAAGCATTGCAGAGCTGTAAATAAATCATTCCTGACACTTGAGGAAAAGTGTTATCTTAAGGAGGAGTAAGGCAGGTGTGCCTGAATACCAGCTCCTGCTACGCAGTGGGGGTATAGAATTATGTGTGTGTCTACATTGTATGTATGGCCATGGTACCCAGGAATATGGAAAATAACATGAAAACATTTCGGTTTTAGCACCATAAAGCTATTTGTAGCAAAATTCTGTCACCACTCAGATGTGATTATGCATAAAATAAAAAGAGATGGAACTCTTCTAGGGAGCTTATAAGCAGGAGGGGGACAGACTCTTTAAACTAAAAGAGGAGCGATTTTGGTTAGATATTAGGGAGACTTTCTTTACTCAGAGGGTGGTGAGGTGCTGGCACAGGCTGCCCAGAGAGCTGTGGGTGCCCCATGCCTGGAGGCCGGGTTGGATGGGCCCTGGGCAGCCTGAGCTGGTGGGGGCACCCAGCCCACAGCAGGGGTTGGGGCTGGGTGGGCTGTGAGATTGGCATTTTTAGTGGCAATAGTGTTGACACTAGCTAGTGATAAGGATTTGAATAGTAATGCTGTCTGTATGCATCTGTATTCATTCACCCCATACAGGTGTTGGCTTTTCATAAATAAAACTGTGAAGAGTCTTCCTGTAAAAGCACAGTATTTTATGACTACAGTTAGCTAGCTCACTTCTGTATTTTATGCCGAGTTTCTTGTCTGGTGGGCAGATAAAATCACTTTTCTTGAGGAAGAAAACCCCACGGTTAGCTCACTGCAGGGGTCTCTGAGCTGGAGCTGTGGGCTCAGCCCAAACCCCTTTGATTCACGAAGTACGTGGAGGACGTCTGACTCCAGAAGTGAATTTTTGGTGCAGAGCTCCTTCTCGGACTTTATCCTAGGTACATTATTAATCCAGATTACTTAGTCATTATGCAACAATGAAAAATTTAGTAACTGCTCTATATTTAAACTTGTGTATATTAACTTCATTACACAGCACGGGACCAGGATAGGTTTAAATGTGGAAAAAAATGTGAAACACGAAAGGAGGAATTTGAAATGCTTCAGCCACTCTGTCTAGTTTGTAACAATTTTGCTTCTCCTAGATTCATTTCAAAAATTTTATTCACATTACCTGTAATAAGTTTATGCTTTCTGAAGTGGGGAGGTCGTATTAAAAACTGTGGGGGCTTTGCTTGTGAGGTAGGACAGGACTTGCCTTATGGCAGGCTCTGAGGCTGTCTGTTTCTTGGATTGAAACTGATGAAGTACGGAAATGATGATTTTTTAAAATTTTTGCATTTATTTCAAATATATCTGTTGTTCTCACTAGTGCAGCTTCTAATGATTGCATTTTCAATGTCATTTGAGTGTTTGATCTGTAGTGTCCTCTTATTTGCAAAACATCTCCAAGTAAGTATATTTAGCAATTGGTTTAAGAGTATGTCAGCCTCCTGTAGACACAACTAGTTTAGTAGACTAAATTTGAGACTTCTGAAATACAGACACATGTTCAGCCATGCAAGCATTTTTAGCACTGAAAACATCTTACAGAAGACACAGCTTGGGCCTTCTTGTGAGGCAGACATTGTTTCATGCCCATACGTGCTTTCAGATCCTTGCTGCCCAGCAGCTGGCAATGCTGCACACACCTCCCAGTAAGGCCAGGACAACTGGGTGTCCTGACTGGGCAATCTGCTGGTAGGGGTCAGTAGGTATGGAGCAGTCAGGGCTGTTCTGGGACTTCCCATGGGACATCAGGCTTTGCTGGTAGAGTCGGCCCTTCCTTATTGCAGCCAACATTGAGTCAACACAAGAATGTGTACATGTGAGAGAGTCACTCTTCTAACTTGGAGAGGCTGTGGACTGAGGTCTTGATGCACAAGGTGCACGTGTCAGGAATTTGACCTGTATCGCTTGAACTTTGTGCTCTTGTCTGTGACTGTTGAGAAATCATGGATGAGCGCTGCCATTTTGATGCTTCCCACAGGCAGTAAGCAGCACAGTGTCAACAGTGGGAACTGCTGTTGGTGTCTTCAAGTGCAGCCTGGAGGCCATGCCTGCCCCGTGCTTCCTGTCACAAATGCGTGGAAGGCTGTCGCCAGCTCTGTCCGTGTGGGTTTCCCCGCTGAGGTGGTGTGATACATGCACGCTTGGACATGGCAGCATTTTTCACTGCCACCCTGTAAGCTGTCATGAGTGTCCGTGCCGTTTAATTTCACTTAGGTCTGGCTGAGGCATGCCACGCAGAGGGTAAAGCAGCTTGCTTTGGACATGCATTGCCAAAGGGAAGCTTTTCCTTTCCTGTTGGCTTTGTGCAGATCAGTGGGTTAAACAGCAGACCCCAAATTAGGTCTCTTGATTTGTACTTGTGTGGTTTAGGAAATGTACCTTCACCGCCACCAGAGAGTTGTGCAGCTGCTGCCTGAGCAATAGCTTTTTGCATCTTGCTGCCTACTTTTTGACTGTCTGCAGGCTATTTCTATCTGCTGCGCTGTGTCTAAAAAAGCTACGGAGAGCTCCTGTGGAAAGACTGTAGGTGGATCAGGTCACTCCACAAACGTACAGCACCGTATTGGATAAGATTGGCAGTTTAAACTGCTTTTTTTTTTTTTGGCTGCTATATGAGTGCAATCTTGTGAGTCAAATACTACAGTTTTCCAAGCAATCTGATTTATACAATCACGGCAGCGTTGATTGGAAGGACCTCTGAAAGTCCATGGTTTTGTCAAGGTGAATCTTGAAAAACTTGTAGCAACAGCACTCGTGCAGCCTTTCTGGGCAACCTGTTCTGCTTGTGCACTGCCTTTGTAATAAATTCGTTTCCCAATGTCCATCCTGTACCTCACAGCCATTGCTTCTTATTTCGTTATTTGGCCTTACTGAGGAGTATTTTGTTCCCATTGCAACCACCCGTCAAGAAGTTGTAGGAATTTCTTGGAATTGTTGCCGTTTTCTTGGAATTAAGATTATCCAGTGCGAACAATAGGCTTTTTGTTCTTCTTTTTTTTTCCCCTCTGCAACGTAGCATTCCATTTCTTGGTGTACTAAAATATTTTTGCATCCAGAATTTCATACCTATGGGGGAGCTTCCTGACTGTTATTTAATAGATTATTTTAATGCAATTTTGAGATTGGTTAGAGTCAAAGATCCTAATATGCTTTTACGCAGCAGCCTGTCTGGGAGGAGCGGTAAACTCAAGCTCCTCCAACCAGCGTGGCTCCTGCCTTTCTGTGGAGTCTGTGCACTGCAGAGGGTGGCCTTCAAGTGAACTTCTCATAGATGTGCTGTGTGGGGGAAATCTCCAGCACTGCTGGGCATGGCATCCTGTCTGGGCATCTACGCTTGGTGCCTTCAGGTAGGCCTCGCATGTGGGCCTCTGGCCTGGCAGGTTCGTTTGGCTGAAGTACTTAACAAGTGTTGCCCACATGCTGCTTTCACAGGTTCAGAGCCAGTTCAGGGGAGTCCCAGTTGGTAGTCGTTATGGTGGCTGTCAACAAGTGATTGGCATTTCAGTGAAAGCAGTGGACCACCCACCTGCTGTAGGACAGTCGCTCCAGGGAAGCCTTGACTAAGGTGGAAGGGCTATAGCTCATTTTTATTAAGCATTAGTAGAGCTAGAATGTAGCGTTACAGGATGATGATGTACGCTCACTGATGAGGAAAAGACTGAAAATGCTCAGAGAGCTGTAGCACCTCTGCTATGAAGAAAGGCTGAGGGAGTTGGGCTTGTTCAGACTGGAGAATAGAAGGCTCCAGGGAGACCCTACTGTGGCTTTCCAGTACTTAAAGGGAGCTTATAAACAGACTGATTTTTTACACAATCTGATAGCGATAGAATCATAGAATTGTTAAGGTTGGAAAAGACCTCCAGTATCATCTAGTCCAGCTGTCACCCCATCCCCACCATGTCCACTGACCACGTCCCTCAGTGCCACCTCTACCCTTTTCTTGAACACCTCCAAGGACAGTGATTCCACCACCTCCCTGTGCAGCCTGTTCCACTGCCTCACCACTCTTTCTGAGAAGAAATTAGGAAGAATTTCTTTACTAAGAGGGTGGTGAGGCCCTGGCACAGGCTGCCCAGAGAGCTGTGTGTGCCCCATGCGTGGAGGTGCTCAAGGCCGGGTTGGATGGGCCCTGGGCAGCCTGAGCTGGTGGGGGAGCAACCAGCCCATGGTGAGGGGTGGGGACTGGGTGGGCTTTGAGTTCCCAATGCAGCCCATGCCATTTTGTGATTCTGTGATGGTTCCATGAAGTCTTGACCATCTGATATGTCTACGTCTTCAGGCAGAAAAGCACAAATGGTCGCTGAGGTGAGTCACCTGGCTTCTCTCTCTCTCGACACCTCACTCCTGCCACACAGCTCAGGCATGCAGATTTTAGATGGCTTGTTACAGATCCTTACCTTCTCGGGTAAATTCAGGAGCAACAATCAGGGGAATATTTCTGTGCATCCGCATGAGGGGGGAAAAGCATGTGCTTTTCTAGGCACCGGCTTACCCGCCTGACATCATGCGTGGTGTGGGCGAAGGTGTCGTGTTTTGGAACTGGAGCAGTGTAATTACTGCGCTGAGCCGCATTGCATGCACAGAGACTGTTCCCCAGCTCCTCTGGGACCAGGCAGCTTTTTGCTTATTTTCTAGGTGGAGTATGTGGCCTGATGTACAGATCACAAAGAGCTCAGGCTGTGATTACCTCTGTGGCTGCCTTCTGGGTGGCTCCCGATGGCTGAGGAGGAAAAGCTGTTGGTTCCCTGCAGTCAGGGAGAACTTAGTGCTGACTGATCCTGCATGTGACAGTTTATCTGCTGTCAAGTTGGAGTCCCTTGCTGCTGCTGTGATCTGTTACTGCAACATGCCAGCAATGTGTTCTTACATTCTTATAGGTTTTTTTTCCAAGATGCGCAAACTGAAAAACGTGGGGGTATTTACTCTAGTAACTGTGATGGGGTGGGGTTTCTGTGTTTGTAATCCAGGCCACTGATGATGCTCTTGTGCTACAATATGTGAGTTAGCCATATAAACATCCCTTATTTATGTAAAGACGTGAGTAAAAGAATCACAGAATCACAGAATTGTAGGGGTTGAAAGGGACCTCTTAGATTGTCGAGTCCAACCTCCCTGCAAAGCAGGCTCCCTAGAGCAGGCTGCACAGGCAGGCGTCCAGGCAGGTCTTGAATATCTCCAGAAAAGGAGACTCCACAACCTCTCTGGGCATCCTGTCCCAGTGCTCTGTCACCTTTACTGTGAAGAAGTTCCTTTGCACGTTGGTGCAGAACTTCCTATGCTCACGCTTAAGGCTGTTTCCCCTTGTCCTGTCCCCACAGACCTCTGAAAAGAGGTTGGCCATGTCTCTGACTCCCACACTTAAGATATTTATAAACATTCATCAGATCCCCTCTGAGTCTTCTTTTCTCAAGGCTGAACAGACTCAGTTTGCTCAGCCTTTCCTCACAGGGGAGGTGCTCCAGGCCCTCTATCATCTTTGTGGTCCTCCACTGGATTCTTTCCAGGAGATCCCTGTCTTTTTTGTACTGGGGAGTCCAGAACAGAATACAGTACTCCAGGTAAGGCCTGACCAGGGCAGAGTAGAGGGGGAGGGTCACCTCCCTCAACCTGCTGGCCACGCTCCTTTTAATATACCCCAGGATCCCATTGGCCTTCTTGTCCATCAGGGCACACTGCTGGTTCATGGCCAACCTGTTGTCTACCAGGACCCCCAGCTCCTTCTCCGCAGAGCTCCTCACCAGCAGGTCATGTCTCATCCTGTATTGATGACTGCAGTTATAAAAGAATGAAAGAAAAAGTCCCCTTTTTTATTAAAAAAAAAAAAAAAAGATGAAGTTAGAGTGGGTGTTTCAACATGGTGTGTTTATTACACTTAGTGCTGTCAGTTGTTAGTGTAGAGAATGTTATAAGGCATTATTATTTTTAATACTGAGCTCCTTTTAATTATTCTCATTGATCAGTTAAAATATTCTTATTAACTTCAGTCATATGCTCTTTGTGGCACTTCTGTAAAGTCCTGCTTTGCCTCATAACAGAAGAGCACTTCACCAAGGCACACAGCCTTGCCCACTGGGTGTATCTCTGCTCAATCCCCCAGCAGGTGCTAACGCAGTGCACTAAACCCTTATTTTGACCCTGCGGTAAGCAGACTTTCTTCAAGTAGTAACAGAGGCAGATAACTTGGGTATGTAGCTTGGCTTCCATTAATGTATTTCAAGATGAATATTAAGTAGACCTTAGATTAACAATTCTGTGTATTCGTTATAATACTTTTAATTACTGCAAGCAATCATTCTGTTCCGTATGCTTAACACTGTTCACCACGTGGGTACTCTTCTTGTCCTCTTTCTTGCCACGTCCTCCTTTATCCTCAGTCCCCACTTCTCTGTCAGCTGTCTAAATAGAGTTGCCTCCAAGTTGTGCCGGATGACGCAATGACTGTGTGCGTGCTTAGAGGCCAGTTAGAAAACAAAATGATGAATTGAATTCAGTGCCCGAAGCAAGATTTTAGTTAAAACACAGAAAAAAGACAGGTAGTTATTACAGGCTATAGAAACAAAGTTTTACCTTTGTTTTCTGTATTGCTCCCAGTAGTCCCTGGTGGTGGCACTTCATCCTGTGGATCTGTTGTGAAGCTCATTGTCCTGGCTTGGATCCACAGCCCCAGCGGTGCTTTGCATTCTGCTGGGGCTGTCCCCGCCCGTGGGGCTGTGCATGAAATAAAAGCATTTCGGTTGTTAGGTGTAGAGCCTTGAATTCAAACCAAACCCCAGGCCTACACAAAGAATATGGCATCTGTTCTCTCTTGAATCACACTTCCACCTATAATCTTTTTCTCCTAAATGACTTGAAGGAAGAATTAACAATTATACAGAAATGCTCTTTGAATTCGTACCTAATTCACTGCTAATTTATAGGCAGCCAGAACTACATGCCAGTGTGCAATCCTTACAGAACTGAATTTTCATTAGGTTTTATTTTGCTTTTTGCCCCCCATTTATTCTCAGGTTTTTACATTACAGTACTCATTCCAGCTACGATGTCATTTGCCATTCCGTGTATGCTGAATCCCCTCATGTTGCATTTCAGATACTGATGCTGAATTCTTGTTCTGAGTGTCCTGACCAGGAGCATTACATTTCCTGCACAGTTTGTTTCCTTCATGCAGCATATAGCAGATTGGAAACAGATAATTATTCATGTCACACTTGTGATCTGCTTCACTTATTATTAGTGCTGTGTGGGGGCTGTAGGCTTGCTCCACATCATTGCTTTGTTCAGTCTGGGCTGGTGGAAAGAAAATGGTACAGATGTTGCTCATGTAAGTGCTTCTGCATCTGTTTCCGTCGTGTAAAGCAGAAAGGTGCAACGTTCCTTGGTTCGCTGCTGCCTTGCTTTGGGCAGTTACGGTAGAATGGAGTGTTGTATTGCCAGCGCCTCCTTAAAGGAATACAAGAAGTTGGGAAACCAGCTAGCTGTAGAAATGCCACTTTGCTTATCCTCTTTTTTTACCAATGGATTTGATGCCATTAATACAGGAGAAGGTTGCTGGGAGAGGTAGTGGTATGACTTGAACGAGAGCGATGGACCAGATATTGCAGGATCTGCTTGGTGTTGCCCCAAGCGTTGTTCTGGCTCCTTCGTAGAGGGCCCTGTGTCAGTGCGTGGACAGGAGCAAAAAGGCTCTACGACGAGGGCTGAGATGCATAGCTGGAAGCAGCCGTGCCTTGCACAGCTGGAGCACAGCCATCCCGTTGGGCAGGGGGGAGCTGCGGAGTGCAGCCTCCGCTCCTTCCCACAGGCTGGAAAATCACCCGGGTCGGGGCAGAGTCTCCATTTTTCTTCTTTATTCAGCCACAGATTCAATGTATGGCCTTGGTCGAGGTACTTTCTGTGAGTGTATTCCCCCTTTCTTAAGTTGGAAATAACCAGGCTGAGCAAACTGCTTTGAAATATAGGTATGAAAATAGTGTATAAATGTGCCAAGTAGCATTACTACATTTCAAGTGACCTTTTGGTCTGAAACTTTGCCAAAGGAAGGGGAGAGGAAGCCACTGTTGAATTGAGTTCTGCAGAGAGATCCTGCAAACAGATGGTGTTTGCATATAGGATGTGCTATTCAAGTGCAACTTTACTACAACGCTCTTCATTTTTAATAATTGCAGACGGGCTAAACTCCGGCTATATTTGGAACAGCTAAAACAGCTTGTGCCTCTTGGGCCGGACAGCACCAGACACACCACTCTAAGCCTGTTGAAAAGAGCTAAGATGCATATCAAGGTAAAAACATTCATCCGTATTTCTATATTTTTAAAGCGTAATCTTCCAGAATGTGTATCCATAGAGAGGAGTTAAATTTTCACACAAAATCTGTATCCATATGTCTGATCTTCTGGCTCTATTGGTCTGTATTAGCAGCAGGGTTTTCACTCAGAGTATCGAGTTTTTATGTGCTTTGCAGTCTCAGATATATAAAGTGGTGGTTTTGTGATTACTAATGGCTTACATTATATTAAAATATATGTATATCATGGGTGTTATTTGATTAATGTGTTTATTTTTTAAGGACTGAGCAAAGTAGCATTGTACTGCACTAATTTCAATGTAAAAATACCAATAACTAGTAATGAAATAACTAACGGAGTCAAAGGGATTACAGCTCCTAATGAGTCTCACCCTCATCCCATACCCCAGTAACCAGACCCTGGAGCATGTGCCAATCACTTAAAAGAAACCAAAAATAAAATCTCATCTCCTGTTAGCTGCCGCTCCCTTTGCATGCTTTGTGTGAGCAACACCTGAGCCACAAGCTGAAAACAAAAACGAAACCTCACCTGTGCTTTAGCAACAGTACAGGTTAGACATGTGCACAGGCAACGCAAAGGAGATTCCTCCTCAGCCTTCCTCTTTCCTAAGACATCGCAGTTTCACTCTCATCGTTCTCAGGGGAACGGAAACGCAGATAGACGATAAGCATTTAAATGCAGAAGGTTAAAGAACAGGTTTCTGATGCCGTGTCCAGGACTGTAATCGTTCGTCTGGCATTTCTTCAGTGATATAGGGGAAAAGAGAGTAAAATAAAAAGTGTCATGAGAGGCTGAACGCTGCCTGTGGTCTGGGAATATTCTGGAGGACAGCCTGCTGCTGTACAGCACTGACATTCAGTGCAATTGCAGAAATGGCTGTAATTCATAGGAAGCATTAAGGATGAATTTAAGCAAAGCCGTTCTTGTGAACAAGGTTACTGAGCTCCTTCTTCAGCTCTTGTAAGCACGTTTACTCCAGCTGAGCAACTCCTGTTTTGACCATTGGAGATTTTGGCCGCTTGTTTATAATTCAGAGTAACATGCATGAAAGGCACTGCGTGTGGTTTTTGTCTTGGGCTGCCCCCCTCTCGTGGGCTTACGCATACAAATTGAAAAACTGTTTTTACAAGTGGCAAATGTGAGAGATTAGCCATGTAGTTAACATTTCAGCTGCTGATAACAAAGCTAGGAAAAGATTCGTTCCCGGCCCATCCATCGCGCACAGTGCCAAGTACTCCTTTTCTGCAAAGTGAAACTGAAGCTTCGTTTTCTTTTCGAGATTCTAACCGAGCCTGCCTCCACTCTTCTGACGCCTGATTGCTGCCCTCCATCATGTCTGCAGGCCTTCGGATCACCACCTCCCTGCTGCACTGCCAGAGCAGGCACTGCCCCCTGCCCTTTCCGACGCAGCAATTAGTTCTGAACTTTTTACACGCACACCCGTACGTTGAAGCTTGCCCTGAGAGACTGGACAGTTTTGAGTCTCCTGGATATGAATCACCGAGTTCATTCCCAAAATAGTTGTTAGAGTTTGGGACTGCGGCCAGGAAAATACAGGAAATCTGATCGACTGGGCACATTTGGTTTGCTGTGCACATGGATGTACTCACCCATTTGCTTATTGTAACATCGTGTTCCTACCTATGATGCATATCTGAGTAGTGTGGCCTGGGAGAGAGCTTACAGTGAGGCTGCAGAAGTTAGGTTTCATTCGGGTAGGAAGCTGCTGAGTTGAGTAGTATCAATTGTATTTTCAAAGATAAATACATTTGCTTTTGGGGTTGCATTAGAACAGCAGAATCCTTGCAGTCACTTGGCTTGTGGTTTGCTGTATGCTGTCCCACCCCTCTCCCCTAGAAAACCACACATAGGTTCATTCAGATGGTAGGGAAGAGTCAGCAGCAGCTGTATTCACTCCCAGTACATCTCCTAAATCTCACCGGCCATGTAAACACTGCTCAAAGAGAAATTTGGTCTAGCTTGTAAGTGCTTTTTCTGTCAGAACCTGTAATTTATTTCATCACTTAGATTAAAATAATTGCCCTTTGTGTGTGTTTTGTTTGTAGCTCCTGCTTTTGATCCAGTCATATCCATTCTACTTTCTTCTCTAGTTATGTAGTCCATTTTTGAAAATAGCTACCAGTGACTGGAAAAGCATTCAGTTGAAATCTGAAGAGAATATCCCCACTCTTACCTTTGTACCAACAGTGCAGCACGTTTTACACTGTGTGAGGTGTGAGGAACACCTTATTTTATTCGAGTAACGGGAAAGATTCGTGAAAGGACCCATTCACAGGCTGTTTGCTGAGAAGCGTTGGATTAATAGTGCTGATTTTGTAGGGGGTTATCATAGAGTTATCAGAGAAGTGCTAGGAAAGAGAAATGCAAGAATGAAGGGAATTGTTGGTAAATTCCTCCTACTTCATAAATAATCCTGTAGCATTGATAATCAAGCACTCTTAAATGGTAAAAATTTCCATAGCCTGTAGTAGTACAGGGAGCATTGAGGAGCCTGTAATGGTTCCTTTACAGTGATAACTCTCTTGTTTCACCTAAAGAGCCATAAAATTCTGCTTGAAACCCGAGCCGTGCTCTAGTTATCAAAGATGATGACAGTTCTGCCTGACAAAATGATTTAAATATTCCCCAGAACCAAGGCAACAATCATTCAGCCTTAGCTGGGAAACTTTTGCTAGTGTCAAAAGGGTCTCTAAGGAATTTTTTCCTTTTACTGTATCCATGTATTTTACTGTGAAACCAATTCACTTCTGGACTGGCCAGCTGAAATTGTACAGAGCACTACAGAGCGGTAACAAAAATAATTTTGTCTGATCATCAATTCCTGCTCTAAAAGAACTGTTTAGAGAAGATCCTAAGTTACTGATGCTTTAACACAAGAACTGTTGGCTTACTGATGTTCTCACTCTTTAAGAAATTGGAAGAACAGGACCGAAAAGCTCTGAATATTAAAGAACAATTACAGCGGGAACACCGCTACCTCAAGCGCAGATTGGAGCAGCTATCCGTGCAGGGCATGGAGCGCATCCGCACTGACAGTATGGGATCAACAATATCCACTGACTCTGAACAAGGTAACTGCGCGGGGGCTGCCCAGAGGGGCCGGCAGCTGTGGGAGGGAGGGGGAGGCAGGGTAGTGAGAAAATGGAAAAGCACAATTTAGAACTAACAAGTTTTCAACAAAACCCAGACAAAACTGTTCTGTTACACAATCTACAGAATAAAAAGCGGCATCTTTTTGTATATTCTTTGCAAAACATTCTTTTTTTCCTGATGAATTTTCAATTTTTAAAGCTATTTATACAGCATGCCAGTTTTTTAAACAAATGCCATTTAGTGTTCCAGATTTTTAGTGTAACTATTGATGATGCTGGCATAATATTTTTTTTCCATGGAAAAAAGGAGGTTATTTGCCTTAATACATTTGCGTGAATGAATTAATTCCACATCACTTCTTGTGAAACTTCAGAATATTTTCTGTGCAGTGATCACCCGGTGCGATTCGGTTCTCATTTAAGAGTGAGTTCTTGGAGCTCCCCGTCACCGGTTCTGATCCTCTGATAAGCAGCGTGCCTGTGAGAGAGAACTCACACACGCCGCCCTTTTCAGGGCCCATGGGAGACGAGCTGTCGGTCACAGTGCCGCTCTGGGAGGACAGATGGCTGCACCGCAGTCACTGCGAGCTGACACCTGCACAGGTTGAGTTACCACGCGTGGTGCTACAGCTCAGAGCCCAGAGGGTTTGGGTTTTCTTCTTGGTTTGTTTTTTAAGCGTCTCTGAGCAGGTTGGAACTGTTCTGGGACAGCATTTGGTGTTGATGTCGTGCTGTGTGTATATGTAGATGAGGACAGAAGGGATTTTAATTCGCAGGTGGACGAGATGCTGCTTACCTCGGGAGCTACTGTTGCAGGCTTTTTTTAATTACAGAAAATGAATGATTCAGGTTTCACCTGAACGTTGGTTTACACAGGCAGCGCTGGCCCCTGGTTACTCGTTAGAGGTGCTGCGTTTCTGAAAATGTGCTTCTTATGTTTTCTTTAGAAGTAGACATTGAAGGAATGGAGTTTACACCCGGTGAAATGGACAGTATTGGAAGTGCCAGTGATGCTGAAGACCACTACAGTTTGCAAAGCGGCTCGAGCGATGGAGGTTACACACATTCCCGCAGACTGAATGCCAGGCTCTCATAGTGCCTGAGTTACCAGTTCAACTCAGGACCATCTGACTGAAGCACTTATATATGAATATTCCAGAGGCGTCAACTGCCACTCTTCCGGGAAACCCCAACCACAGTACTCTGACATGGAGGTTTCTTACCCACGGTTCCCTGCACTGTAACCACAATATTAGATATTGTAAATCATGGGTTTGCTGCAGAGAACTGTGGTTAGGTACAGTTGTGACTTAAAGCTAGCTTGATGTAGCTCTACTGCAAATTAAAGAAAATAAATTGTCATTCCATTCAAGAAGTATTAAATTCAAACTGTTGGAAGCATGGCATAAGGAAGTTTGACGATTATTTTGATTTTGCAGAAACCATTTTCAAACATCGACGAATAAATGGAAACTCCCATGCATTAGTGATTCAGAGATAGAAAAACCTAAAACTACTTCTTGTGGTATTTTTACACGGAAAAAAAAAAAGAATCCTGTATCTGTCATATCAATTCTTTCAGCAGTTGTTGTTTGGGTGAAGCAGGTGGATAAACCTTCAAATTGAAGATGATCTTTAGAAAAGGTCGTATTTACAAGTCACTACTGTACTTCAAAATGGGGGAAAAGCCAGCTCTAGTAATGACTTCATGTGGGATGATCTCAACTTTCTTCTGCTTTTTTGTATTCAGTATCCAACCAGCAGCAACTCATTCCATCCATGTTAACAGGAGGAGTAGAATGCAACACTGCAGTTTGGACCTGTTATTGTGGCATGGATGACATTGAAGCATTTCAGTGTTTTTGGTGGTTTTTTTTTTCGTTTCTTTGCCTGAAAAACACAGAACTCAAGTGATTCAGATTGTGATAGCTAATCTTTCCTTGCAAGGAAATGAAATTTCTGTTTGCTTGTATTTTTTTTTTTCTTTTTACACATGTCAATACATTTTTATGGAAGGCATGGCTTAAAATTACAGTATTCAGCTAGAAGATAATTAATCCTTTTTTCTTTTGCACACTATAATTGCATTTTCTATTCTTAAAAAAGTGCAAAATTTTAAATGTATGCTGTAAAACAGCAGAGTTTATTTAGTACTCATCAAGCTGTTCAGAACATATTTACCCAAATTATAGCAATACTATGAAGATGTATTTTAATACAACTTCTGCTTAGTGAAGTCATTAGAGCTTGGCTTGCCGGGTAAGAAAAAATGGACCAGTCTTTGCATTACCTGTTTAAAGAAGGTCTTTTAAAAAAAAAAAAAAAAAAAAAAAAAAAAAAAGAAGAAAAAAGAAAAAAAAAAGAGAAAAAAGCTATAAACACTTTTAGGGAAGTGATTTTAGCAAGTGTAGTCTATATTTCCTGT